>NC_141877.1:157172998-157797998 GCF_056163025.1 Triticum urartu
CCAGCAAGTTTGAATCATAGTTGAGTTCTTTGACTGCCCAAAATGCTTTATGTTCTAACTCAAGAGGCAAATGACAAGCTTTTCCATAAACCATTTTATAAGGAGACATACCGTGGGGCTATCGCATGATGGTTTCGAGTTCTTGAAGGGCAGCTTCGAAGGGCTCAAGGGATACACTGTGGGTCAGATGACGAAGAGTCATGTAACAAGCTCTACATCGACGACGCGGGATGGGGTCCCGAGGCCGGTTCAGTTGAATACGGGTACCGAGTCCCCTTTGGCAGAATTCACGTCTTCATCGGCAAGATCGGCGAACCGGGCCCTGAGCCGGACACCTGCACCGACATCATCAGGACGGCTCAGCGTGCAAGCCCTACCTCGGTTCAGCTCGCACCAAGGCATGTGTTCGTAGGTGTCATCCATGGAGCGGAATATGAGGATGGACCGGTATCTGATGGGGAAGCCATTGTCCGTTCCGATGACGAGTCTTTAACCGGAGAAACCGAGTCGCTGTATCAGCTGCAGGACGGCCGGATTAGTGGGAGTTCCGATGGCAACAGTATTCCGGACCCCCTCGATCTGCCAAGCCGGGTCACAGTCTTCATGGCCGGTACACAACCAGCGCAACACTCTTCTACCGCTACGACGATGTTCTCTGGTTCAGCAACAGCAATGCTAACAGGATCAGGGGGCTCTACACCGCCTCCCGCTCAGGTTTTTTCTGATTTATTCGACGCTTTGGCAATATTGATGGCCGCAGAGGTGGACACGGCAACCCGAGATCAGCACAATGCGGAGATTGCAAAGGTGAAGGATCAGATAACTCAGGCTAAAGCGTACCTGACAGTAGAGAACGCTAGGATGGCTATAGAACATGCCGAGTTGGAAGCTCAGGCCTACCGGCTTAGGTTGGACCAGAATGCCTCAGATGAGGTCATGAGAAGGAGATAACAGTCGCACCTCCCGCCGGGTTATGAGCCAAGAAATCTTTTCAACACGCCAGGAGCCGGAACCAGTAGCCAGCCAGTGGTAAACTGGACGGAGGCGCCGGGAACAGGAGCGCCGGTTCAGCCGCGCACGATGAACCCGCCTCGTTAGAACAACGTTGCGCCGCAATATGTTCCGATGCCCCCGGGGCATTACTCCAACCCATTGGATAACATTGTGGCCGCCGCTTCACGATTGGCAGCCCTCCCAACTGACGGCGAGTCACCAGTGGCGATTGAGACACGACGGGCCAGAGAGCTCCTTCAAACAGCTTTAAACCAGCAGCAGGCTTATTCGCATAGTCACGAGAGGATTCATTCCACCCCCTGTCCGAGTCGGAGCTACAGCAGGCACGTTGAGGATGAACCGGCCGTGTCAAGCAGTGCACGTCACCGTAACTCGCCGCGAGGACACAACCCGGCAGGTGGTGGTGCTAATGCGCAGGATGTGGTGGATCATGGCCGTTCACGTCGAGAAGCCGAGTTAGCGGCTCTCCACACCGCTCGTCAACCTACTCCGGTTCGCCCTACCACCTCGGTGGAGCCCGGCGTAGTCTTCAGTTCTTTAGGGGTGCCGTGTCTTACCCCTGCTTTGCGTAATGTACGACTGCCCAAGGATTTTAAAGGCCCTCGTAAGGTGCCCAATTACACCACCGATTTACAACCGGAGTCATGGGTGGAGAGTTATGAGATGGCAATGGAGATGATGGACGTGGATGAAGCGGTGTGTGCTAAATATTTCACCATGATGTTGGAGGGGACAGCTCGAACCTGGTTAAAGAGCTTACCAGCTAACTCTATCGTGTCATGGGCTGAGCTAAAGCACTGGTTTATCCAGAATTTCAAAGATACATGTAAGCATCCTATGTCAATTGTGGACCTAGCCGCTTGTGTTCAATAGGAGGGGGAGTCTACTACGCATTGGGTGAAGCGAGTCTCAGCTATTTTGCATTCATCAGACCGCATTAATGCAGATACATCAGTTTTGACGTTGGAGGGAAACTGCCGGTTTATGCCATTAAAATTGAAGCTAGGGAGGCTCAAGCATCACTACAATGACATGTCAACTCTTATGGCTTCTTTGGTGAAATATGCCGATTCAGATAGTACCAAAGACCCTGAGTCTGAGGATGACAAACCGGGGAAAGGGAAAAAGAACGGCAGTACCAAGGGGCAGCAGCACAATCCGGCAGGTCATGGGAATAATGGCAAGCGCAAGGCAAACAATAGTTTGGACTTTGTGGCTAACACCAACGCTCAGGACAACGGTCAGCGTCGTAAGGGTAAACATCGTCAGAGGGGCGGAGGGTCAGGCCCCAATCTGGAGCGCCTATTAAATCAGCCTTGTCCAAAGCACGGATCGAAGGAAAGGCCAGCTTCACATCTTTGGAAGGATTGTTTCATTATGCGGGAGTTTAAGAATTCCAATATGTTTCAATATGACAACGGCCCGCCCGGCGATTCAGTAGGCGGTTTTCATGGGACGGGTTACGGAGGTGGCTGCTCCGGTTCAGGATTCCAAGGCAATCAAACCGGACATGGCCATCAAGGGAACCAGGGCAATCAAGGAGGCTGTAACCATCAGGGGAATCAGCAGCAGTAACAATCGGGTTATCAGAGCAATCCGAAGCAGTTGAATAGTGGGCAGTATCATGTCTTTACCACTAGCCTGTGTAAACGCGATCATAAGCTTCACAAGAGAGCAGTAAACTCTGTTGAATCGGCGGTGCCTCAGTATCTGCGCTGGTCTGAGCAGCCCATTTTATGAAGTAGAGAGGATCACCCACCCCGGGTTGATAATCCGAGTCATCTGGCCTTAGTGGTGGCACCTCAGGTTGGGGGGTATAAGTTCACCAAGGTGCTTATGGATGGGGGAAGCAGTATCAATATTCCTTACTATGATACCTTTCGCCATATGGGGTTGACAGATAAGAATCTTAAACCATCGAACACCGTTTTCCATGGTGTGGTGCCCGGTAAGTCTGCGTATCCAGTGGGCAAGATAGCCCTAGAGGTGGCCTTTGGAGATGAGCATGATTGAAGGTCAGAAACATTGACTTTTGAGGTGGTGAAAATCAAGAGTCCGTATCACGCCCTGTTTGGGCGACCGGCTTATGCCAAGTTCATGGCGAGGCCGTGTTATGTATATCTGCAGCTTAAGATGCCAGGTCATAAGGGGACCATCACAGTACATGGGAGCACGAAGATTGCTTTGGAATGTGAGGAAGGTGATGCGCTTACGCTGAGTTGGTTTGTGCCACAGAAGAGCTGAAGTTTTATAAAGACAAGGTTGATCCGGCAGACATGACTTCTTTGAAAAAGCCAACTACGGAGCACGATCCGGCGTTGAAGTTTAAATTGGCCACAGACACTAAGATGGTTGATTTTGTTCCTGGCGATTCATCCAAGTAGTTCAACATCAGCGCTAACCTGGATTCCAAATAGGAAAGCGCGCTCATCGAGTTCATCCGTGAGAACCGGGACATCTTTGCATGGAAGCCTTCTGACATGCCAGGTGTACCGAGGGAACTCGCTGAGCACACACTTAATATAGATCCTAAGTTTAAACCGGTCAGGCAGTTTCTCCGCCGCTTCAACGAAGAAAGGCGTAAGGCTATTGGTGAGGAGGTAGCTCGACTGTTGGCCGCAGGGTTTATCATGGAGGTTTTTCACCCTGAATGGTTAGCTAATCTGGTGCTGGTTCTTAAGAAAAACGACGCTTGGCGTATGTGTGTGGACTACATAGATTTGAACAAAGCTTGTCCAGCAGTTCCCTTTGCCCTCCCTCACATTGATCAAATTATTGATGCTACGGTGGGTTGTGACCGTTTCTGTTTTCTGGATGCTTACTCTGGTTATCATCAGATCAAAATGGCAGTTAAGGACCAGGAGAAGACATCTTTTCTAACTCCCTTTTGAGCCTTCTGCTATGTCTCCATGCCCCACTACAAAAAAATACACTTCCGTGATGATACATGTTTGTCATAGTAGGTCGCGTTTTTTGTCATGCATGTACATCCATGACAAATTTATGACAGAATCAAGGTAGTCATACCTGTGCTGTCGTACAAGTGTTCCATGACATTACCAAAATTATCATCACGGAAGTGTCCACTTCCATGACGATAAATCGCGCGTCACAGAAGTGCTTTCGTCAAGGGTGACCGACACGTGGCATCCACCATAACGGAACGCCGTTAAGCTATTTGGTCGGGTTTTGGATTCGATAACCCGTTAACAGCCCCGACCAATGGGGAATTTCCACGTGTAAAATCATCATTGGCTGGAGGAAACACGTGTTGGCTCATCGTCGGGACATATGTCATCCACTCATTGGACAGAAGGCGCCTATGATACGTTGACACGTGGCACGGCCCAACATAGGCCCATTCCTGTGAAAAGGCCGGCCCCTTTGAGTTGGTAAAAAGGTGGCGGGCCGGCCCATGGAAAGCCTGTTAATGGCCTGCTCGCATATAGCCCATTTATAGCCCGCTAACCCAAGGCCCGTTACACCCTATCCGAATTAGGCCCAGTAGCGTCATCTGGGCCATCTAATATGATTCCAGCCCATTTTCACTTCTGGCCCATGTATGGCCCATGACGTCTTTCGGCCCATATGAGGCCCTATGTAACTCTTGGCCTATTAACGGCCCATGGTGAAACTGGCCTGTAATGAACAGTGTATCACTTTACACCCATTAATGGCCCGTGGTGAAACTGGCCCGTAATGAACAATGTATCACTTTATACCCATTAACGGCCTGTTATTCCATTGGGCCGTCTCCAGCCCATGTTATCTTTCGGCCTTCTCAGAGCCCATTTATTCTTGGGCTCATTTCTAGCATTCGTTTACTTACGGCCCGTTACTGTCATTTTCCGCTTGTGGGCCAAATTCAGCCCGTGGTTACAGTCGGCCCATTTGTGGTCCGTTAATATGTTGGGCCGTTTTCATAGCGTCATAAAATACGGCCTATTAACGATGGCCCGTTATGGTCGGCCCATGAACGGATGATTCCAACTCTAGCCCGTTTACGGCCAGAATGCGGTCTGTTTGGCCCATGTTTGGCCAATTGATCATATGACCCGTATAAGGCCCATTGATGATACGGCCCGTAGAAGGCCCATTGATGATACGTCCCGTAGAAGGCCCATTGTTTCTACGGCCTGTAGAAGGCCCACTCTTTCTATGGCCCGTAGGCGGCCCACTGTTTATACGGCCTGTAGAAGGCCCACTGTTTCTACGACCCGTAGGAGGCCCAGTGTTACTACAGTAAATATTAGCCCATGGTTATTGTGGCCTAGTTTTAAAAAATAGGTCATTGCAGCCACTAGCAAACCGCAGAAAAAGAACTGCACTGACTACAAGCAAACAAATAAACAAGACAACAAGGAAATAAATAAGCAAGCAACTTACACTAGGCTATCACGACTATTACACATATTACATCCACTGGGCATCAAAGTTCGCCACCAGTGCAAATATAGGGAACACAACAGCATATAAACACCACAGCAGAACAAGTCCAGAACTGAAACCACTTCAGAAGACCTCAAGAAACAATATCCTGGGTACCCATAATGCTGGCAAGATGCTTAGCAAGCTTATTAACTTTCTCTTGTTTGGCGCTTAAGTCCTCCAGCGTTTGCTGTTGCACCAGAAAGTATGCATCTGAATTCTGCAGGGACTTCCTCAGTCCTTCGGCTTCCCGTTGCATAACATCTGATCGATGTCTTTCAACTTGAAGTTGAGAGTCAAGAAGCCGAACTGATTCAGGCAATGAGTTCGAAGAGCTGGTGCCAGCAGTGGTAGCCAGTAACTCGAACACTACATCAAGACAGGACTTTGGGGTTGTCTCAGTGTCTTCAATATAGTTTTTATCAGCTTTCTTGGAGACCAACAGGGATGTCTCACTATCTTGAACCTTATCTACATTACTTCCTTTACCATTGCATAACAGGTACTCTTCTCCAATATTTTATCCGCGTTCTAAAAGAGAAACAAACAAACACATCTCAGGTTTACAATGTAGTATATGAAACTCATTTTTGGTAAACCTGTTCAGTAGTAAGGTGGACATGATAATAGCATGAAAGAAACATATATCTATGTAGTATGGTCACTGTATGGTCTATATCATTCTAGTTTATGTTGCCAAATCAAGATAGATACAGTTCGAATCATATCTATTTAAGACAAAGCAGCATAGACAGAATATAAGTGTGGGAAACTACACATCAATAACAACACTTGTAATGTGCATGGCATGAGAACATAACTGTTTATTCAATTGAAATTGAAATCAACATAGAGCAAGTTACAACAGCAAACAACCAAACATGTTGAAGAAACAGGTTTAAAACATACCTGTTACGCCATTGGAGTTTCAATTGCATCCTTCAAATTTGAAATTATTTGGTATCAGTAAATATAGTGATGCAAGAGCAAAGTAGTATGAACCATAGCTACAGAACCTGACCTGAGAACAATTCTTCTTCTGCTTTAAGCATTGACTTCGGGTTCGGAGTGGTGGCCCTCGTGATTTGGGCACTGCAGTTGCCTTACTAACTGCTCGTGTTTGGGTGCTCTGTGGTGGAGACGGTGCTGTGTCAACGGAAACTGGGTGTCTATCTGCTGGGGTTGGGGTTAGAAGGGGTGTAGCTGGTTCTCTGTCCAACTGGGTAGGGGTACAATCTGCATGAGTATGGGTTATGTGTGGTGGGGCTGGTTCTTGGGCAAGTACAACCGTGGTTCTATCTGCATCGGCAGGTAGCACGATCTTTTCTGAAGACCGTGTTTTCACTCCCACAGATACTGCCATCACTCCCTCCAATTGAAATGGCTGATAAACAAGAAAAGTAATTGAATGTACAGACATTGTAAGATATACAGGTGCAATGGATAGTAGGGAAGAAAACAGGGCATGAAATAATTCACATTTATGTTGTCTAAGCAAACAGAATAGCAGGACATAATTTCACATATATGATGGCTAATTAAACAGGAAAGCATGACACAATTTCACATGTATGATGGCTAACTAAACATGATAGAATGACATACTTCAAAATATGACTATGTAAACAGGATGACATGATATAACTATACGATGTGTCTATTGAAGTGGTTGGCATGCCATAAATCACAAACATGCCGTCGATGGAAACATGATGGCATGATATAATTCACGGATAGAATGACATAATTTAAATATGATGACTATGTAAACAGGATGAGATGATATAACTATATTATGTCTTTAGAAAATGGGTTGGCATGCCATAATTTAGATACATGCTGTCTATGTAAACATCATGGCATGACATAATTCAAATATATGATTTATATACTAAGGAAGTGGGCAGAGGGCAATCACATATATGATGTGTCAACTAAGGAGATGGCATTCAATATTGTGTATATGATGTAAAAACTAAGCATTGCAATACAACATATGCATTATATGAGTAATATAACCCTGCCAAGTTTGAGCATACACCTCAGGGGGATAATAGGACTGGTCATCTGCCTCTGAATACTCCTCTGAAGAGCTATCTATAACCAGCAAGATATCTGCTTCAGCAGGTAGCATTGTCTGCTCTGAAGAACTTGTTTTCACTCTAGATTTCTCCATCACCAATTCAAATGGCTGATGCACAGGAAGAGCAGTTGAATATACAAACATTATCGACGAAAGCAATGAGAAATACAAAAAAAGGACGGCATGATATAATTCACACATATGACGCTTGCCTAAACAGCATGGCATTGCATAATTCACATACATAATGCCTTGCAACAAGATAACATTGCATAATTCACATATATAATGTCTTGCAACAAGATGACATTGCATAATTCACATATATGGTAATTAGACACTAAACAGGTGGCATTCACACAAAGCATGTCTAAACTAAGCAAATGACATAGCAATGCAAGATACCATACGCATGATATGAGCAACATAACCCTGCCAAGTTAGGGCATGCACCTCGGGGGGGGGGGGGATATGACTGGTCATCTGTCTCTGAATCCTCCTCTGAGGAGCTATCGGTAACCAGCAAGACATGCGCTTTGTCAGATAGCATTGTCTGCTCTGAAGACCTTGTTTCCACTCCAGATTTTTCCATGACCGTGCCAAATGGCTGATGCACAGGAAGAGTAATTGAATGTACTAAAATTGTTGACAAATTTAACACGTAATAAAAAATGATGGCATGATATAATTCACATATAAGATGACTGGCTAACCAGGGTGGCATTGCAAAATTCACATATATGATGCCTGGCTAGACAAGATGGCATTGCATGATTCACATATACGATAAAGAAACTAAACATATGGCATTGACACAAAGCATGTCTAAACTAAGCAGATGACATCTTTAATGTATACAGTAAGCAATGCAAGGCACCATATGCATGATATTACCAACATCAGCATGCCAAGTTAGAGCGAAGACCTCATGGGGTAAATAGGAGTGGTCTTCTCCTTCTGAATCCCCCTCATAACAGTTATCTTCCTCTTGATTACAATCCGAAATGGCTGGAGGGGGGGCTGCCTTTGCGCCCACCATGGAACGACGTCTGCATGAAATTTTATTGTCACGCAAGGCTCGTCTCTTTTGCTCTACATGATCAGTTCCACTGTGTACAATAACTGGCATGCATAGGAATAAAACATAGTGAGATTATGTAAGGAGTGCATGCACAAATCTAGAGTGATGGTAGCAAACTGTGGATAGGCCCAAAACCAATGATAGTAGGCAGATAATAGATTTAGTTAAAAAAATACAGATAATGGCTCCTTTAATGTTTGTTTGCACCCAACATGAAACTCATAGTAGACACCGGAGATTAACCAGATAGTAGACAGATAGTACTGATTGCTGCCCCAATATGTACCCCACAACCATTTAAAAACTCAAGTTTCAGCATTAGTTTGGACCTAACTCGGAGTCTAATAGGTGAACACGATGATAATGTAGTATGTCATCATATTAAGCAATGCATAACGTAAGCAGGCACGAAAGAGTGCGACCTCTCTTGTGGACCCGTGTAGTCCTCAAGGTCATCTGCTCAGTTGATGATGGTAATGCAGTTGCCGTGGCTGCCGGCGGCGGGGAAGAAGATCTGAGGTGGCGAAAGACAGTATGGAGAGCGGATCCCTGCTGTGGTGAACCCTTCCGTCGTTGGAGCAGCTGAGCTGGGGTGGAACACAGCGCCGTAGGAGCAGGACAAACCACACAAGGTTTTCTTTGACACATATCTGTAACAGAAGTAATTGAGTAAGGGCTTGTTTGAATTTGAGGATTCTAACAATGCAGGGATAGGAAATAGACAAGAATAGGATAGAATGCACGTGCAAAACAGAGAATTTAAAAACACAGGATTTCTGCCAATCTGGGTGTTTGATTCACAACAATTGGAAGATCACAGGATGCAAAAAGCATGGTGAGATTAAGTCAAACCACAAGAAAATGTACGGTTATAATGCTATTATGCTACTATCTCTTAGTCTTGTGCTTGATGAATAGGAATATGAAAAGGAGGAGAAGTGGAAATTAGAATTCCTACGGTTTTTCTTTCAAGGAGACACTAAAGGAACAAATCCTACAGTTTTCCTTTGCTCCATTCCTTTGCACCAAATTCATGAAAAGTAGTACCATAGGAAACTTTCCAATTCCGATGTTTTTCATTCACTTTTCCTTTCAAGCACTGGCGATTATAGTAGGCAGGCTTGAGCAAGTAAAATCCTAAACTAAAAAAATGTTTTTGTGCTACTTCTATTACTTTGGACCAAGGCCACTGCCATACTAGCTCAACTCCCAGGCCCATCGACAAATGCACAACTCAAACATGCAGAGATAAATAATGATGGCGTTCAAGAGAGTCCATCACGGATAGCTAAGTTGCCTGGTACCTCACTACTTGTCATATAGTAGGATAAAATAATCGTATTTCCCGTTACTACGAGTGCTCAGTGGACAATATATATAACATGTAGAGTAAAAAAGAGATGCAACAAGTGTACAACCTCTTTGGCGAAGCCATGTCGATCTCAGCGTGACTGGGTTGGCCGGTGAGGATGCTTCGGCTGACTTGGCTGTCGGAGGAGGGGAAGAAGATCTTAGGCGTCTGGAGATGGAGCCCGAGGTACTGCTTCGCTGTGATGGAGGGTTTCATCGTTGGAGCAGCTCCGGTGAGTTGTACGACGCCGAGGCTGAAGCAGGACAAGAGAGACAACAAACAATGTTAACCTGAGTGGAATTCTAATAGCATCTCCAATACATGACGTAAAATACATAACCAAAAAGTGCTAGATGTAAAATACATCAGCCGCTCATCTCTGAACTTAACTGTCGAAACTGAATTTAACTGTCGAAACTGAACTTAACTATCGAAACTGAACTTAACTGTCGAAACTGAATTTTGCTGTCGAAACTGAATTTTGCTGTCGAAACTGAACACACCAGCAAGGTGAGGCTACACGTCGGTCGACTGACTTTTTCATCTCTGGTCAGTTGATTTTGCAGTCGTTGGATATGAAATCAAGGGCCTACGGTTCATCTTCAACCTCCACCCCCCTGAGCCGGCCAAACAGCAGCCCCCCGCCGCCTGCGGCCGGCGGTGCGCCGCCCTGCCCGCCCCGAAAACACTCCCCACCGCCGGTCCGCCGCCGCCCCAGCCATCCCTCTAGGCCCCCCCGTGCCGAGATTTTTCTCCGGCGATCCCCACGCCACCGCCCTGCCAACACCCCGCCACTGCCGGCGACCACCGCCCCCATCCTGAACCCTAAGATAGATAGTGGGGTACCTCTCCAGCGAGCCCCCCTCCCCGCTGCGGCTGGTTCTTCCTTCACCCCGGCGGCATCAGAGTGAAGTGTAGCTAAATCGGAGCAGCATCGCAAGCAAGAGCAAGAGCGAGAGCAGTAGCAAGAGCAAGAGCAATAGCAAGAGCAGACCAGGCAGGGGACCGAGAGCAAGAGCAGAGCAGCAGCGCGAGCGAGAGCTAAAGCAGCAGCAAGTCCTACTGATGTGGACGTCGCCGCCGAGGGAGCGACGCCGTGGAGGAAGTGGCCAGTGACGCCGCCGTGGATGGAGCCGCGCCGTGTCGGCTCGGGACCGAGCGCCGGCAGCACCGTGAGATCGAATCAAGAAGAAAATGCGGCGATTAGTGTACAACCTCTTTGGTGGTGCCGATTAGGCCGCAGCTTCATCTGAGGAAACAGTGATGATGATGCTCTTCCGGTGGTGCAGGTGAAGACGGCGGTGTGGGAATGGAGGTGGCGCGAAAGACGAGGGGAACGTCGGGGCAGCTCCTTGGAGGTGGAGGACGGGGTGGCTGAACCGGCGGGACGATGAGATCGACGACGGATCCTCATTCGGTATGGTGGATGAGGGAAGTCGAGGTGTTACTGTGGACGACGTCGTCGGGGAAGAGGCTCCGGCTGGGAGGCGGACGGAGCAGGGTGTGGGGTTTCGTCACGGGTTTTCGCGGCCTCGGTGTACGAATGGGTGGGCGGATGGGATGGCAGTGGGGAACCATGGCTTAGAGACGTGCTTGTCCGAAATGTTGGGTAAGTTACGAAAGTACCCCCACCGATTTGAGGCAGTTCTTTCGGTTCAGGGGTACCACGGGCATTTCACGTGTCGGGATTTCACAGGAGGTGGGAGTTTTTGCGCGCGTTGTAATTTCGGAATAGCAAGGCGCGGGTTGAGATGGAGGGAGTTGTCGGAGCACAACGAGACAAAGATATATCTTAAATATTTCGGGCTAACAAGGCGCGGGTTGAAGATGCGGGAGTTTCGCAGCATGATAGACATAGATGCTAGCTTGAATTTTCGGCATAACAAGGCACGGCTTGAAATTTCGGAAGAACAAGCTTAACGTGTACCCAAAAAAAGACAATTTGCACCTCAACACGCACAACACACACACAAACACCATTTAGACTAGAGTAAGGTACACGTGCATTGCACGCATGAGATTTGGCAACCAAATTATGAATAAATACCACATTATAGCATGCAAGCTTTGAGTCATATATGCATGATGTAGATGTTCGTTTAATTCTTATAGTTCATTTCATTCAAAATCATCTAGTTTTTATAAGAAAGCTAATCTATTTTAAGATTCATGGAATTGTGTGTCGTAAGACATAAAGTAAAAACAAATAATGGCAAATCATGTAGAAAAACATTTGGGCAATTCTGATAAGAAAGATTCTAGAACAGATAAGAAGTGCTTGTGTTTTGATGTTTGTGCATTATGCTTAAGTTCAACCATGGAGTCTTCTAGATTATACATGTGGCGAAATCTGGTGGAATCTAGATGATATCCAACGGCCAGTAGTGCTCAAATTTGCCATATTTGGACCATCAGATTCGCCTCATCCAACGACCATCTTTCAAAGTTAAAGTTACCCGCACACAATATAAAAAAATATAAAATATAATATATATATATAGGGGTATAGATATAGATATGTGATGCAAAAGCCGCCCATCATCTCCAATTAGAATAGTGTGTCCATGCACGGATGCGACGTGGCCAAATGATGTCTGCCATCGGTATCTCAAATTCAAATCAGTCTGACCTTGTTCAATGTGTATACATTACAACATTCTCGTTTCCAAACCACACCACGCAGATCTCCGTTATATTCATGCATGCATGGGTTTCAAACGTCAGGTTCTCTTATTCAAATATTTGAATTCAACTTTACATTGATTGTGACCTCACCTATAAAGCTATTCTTTTACACCCACACAGTAGTCTTCTCTTTATAATTGTACCACTAACTTTCTCTCGTGCATGCATGCACACACACTACCAGTCGGCATTATCCATCACATGCATGCAATCTTTTTCTTCAGGTCGGTCTCCCATGAAGGCACACACCAACACACATCCCCCTCTCCATCATATCGGGCATTCTTTATCTCTCACACGTGAATGCACACCGATCGATCTTCCTCTATGTATGTGTGTATATAGCTAGGTCTTTCATAGTTTTCCACACAAACGGATCAATCGATATATCCAGTGAGGTCTCACCCTCTTTCCCACGTCCACATCGATCAATCTATACCTCTCTATATAGGATTAACGTATATAGCTAATACACCCACATTAGTTATGTATCCAACGTCCCCCTCTCATCATCCATGCCTTCCGCTTCATCTCTCAGACGCGTGCACAATGGCGAAGACAGGGGGCAGTAAGGGCCCTGCCCCCTCCCCCCTAACATCACTATATATCAAGGCTAATATGAATGTGATCATTAGACAATTGCTGCTAAAAATGGTTTAAGTTCATGAATTGACCCTCCTTGTAAAGGATTAGCAATGCTTGGCCCCCTAGCTCATTTATTTTTCATGGCTCCGCCACTGCGTGCATCAGCGCACGTGTTCGCCCCTCTCTCTAAATATCGATCTCGCACTTGTGCATTCCTTCATAATCTCCCTCCACTCGGCCCCTCGCACCATCTTCTAGCCCCCACCAGATTTTACCACATGTACAATCTAGCTGACTCCATGGTTGAACTTAAGGGCTTCCATTATTTGTTTTTACTTTATGCTTTACAACACACAATTCCATGAATCATAAAATAGATTAAGGGCTTCTTTGATTCAAAGGATTCTCAAAGGAATTTTGGAGGATTCTAATCATTAGGAATTTTTCCTATCTTGGTTGTTTGATTCGTAGGATTGTAAACCATAGGAATTTTTCCATATGATTCATTTGCACTAGATTTCATAGGAAACATCCCATCCACTCAAACCTCTTTGAAAGAATTTTGCGTTTTTTCTATGCAAAATCAAACACTCGTACAATCCTATAGGATTCAAGACGACATTCCACTATAATCCCATGTTTTTCCTATTCCCGCGTTCTTAGCTTTTTTATAAAAACTAATTGATTTCGAATGAGATGAACTATAAGAATTAAACGAAGGGCTACATCAGGCATATATGACTCCGAGCTTACATGCTATAGTGTGGTATTTATTCATAATTTGGTTGCAAAATCTGATGCGTGCAATGCACGTGTACCTTACTAGTACTTCGAGTATGTGCAAAACACGTAAATTAGAATACCAATGGCACGCTACACAGTGTCTCTCTTACAGTTCATGAAGCCACGTGGCACATGTGTAGGCGTTGTCGCGACCTCCTTGCATGGATTGATCACAGTGACGTGATACTGGTTCCATAAGAATGTACTCGTCCTCCCTGAGCCATACTGGTGGTACATGCACGAAGCGAAGATGTGCATGCACGCCATGCACGCACTCATTCCTCGCACGCACACGTGGGTACACGGGCGGACGCAATTTTGTACCAAGATCCACCCCATGTGATAATTTGACGCGTGTAAAGTCATTCACTTCATTGATGGTCAATTAATACAACGCATGCAAATTGAGTGGACGTGAGGGCGTAAGAAAGACATTATTACTCCACTGCGCGCATGCGAGTAGTTAAATCATGTGTTGCCAGTAGTACTTCCATTGGTCTCCTTCGTATTTTGTGCCAATTTTTGACAGTAACATAATATTTACGCATTTGAGCAGTGTAGTACTTGAAATTTATGTTCCGCTAAACTCATCGGGAGCCGTTTCAGGCCTCGAATCCAAAACCATCAATTAATCTTTACCTTGTTCCCATCACATTCGAAAGCCTGCTCACACCTACTAGTAGTATGTACCAAACCTGAACGTGTTCCCACTATGCAGGTATTAGTACTAGTGCTAGTACTTAGGTTATAAAAAGGGGAACTACCTAACCGAAAATCACTCTACCTTTCCTCCTCATAAGTGCTTCTTCTTCGTCTGTCGTTGCCATGGCCGGTGAGCAGAGCTCTAGGTCGAGAACTACTCGTAACAAGGGAGCGGCAACCAAGGCTGCGGAAAAAAAGAGAGGGCTCACCGCCACACAGAGACCTCGAAAGATCTCTCATGGGCAGGCGATGGCTCCCAGGAGCGCCCTATCCACGGAGGCGAACATGCTGAGCTGGCAGAGCTAGAGTCGTTATCCCTCGACGGCATGCCCGATCAGCTCAATAAGCAGAAGGAGTTCATCCAAGGCTTGATGGAGTTGCTGAAGGAGAGCCTCGACGACATGCCCGCTGAGCTCAATTAGCAGGGGGAGTTGACCGCCGGCTTGGTGATGCTGCTGAAGAAGAGCATTGCCTCGGAGAAGAAGGCGACCGGCGAAATCCTGCGACTTCGGGAGGACAATGCGAAGCTCTGCCACGAGATCGACCTGTTGAAGGAGAAGAACGCCGGCTGGAAGAAGCTGCATGAGATGTAACGCCCTCGATGCGGCTATATCTCCCATGTGTCGAAGCACGACTTAGAGGCATAACCGCATTGAAAGCAATGTCGCAAGTGAGGTAATATTCACACAACCCATGTAATACATAAGGGAAAGAGATACATAGTTGGCTTACAATCGCCACTTCACACAAATACATGAATAAAGCATTACATCATCCAAATACAAACAGGGTCCGACTACGGAACCAAAATAAAAGAAGAACCCCAAATGCGACAAAGGTCCCCGATCAACCCCAACTGGGCTCCACTACTGATCAACTAGAATGAAACGACACAAAGGACAAGATCTTCATCGAGCTCCTCCTGAGCTTGGTTGCGTCATCTGCACGGACTCATCGGCACCTGCAAGATGGTTTTGGAAGTATCTGTGAGCCACGGGGACTCAGCAATCTCGCACCCTTGCGATCAAGACTATTTAAGCTTATGGGTAAGGTAAAAGGTATGAGGTGGAGCTGCAGCAAGCGACTAGCATATATGGTGGCTAACATACGCAAATGAGAGCGAGAAGAGAAAGCAAAAGCACGGTCGAGAGTCTATGATCAAGAAGTGATCCTAAAACAACCTACGTCAAGCATAACTCCAACACCGTGTTCACTTCTCGGACTCCGCCAGAAAGAGACCATCACGGTTACACACGCGGTTGATGCATTTTAATTAAGGTTAACTTCAAGTTTTCTACAATCGGACATTAACAAATTCCCATCTGCCCATAACCGCGGGCACGGCTTTCGAAAGTTTAAATCCTTGCAGGGGTGTCCCAACTTAGCCCATGACAAGCTCTCACGGTCAACGAAGGAATAGACCTTCTAGCGGGAAGACCCGATCAGACTCAGAATCCCGGTTACAAGACATTTCGGCAATGGTAAAACAAGACCAGCAAAGCCACCCAGATGTGCTGACAAATCCCGATAGGAGCTGCACATATCTCGTTCTCAGGGCACACCGGATGAGCCAGACGTCGGGTGGGCCAGCCCAGAGTTGCCCCTGGTAGCTCCAGACATCGCTCAGTTGGACCAACACTCAGAGGAGCACAGGCCCGGGGCGGGGGGGGGGGGGGGGGTTAAAATAAAGATGACCCTTGGGCTGGCCTAACCCAAGGGAAAGAAAAGGCTAGGTGGCAAATGGTAAAAACCAATGTTGGGCCTTGCTGGAGGAGTTTTATTCAAGGCGAACTGTCAAGGGGTTCCCATTATCACCCAACCGCGTAAGGAACGCAAAATCCGGGAACATAACACTGATATGACGGAAACTAGGGCGGCAAGAGTGGAACAAAACACCAGGCATAAGGCCGAGCCTTCCACCCTTTACCAAGTATATAGATGCATTAATTAAATAAGATATATCGTGATATCCCAACAATTAAACATGTTCCAACAAGGAACAACATCTCCATGTTCCAACAAGGAACGAACTTCAATCTTCACCTGCAACTAACAACGCTATAAGAGGGGCTGAGCAAAACGGTAACATAGCCAAACAACGGTTTGCTAGGACAAGGTGGGTTAGAGGCTTGGTTCAACAATATAGGAGGCATGATAAGCAAGTGGTAGGTATCGCAGCATAGGCATAGCAAAAGAGCGAGCATCTAGCAAGCAAAGATAGAAGTGATTTCGAGGGTATGATCATCTTGCCTGAAATCCCGCAAGGAAGAAGAACGAGACCATGAAGAAGGCAAACGGACGTAGACGAACGGGTCCTCACAAACACGACGTTACCGGATCCAACCCGAAGAAGCAAACACCGGAAAGAAGCACACAACATAGTAAAGAACCAACACATGAACATGGTATGATATGCGGGATGCGGTATGCGATGCATATGCATGATTTGACAAGGAATGATTGAACCTGGCCTCAACATGGAAATCCAAGTGTGCCACTGGAAAGATGAGATGAAATCGCTTGAAAACGATATAAAGATCACCGAAATCGGAGTTACGGTTTGGAAATGGCAAGCGATTCGAATATGACAACGGTCTGCGATATACAGCAAGTAGTCATCTAAATGCAACAAGATGAACATGCTACAGCACTCAAACATGGAAAAAAAATACATGGCAGGGATCCATTCATGATGCTTAACAAAAGATGAACACTGAGCTACGGCCAATTCATCCATTAACAGGTTCAAACAAGCATGGCAAAAGTGCAATTGGTAACAGATCTCAGACTTAGTGAAATTAACACTTGTCTGGAATTTCAGATCAGGTAGCACACTTTGGAGCATGAAAACACTATGCTACAGGACCTGAACATGGCAAAGTAAAGCATGGCATGGAGCTCCTAAAAGAGCTTAACAAAAGTCCCTTAGTGAACTTGAGCCAAAAGGGATCAGAAAATACAATTGCAAGCATGTGAACATGGCAAAAACATAATCAGATCACAGACTTGGTGAAAACTGGAGCATGCTGAAACAAATATCAAGTAGGCATGTTTACGAGCTCGAAGCACTCACTACAGAGCAAGTCATGACAATCTAAGCATACACCCATCAAGAATACACAAAATACAAGCTAGACACGGCAAGAACAATAACATAGCATGCACGGATCAACTACAACATCCTCGGCAAAATCGCTAACAAGTAGACAATCTGCCCAGATTCACGAAATAGCAAAAGTAGAGCTCGATTGACTCAAGCTAGGGTGCTCGATAATTTCAAACAAAGACATGGATGGATAGAGCACTACAAGATTAACAAAACATCCTTACTGATCATCCTCAAAAAAGGCACGGATCACTAGGAAACAACATGAACATATGGCATATTGAGATAAACAGGTCAAGGACTTGGTAGAAATGCTAAGTCCCTGAAATCAGCATTAACGAATGCTCCACTTTGCAAGCTTGCGCTAGTCACCACACACATCACAAAAATACATGGGTTGTACCTCTGGAAAGATGGCATGGAATATAACAAAACACATGAAGAGCCCAGGGGCATATCATGCGCACAATAATCATGGCAAAAATGACAAATATCCAATTGGAGCAGCAGATCTGACAATTATCTCAAATAGCATTCTTCCAATAGCATTTCGGGCATCAAGATGAGCTCAAATGAAAATGATGCAATGAGATGAAATGATGTACTCTCGAAGACGAACATTTTGATATGCTATATGTCCAAAACGGAGTTACGGATGTAGAGTTACGATGCTATGAACATGTGCATTTGAAACATGGGAAACTCGGGGACTTAGTAGAAATTAGACCTCCAGATCTAGGGTTCTTGGCACGGATTTCAATGCAGCATGGATCTCGCCGGAGAGCGGCCGGAGACGAGGAGAAGGTGCGCCGGTGACGAGGAGGGGCCGGGCGCGGCTGCCGGAGCGTGGGGCGGCGCCGGCGACGAGGTCCGCGGCGGCGGGGCAGCCGAGGCGAGGCGCGGCGGACCCGGCGCCCAGCGGGCGACGCCGGCGATGAGGATGCCGAAGGCGGCGGACGGCGAACGCCGGCGGAGGCGCGCGGTGGCCGGCGCGGCTCCTGGATCCAAGGGGCGGTGTGGGTGAGAGGAGAACGGGCGGCGGCAATTCGGGTCGGGAGGGCCCGATCTGGGTTCCTTGGCCCACGGCGGGGCGCGTTGACCGGCGGCGGGGTTGGGCGACGTGGCGCGCCGCGATTGGAGGAGGGCGGCGACGGACATGTCCGGCACGCGGGGTGGACGCGTCCGGTGGCGCGAGGAGGACGAAGACTAGGGTTTGTACCGCGATTTTTGGGGAGGGGATCACATATATATATAGGTAGAGGGAGTTAGGAGAGTCCAAATGAGGTGCGGATTTCGTCCACACGATCGTGATCGAACGACCGAGATGATGGAACATGTTTAGGTGGGTTTGGGGCCAAATTGGAAGGGTGTTGGGCTGCAACACACACGAGGCATTTTTGGTCCCTCGGTTAACCATTGGAGTATCAAACGAAGTCCAAATGGCACGAAACTTGACAGGCGGTCTACCGGTAGTAAACCAAGGACGCTTGGCAAGTCTCGGTCTAATCCGTAAATGTTTAACCCCCACACATGAAAAGAAGGTAGAAATGACCACCAGAGGAGATAGGAGCGCCGGAATGCAAAACGGACAACGGGAAAAATGCTCGGATGCATGAGACGAACATATATGCAAATGAAATGCACATGATGACATGATATGCAATGCATGACACGCAAGCAATGACAAGGCAACAACAGCGAATAACTGGAGGACACCTGGCACATCGGTCTCGGGGCGTTACATGAGAATAGTAGTTCCTCGATGAAGATGCTCCAGGCCCTCGCCATGGAACAAAAGGAAGAGTTGGCGAAGCTCCGCATCGAGCACCTGACTGCTGTCAAGGTACATAATATGGCCGTGGAACAGATGATGAAGGCTCGCGGCGAGAAATGCCGCGTCATGGACACAATGATGAAGATGGCGGAGGAGACGCGCAAGGAGATGGAGGTCGTGGAGGCGATGAAGAAGTTGTTACGACTCCGCGGCGAATTAGATCATTTGGGGTGATAATCTTCCTTCTTATTTTGCTCCTGTGTTTCATCTTTTGCTTCGGGTGTTTCGCCGCACGTGTCACGTTCTCTGCGAGGCATGAATAGAACAATGTTTTTTTTGAGGAAATGAATAGAATAATGCTAACAATGAGATGACTAGCAAATTAGATAATTTTTTATCACCATATGGCACTGGGCTGCCGTGTTTCGTGCTCCTCCGTCGCAGTACTGCTCTAGTGGAAAACTTGAGTATACCGCACGGTTCTTTGCTCCTCCTCGATCAGGTCGTCGGCGCATTTATACGAGCAGTCAAATCACAAGGCCCCGCCTTCCAGCAGTAATGAGCCGTCAAATCACAAAGGCCCTTGCTTCTCGTGAAACCAACCAAGGTAGACTGCCCCGCCCTCTAGCCTTTTAAAAAATGTATACTTTTGTACAGCAGTAGTATCGATGGATTGCACCATGGAGCAAAACTTGAAACTAAAAAAAGGTGGTACATATAAGAGCGCTCGTCACCAAATTATGCATATAGTACTATTAAAAAGGCTAGTCACAATAATGGTGTCCATCACAACCCACCCCTCAAATAAAACTAAGAGGGTGCTTGGATACCTTTTAGTCCCATGACTAAAAGTAGTGGGACTAAAACATGCTAGCCTCACCCATGCTTGGATCCAAATACTAAAAAGGCTAAAATCAAGTTAATGAGCATTTATTATCCTCCAAACCCTCCAATCCAGAACTTGCCTGTGTTAAAGGAGAAGAGTTAAATGAGTAGAGAGAGGACTAATCCACATTTTAGTAGGGGTACCCCTGACTAAATTTTTTTAGTCTCAAGACTAGTTTTAGCCCCTCTTTAGTTAGGGGTGCTTGGAATTTTAGCCTCTTAAAGAGACTATTTTTGTCAGACTAAAATAAGTCCCTTGGATCCAAGCACCCTCTAAGTATCCTGGAATTCTTTGACAAAATAAGCACCCTGAAATTCTTTGACAACTAAACTGCTGGCTATATGATGTTGGCCATATATATTGTACGTATATAATGTGAAGAAACAAGTGGTAGTACTATACCAACTAAAATATGAAATGTAAGAAATACTAGTATGTACGTACTGAAGAGTTAAAGTAACGAGAAGAAACATAACATAGTTCTGCCGGGGGCTCAGCACAACACACCCCTCAAATTAAATTAAGCACACCTGAAATTAAACTTTGCAACTATTCCGATAGACACTGCATTAGACCCACCATGAGCAACGGCACTGCCACCTTACTCGGAGTCCTCGTCCACGTCCTCGACTTCGTCCTTGTCCCTCTTCCTCTTGGCCGATACTTCTTTTCTTGAACCGCACACTTGGCTGTTGCTCTTCATCCAACCCTTGTAGATATTGAAGCAAAGGTAGCCATCCATTGCAGCATAGTGGATGTGGTCTATATCTAGTACATTCCGCTGCCATGCATGACGATGAAACCTGTAATGAGGTTCCTCCAGTTTACCGTACGAAGGATGAACCATGGCTCCTGCCAGGGTCAGCGTTGAAGGCTGACGAGAGGACACCAGCCGATTCTTCTGGAGGTCGAAGGTGTTGCCTACAACGAGGCCTATCCGACGCATGACTTCTTTGTCGTTACCAAAGTCTACAGCGAATTTGACTAGGTTGCTCTTGAGGAAGTTCTTAAAATCCTGGCACTCAACGTCGGCATGGCATATGTGGTAGACCAAGCAAACATTATGTACGCAAACCTGGATCACAGCGGGATTCTTCCTCTCTTCGTCCTTTAGATCCTTCTCTCGTCCCAGGACTGTGGTGTACTCAACATCTAGCCCAGCGACCCACTCATCATCTGAGTTTTCGAACATGCGTCTGAAGCGAGAAAGGCATCCTTTCACCGTCGCGGAAGAACGGGTGTATATCATGTCGAACACATCGCCGGTGATGGTTCTAACCTTGTACTCACTGCCGACCGTGGAGATTTGGGATGCCATGGATTTGGGAGGAGGGTTAGGATTAGTGGAACTGCCGTAATGTGAATGGACGGGACGACTAGGAGCCAACCACCGTAGTATTGAAGGACGTGCGGGGACGAGTAGGAGTGAACTACCAGCGTGCGAACGGCAGGGTAGTGGCTTTCCATTCTCCCATGATACGGGCTTCCGAGAGCCCTTGGATCTGAGATCGAATGGTTGCATGGCGTGATTCTAGACCTATGGGTGAATATCCTATCCTGGAGGGTTATTCTGCAAATTTTCAGCAACTTAGCACGCGACCGTTTGATCTCAGATCCAAGGGATGCCAGCAGCCTGTATCATGGTCGCGCCTACCACGACCGTCGCGTCGCTCGCGCGGTCGTGCCCTTGGAGATTTAACACGGTGCGTTAGGCTATCTGATGTTGGCATGTCATACATAGTCATCACTTAGTCACTCATACTACAAAAAGGTTGGCTATAAGTGTATTTTTTTACTCCTCTCTATCTCTTTCTTCGTACTCAAGGAAGAAACGGTGCTAAGCGCGTGTATTTATTGCATTTGCCAAGGAGTGACCTCTTCCAATGAAATGGTGTTGCTAAGTTTGCTTCATTTAATTAGCTATAGACTCAAAATTGTCTTTTCACCTAGGTACACACGCTTAGCACCGTTTCTTCCTTGGGTCACCAAACTAGTCTCTCTCTTGTTGATTAACTTGCCACATCAGACTTTATGCCTATGTGGCAAGCTTAAGCACCTGTAGGAGCAAGTAAAAGTAAGTACAATAGTGCGCTTTACATGGCATTTTTGCATATGTGGAGGAAAGAGAGGCAAGGAAAAAATGGAGAAGTGGGCTCTCATGCAAGAGCCAGCCTCTACTACATGGTGGAGCATTGGGAGAGGCACCTGTATGGAGGTGGTCAGGAATCTGGGAGACTCATGCCGGTCGTAGCGCCGCAGTTAAAATGATAATGACAAGTCAAATCACGGGGCCCCACCTGTCCAGCAGTAACTCACTGTCAAATCACACATCCCTACGTTTGCAGCAGCCTACTCCCTCGTCTTCTCGCGTCTCTGTCGAACCGACTAGGCAGAACTTCCCCGCCGCCTTCCGCATAGGAAAAGCCCCGCCCTCGACTTTTAAATAGTATACAGTATACTAATTTTGTATCCATGGATTGCGCCCGCGCCATGGAGCAAAGCGTCTAGAAAATGGAGGAGAGACGGTGGTCTTGCAATAGAGAAGAGGGAGAGGCGAGACGGTGGTTTTGGAATGGAGATGATGGAGAGGAGAGGAGGTGGTTTTGCAATGGATAAGAGGGAGAGGAGCGTGCGACAACGATTCAGGATTGGACGAGAGGGCCGACGCGCTCTGACTGGATCAAAATCAAAATCAATTGACCCTTCAATTAAGAAAGCGACCCCACATTAACTAGTCTCCCTTTTATTCTAGGTCATAATTGACCATGATTTTCGCACATAAAATATATGTTATACGTTGTATACAAGGCCACTATCAAAATTACAATTTGCAACTATACAAGGCCACTAACATTAATCGAGGCAAAATTGATGGCGTTTGCCTTGTACTAGCACCCGAGGACATTAATATCCCTTGTGTGCATGCGGGAGTGAGAAGGTTAGCTTGCATTCCCAACATTAATCAACCAATGAGGAGTAAGAGGGTTGGCTTGTTGTGCTTGGGAGAGAAAAACGACATTAATTAACATGACAATCAAGGTGACAAGCTAGCTTGCAACATTGACTTAAACATAGCATTGATTTTTACCTTGGTACCGGTAATATGAGTTTGTGGCCTTGTATACAAAAATGGAGGGAGTATAATTTGAAAGTACGTTCAGATACAAACCAAACGATACAATTTTTGGTGACATGCATTCACATTTTGCTTGTCAAATACAGTACGTGGTCAAACTTTGACCCAAAATACGCAAAACAACAAAAAAATACTTCCAGGACCAGCGCCGCTCTTCCGCTCTTCTCCTCTTAAACCATCGCCGCTCCTCTCCTGTTCCAATCTAAATGCAGCGCCGCTCCTCTCCTCTTCCATTTCGGAACCACCGCCCCTCCTCTCCTGTTCCAGTCCAAAACCAGCATCGTTCCTCTCCCGTTCTAATCCAAAACCAGTGCTGCTCCTCTCCTCTTCCATTCAAAAACCACCACCGGCGAGTGAAGGTGCTGTGGAGAAGTAGATCGATGGAGGAGTACAACCGATACGTGAGGATCGCAGACGGCGACCCTGTGAAGCTAGCTAGGATGGTGGAGATACAGTCTTGGTTTGACAACAAGGACCAACTAGCGGCGACGGCGACATCCATGGCCAAATATCTGCAACAGAGCGAAAAGGCGGCGATACTCCCGGAGGGAGTCACGCCGGAGTACATAGAGCTGCTCCTCTGGGCCATGGAGCAAACAGATTCACCGAATCCGATCGTGAGGGAGCGGTGGTGGGAGTATCGATCCCATATGGAGCATCCACCAGAGATTGAAGGATCGAGCATCTACAGGGTGCCGTTTGTGAGGGTGTCCTGCCAGAGCGAGCCGGTGGAGTCTTCGTCGACCGAACCCAACTGCAAGAGGAGAAAAGTAGTTGGCTCGACAACGCTTCCCCGCCATCATCTCCCTCGCCATTCACATCGTCTCACGGGGCGACTGTCTGCCGCCGAGGAATAGGAGGGGGCTGCCCCCAGCCCAATAGTCGGGCAGGTTGTGAATTGTCAGGAGGAGCTTAGGGTTGTCAGTATTTGCAGGTTGTGAATTGTGTTTTGTGTTGTGTATTTTGAGAGTACTTTCAGATATGAATGTCTTTTGAATTTCAGATTTTCAGTACTGAGCATATAAAGTATTTTATGAATTCTAGAGATCTATTTTTAGCACTTAAAAAATGTAGTTTCATAGGAGTCTAAAAGTGCAGACAATGTGATTCTCAGAGAAGAAACTGCAAGTTTCAGTTTCATATAAGAAACTGCAAGTTCAGTTTCAGATAAGAAACTGCAACTTTCAGAGGCAGAGCATTTATATTAACACGGCCTTTTCAAACAGGGTTAACATCATGTTGGAAGTTTTATTCATGGTCAAAAATGGAACTACCAGCCAGTTAACATCATGCTAATCAACATTCATGCATAGCACATCTTCATATGATGCACAGTCAAAATGCCCACACAATGTCAAGTGTGCGAAACACAGAGAAAACGAGGGACGAAGTTTTGGCAAGTGTTGTACGTGGTTTTGGGCTGCCCCGTCTAGGCTTTCATTTTTAACATGCGCAGCCCACGACCTCGGATGGGAGGTCCATAGGCCTATTTGTATTTTCTTAGGGCCGTCATGTATCGACCGGCCTATGGACCTCCCATCCGAGGTTTTATTTTTGGCAGCCCAATTTATGTATTTTTTTTGAACAAAACGCGGAGGTCTGTTCTATTTTTCTATATAAGAATAGGAATGCCAGGTCCAACTTATGTTTCCCTTCTAACTATATTATATATATTTAAATTATTTTATATGTTGACTGTTTAGTTCACATACTCCCTCCTTTCGATTTATAGGGCTTATCTCAAAATTTTAGTTTTTCCATTTTATAAGGCTCAATTTGGTTGTTTTCCATCACATGTTCAGATTCCAAGGTGCATTAAATCATTGCATGCAAGTATTAAGAGAAAATTGACCAATGCATGTACTTTATGCATGCATGCATTGCAATTTATGCATTGATAAACATAATTTTTTGAGGAAAACAAGTGCATTAATTAGGTGCTTTTGCAAACTACAAAAAGTATTCCACCATTCATCATCTACCTTGGTTGGTGAGATTTTTGAATTGAGCCCTATAAACCGAAAAGGAGGGAGTAATTGGCAAATAGATCTCGCCGCCACCCCCTGCCTCCTGACTCCGGGCGCGCCTGCCCCCCTCAGCAAGTCCGCTCACGCGCCCCATGGAGTCGCCGACCATATCCACGGGGGAATGGCTGGAAGACAGGCAGATGTACAAGATGCATCTCCCACATGTCTACAAAGCCTTCCCGCGGATGCTCCAGCCGCTCGACTCCGTCGCGCCGGTGGTGCTGCGGGAGACTCGAGGGAGGAGATGGAGGGAGCGGGCGATGCGGATCCGCGACGACGCTCTCTCCTGGACCCAGTGCACGCGCGAATGGAGGGAAGCATAGGAGGAAGCTGCGAGGGAGGAAGCCGAGGAGGGACTGAATCCGTTCTCTCACTCGCGCAGGTATGCTCGGATGTGCAAGGATCATGTGGATTGGGAGCTGCTGAATCTAGCCCTGCGGATCTACTTCGAAGGAGATTTCTCGGAGAAGCACAGGATGCCCCACCCCAGTGAGCCGCCGATTGCGTTCGTTCGATGAGCGAAAGGAGAAGTGAATTCAGGAGATCCACGCCGTGCTGCGAGATGGGAATGCTTGACTGGACTCCTGCCCACCAACACGCCACCGGAGCCGGAGCAGGTGGATCCCCTACCTTACCTCTCCCCCAAACCTGCAGAAGATTGAAATTAGGCTTGCAATCTACTTCAATTGAGCTGTCTGGTGGTTATTTCTGCTTCCTGAGAGACAACATCTGGCTGGAGGATGAGAAGGAACCAGGAACTCCGATGAATTTCCCCTATCACAACGGGGGGGGGGGAGCGCTGGTTGGGCAGTGGTACGGCCCACCTCCGCCCCAAATGGGGGCACAATCTGGGCAGGCTCCTGTAATTGCCCAATATCAATCTTCTAGTGGTTCTGACTCTCAGATTAGTGGGAAATCTCAAGGCAAGAATCAGCAAAAGAAGAGATAGGACATCCAGAAAACTGCTCCTGCCCCTGCTTCGGGCCTTATGGCATACTCCGAGGTGATCTTCTACAACTGTGGGGAACCAGGGCATCATTCACTACTGGAATCAGCTAATTTGCCATCTGCCAGCTCTTTGCCGTCTGCTAGCTGACGGCAAAGAAGCTCTTTGCCATCAGCTACCAAAAAGCAGACGACACAGATCTGGCGGACGACAAAGAAGCTCTTTGCCGTCCGCCAGATCTTTGCCGTCCGCCAGCAGACGGCAAAGAATCTTTGCCGTCAGCTGGCAGACGGCAAAGAGAGAGGTGGCCCCCACCCCCCGCCCGTTTGGGAAAAGCTTAACGGCCCACCTCTTTGCCGTCTGCCAGCAGACGACAAAGAGGCAAAAGGCGGATGGCAAAGAGGGGCGGACGGCAAAGAGGCAGTATCTAACGGCCCGTATACCCCCCGGCCCCTCTCTGTTCTCTCCTCGCCCCACTTCCCACCCCACCGCCGCCGCCTCTCGCCCCCGCCGCCGCCGCCCCGTCGCCCCCGCCGCCCCGACACCCCTCCCGCCCCGGCCCCACGCCGCCCCGGCCCCCCGGCGCCCCGACGCCCCGCCGCCCCGCGCCCCACCGCCCCGGGCCCGGCCCCCCGCCGCCCCAGGCCGCCCCGGCGCCCCGGCCAGCTGCTCCACCGTCCCGGGCCCGGCCCCCCGCCGCCCCCGGCCGCCCCGACGCCCCGGCCAGCTCCTCCACCGCCCCGCCCCCCTCCTCCACCGGCCCTGCCCCAGGTGAGCCCCCCTCCTTTTTTTGTTTTTTTTCTGTTTTTTTCTTTTTTAGTTTTAGTTTAGATTTAGTTTTAGGTTTAGTTTTAGTTTAGTTTTAGGTTTAGATTTAGTTTTTTTCCTTTTTTTTTTTCTGTTTTATTAGTTTTAGGTTTATGTTTAGTTTAGATTTAGTTTTAGTTTTAGTTTTAGGTTTAGTTTAGTTTGAGGAAAGAAGAAGAAGAAGAGAAAAAGAGGAGAGGAGAAGAAGAAGAGGAAAAAGGAAAGGAGGAAGAAGAAGAGGAGGAGGAGAAGAAAAAAGAAGAAGAGGAAGAAGAAGAAGAAAAAAGAGGAGAGGAGGAGAAGAAGAAAAGGAAAAAGGAAAGAAGAAGAAGAACAAGAAGAAGAAGAAGAAGGAAGAAAAGGAAGAAAAGGAAGAATAGGAAGAAGAAGAAAAGGAAAAAAGAGGAAAAAACCCCGACCCGACACGGCACCCCGACCCCGACCCGGCACCCCGACCCCGACACCCCGACCCCGACACCCCGACCCCGACCCCGACCCCGACACCCCGACCCCGAGCCTGACCCGACACCCCGACCCCGACACCGACACGACACCCCGACCCCGACCCGGCACCCCGACCTGACACCCCGACCCCGAGACCCCGACCCCGACACCGACACGACACCCCGACACCGACACCCTGACACCACACCCACCCTTACCCCGACACCGACACGGCACCCCGACCCCGACCCGGCACCCCGACCAGACACCCCGACCCTGAGACCCAGACCCCGAGCCTGACCCGACACCCCGACCCCGAGACCCCGACCCCGACCCGGCACCCAACCCGACACCCCGACCCCGAGACCCCGACACTGACACGGCACCCCGACCCCGAGACCCCGACCCCGACCCCGACCCCGACACCCCGACCCCGAGCCAGACCCGACACCCCGACCCCGACACGGACACGGCACCCCGACCCCGACCCGGCACCCCGACCCGACACCCCGACCCCGAGACCCCGACACGGCACCCCGACACCGACAGGACACCCCGACCACCGACACCTCCCGAAAAGGTGTTCTTTGGCCTTCCAGAGGCCGACGGGGTCATATATTTGTGAATTATTAGTTAGGTCATATATTTTTCGATTTTGTTATGAAAAACATCATATATAATTGTGTTGATCGTGTAGTTTTAAATGTGCAGTTGTTTCATCGCTGCGAGGTTTGGTGTTCGACGACCTCGCCGTGCGTTTGACGAGCTCTGCCCCTTCGTTCGTGGGTGAGCACAAATGACAAGTCCTCCTCCCCCATTAATTATTTGATCTATTCCGATGAAACTTGATAGCTAGCTATATATGTGTCTTGAATCATCAGTATGCGTAACCAATATGTGTCTCCCGTTCGAAAGCGTCATAGTTATAAATATGCATGAATTTGCATATTTATAACCTTGATTCTTTCGAATTGTCCAACGCTATCCATGGACAGCCCGAGTATGTGTAGATTGGGTTCGTTTTTCCATATGCTTTGCTCCGGATTCGACGCATATATTTCGTCAGTGCCTCCCCTGTTGTTCTCCGGGTACACATCCTCTCTGTTTATTGCAGAGACGTGTATCAGGAGAACAGCGGGGAGGTGCTGCCGAAATTTTGCGTCGGATCCGGAGCATAACATGGGAAAATAAACCCAATCTACACATACACGGGTGGGATTAGGACCTATCATTACCTATTAGAGTGTAGGTTGCATGGACGTAATAAAATTGACAAAGTAGATCAACTGATGAATATATACATGGTGAATTACATATATAATTGTTGTGTGTCCAGTAGCTCTGAAAGTCAAGATGAGTGACCGTGCTTGGATGTATACCGGTCACACTGGTCAGAACAAATGGAGCGCTGAATGGTTCACAAAAAACTAAGGGGTTTGTGCAAGCCGCATTTGCAAATGGCCAAAAGAAAACCTGGTGCCCCTGTTTCCGGTGCGGCAATTGGGAAAAGATGACAGAGGCTGAAATGGGCAAACACCTGCAGAAGAGTGGTTTTACGGCCGATTATACGGTGTGGACATTTCATGGTGAGTCTGCCCAACGTGACCGAGCTGAGGTGGATCGTCGTCGCACCGACGAGCATGGTACCGGGATGGAAAACATGGTGCAAGGCTATGATGATGCTCGGGATTCGGACGAGGAGATGGAGGAATCTGCAAAGGCCTTCAATGAAATGTTGGAGTCTTCGAAACGTCCGCTCCACGAGCACACTGAGCTTTGTCAGTTGGATGCCATCTCACAAGTAATGGCTCTGAAGGCTCAGTTCAACTTGGGCAGAGAATGCTATGACGCAATTATGACAGTATTTGGACGCTTTCTACCCAAAGGCCATGTAATGCCTGCAAACCTGTACCAGTCGGATAAAATCCTCCGTGCACTGAAGATGCCCTATGAGAAGATACATGCCTGTGAGAAAGGATGTGCCTTATTTAGGCTTGACTATGCGGACTTGAACTATTGTCCCATTTGCAAGTCTTCCAGGTATATTGTGGTAGACAACGGTATGGGTGAGAAGACACAGACCAAAATCCCCGTTAGTGTTCTTCGGTATATGCCAATCGTACCAAGACTTCAACGTCTTTTCATGGTCGAAGAGACGGCCAGACAGATGACATGGCACAAAACAGGCAAAAGAACCGAACTAGATGCAGATGGGAATCTGATGATGGTACACACATCGGATGGTGTTGCGTGGAAAAGGTTTGATGAATTACATGCTGACAAAGCGGCAGATCCGAGGCATCCTCGAGTCGGCATCAGCACGGATGGGTTCAGTGTGTTTGGTATGACGGCAGCCCAATACAGTTGTTGGCCCGTATTTGTCTTTCCACTCAATCTCCCCCCCGACAGATTATGCAAAGAAAGAACATTTTCCTGACATTGATAATTCCAGGACCCAACTATCCGGGCAAAAATATGAATGTGTACATGCAGCCGCTTAAGGACGAATTGCAAGAAGCCTGGGATAATGGGTTCAAGACATACGACGCCTTTAGCAAACGGAACTTCATAATGCGTGTCTGGTACATGTACTCGACGCATGACTTGCCGGCGTATGCGCTATTCGTTGGCTGGTGTGTGCATGGAAGGTTCCCGTGCCCCACATGCAAGGGAGCTCTTGAGTTTCGTTGGCTTCAGGCCGGTCGCAAGTTTTCTTGCTTCGACATGCATAGACAGTTCCTGGATCCTCGCCATAAGTTCAGGAAAGACAAGAAGAACTTCATCAGGGGTAGAGTTGTCAAAAACTCTGCACCACCTGCATTGACAGGCCAACAGACCCTGGATCAGTTAAACGCTCTCGAGCCAGATCCACAACGTCCAGGGTACTTGAAGGGGTATAATACTAAGCATGCGTGGACTCACAAAACATGCTTATGGGATCTGCCTTACTTCAAAGACCTCCTTTGCCCACACAACATCTACGTGATGCACACTGAGAAGAATATCGCCGAGGCACTTTTTGGTACATTGTTCGGCATAGATGGGAAGTCAAAGGATAATACTAAGGCTAGAGTCGATCTGGAGGCGCTATGTGATAGGCCGTTACAAAACATGAAAGAACCGAAAGGAAAGCAGAACTGGACGAAGCCAAAGGCATGGTTCAATCTTGGAAGGCCAGCTATGAGGGAAATTCTCTTGTGGGTGCAATAGCAGTTGATGTTCCCCGATGGGTATGCAGCGAATCTAAAGAGGGGAGCGAATCTTGATAAACTGAAGATATTTGGTCTCAAGAGTCATGATTGGCACATATGGATTGAGCGGGTAATGCCGGTGATGTTGCGTGGCTTCATCCCTGAGGATGAATGGCTAGTACTGGCATAACTCAGCTATTTCTTCCGTGTTCTTTGTGCGAAAGAACTATCGCCTGGCGTGCTAGAAGAAATGGAAGAGTTGGCGCCGGAGTTGATCTGCAAGTTAGAGAAGATCTTTCCACCGGGCTTCTTTAATCCAATGCAGCATTTGATTTTGCATCTCCTAACCGAGGCAAGATTGGGGGGGGGGGCGTGCAAAATCGTTGGTGCTACCCAACTGAGAGGATGCAGAAGACGCTTCGAGAAAAATGTAAAAATAAACGTAGAATTGAAGCATCGATGGCTGAGGCATTCATCACAGAGGAGGCGGCAAACTTCATAACAACGCACTACGAAGCCAAAAATCGTCATTTGCATAATCCGAAGCCTCGGTACAATGCTGACGAGCCTACAAGGGTGGATCCAACCTCAGCCTATTCAAAGGGAATCTCGCACCAGCTAGTGTTTCACATCCAGTATCTTTGGATAACGAAGAATGACGGACCATTTCGTTGTATATCTTCAACAACCTGATAGAAGTGCGGCCGTACATCGAGTAAGTTCTCGGTACATTGTTTCGCAACTTCTATTTCCTTTGAACTACTCTTATTCCTGGATATGTCATACAGTCGATACGTCACCATATTCTCGTATGGAGCGGAGATCCAAAAGGATTCCGTCGAAGAGTATGAGCTTCTCGCAAAGCAAGGAGGTGGCTATCCCGGTTTCATCTCTTGGTTCAAACAAACGGTAATTTCTATTAGACAATTTCATATCATTCGCTAATTTGTGCATAATGCAACAATCCTTTCATATTAAACTTGTAGGCTAATTCAGAGTCTATGGACGCCGAATTGAGACAAGTCGCTAATGGTTTTGACTATAAGGTCCGTTCATTTGACAAGTACGACATCAACGGGTATCGCTTTCGTACCTATGGCAAAGAGCTATCTATGGCCGACCGAAAGTCAACAAATTGTTGTGTATCTGCTATCGGCGAAGGAGGTACCGAGTATTATGGGAGAGTTGAAGCAATTTATGAACTTCTGTTCTATGGTGAAAATCCACCGAATGTCGTAGTCTTCAAATGTTATTGGTTTCAGCCGAAGGAGACTAGAAGGACTCATGAACATGTAGGGCTAGTTGAAATCAACCAAAGCACTCATTTAGATGTTCCTGATGTCTATATTATGGCTCAACAGGCGACCCAAGTATTCTATCTACCGTGGGCTTGCCAAACTAATCCAAATCTGAAAGGTTGGGATGTCGTTTATGAAGTGCCGCCACGTGCTAGACTTTCTCCCCCAAAGGAAGAGGATTATGAACCTCACATTAACCCAGACACATATGAAGGAGAATTCTTCCAAGAGACACGTCTTTCCAAAAAGCGTTTCAAGAACCGCTATACTTCACCCCAAAACATTGAAGTAGACAGCGACAATGAATCCGACATCACCCCAGAGGAGGAACAAGAAGAGCCGGAACAAGAAGAGGTTACTGCTGCGGATGACCTGTCAATGCTTGACCGATTACGTCAAGGTGGCCTTGCACATGTTGATGCCAATGAACCCTATGAGCCCGTCATTGATTATAGTGATGATGATGATTATGCATTTATTGATGATACTGATCGAGATTATTAGTAGTGTCAGGTATTACATTTTTTTATGTTGTACTTGATGATGATACACTTAAGTGATACACATATTATTATTCATGTCGGTCTTTTTTTATGTTGTACTAATTTCGTTTACTGTTTGTCATGGCAGGTGTTGAAAGATGGTGGGCGCTGGTCGGGAGCGTGGTCTGAGGTCTTCCATTCCAGATGCACCTCTCCGCCGAGCGTTGCTGGACAGTATGGCCACACCGCCGGGCCTTTCTTCGTCGACCGCGGTGCCCAGCAGGGGACGAGGTAGGAAGAGAGGAGGTGGGGCACGTGGTCGTGGGAGAGGAGGTAGGGTGACTGCTACGACGCCTTCCTCGCCGCCACCCCCAGCCGTTTCACCCGAGCACGTGACTGCTAGGGTGGACTCGTCCGAGGAGGAGGCTACACGGACTCCGGTCCACGAGCCTCCGGTCCACGGGTCTTGGGCCCACGAGCCTCGGGTCGACTGGCCTTCGGCCCACGAGAGTTCGGCCCACGTGACCCCGGAGGAGCACACGTCCGGATGGGGTACCTGGCCGGATCAGCCCGAGGAGCCGAGTGGCCATGCTGATGATGGCGGGGAGCCGACTGATCTTGAGGAGGAGGGGGGCACCGTCTACCAGCGTGGTGCTACACGGCTCCCGTCCGTGTCGGTGACCCGCGAGCAGAGGTGGTTGATTTTCCCTGATGGGGAGAGGTACGTAAGTGCATTTAATATTTTTGTACCTTGTGCATTCACGTTTTTTCAAATAACTAATGCGTTGGCCTTGTCATGCTGCAGGGGTTGGGACCACCATCATAGTGTCCGCCGGCCCAACTCCGTCCTTGGAGTTCTTTGCCGGCAAAACTTCCCAGGGTTTGTCACGTTGCCTGGTGAGGGTCAGCTTCCAGAGCTTGGATTGAGCTGGGAGCACTATGTGGCTGCCCCGGCCCCGCCGGATGAGATTATCGATGGTGTCGTGTGCAACACGAGGGCAGACATGGTGATCAGAAAGTTTTGGGTAATTTCTCCTTTACACATTTAAAAATCTTCAACTAGCTAGTTATTAATTGTACTAATCAATATTGTCTCATTTGATTGCAGACATTCTACAGGTGTGAGGAGGGATACGAGGAGGACGCGACACATGTTATCGAGAACGTCTGCAAGCGCCTACTCCAGAACTTACGGCACGAGGCTCGGGTGCAGGCTGTTCGAGACTACTACGCCTTGCGTGGTATCAAGAAGACCAAGCCGGCGTGCCGCGATAAGTTCCTGAGTAAGGAGCAGTACATGAAGGTAACTCTTAAGGCCTTCTCTACTTAAGTTCCTTCATTTAGTAATTCTTAGCCGTAGCGCTCAAGTTTCTATTTGCTAACTTAGGCGCCTCCGAGATGGTGTGCGGATCAGATGGATTGTTGGGAGGTGTTGGTCGATGAGTGGTGCTCACAACGATGGCTAGCCCTCCACAACGAGGCCAAGGACAAACGTGCCCAAATGGAAGGTGTGCCACACCATCAAGGCAGCTCTAACTTATATCAGTTCGGGCGCAACTGGGTATGTGGTTTGCTTCATGATTCATGCAATTCATTCATCATGCTAGCTTGAGCCCTTTAATTACTAATTTTCATTGTTTCTCTCTTTCAGGCACGCTACAATAAGGCGGATAAGGTGCCAGAGGTGTACGACCTGTATGCCATGGCCCACACTGCCTCTTTCAAGAAAGTCAAGGCTTTCTCTCAGTCTGACCTCAATGATGCAAACAACTTCACCAACATCTCCTCCCACAACAAGCTCGTGAGATATAGAGATGAGGGGAAGGCGAGGAAAGGGGCGGACTTTAACCCGAGCCAGGGTCCCATTGATCCAGAGCTGTTGATGATATCTGGTGGCGGGAGGTCCCATGGCTCCATAGCCATTGGAGATGGACTTATCCGTTGTCCTAGCACTCTCCCGGAGATCAAGGCGCGCCAGTCGAGCTCCGCTCCTGAGATAAGGCCTCGTGAACGGCTAGTGCAACTCGCCATCAAGGTTAGTGATACATACTCAGTTATCTTTCTCCATTACATTGTGTGCGCTTCCATCAATGATTACAAATGGTCATGTGAGTGGTGTTGCAGGCTGCTATACAGAGTGAGAGAGATAGAATGGAGAAACTTCTGGCGGAGGCGGCGGAGAGGCAGCGGGAGTTGGAGGAGAGGACGACAAAGATGATGGAGGAGGAGAGGGCACGGAATGACATGCAGGCAAGGGCCATGTACGAGCTCCTTGTGGTAAGTTTCTTCTGCAGATTAGCCAAAACATTCATGTAGTGTTTGTCTCATTACTAACTAGTATGACTGAGTCATCAAAACCAAATGTGCAGTCTGTGTGCGAGAAGAAAGGTCAGACCGCTCCGCCGATGCCAGTGATTGCTACTGGGACCACGGTGAGTTTTATTGAATGGACATTACTTGCTAGTCTTAACATTTGAGTGTCATCATGCTAACAAGACATTGGAAATGATCTTTGGTGCAGCGTAACTCCAGACAAGCATCGCACGATCCTTCTCCAGCTACCGACACGAGCCACCCCGCTCCTACACCTCCTACATCTTGGTAAGTTTATCTAGTGTTTTGCTTAACACATGCATAAAGACCTAGACTTAGCTTTATTTCCTCCAATGCTTACCATAATGACCTAGACTTAGCTTCACCTCCAAAATGACTTAATAAGCTTACTGACCTCCAAAACCATCCATTTTACCTAAGTTAGCTCTAAAACGATCTGTACTTAGCTTACTTATGTCAAAAATTGCATAATTAGCTTAGTTAGCTTATAGACGATCCATTTTACCTAAGTTAGCTCTAAAATGACCCATTTTACCTAGGTTAGCTTATAAATGATCCAGTTCATCCAAGTTAGCTCAAAAATGACCCATTTTACCTAGATTAGCTCCTAAATGATCCATTTTACCTACGTTAGCTTTAAAATGACCCATTTCAACTAGGTTAACTCCAAAATGACCAATCTTACCTAGGTTATCTCATAAACGATCCATTTCAACTAATTTAGCTCATAAACGATCCATTTCACCTAGGTTACCTAAAAAACGATCCATTTCACCTAAATTAGCTTATAAATGATCCATTTTACCTAAGTTAGCTCAAAAAGATCCATTTCAACTAGATTAGCTCATAAATGATCCATTTCACCTAAGTTAGCTCAAAAACGATCCATTTCAACTAAGTTAGCTCATAAATGATCCATTTCATCTAAGTTAGCTAAAAAGATCCATTTCACCTTAGTTACCTGAAAAACGATCCATTTGACCTTAGTTAGCTCATAAACGACCCATTTCAACTAAGTTAGCTCATAAATGATCCATTTCACCTTAGCTAGCTCATAAACGACCCATTTCAACTTAGTTAGCTCATATATGATCCATTTCACGTAAGTTAGCTCATAAATGACATACTCTTCTTGTTCTAGTCTTGTTCTTGTTCTACTCTTCTTCTTGTTCTACTCTTCTTGTTTTAACTTTCTTATTTTTCATTTTGCAGAGTTCATTCACTTGACGAAAGCTTGCATAGATGGAGTGCTCCTTATCCCTTTCTCTGTTTCTTTTGTATCATTGAACTATGCATGTATCGTTGGATGAAACTATTGTAATATATATGGTTGGATGCCTCTATGTTGAACTTGTTATGTATGATGGAACTATGCATGTAATATATATGGTTGGATGATGAAGTTATGTGTTGGATATCTTATATGTTTGCTCTGTAATGGCCTTTTGAAATATATCTATATATGTCATCTATATTTGTGATGAAAATTGTTGGACTTAATAAAAAACAGATAAAAGAGACAATATGCAGGCTCTTTGCCGTCTGCCACCGACGGCAACGGGCTCTTTGCCGTCTGCCACGGACGGCAAAGAAGACACGTGGCATCCAGCTGTGCTTCCTGGGAGCTGACCCATTTGGTCAGTTTGCCTACAGTGGCAGACGGCAAAGACTTTGCCATCAGTGGCAGACGGCAAAGAACCTACACTTTGCCATCAGCGGCAGACGGCAAAGAACCTGCCATGTAGTGACGTGTAGATGACATCATACGGCGGACGGCAAAGACACTAGACAGTTTGCCGTCAGCGGCGGACGGCAAAGGCCTGCCGTTAGCCACTTAATGGACTGACAGCGCAATTATTGCCGTCCGCCTTCTTTGCCGTCTGCCGCGCTCTCTTTGCCGTCTGCGGCGGACGGCAAAGACTTTGCCCTCCGTGGCAGACGGCAAAGTAGCTGTTTACCGAAGCCTACTTTGCCGGAGCCTTTTGCCGTCCGCGGCTGATGGCAAAGGCCTTTGCCGTCCGCCGTTCATGCCTTTGCCGTCCGCCGTGGCGGACGGCAAAGTAGCTGATTCCTGTAGTGATTTGGATAAATGTGTCAAGCCCAAGAGTTGTTTTATCTGCAAAATGGTTACCCATAAAGTTGAGAATTGCCCTGTCAGAAGGAAAATCCACAGTTCCGCTAGATATGTTGGAAGTGCTGCTCCAGGATTATGTCCACCATTGACAGAATTTTCTGTGACACAGAATTAGATAGTTTCTTTCCCCTTTCTAGTTGTAGAGCTCTGCCCATATGTGGTAGTGACCGCACTCCTTTGCTCTGGGACTCTAGTCTTAACCAACTCCAAAGAGCAATAGTTTTAAATTTGAAGAGTGTGGGTTGCTTAGAGAAGATTTTACTGAGCTAGTCAGGAAAATCTGGAATGAGCCTACTGGGAGCAGCTGCCCCCTAGAAAATTGGCAGATCAAAATCAGGAGATTTAGAAGAACTACCAAAGGGTGGAACTCCAATGAGGAAGCTAATCTTAGAAGATACAAAAGGCTTCTCCTCCGTGAGTTTGATTCTCTAGATATTAAGGCAGAAACCACTGACCTCTCTGAGGCTGAGACTAATAGATTAAACTTTGTCCATGGAGAGCTCAAGAAAATTTGGCTTCAAGAAGAAATCAAAGCCAAACAAAGGTCTAGAGATAGGAACATTAAGGAGGGTGATAGAAATACTGCTTACTTCCATGCAGTAGCTAACCAGAGGAGGAGGAAAACCCTCATTCACTCCCTTGATAACCCTAATGGCCCTGTTACTGAGGTAGATGAGATGCTGAAAGTGGCTAGTGACTTCTACAAAGACCTGTTTAAGAAAGAAAACCCTTCTGGGTTCTCTCTACAAAACAATTTTTTCTCTGCTTCTGAAAAAGTCTCTCCTGCTGAAAATGAGCTGCTAGAAGCCACTTTTTCAGAGACAGAGGTGAAGGAAGCCATTTTTAGCTCTTATCCTGATGGGGCTCCTGGTCCTGATGGGATTCCCTTCTTGTTTTACCAGCATTTTTGGGACTTGGTGAAAAATGATCTCTTAGATCTTTTCCAAGCCTTTCATAGAGGAGAGTTAGATCCAACAACTTACTCATGGGGGGTCTGTTGGGGTCAAGTTAAATAACTGTGAAAATGATTTTTTCCTTGCTGGTAAAGGCCTTAGGCAAGGTGACCCCATCTCCCCGCTTTTGTTTAATTTAGTAGTGGACGTTCTTACTAAAATGCTGAGCAAAGTTGCTGATCATAGACTGATTGTAGGGCTCTGTCCTGAGGTCTGCCCTGGTGGCATCATCTGCCTTCAATATGTAGATGATACCATCCTTTTCTTAGACAATGACTCCACACATGCTAGCAATCTGAAAACTGTTCTAACCTGGTTTGAACAAGTCTCAGGCATGAGAATCAACTACTCTAAAAGTGAACTCATCCCTATCAACATGGATGATCAGGAGTTAGCTGACTTCCTCTCTATTCTAGTCTGTAATAAAGGTAACCTCCCCATTAACTACCTAGGTATCCCTCTCCACTATGATAAACTGAGGAGAGAGGATATCCAACCCCTTTTGGATAAAATCATTAAAAGGATTGCTAGGTGGAGGGTCAAACTTCTCTCTTACAGAGGTAGATTGATCCTCATACAAGCTTGTTTGGCTAGCATTCCAGTGTATCTCCTCTCCTTCAAGTTTCCTAAATGGGCAGTGAACCTCATCAATTCTCAGATGCCTCATTGCTTGTGGAATGATTTTGAGGGAAATAGGAAGCTACACCTTGCTAATTGGGCCCTAGTCTCTATGAAAAAAGATTTTGGAGGCCTAGGCATACCTAACCTCCAAGAAATTAACATCTGTCTTCTAGGGTCTTGGATTAAAAGATTCTATGAGGAAGACCTGAAACCCTGGAAGCTTATTATTGCCCATAAATACCTAGGAAATAAACCTAATATTTTTTTCCCTTCCTCCAACCCTAAGACCTCTAGATTCTGGAAAGGATTAAAATCTACTGTGCATGCTGTGAAATTTGGCTACAAATGGAACATAGGGGATGGGAGCAGAACCAGGTTCTGGGAAGATACTTGGTTTGGCACATCCCCCCTAGCAGTCCAATTTTGGCCCATTTACTCTGTCCGCAATGAGCTTAACAAAAGTGTCAATGAAGTTTGGGATGGTCAATGCCTAAAACTCTCTTTTAGAAGGAACTTTAGTGATAGTCTCATGGAACAATGGTTCCAGTTGGAGGAAATTGCCAAAAGCATTACCTTTACTGCTGAGCCGGATGCCCTAATTTGGCAGCTGGACAATAAGGGGAAGTATTCCTCTAGCTCCCTCTATCATGTTATCAACTTTAGAGGGGTTCAACCCATGTTTATCCCTGCTATCTGGAAATTGAGAGTTCCCCCTAAAATTCATGTATTTCTCTCTCCAAAAACAAATTGATGACTAGGGATAACCTTAGGAAGAGACACATCATCAAACCCCTTGATTGTGTTTACTGCTTGGAACAAGAGTCTTGTTCTCACCTATTTTTTGAATGTATAGTTGCTAAACATCTCTGGGTCCACATTGAGGAATATTTCTCTAGTCAGATTGGCTATCCTTCGAATCTATCGCCAGATTCTGGATTGCTACCAAAAAGTGCTCAGTTTTAAACACTGTTAGCTCAGCTGTCCTTTGGTGCCTCTGGAAATATAGAAATGCTATGATTTTCAGTAACACCTCCTGGATTTCCATTCCGCAGGACTTGAGGTTGATCAGGAACATGGTGAGGAACTGGGCGATTCTCTCCTCCGGATCGGACAAGGACAAGTTGATGAGCTTCGTGGAAACCCTAACAAGATCCCTCCAGAAACCGTTGGCGATCACTTGTGGCTGAACAAGGCTCGACCTGCTCTGGGGCTGGACCCGTGGGCTCATCTCAAGATCTCTGATGAAGATGATGGGCACCTGACGCCGAAAAAGAGGGACACCCACCATGCTACGCCTTCCAGCCCGGTGTCTCCGCTTGCTTACTGGTCGCCGCAGGCTGACATGGCCCCTCGGCTGAAGACCATGAAGGCTTCGCTGGACCCTCCTTGTGTCATTTGAGTACTCTATCCGCTCTGCCTTTGGCACCGCTCGGGTGATTTGTGTTATTCAGAGAACTTGTCCATCCACCCCCTAGTTTGTAGCTTTTCTACCTTTGCTTTCGAACTGCTCTTTGAGCTGCTATATCAGAATATGTTGTGGTTTCGTTCTCAGGAATGGAACCGGGGAGATGCTCCCTGTTTTTCTAAAAAAATTATTTTATATGTTATTATATATTATTTTTATTGTCATCATATATTTAACAGATACTTACACATGTAAGAAAACAATATCCCACATCTTATTAACTTATAAAAATAATTTCTTAACAAATAAAATCCTGGATTGTTTTGGCACGAAAATCCTAGTGATTGTGTACAAAAGCTTGGTAAGATTTAAGGACGAATGTAATAATATCACTTATTATTTAAATATATTTATAATAAAATGCTCAGCCCCTTTTTATTTTTTGATAACATTGCTGGCCCAACCCAACATTATAATTAGAATCAGCCCAACAAAATCGTGTATTTCGAGAAAGTGCAAATGGCCTGTAATTTTTTAGGAAATAAAATAAACGGGCCGCATGGATGCTACATTATTTGTTCACCCAGCCCAGCTAATGTCTGTAACTCAAAAAAAAAGATCAAATTGACTGTAAATTCTACCGTGTAAAAAAGACTGTAAATTCTAAAAAAATGGGTTGAATACGTGCCACATTTTTGGAGGCTGAAATGTGGGCCAATAGGTCGAAGCCAATGCAAGTCGCTGTCAATTTAGTCAACAAATGATTCTGACATGTTAGCCGTTGGATTTACATCCAACGACCGACATCCATCTTCAATCTCTCGTCCTCTTCCTCCAGCGCCGTCGAGACCACCTCCCGCCTCCTGCTGCTAGCAGCTCTGCTTAGCATGCTTTGCTATTAAGCGCTACTCCACCGTTGGCCAGGCCATCCCTCCACCCCTCCACACCTCCTGTTCTTCTCCACCGACTGCCGAACCACACCGCACTAGAACCAGTTAACCCTCGTACACCTCTTTGTCTGCGACTCTACTCCCGCGTCTTCCCATCTCCAGCTCGTTGCTGTCCGGGGCCTCGCCGTCGTCCACCACCTTGGATGCGCTCGGCGCGGCGTGGTTGTTGGGGAACGTAGTAGAAATTAAAAATTTTCCTACGTATCACCAAGATCTATCTATGGAGAAACCAGCAACGAGGGGAAAGAGAGTGCATCTACATACCCTTGTAGATCGCTAAGCGGAAGCGTTCAAGTGAACGGGGTTGATGAAGTCGTACTCGTCGTGATTCAAATCACCGATGATCAAGACCCGAACGCACGGCACCTCCGCGTTCAACACACGTACAGCCCAGTGACGTCTCCCATGCCTTGATCCAGCAAGGAGAGAGGAAGAGGTTGATGGAGATCCAGCAGCACGACGGCGTGGTGGAAGTAGCGGGATTCCAACAGGGCTTCGCCAAGCGCTGCGGGAGGAGGAAGATGTGTCACGGGAGGGAGAGGGAGGCGCCAGGGCTCAGGTATGTTTGCTCCTCCTTTTCCCCACTATATATAGGGCCAAGGGAGAGGGGGGAGGCGCAGCCCTTGCCCCTTCCTCCAAGGAAGGGTGCGGCCAGGGGGGGGAGGAGTCCATCCTCCCCAAGGCACCTCGGAGGTGCCTTCCCCTTTTAGGACTCTCCCCTTTTTTCTCTCTCTTGGCGCATGGGCCTCTTGGGGCTGGTGCCCTTGGCCCATATAGGCCAAGGCACACCCCCTTCAGCCCATGTGGCCCCCCGGGGCAGGTGGCCCCACCCGGTGGACCCCCGGGACCCTTCCGGTGGTCCCGGTACAATACCAGTGACCCCGAAACTTGTCCCGATGGCCGAAATAGCACTTCCTATATATAATTCTTTACCTCTGGACCATTCCGGAACTCCTCGTGACGTCCGGGATCTCATCCGGGATTCCGAACAACTTTTGGGTTACCGCATACTAATATCTCTATAACCCTAGCGTCACCGAACCTTAAGTGTGTAGACCCTACGGGTTCGGGAGACATGCAGACATGACCGACATGACTCTTCAGTCAATAACCAACAGCGGGATCTGGATACCCATGATGGCTCCCACAGGTTCCACGATGATCTCATCGGATGAACCACGATGTCAAGGACTTAATCAATCCCATATACAATTCCCTTTGTCTATCGGTATGCTACTTGCCCGAGATTCGATCGTCGGAATCCAATACCTAGTTCAATCTCGTTAACGGCAAGTCTCTTTACTCGTTCCGTAACACATCATCCTGTGATCAACTCTTTGGTCACATTACGCATATGATGATGTCCTACCGAGTGGGCCCAGAGATACATCTCCGTTTACACGGAGTGACAAATCCCAGTCTCGATTCGTGCCCACCCAACAGACACTTTCGGAGATACCTGTAATGCACCTTTATAGTCACCCAGTTACATTGTGACGTTTGATACACCCAAAGCACTCCTACGGTATCCGGGAGTTGCACAATCTCATGGTCTAAGGAAATGATACTTGACATTAGAAAAGCTTTAGCATACGAACTATACGATCTAGTGCTATGCTTAGGATTGGGTCTTGTCCATCACATCATTCTCCTAATGATGTGATCCCGTTATCAACGACATCCAATGTCCATGGTTAGGAAACCGTAACCATCTATTGATCAACGAGCTAGTCAACTAGAGGCTCACTAGGGACATGGTGTTGTCTATGTATCCACACATGTATCTGAGTTTCCTGTCAATACAATTATAGCATGGATAATAAACGATTATCATGAACAAGGAAATATAATAATAACTAATTTATTATTGCCTCTAGGGCATATTTCCAACAGTCTCCCACTTGCACTAGAGTCAATAATCCAGTTCACATCGCCATGTGATTAACACTCACAGGTCACATCGCCATGTGACTAACACCCAAGAGTTTACTAGAGTCAGTAGTCTAGTTCACATCACTATGTGATTAACACTCAATGAGTTTTAGGTTTGATCATGTTGCTTTGTGAGAGAGGTTTTAGTCAACGGGTCTGAACCTTTCAGATTCGTGTGCGCTTTACAAATCTCTATGTCATCTCCTAGATGCAGCTATCACGCTCTATTTGGAGTTATTCCAAATAACTGTTCTACTTGGAGCTATTCTAAATTGTTGCTCCATTATATGCATCCGGTATCTCTACTCAGAGCTATCCGGATAGGTGTTAAGCTTGCATCGACGTAACCCTTTACGACGAACTCTTTTACCACCTCCATAACCGAGAAACTTCCTTAGTCCACTAGTTACTAAGGATAACTTTGACCGCTGTCCTGTGATCCATTCATGGATCACTCTTGTACCCCTTGACTGACTCATGGCAAGGCACACTTTAGGTGCGGTACACAGCATAGCATACTGTAGAGAGCCTATGATAAAAGCATAGGGGACGACCTTCATCCTTCCTCTTTCTTCTGCCGTGGTCGAGCTTTAAGTCTTAACTTCATACCTTACAACTCAGGCAAGAACTCCTTCTTTGACTGATCCATCTTGAACACCTTCAAGATCATGTCAAGGTATGTGCTCATTTGAAAGTACCATTAAGCGTTTTGATCTATCCTTATAGATCTTGATGCTCAATGTTCAAGTAGCTTAATCCAGGCTTTCCATTGAAAAACACTTTCCAAACAACCCTACATGCTTTCCAGAAATTCTTCGTCATTTCTGATTAAAAAATATGTTAACAACATATACTCATCAGAAATTCTATAGTGCTCCCACTCACTTCTTTGGAAATACAAGTTTCTCATAAACTTTGTATAAACCCAAAATCTTTGATCATCATCAAAGCATACATTCCAACTCCGAGATGCTTACTCCAGTCCTCAGAAGGATTGCTGGAGCTTTGCATACTTATTAGCATCTTTCAGGATAGACAAAAACCTCCCGGTTGTATCACATACAACTTTTCCTCAAGAAAATCATCGAGGAAACAATGTTTTGACATCCTATCTGCAAGATTTCATAAATAATGCAGTGACTGCTAATATAATTCCAACAGACTCTTAGCATCGCTACGAATGAGAAAGTCTCACCGTAGTCAACTCCTTGAACTTGTCGGGAAACTTCTTAACGACAAGTCGAGCTTTCTTAATGGTGACATTTACCATCATTGTCCGTCTTCCTTTTAAATCCATCTGTACCTAACAGCCTTACGACCATCAAGTAGTTCTTCCAAAGTCTACACTTTGTTTTCATATATGGATCCTCTCTCGGATTATATGGCCTCAAGCCATTTATCGGAATCCAGGCCCACCATCGCTTCTCCATAGCTCACAGGTTGATTGTTGTCTAGCAACATGACTTCCAAGACAGGGTTACGTACCACTCTGAAGTAGTACGCATCCTTGTCATCCTACGATGTTTGGTAGTGACTTGATCTGAAGTCTCATGATCAATATCATAAGCTTCCACTTCAATTGGTGTAGTTGCCACAGGAACAACTCTTTGTGCCCTGCTGTACACTAGTCGAAGTGACGGTTCAATAACCTCATCAAGTCTCCACCATCCTCCCACTCAATTCTTTCGAGAGAAACTTTTCCTCAAGCAAGGACCTGATTCTAGAAACAATCCCTTATTGCTTTCGAATCTGAGACAGGAGGTATACCCAACTGTTTTGGGTGTCCTATGAAGATGCATTTATCCGCTTTGGGTTTGAGCTTATCAGCCTGAAACTTTTCACATAAGCGTCGCAGTCCCAAACTTTTAAGAAATGACAGCTTAGGTTTCTCTAAACCATAGTTCATACGGTGTCATCTCATCGGAATTACGTGGTGCCCTATTTAAAGTGAATGTGGTTGTCTCTAATGCCTAACCCATAAACTATTGTGGTAATTTGATAAGAGACATCATGGTATGCATCATATCTAATAGGGTGCAGTTATGATGTTCGGACACACCATCACACTATGGTGTTCCAGGATGTATCAGTTGTGAAACAATTTCCACAATGTCTTAATTCTGTGCCAAACTCGTAATTCAGATATTCATCTCTATGATCATATCATAGATATTTTATCCTCTTGTCACGACGATCTTTCAACTTCACCCTGAAATTACTTGAACCTTTCAATAATTCAGACTCGTGATTCATCAAGTAAATATACTCAACATCTACTCAAATCATCTGTGAAGTAAGAACATAACGATATCCACTACATGCCTCAGCACTCATTGGACTGCACACATCAAAAATGTATTACTTCCAACAAGTTGCTTTCTTGTTCCATTTTACTGAAAATGAGGCTTTCAGTCATCTTGACCATGTGGTATGATTTGCATGTCTCAAGTGATTCAAAATCAAGCGAGTACAAAACGGTCCATTTGCATGGAGTTTCTTCATGCATATACACCAATAGACATGGTTCGCATGTCTCAAACTTTTCAAAAACGAGTGAGCCCAAAGATCCATCAACATGGAGCTTCTTCATGCGTTTTATACCGATATGACTTACGTGGCAGTGCCACAAGTAGGTGGTACTATCATTACTATCTTTTGGCATGAACATGTGTATCACTACGATCGAGATTCAACAAACCATTCATTTTAGGTGTAGGACCATTGAAGGTATTATTCAAATAAACAGAGTAACCATTATTCTCCTTAAATGAATAACCGTATTGCGATAGACATAATCCAATCATGTCTATGCTCAACACAAACACCAATCTCGATGGTAGAAGGAGCGTGCGATATTTGATTATATCAACATTGGAAACACTTCCAAGACATATCATCAGCTCACCTTTAGCTAGTCTCCGTTTATTCCGTAGCTTTTATTTTGAGTTACTAACACTTAGCAACCGAACCAGTATCTAATACCCTGGTGCTACTAGGAGTACTAGTAAAGTACACATTAACATAATGTATATCCAATATACTTCTATCGACCTTGCCAGCCTTCTAATCTACCAATTATCTAGGGTAATTCTGCTCCAGTGGTTGTTTCCCTTATTACAGAAGCACTTAGTCTCGGGTTTGGGTTCAACCTTGGGTTTCTTCACTAGAGCAGCAGCTGAATTGCCGTTTCATGAAGTATCCCTTCGTGCCCTTGCCCTTCTTGAAACTAGTGGTTTCACCAACCATCAACAATTGATGCTCCTTCTTGATTTCTACTTTTGTGGTGTCAAACATCACGAACATCTCAAGGATCATCATACATGTCCCTGATATATTATAGTTCGTCACGAAGCTCTAGCAGCTTGGTGGTAATGACTTCGGAGAAACATCACTATCTTATCTGGAAGATCAACTCCCACTTGATTCAAATGATTGTTGTACTCAGACAATCCGAGCACAAGCTCAACAATTGAGCTTTTCTCCTTAGTTTGCAGGTTAAGAAAATCGTTGGAGGTCTTATACCTCTTGACGTGGGCACGAGCCTGAAATTCCAATTTCAGCCCTCAAAACATCTCATATGTTTCGTGACGTTTCAAAAACGTCTTCGGTGCCTCAACTCTAAACCGTTTAACTGAACTATCATGTAGTTATCAAAACGTGTATGTCAGATGTTCGCAACATCCACAGACGACGTTCAAGGTTCAGCACACTGAGCGGTGCATTAAGGACATAAGCCTTCTATGAAGCAATGAGGACAATCCTCATTTTACGGACCTAGTCCGCATAATTGCTACTATCAACTTTCAACTAAATTTTCTCTAGGAACATAACTAAACAGTAGAACTATAGCGTGAGCTACGACATAATTTGCAAAATCCTTTTGACTATGTTCAGGATAATTAAGTTCATCTTATGAACTCCCACTCAGATAGACATCCCTCTAGTCATCTAAGTGATTACATGATCCGAGTCAACTAGGCCGTGTCCGATCATCACGTGAGACGGACTAGTCAACGTCGATGAACATCTTCATGTTGATCATATCTTCTATACGACTCATGCTCGACCTTTCGGTCTCTGTGTTCCGAGGCCATGTCTGTACATGCTAGGCTCGTCAAGTTAACCCTAAGTGTTTTTGCTGTGTAAAACTGTCTTACACCCGTTGTATGTGAACGTAAGGATCTATCACACCCGATCATCAGGGCGTGCTTCGAAACAACAAACTGTAGCAACGGTGCATAGTTAGGGGAGAACAATTCTTGAAATTTTAATGAGGGATCATCTTATTTACTACCGTCGTTCTAAGCAAATAAGATGTATAAACATGATAAACATCACATGCAATCAAATAGTGACATGATATGGACAATATCATATAGCTCCTTTGATCTTCATCTTGGGGCTCCATGATCATCTTGTCACCGGCATACTCATCGACATGTAAGTTGTGATTCCTTTGACAAGAACATGATCAATCTCATACATCACATATATCATTCATCACATCCTTTTGGCCATATCACATCACATAGCATACCCTGCAAAAACAAGTTAGACGTCCTCTAATTGTTGTTTGCATGTTTTACGTGGCTGCTATGGGTTTCTAGCAAGAACGTTTCTTACCTATGCAAAGACCACAACGTGATATGCCAATTGCTATTTACCCTTCATAAGGACCCTTTTCATCGAATCCGATCCGACTAAAGTGGGAGAGACAGACACCCGCCAACCACCTTATGCAACTAGTGCATGTTTGTCGGTGGAACCGGTCTCACGTAAGAGTACGTGTAAGGTTGGTCCGGGCCGCTTCATCCCACGATGCCGCTGAATCAAGATAAGACTAGTAACGGCAAGCATATTGAACAAAATCAATGCCCACAACTACTTTGTGTTCTACTCGTGCATAGAATCTACGCAATAGACCTAGCTCATGATGCCACTGTTGGGGAACGTAGCAGAAATTCAAAATTTTCCTACGTATCACCAAGATCTATCTATGGAGAAACCAGCAACGAGGGGAAAGAGAGTGCATCTACATACCCTTGTAGATCGCTAAGCGGAAGCGTTCAAGTGAACGGGGTTGATGAAGTCGTACTCGTCGTGATTCAAATCACCGATGATCAAGTGCCGAACGCACGGCACCTCCGCGTTCAACACACGTACAGTACGGTGACGTCTCCCATGCCTTGATCCAGCAAGGAGAGAGGGAGAGGTTGATGGAGATCCAGCAGCACGACGACGTGGTGGAAGTAGCGGGATTCCAACAGGGCTTCGCCAAGCGCTGCGGGAGGAGGAAGATGTGTCACGGGAGGGAGAGGGAGGCGCCAGGGCTCAGGTATGTTTGCTCCTCCTTTTCCCCACTATATATAGGGCCAAGGGAGAGGGGGGAGGCGCAGCCCTTGCCCCTTCCTCCAAGGAAGGGTGCGGCCAGGGGGGAGGAGTCCATCCTCCCCAAGGCACCTCGGAGGTGCCTTCCCCTTTTAGGACTCTCCCCTTTTTTCTCTCTCTTGGCGCATGGGCCTCTTGGGGCTGGTGCCCTTGGCCCATATAGGCCAAGGCACACCCCCTTCAGCCCATGTGGCCCGCCGGGGCAGGTGGCCCCACCCGGTGGACCCCCGGGACCCTTCCGGTGGTCCCGGTACAATACCGGTGACCCCGAAACTTGTCCCGATGGCGAAATAGCACTTCCTATATATAATTCTTTACCTCCGGACCATTCCGGAAATCCTCGTGACGTCCGGGATCTCATCTGGGACTCCGAACAACTTTTGGGTTACCGCATACTAATATCTCTATAACCCTAGCGTCACCGAACCTTAAGTGTGTAGACCCTACGGGTTCGGGAGACATGCAGACATGACCGAGATGACTCTTCGGTCAATAACCAACAGCGGGATCTGGATACCCATGATGGCTCCCACATGTTCCACGATGATCTCATCGGATGAACCACGATGTCAAGGACTTAATCAATCCCGTATACAATTCCCTTTGTCTATCGGTATGTTACTTGCCCGAGATTCGATCGTCGGAATCCAATACCTAGTTCAATCTCGTTACCGGCAAGTCTCTTTACTCGTTCCGTAACACATCATCCCATGATCAACTCTTTGGTCACATTGCGCATATGATGATGTCCTACCGAGTGGGCCCAGAGATACCTCTCCGTTTACACGGAGTGACAAATCCCAGTCTCGATTCGTGCCAACCCAACAGACACTTTCGGAGATACCTGTAATGCACCTTTATAGTCACCCAGTTACGTTGTGACGTTTGATACACCCAAAGCACTCCTACGGTATCCGGGAGTTGCACAATCTCATGGTCTAAGGAAATGATACTTGACATTAGAAAAGCTTTAGCATACGAACTATACGATCTAGTGCTATGCTTAGGATTGGGTCTTGTCCATCACATCATTCTCCTAATGATGTGATCCCGTTATCAACGACATCCAATGTCCATGGTCAGGAAACCGTAACCATCTATTGATCAACGAGCTAGTCAACTAGAGGCTCACTAGGGACATGGTGTTGTCTATGTATCCACACATGTATCTGAGTTTCCTGTCAATACAATTATAGCATGGATAATAAACGATTATCATGAACAAGGAAATATAATAATAACTAATTTATTATTGCCTCTAGGGCATATTTCCAACAGTGGTCAACGTGGTCAACGAATGACACCATCGGAAGTAGACTATGCGTGGAGAGGCTGACAGCTGGGTCCACGGCCGCACACAAGGAAATGCCTCCTTATTACGCGCAAAATAATGATTCCTCCACCTGACATCTGGGACCCACCAGAAGGGCCTCTGTATTTCGCAAAATAAAGTGCCCCCCGCTGACATGTCGGACCCACTAGCTATCTTCACATGCAAGGAAGTGCCTCTTATTGCGCACAAAAAATGAATATTCCCCCTGCCAGCTGGAACCCAGCATAGTGGGAGGCTGAATTGTGGGCCTACCAAGTTGACGGGGATGGAGGGCTTTGTCAACTTAGTCAATATGAACGATTCTAGCTCCTGTTACCGTATGATGTTCATCCAACGGCCGTAGTGCTTCTTCAACCTCTGGTCTTCTTGCTCCAGCCGCCCAAACCAGCGTCGGTCATGCCGCGTGCTCCTGCCTCTCGTGGCCAGATGTGATGCCGCGGAGGCCTCACCGCCCCTACTACTCCCACTGCTGGCCAGGCCATCCCTCTACTCACCCACACCCCCTGTTATTCTGCGGCGACAGCAGCCTCACACCGCAGCCGAACCAGTGAACCCTCGTACTCCTCTTCGCGTGGGCATCCACTGCTGCGTCTTCCCCGGCTCCGAGTCATCCCCTTCCTAGTCCTCGCCATCGTCCACCGCCCTGGTGCTCTCGGCGCGGCGTGATCAACGTGGTCAACGACCGACTTCCATCGGAAGAGTACTGTACGTGGAGAGGCTGACAGCTGGGTCCACAGCAGCCGCAAGGAAGTGCCTCCTTATTACGCGGAAAATAATTATTCCTCCACCTGACAGCGGGGACCCACCTGACGGGCCACCAGTATTTTGCAAAAAAAATCATTTCCCCCTGACTGCTGGGACCCACCGGACGGGCCACTATATTTCGCGAAAAAACGTTCCCCCCGCTGTCAGCCTGGACCCACCGGAAGTGCCTCCTTATCATGCACAAAAAATGAATACTCCCCCGGCTAGCTGGGACCCACCTTGCTGGGAGGCTGACTTGTGGGCCTACTAAGTTGACGGGGACGAAGGGCTTTGTCAACTTAGTCAATATGAACGATTCTAGCTCCAGTGACCGTACAATGTCCATCCAACGGCCGTAGTGCTTCTTCAACCTCTGGTCTTCTTGCTCCAGCCGCCCAAAGCAGCGCCGGTCGTGCCGCATGCTCCTGCCTCCCGTGACCGGCTGTGTTGCCGCAGAGGCCTCACCACCCCCTACTATTCCCACCGCTGGCCAGGCCCTGCGGCGACGGCAGCCTCACACCGCAGCCGAACCAGTGAACCCTCATAGTCCTCTCCGCGCGGGCTTCCATTGCCGCGTCGTCCCCTTCCTAGGCCTCACCGTCGTCCACCGCCCTGGTGCTCTCCGTGCGGTGTGGTCAATGTGGTCAAGGAACGACTTCCATCGGAAGAGTACTGTACGTGGAGAGGCTGACAGCTGGGTCCACGGCCACAACCCAGTTTTTTTGTGATTTGCCAAGTAAGTCGCTTTGTCAGGCCTGTTGGGCTGCAAATCTTTCAAGACGAGGAGAGCTTTCATTTAGCTGGCCAAGAAAATGGCCCATCAGTAACGAGAAATGGGCTGTACATTTTTAAAACACATAAAACCGGCAATTAGTTTCAAATATCTTTTTTTTCATTTCAAGCTTTTAAATTACATTAATTTTTATGCGTGGAGAATTTGTTGGATTTTATATTGATATACATTTATTTTTAAAATCAGTTTGAATGTGAGTCGAAATTTTGGGATTAAAAACAGTTCGGACCGCACCGAAATATGCAAAATTTCGTATAATTTTTTAACCGTTGCCACAATATGGGCTGTAATACTAACAAAAAGAATATGGGCTCCAAAAAAAACCTTAAGAATTAGCAAATGGGCTGTAAATTATTAGAAATAATGGCAGATGGGCTGTATGCTGTTTTCCACAGATTTGAGGCTTTCCTAAAAAAAGGTTGACGCACAAGCACTGACTGTTGCTTGTCCATCCAACGGCCGTCGTACTTCTTCAATCTCTGCTCTTCCTGTTCCAGCCGCTCAAACAAGCGCTGGCGGGACTGCCTGCTCCCTCCTCCTCGCGGCCGGCTGTGCTACCGCGCAGGCCTCACCGCCCGACCGTACTCCCATCGCTGGCCTAGCCATCCCTCTACTCACCCACACCTGCTGTTATTCTACGACGACGGCAGACGAACCAGTAAACCCTCGTACAGTCGTACTCCCCTCCGCGTGGGAAACAACTGCCGAGTCTTCCCAGCCTCCGAGTCGTCCCCTTCCTAGGCCTCGCCGTTGTCCACCGCCCTGGTGCTCTCGGCGTGGCGTGGTCAACGTGGTCAAGGAACAACTTCCATCGGACGTGGACTGTATGTGGAGAGGCTGACAGCTAGGTCCACGGCCGCATCAAGGAAGTGCCTCCTTATTATGCGGAAAATAATGATTCCTCCACCTGACAGCTGGGACCCACCGGATGGGCCACTGTATTTCGCGAAAAAACGTTTCCCCCTGACTGCTGGAACCCACCAGCTACATCTTCGCACACAAGGAAGTGCGTCCGGGCAAAAAAAACGATTCGCCCCCTGACTGCTGGGATCGACCAGCTACATCTTCACAGGCAAGGAAGTGCATGACAGTTGGGACCCACCTGGTCGAAGCGTACGTAGCGTTGTCATGCTGGTCGTGAACGTGTATGTACATACTGCTCGATGTAGAGGTGCACACGTGTCGTAGTATAGGCGCGCATGTGTCGTAGTAGAGGCGCGCACGTAGCATTTACACGTACGTACAGCGGCCAGGGTGCAAGAAAGAAAATACGTCCACGTATGTGTACATACGGGAGGGGTCTCGAACGCCTACTCACGCATACGTACGGCCAGGGCTCGTGTACATGGCTGGGTCGGAACGGAGAAACAACGTCGTCGTTGTGTTCATGGGGAGGCAACGGAATGCGTCGTGTTCATGGGGAGGCAACGGAATGCGTCGTGTTCATGGGGGGGGCAACGGAATGCGTCATGTTCATCGGGAGGGCTTGGACGGAACAGGCGATGGAAACGAGGCCTGGCGTACCGCAGAACGGAGGAAACGGCCTTGTGTTCGACCGGCCACATTCGAAACGGGATGCAGTTCATCAGGAGGGGTCTGGCGTACCGCAAAACGGAGGAAACGGACCTCCTATGGTCGAAACAGGGGTCCTGTTGATCGGGACGGGTGTGGCGTACCACAAAACGGACGAAACGGACTTGTGTTGGAGTGCTACGGTCGAAACAGGGGTCCTGTTCATCGGGAGGGGTGTGGCGTACGGCAAAACGGGACTCCACGGGATACTGTTCATCTCCACCATCGACCTCCTCCAGCCTCCACGGGCTCTTGTTCATCCAGCCTCAACGGGCTCCCGTTCATCCAACCTCCACCGTGCGCTACTCCACCGGCTACTGTTCAACCACCCCTCCATCGTATACTGTTCATCCAGCCCTCCACACCACGGGGTCCTGTTCAACCACCCCTCCACGGGCACCCCTCCACCGTCTACTGTTCATCCATCCCTCCACACCACGGGGTCCTGTTTAACCACCCCTCCACCGTCTACTGTTCATCCAGCCCTCCACACCACGAGGTCCTATTCATCCACCCCTCCACGGGCACCCCTCCACCGTCTACTGTTTATCCAGCCCTCCACCACACCATGGGGTCCTGTTCATCCAGAGGCAACGCCACCGCTCACTGTTCATCCAAACCCCCCGCAACACTCACTATTCATCCCATCGATCGGCTTCAGTTAGCAGCAGTAGAGAAGGAATCGCTCGATCGGGTTCAGTTAACAACCATCGATCGATCGCTCGGGTTCAGTAACGCGTAGCCTGCAGTGCAATTGCTCGGGTTCAGTTAGAGCCCAATGCCTCACTCGGGTTCAGTTAGAGCCAACGCCTCGCACACATGCGCGTACATGTACGAGAGAAACGCGCATCACTCGGCCCCGACCTCCCACCGTAACCGGGAACTCCCCGAAATTTTCCTCGCCCTCGCTTCTACCATGGTTTTTTCCGTCATGGATGGCCCAAAGAATGTCATGCAGCTGCGCCTCCGGACCGCCCAGGACGAAAAGCCCATTTTCTGTCATGATTTTTTGTCATAGAAGTAGGATCCCACCACATCTATGATGATACCGGGTTTTGTCACAATTATCGTCATAGAAGTGTCATATGTATGACAGAATTTTTTTCGTTCGGCCCAAAATGTCACGGATGTGTATTTTTTGTAGTGCCCTTTGGGCTCAAGAGTGCCCAGGCGACTTATCAGCGCTATGTTCACAATTGTCTTCATAAATAGATTGGGCGCATTGTTCATGCATATGTGGATGATATTGTGGTGAAGTCTAAGAAGGAGGAAACATTGATAGATGACTTGAGGGAGACTTTTAACAACCTACGAGTTTATAAGATGATGCTTAATCCGGACAAATGTGTCTTTGGTGTTCTAGCAGGCAAGCTCCTGGGTTTTCTGGTGTCAAACAGGGGCATTGAGGCTAATCCTGAAAAATTTCAGCAATCATGTCCCTGGCTAAACCTTTAGCCGGCCGGATTAAGGCCTTGAGCCGGTTTATCAGTCGTCTCGGGGAGAAAGCTATCCCTTTATATCATATGCTAAAGAAAACGGATGAATTTGTCTAGAGTGATGTGGCTGATAAAGCGTTTGAGGATTTGAAGAGGCAATTAGCTGAACCGCCTGTCCTTGCGGCTCCGGTCGATAAAGAGCCCTTACTGCTATATGTGGCTACTAATGCCCGGGCTGTTAGTGTGGCTATTGTTGTGGAGCGCAAGGAGGCCGGAAAGGAGTATCCGGTTCAACAGCCGGTTTATTATATCAGTGAGATGCTTATCTAATCAAAGCAGAGGTATCCGCATTGGCAGAAGCTGGTGTATGGGGTGTTTATGGCAAGCCGGAAGCTCAAGCATTATTTTCAGGGTCATCCTATCACAGTGGTCAGTTCAGCCCCTCTGGGAGATATCATTCAAAACAGAGAAGCCACTGGCCAGATTGCCAAGTGGGTTATTGAGCTTGGACCTCACGGGCTCAAGTATACACCTCGCACAGCGATCAAATCTCAAGCACTCGTGGACTTCATCAATGATTGGATAGAGTTGTAGGCACCAGAGGAAAAAGCCAGATAACACTTATTGGACTATTCACTTTGATGGGTCCAGGCAATTGGAGGGCTCGAGGGCTGGAGTCATATTAACTTCCCCACGAGGTGACAAGTATTGTTATGTTCTTCGCTTAATGTTCCCTTGTACTAACAATGCAGCTGAGTACGAGGCCTTACTCCGTGGTCTTCGGATGGCTAAGGAGATGAACTTAAGTCGGGTTAAGTGCTTCGGTGACTCGGACCTGGTGGCTCAACAGGTATCTGACACTTGGGACTCTAAGGACCCACTCATGGCTGCATATCGACGAGAGGTGGACATAGTGGCTGGTTATTTCAAGGGTTATCAAGTTGACCATATAGACCGGCGAAAGAATGAAGCGGCGGATGCTTTAAGTCACCTAGGCTCTTAGCGTAAACCGGTGCCACCTAATGTCTTCCTCGATGTACTGCATAATCCGTCGGTCAAGATACCCACAGAGGAGGAGTTGGCTATTCCTGACCCGGAGGCCCAATTGTTGGCAGCTTTGCATGTTATACCGGATTGGACAATCCCGTACTTGGCTTACATGAACCAGGGCGAGTTACCGGAGGACGAAACCTTGGCCCGACAGATAATCCGGTGTTCCAAGTTAATGACCATAATCAATGGGGAGTTACATCGTTACAGCGTCACAGGAGCAATTCAGCATTGTGTGTCTCCACAAGAGGGTTGTGAGATTTTGCGAGAAATCCACGAAGGAGATTGTGGTCACCACACCAGTTCAAAATCCTTGGTGGCTAAGGCTTTTCCTCACGGCTTCTATTCACGGCTCATGCTGATGCTGAGGATTTAGTCAAAAGGTGTGACGGTTGTCAAAAATTTGCACGCCGTGCTCATGTTCCGGCTCAGGAGTTGAGAATGATTCCAATTACTTGGCTGTTTGCAACTTGGGGGCTCGATATGGTTGGACCCTTTAGAGATCCAAGGACAAAAAGACACACCTGTTAGTGGCAGTTGAAAAGTTTACCAAGTGGGTAGAAGCAGAGCCAGCCAGTAAGTGTGATGCAGCCACGACGGTTCAATTCATCAAAAAGCTGATATTCCGGTTTGGTTTTCCACACAGTATTATAACTGATAATGGTACTAATCTGTCAAAGGGTGAGATGGAGGAATTTTGCCAACGTGAGCACATCCAGCTTGATATAGCGTCAGTGGCTCACCCCCAGTCTAATGGTCAAGCAGAGAGGGCAAATCAATAAATTTTGAGAGGTATCAAACCCCGGCTTATGGTTCCTTTAAAGCGGAGACCGGGTGATATGTCTCCGTCGTATCTACTTTTCCAAACACTTTGCCCTTGTTTTGGACTCTAACTTGCATGATTTGAATGGAACTAACCCGGACCGACGCTGTTTTCAGTAGAATTACCATGATGTTATTTATGTGCAGGAGCAAACGTTCTCGGAATGACCTGAAACTTCACGGAGCCACTTTTCAGAAAATAAGAAAAATACCTGCAAAAGATGAAGGCTAGGGGGCCCACCACCTTGCCACGAGGGTGGGGGGCGCGCCCCCTACCTCGTGGGCCCCCTGTTGCATCTCCGACTCCAACTCCACCTCCATATATTGAGTTTCGATGAGAAAAAAAATCAGAGAGAAGAAATCATCGCGTTTTACGATACGGAGCCGCCGCCAAGCCCTAAAACCTGTCGGGAGGGCTGATCTGGAGTCCGGTCGGGGCCCGGAGAGGGGAATCCGTCGCCATCATCATCATCAACCATCCTCCATCACCTTTCATGATGCTCACCGCCGTGCGTGAGTAATTCCATCGTAGGTGCTGGACGGTGATGGGTTGGATGGGATCTATCATGTAATCGAGTTAGTTTTGTTAGGGTTTGATCCCTAGTATCCACCATGTTCTGAGATTAATGTTGCTATGACTTTGCTATGCTTATTGCTTGTCACTAGGGCCCGAGTGTTATGAACCTATTATGTTTTCATTAATATATGAGTGTTCTTGATCCTATCTTGCAAGTCTATAGTCACCTATTATGTGTTATGATCCGTTAACCCCGAATTGACAATAATCGGGATACTTACCGGTGATGACCATAGTTTGAGGAGTTCATGTATTCACTATGTGTTAATGCTTTGTTCCAGTTCTCTATTAAAAGGAGGCCTTAATATCCCTTAGTTTCCATAAGGACCCCGCTGCCACGGGAGGGTAGGACAAAAGATGTCATGCAAGTTCTTTTCCATAAGCACGTATGACTATGTTCGGAATACATGCCTATATTATATCAATGAACAGGATCTAGTTCTGTGTCACCCTAGGTTATGACTGTTACATGATGAACCGCATCCGGCATAATTCTCCATCACTGATCCATTGCCTACGAGCTTTCCATATATTGTTCTTCGCTTATTTACTTTCCCGTTGCTATTGCTATCATCACTACAAAATACCAAAAACATTGCTTTTACTTTTGTTACCTTTTGCTACCGTTATCACTACTATCATATTAATTTGCTACTAAACACTTTGCCACAGATATTAAGTTTCCAGGTGTGGTTGAATTGACAACTCAGCTGCTAATACTTGAGAATATTCTTTGGCTCCCCTTGTGTCGAATCAATAAATTTGGGTTGAATACTCTACCCTCGAAAACTGTTGCGATCCCCTATACTTGTGGGTTATCAAGACTATTTTCTGGCGCCGTTGCTGGGGAGCATAGCTCTATTCTTTCAGTCACTTGGGATATATATCTGCTTATCATTATGAAGAACTTGAGAGATCCAAAAACCAAGATCTATCCCTCAACTATGAGGGGAGGTAAGGAACTGCCATCTTGCTCTGCACTTGATTCACCTTCTGTTATGAGTAAGTTTGCGACACCTACACCTGCTTCTGCTATTCTTTCTGATATGTCGCATGTTATTGATGATGCCACTTCTGCTATGCATGATACTTATGATGAAACTACCTCTATTCCTGATACTACTATGCCACTTAGTGATTTTCTTGATGAACAACTTGCTAGGGCTAGAGAGATTGAAAATATTGAATCTGATGATACTAATGAAAGTGATGATGAAGAATCACTTGTTATTCCTAAGGGTTATGTCTTTGATCAAGAAGCTTCTTTAGCTATTTTAGCTTGCCAAAATAGAACTGAACTCAAAATATTATTAGCTAAATGGAGTAAGCAATCTTTAAATGCTGGAATGAAACCCGACCCTGCTTTTGCTACTTCACCTATCTTTGTTACTGATAAGGATTATGAATTCTCTGTTGATCCTGATATAATTACTTTGGTTGAATCTGATCCTTTTCATGGTTATGGATCTGAAACTGTTGTGGCACATCTTACTAAATTAAATGATATAACTACCCTATTTACTAAAGATGAGAGAACTCGCTACTTTTATATCCTTAAAATATTTCCGTTCTCATTAAAGGGCGATGCTAAGACATGGTTTAATTCTCTTGATCCTAGTTGTGTGCGTAGTCCCCAAGATATGATTTATTACTTCTCTGCTAAATATTTCCCTGCTCATAAGAAACAAGCTGCTTTAAGGGATATATATAATTTTGTGCAAATTGAAGAAGAGAGTCTCCCACAAGCTTGGGGGAGGCTTCTCCAATTACTTAATGCTTTGCCTGATCATCCTCTTAAGAAAAATGAAATACTTGATATCTTTTATAATGGACTAACCGATGCCTCCAGAGATTACCTGGATAGTTGTGCTGGTTCTGCTTTCAGGGAAGGAACACCAGATGAAGCTGAAATTCTATTGAATAATATGTTGACAAATGAAAATAATTGGACACCTCCGGAGCCAATTCCTAAACCAACTCCGAAGAAGAGGGGTATTCTATTTCTCAGTCCTGAAGATATGCAAGAGGCAAAGAAATCTATGAAAGAAAAAGGTATTAAAGCTGAAGATGTTAAGAATTTACCTCCTATTGAAGAAATACATGGTCTTAATCTACCGCCTGTTGAAGAAACATATAATCTTAATCCATTACATATTCAAGAAACTCATGGTCTTGATAACCCGACACAGGTAGTAAAGGTAAATTCTCTCTATAGATATGATAAAGCTTAAATCCCATTTACTAAATTTGCTAGGCCATGCTTAGATGAGTTTGATAAATTTATGGCTAAGTAAGAAGATTTTAATGCTTATTTTGGTAGACAATTGAAAAAAAATTCAAATATGCTTGAACACTTGGGTGATTATATGGCTAATGTTAAAGGTGAACTTAAACTTATTAGTAAACATGCTTCTATGGTTACCACTCAAGTAGAACAAGTACTTAAAGCTCAAAATGATTTGCTCAATGAATTGAATAGTAAATATAACGATAATGCTGTTAGAGTGGCTACTAGAACTGGTAGAATGACTCAGGAACCTTTGTATCCTGAAGGCCACCCTAAGATAATTGAGCAAGATTCTGAGAGAAATAATATAGATGTACCTAGTTCTTCTAAAAAGAAGAAAAAGAAAAATGATAGGAGTTTGCATGCTTCTAGTGAACCTATTGTTGAAACACCTGAGAATCCAAATGATATTTCTATTTCTGATGCTGAAACTCAATCTCGTAATGAACTTGAAACTAGTGATAATGTTCATGATGATGCTCAACCTAGTAATGATAATGATATAGAAATTGAACCTGCTGTTGATCTTGATAACCCTTAATCAAAGAATCAATGTTATGATAAAAAAGACTTTGTTGCTAGGAAACATGGTAAATAAAGAGAGCCTTGGGTTCAGAAACCCATGCCTTTTCCTCCCAAACCATCCAAGAAAAAGGATGATGAGGATTTTGAGCGCTTTGCTGAAATGATTAGACCTATCTTTTTGCATATGCGATTAACTGGTATGCTCAAAACCAATCCTTATGCTAAGTATATGAAAGATATTATTACAAATAAAAGAAAGATACCGAAAGCTAAAATTTCCACCATGCTTGCTAATTATACTTTTAAGGGTGGAATACCAAAGAAACTTGGAGATCCCGGTGTACCCACTATACCATGCTCCATTAAAAGAAATTATGTTAAAACTGCTTTATGTGATCTTGGAGCCGGTGTTAGTGTTATGCCTCTCTCTTTATATCGTAGACTTGATTTGAATAAGTTGACACCTACTGAAATATCTTTGCAAATGGCTGATAAATCAACTGCTATACCTGTCGGTATTTGTGAGGATGTGCCTGTTGTAGTTGCAAACGTTACTATTTTAACGGACTTTGTTATTCTTGATATTCCCGAGGACGATAGTATGTCTATTATTCTTGGAAGACCCTTTTTGAATACTGCAAGGGCTGTTATTGATTGCACTAAAGGCAATGTCACTTTTCATGTTAATGGTAATGAGCATATGGTACACTTCCAAGGAAACAACCTCAAGTTCATAGTATCAACTCTATTGGAAAAATTCCATCGATTATATTTGGAGGTTTTGAATTTCCTCTTCCTACTGTCAAGAAGAAATATGATATTCTTATTATTGGGGATGTGCATATCCCCGTTGAGGTAACATAGTGTTATTCAAAATTTCTCTGGTTCCATGTTATTCAGAATGAGTTCGTTAACAAGACTTGATCAACCTTGTTAGTGGATTCCTTTTGATGATCATGAGATGGATGAAACTAGAAGGCACAACCTTCTGTACCCCACTTTTACTTTCTGTTATTTATATTAAATAAATTAAAAATAAATATTTTTCTGTCTGTTATCTGATTATCCATGCAATATAAAAATACCTCGAAAATAAAAGTCCTCCAAGTGCCCTGAAATTTAAATATGATTTTTTCTAGAATATTTGAGGATTTATGGAACTGAGAACACACCAGGGGGGTCAAGCACCTGCCCACAAGGGTGGATGGCGTGCCCACCCCTCTAGGGCGCGCCCCCTGCCTTGTGGGCCCATGGTGGCCCTCCTCCACTTATTCCTGCACCCACACACTTCATCTTCCTCCCACAAACACGAATATCCAGCTCAAAGCACGAGTTCTTGCTCATCTTGCTGCCATTTTCGATCTCCTTGCTCAAAGCACCTCTCACAAAACTGCGTGGGGAGATTGTTCCTTGGTATGTGACTCCTCCATTGGTCCAATTAGTTTTTGTTCTAGTGCTTTATTCATTGCAAATTTTTGCTGCTTAGGTGACCCTGTTCTTGATATTGCATGTCAAATTTATATGGTCAAAAGTAGTTTTGATGCATGATATAGGCCCTAGGCACTTGTAGGAGTAGTTGCTAGCAATATTATTGAGTTTGGTTTACTTTTATTTTGAAGTTACTAATTTTTTTTCAGAATTTTTCAGAGGAAGAAATATGCTTGGGAAAATGTTCCAAGGTGGTTCTTCAAGGAAGCAAGGACCCAGGCTTGCAATGCGTGATGCTGATGAAGAGCCACCAAGAAACGCTCCAGTGCGTCCTTGTGAATGGCCTTCTGAGAACTTTATGGATCGAGCAGGAATTAAAGAAGAATTTAACATATGTTTGCGTAATGCCGATCTCGTGAGCTTTGAGGAAGAGAAGTGCAGCCAGTATCACAACCTCACCAGTACCTTCGTGAGGAGGTTTGAATTTTCAACTTCACGTAATTCTCCAACTGTCCTGTTTGATCATTATGATAAATCTTACACTATGGACTTAGAGGATTTCACCACTGCATGCAAACTTCCACAATGGGGTAGTATAAGGGATCCTCGCAAATCTGAATTTAGAGATTTTCTTGCTAGCATAACTATGGGAGAATCTAGAGATATTACACAAGCTACCATAGGGAGCATTCACTTTCCTGCTATACATTATTTTGCTCTCTTCATAGGTAGATGCATTAATGGTAAAGATGAGGCATGTCACATGTGTGTCCCTGATCTTAGTATTCTTAGGAGTGCTGTGTTAGGAGACAAATCATATAATTTGGGAGACATTGTTGCACGTAGGTTGCACCTTAATAGATATAATGGAGATTTCTTTGGAGGAATTTATGCAACCCGCATAGCTAATTTTCTTGGTATAGACATACGCGAAGATGATATTGAATTACCTCCTGCTTACCTAGACTTTAATGCTATGGTTCACCACCAGTTTGTTGAGAGGAATGAATCACATCTCTAGTATCGACTAATCTTTGATAGACGCCATGCTGTCCGTATTACTCTCCTTGCTCCTGCCTTCTTTGATTATCAGGCAAGAGGAAGATATACTATTACCAGAGAGGAGGTAGATGAGTACGAGAGGAGAGAGGAGGCCGCTCGCCGCCACGCTGCAGCTCAGCAGGCGATAGCCGCTGCATCGCAGTACGACCCCAACTACTATTATGGATATCCGCCAGGCCAGCCATGGCCATAGACCAACTTAGGCCAAAAGCCTAAGCTTGGGGGAGTATGTATTTCCCACCGACATTACATTTATGTTCACACACTCATTGCTAGATGTCGGTGCTCATACTTTTTCATTGTATCATCCATGCTAGTTTGATTTCCTTTTTATGCTTTCTTATTGTGTGTTTAATAAACCTTAAGAAAAACTAAAAAAAATTAGTTCTAGCTTTTAATCAGTTTAATTTCCATGCTTGTAGTAGTAATTAAAAAGAAAACCCAAAAATATTTCCTGTTCTTTTTTTGCTTGTTGGGAGCTTTCCCGTGTAAATAGTTTTATTTCTTTTCTTTTCTTTGGGGGTCGATAGGAGAAGACCATGATAAATTGTTGAAGTGGCTCTTATATGCATTATTGTTGATCTGACAAAAGAGCCCATATTGCCTTGTCTTCTCCTGTTTATTGAATGCTTGCAGATTCCAACTTAGTCCAATGCATGCACACTATTATTATTATTCACACTATTCGGTCGTGCAAGTGAAAGGCAATTATGATGTTATATGATGGACTGGCTGAGATGAGAAAAGCTGGTATGAACTCGACCTCTTTTGTTTTTGTAAATATGATTAGTTCATCGTTCGTGATTCAGCCTATTATGAATAAGCATGTTTGCAATGACAACTAGAGATCATAGTTTCTTATGCCATGCTTGATTAGCTATGAGTTATAATGGTTTACCTTGCGTGCCAACATGCTATTAAAATGGTTATGATGTGGTATGATAGGGTGGTATCCTCCTCTGAATGATTTAAGTGACTTGACTGGCACATGTTCACGCATGTAGTTGAAACAAAATCAACATAGCCTTCACGATATTTATGTTCATGGTGGATTATATCCTACTCATGCTTGCATTTGGTGTTGATTAATTTTATTGCATGTTCATGACTGCTGTCGCTCTCTAGCTGGTCGCTTCCCAGTCTTTTGCTAGCCTTCACCTGTACTAAGCGGGAATACTGCTTGTGCATCCAATCCCTTAAACCCCAATGTTATTCCACATGAGTCCACTGTACCTACATATATATGGTATCTACCTGCCGTTCCAAGTAAATTTGTATGTGCCAAACTCTAAACCTTCAAACAAAATATCCTGTTTTGTATGCTCGAATAGCTCATGTATCAACTAGGGATGTCTGTATCTTCCATGTTAGGCGGGTTATTCTCAAGAGGAGTGGACTCCGCTCCTCACTCACGAGATAAATGGCTGGTCACCGGGATGCCTAGTCCCATGCTTTATGCAAACTAAATCAAAATAATTGCAAACAAAACTCCCCCTGGGACTCTTGTTAGTTGGAGGCACTCGTTGTTTCGATCAAGCCATGGATTGATGCTTGTTGGTGGAAGGGGGAGTATAAACTTTACCATTCTATTTGGGAACCGCCTATAATGTGTGTAGCATGGAAGATATAGCCATCTCTTGGTTGTTATTGTTGAGAATGAAAGTATACCGCTCAAAATATTATTCACCTCTGTTTCAAAACCGAGCTCTGGCACCTCTACAAATCCCTGCTTCCCTCTATGAAGAGCCTATCTATTTACTTTTATGCCGAGTCATCATCCTCTTATTAAAAAGCACCAGTTGGAGAGCGCCGCTGTCATTTTCATTCATTACTGTTAGTTTACATTGAGTATGACTTGACTGGATCTCTTTTTACCATGAATTACAATGTCTAGTCAGTCCTTGGTCTTTAAAGGTGCTCTGCATTTATGTTTTGCGGTCTCAGAAAGGGCTAGCAAGATACCATCTTGTTATATCATATTATGATTGTTTTGAGAAAGTGTTGTCATCCAAGATTTATTATTATGGCTCGCTAGTTGATTATGCTATTGATATGAGTAAACTTGAGACCTATGCGTTATTGTGAATGCGGTTAGTTATAATCTTTGCTAAAAACTTGAATGCTGGCTTTGCATATTTACAACAACAAGAGCAAACAGAGTTTGTAAAAGTTTTTCTTTATCACTTTCAGTTTGTCAACTGAATTGCTTGAGGACAAGCAAAGGTTTAAGCTTGGGGGAGTTGATACGTCTCCGTTGTATCTACTTTTCCAAACACTTTTGCCCTTGTTTTGGACTCTAACTTGCATGATTTGAATGGAACTAACCCGGACTGACGCTGTTTTCAGCAGAATTACCATGGTGTTATTTATGTGCAGGAGCAAACGTTCTCGGAATGACCTGAAACTTCACGGAGCCACTTTTCAGAAAATAAGAAAAATACCTGCAAAAGATGAAGGCCAGGGGGCCCACCACCTTGCCACGGGGGTGGGGGCACGCCTGCCCCCCTAGGGTGCGCCCCCTACCTCGTGGGCCCCCTGTTGCGTCTTCGACTCCAACTCCACCTCCACCTCCATATATTGAGTTTCGATGAGAAAAAAATCATAGAGAAGAAATCATCGCATTTTACGATACAGAGCCGCCGCCAAGCCCTAAAACCTCTCGGGAGGGCTGATCTGGAGTCCGTTTAGGGCTCCGGAGAGGGGAATCCGTCGCCATCGTCATCATCAACCATCCTCCATCACCAACTTCATGATGCTCACCGCCGTGCGTGAGTAATTCCATCGTAGGCTTGCTGGACGGTGATGGGTTGGATGGGATCTATCATGTAATCGAGTTAGTTTTGTTAGGGTTTGATCCCTAGTATCCACTATGTTCCGAGATTGATGTTTCTATGACTTTACTGTGCTTATTGCTTGTCACTAGGGCCCGAGTGCCATGATTTCAGATCTGAACCTATTATGTTTTCATCAATATATGAGTGTTCTTGATCCTATCTTGCAAGTCTATAGTCGCCTATTATGTCTTATGATCCGTTAACCCTGAAGTGACAATAATCGGGATACTTACCGGTGATGACCGTAGTTTGAGGAGTTCATGTATTCACTATGTGTTAATGCTTTGTTCCGGTTCTCTATTAAAAGGAGGCCTTAATATCCCTTAGTTTCCATAAGGACCCTGCTGCCACGGGAGGGTAGGACAAAAGATGTCATGCAAGTTCTTTTCCATAAGCACGTATGAATATGTTCGGAATACATGCCTACATTATATCAATGAACTGGAGCTAGTTCTGTGTCACCCTAGGTTATGACTGTTACATGATGAACCGCATCCGGCATAATTCTCCATCACTGATCCATTGCCTACTAGCTTTCCATATATTGTTCTTCGCTTATTTACTTTCCCGTTGCTATTGCTATCATCACTATAAAATACCAAAAACATTGCTTTTACTACTATTACCTTTTGCTACCGTTATCACTACTATCATATTACTTTGCTACTAAACACTTTGCTGCAGATATTAAGTTTCCAGGTGTGGTTGAATTGACAACTCAGCTGCTAATACTTGAGAATATTCTTTGGCTCCCCTTGTGTCGAATCAATAAATTTGGGTTGAATACCCTCGAAAACTGTTGCGATCCCCTATACTTGTGGGTTATCACCGGGTTGTTGGGTAGAGGAGTTACATTCTGTGTTATGGAGTACCAACACCACACGCGTTTCTTCATGGTTTACGGAGCAGAGGCGGTTCTCCCTAGTGACATCCGTCATGACTCACCCCGGGTGATGGCTTATGTTGAAGCTGAGAATGAGAAAGCACGCCAGGACTCACTAGACCTGTTAGATGAGGAGCTTGATTTAGCGGCAGCACGTTCGGTGATTTATCAACAAGATCTTCGACGTTATCACAGCCGCCAGATTAAGACCAAAACTTTTCAAGAAGGCGATCTGGTGCTCTGGCTCATTCAGGATCAGACTGATATGGACAAGTTACCCCCACCTTGGGAAGGACCTTTTGTGGTTAGCAAAAATCTGCACAATGGGTCATACTACCTCATTGATGTTCGAGAGCACAAAGACTCCCGTAAATCGGAGGAGACCAAGTGGCCGTGGAATATAGCCCTTCTTCGGCCTTACTATACTTGAGCCACAAGCTCTTCTTATGTACATACTTATGAAAATGTATATATTATATAATAAACCAGAACCTCGGCTAAAGCGGGGTCTCTGTTCTTTTTTACATCATGTGTGGTTCCATGGGGGCTTCAACTGACAAAGCGGCGTTTTATTAACCCGGTCCATAAGGCCAGACAGATATAAAGGGAATCACTAGGGGGCTTGGTCGTATTCGAACCATAGCTACACCTCTTGATTGGTTTAAAACCAAAAAGGGATATCACTAGGGGGCTTGGTTGTCTTCACACCATAGCTACACCTCTTGATATGCTTAAAGCCAAAAGGAAATTATGTGGGACTCAAGAGAGTTTGTTGCATCAAGCACAACTCAAACATGGATAACCACTGAGAATAGCTCAAAAATTACATGGGGGCTCCTTGCTTCTCAAAGAACAACGAGCTTGCACCCTTGTAATAGGCTATCAAGCCAGGCTTGGAAGCCAGGTGTATTCACCTAAAACCTCAGGTGATCCTGCCTCTTTGAGTAAGCCACTCCGTCCAGGTAAACCTGGTATGATCCATCGAATGTTTGACAAGTCAATCTCATAGACCCTGAACTTGTCAAAGTTAAAACGGTGATTGGTTAAAGATTGAGGTCCATCTTAAAAGGCTTTGCTAAATGGTGTAACTCAGCGGCTTGGCAGCCCATGAAAAGCCTCGATTTAGGGTCTGGCAGCCCATGAAAAGCCTTGCATATTTCTTTTGTCTTTGCTGTTTTTATAATCTTTTAATAATGGATTTATGAGTATTTTCTGATAAACCGGTGTTTTTACAACCCGGCGTGACTTTCAACGCTTAGTTGTTAGTACATGATCAGTTTTAAACCGGTAGTACGTTGCTCCGGTCTGGTTTTGACTAGATGTCACCAGCATTATACGAACAAATCAGCGGCTATTATAGCCTGGTATGGTTTTTATATGAACCAACAAGAGGGCAAGGAGTCATCAACACTCCGGATTGGTGTTTTCAACCCTTACTATACAAGTAGTTGGTCAGCCAACGAGGTATGTCATAGGTATCATCTATTTTATATCTGGTTAATACAAATCTTGGTTATCCATCCAAGTTATGTATATATTTTTGGGCATCATGACCCGTCCAGTGGTAAACCACTAGGACACTTTCAAGTTCTTATATGCAGGAACACAAATCATCACGGACTATGCATAAATAGATCCCAAAGGCAGAACAAGTTTTCAGGTATCAAGCAAAACAAACATGCTCAATGGCATGGCAGATAAAGGTGTTCATGCTATCCTATTACAAGGCACTTTAAACAACCCAAATTGAATAATTGTTTTCAAAGAGTGGAAGACTGCAACTGGTAAACCGACCACCGGTTTAGGATTCTTCATCGGGACGGCTTGACGATTGAGGGTCATCTTGCGCGGTCACATTCTCTTCATCCCTCCCCAGACGCTGGCAATCAATCGTTGACCAATCGATTCCGGTTAAGGCTTGAAAAACGGCCTCTTTATGGATAAGATTGGAGGGGTCAATGTCAGGAGCGTAAGTATGCTTACGGATTGGTGGCACAAGATCTTCAACATTATGGATCAACGTGGGCTGTCTTTTTCCCTCAGTGTCGGTGTCAAAACCAGCGGATCTCGGGTAGGGGGTCCCGAACTGTGCGTATAGGCCGGATGGTAACAGGAGACAAGGGACACAAAGTTTTACCCAGGTTCGGGCCCTCTCGATGGTGGTAAAACCCTACGTCCTGCTTGATTAATATTGATGATATGGGTAGTACAAGAGTAGATCTACCACGAGATCGAGGAGGCTAAACCCTAGAAGCTAGCCTATGGTATGGTTGTTGATGTGTACGTTGTCCTACAGACTAAAACCCCCCAGTTTATATAGACATCGGAGAGGGTTAGGGTTACACAAAGTCGGTTACAATGGTAGGAGATCTTCATATCCGCATCGCCAAGCTTGCCTTCCACGCCAAGGAAAGTCCCTTCCGGACATGGGACGGAGTCTTCAATCTTGCATCTTCATAGTCCGGGAGTCCGGCTGAAGGTATAGTCCGGCTATCTGAACACCCTCTAATCCGGGACTCCCTCAGTAGCCCCTGAACCAGGCTTCAATGACGACGAGTCCGACGCGCAGATTGTCTTCGGCATTGCAAGGCGGGTTCCTCCTCCAAGTACTTCATAGAAGATTTTGAACACAAAGATAGTGTCCGGTTTTGCAAAATAAGTTTCCACATATTGCCATAGAGAGAATAATATTTACACCAATCTAATCTGCTGACATATTCCATAGTGTGTCACACCATGGCCAAGCCTTTATCCAAGTCGTTTCATTATCCCACCTCAGCGCGTCATGCGAGGCGGTTTCCTGGGCACGTCTTGTTAAAGCAGAGATCGTGTCCCCTTATCCCGGGATTCTCATCAATACGGGCGTGGGTAACCCAACCGCTTCTAGGACTCCTAGATTATAGGCAAGTCCAAACGGGCACGGAGAGGATGCTTGATATTCACCCTCTTTATAAAGGGGACAAGGCTTTTATTTTTCTCTCCCGTGCTCAATCGAATCCTTCCCCCACCTCAAGCTCAAACGCCCGAAGTTCAGGTCAGGCACCCCAAACCTTCAGTCATGTCCGGATCTAGCCTTCAAGGCCGATGGATGCCCTCCTCCGTCACAGAAGAAGACATCAAGAAGTTGAGGGAAGCCAGATATCTGACCGCCGAGATTTTGCATCGGCTGCCTCCCCGAGGGCAGGCCGTCCCCACCCCCGAACCCAACGAGAACGTCGTGTTCGTTTCCCACTTCCTCCGAGGTCTAGGCCTTGCCCTAGATCCTTTCGTCAGGGGTTTGATGTTTTACTACGGGCTAGATTTTCATGATCTAGCTCCGGACTCCTTTCTTCATATCACGACATTTATTATCGTGTGCGAGGCCTTCCTCCGGGTTACCCCTCACTTTGGCCTATGGCTCAAGACCTTTGAAGTGAAGCCGAAGCTGGTCGAGGGGGAGCATGCAGCGTGTGGAGGTGCCTCAATACGCAAGATGACGGGGGCTCCGTGGCCCAAAGGTTCCATCCCAGAGGTGTCTGAATTGTGGCAACAGGAGTGGTTCTACATCACGGCTCCTAGAAGTGCCAAGTGGGCGGCCCCCTGTTTTCCGCTCGGGCCCCCCACCACAATTGATGTCATGGATCAGCAGAGGTCTGAGCTGGGTGCCAGCCAAGGACGTGCCTATACTGCAAGGCCGCATTCGAGATCTCTTCAATGGAGATTTCAGTTTGGTTGCGGTGATACAGGTTATGCTGGTTCATCAAGTCCAGCCTTGCAAACGCCGGCCTCTTCGCCTATGGGAGTTCAACCCTGAGGGACCGCGTGCTATTCAAAATTTTCTCGGCCTAACGCATGAGGAGATGTACAAGTCATTCTTCAGACCTCAGACGGGGTGTCCGGAAATCACCGAGGACGTGGGCCTAAGTAGTAACCGCACTGTCGAACAGGTAAGGCATCTTTCGGCCGAACATACTTTCTCTACTTTGTTATGAAGTTATTTCTGAGAGTTCGCTTTTTGACCAGGACTAGCTAACAAAGGCGAAGTTGATTCGGTGTTCGGCCCCCCTCCCTGAGGGTTTGGAAAATCCGGTATTGGAAAAGATGCTCCAGACCGCACCTTGCCCGGAGCCCTTGAAGGAAGATACCGTGGAGGATAATGCGGGCGGACGCGGGCCCCCAACGCTGCCCATTCTAGCCGAGGGAGCGAGCGTCTCCATGAGGGAAGGCGACCAGAAGAGGAAAAGGACTGCGCCCGGGGATTCGGAAGCCGAAGCTTCCAAACGGGAGAAGAAGTCTCCTACAGAGGGTCCTACCTCGGGGGGCGCTGTTGCCTCACAAAGTCCGCGGGGGATCAATTCTCCCACGAGTCGTAAGTGACCCGAAATACCTTTAATAGTACAGATACGCCATTTTTCTTCTGAGAAAATAACCACCGCATATATTTTGCAGTTCGGGCCTTAGCCCCTCTCAAATGAGCTCATCTTCGGGGGATCTTCTTCCAGAGATGATGGAGAGCGAAACGCCTCCTCCGGACTCCTCCACTCCAGAAGCAGGCGACCCCGAAGTGTCATCGTGGAGGGCCTCTCCGAGTCTGGTGAGGCCAGAAGATAATCCCATTGATCCCCGAAGCTCCCAGTGTCCGGCTCCCAAAGGAAGCAGACAAAAGAGTCCGGCCTCGTCTAGTGTGTGATCGGATGTTCTGAGGGAGTTGGTGGGGCGAGCGGCCATCTCAGATGAACACCGTGTGATGATGAATACGGTGATGGAGAGAATATCGTCCGCCGAAAGCGGATTGCATGAAGCTTTTATGAGTCTACTGATAGGCTTTGAGGTACATAAAAGAATGTATGATAACCCTGCACATGTTAGGTGTGCCCTGTGTAGATAGTAGCCCTAGAGACTCTGGTTGTCGTCGGAAACGACGACGAACAGAGGATCATATTCCCAGGAAATAACCATACTGCCTTTATGTGCAGGTGTTGGAAGCTCCGGTGGCTAGCCGGACTAGCGAGTTTGCCCATTTAGAATGGCAGTTGGATGCGGCAGACGCCGACATCGAGCTTGTTAACAAAAGGCTTGACGAGGCACAGGGTAAGTGTCAATATCTGGTAAACGCAACATAGGAAGAGCAGCATGATGCCAGTATCTTAAATATGTTGTGACTGCAGATGGAGCTGCCACTGTTGAAGGCTTGCGGGCAGAACTTGACCGAGCCAAGGAACAAGCGAGGTTAGGTAATGCGGCTGCTGTGAAGGCGGCTGAAGAGTTGCAAGCCGAGAAGGCCACGCATGGCGAGACCCGAGACAAGATGGCCAAGATGGCTGTGGAATTAAAAGCCGCCGCCGACTGTTGCCGGGTTCTTGAAAAGGAAAACCAAGCGAAGGCATCGGACCTTGAGAAGGCTGCTGTGACAAAAAAAGATCTCCGCTCTGCTATGAGGGCAAAGAAGGAGGAGCTGCGGGAAGCCGGGGATATTGTAGCTGGGAAATCCTTTATGTTGCGGAGGAAATTCGGAGATCCACGGTATGCCCCTCTGGATCGGCTGTGGAGTTCGGATGATGTGTATATGGATTTGGCGGCGAGCGCTGCCGATGCGGCTAAGTACTTCCAGGGTCAGACAGACCGTGGAGTAGACCAACTGTTTTGGAGATAATTCCATTCTCCCGAGCGTCCACTTTCATTGACTGACCAATTAGCCGAATGGGCCGAACTAAACAGGTTGTCCAAACTCTCTATGAGGTCTGTTGTGGATCAGCTGTAGCCGGGAAGGTCAAAACCAAACAGCTATTTCAGTTTGGTGCAGCAGGTTCTTGATGTGGTGCCACGCATTAATGCGATGAGGAGGTCGGCGTGCATAGAGGGCGCACGGATGGCCTTTGCCCGTGTTAAGGCATATTGGGCAGAGATGGATGCTACCAATGTTGCAATGCGGGATTCGGCTATAGGTCGAAAGGCTGCCGAGCACTACTTTGAAGAAGTTCTTGAGGGTGCCCGTTTGATAGAGACCCAGTGCTCAAAAAATATTATGTTTGAGTGATATGTAATCTCATTGTAAGCGAAATGCTTTTATAAATTTTTATAAGGCTATTTTTATACTTTTGCCTGAAAGTAATATGATGCCTCCTGGGTGGCCGTTTATGTATACATGTGTATAACTTGAAAGATTACAACCGTCAGCTTCAACCCTCACGCATATAATGTGGAGGTGCTCGCAAAAACACGCATTCACACTTAACCCAACGTCTTGGTCCTATTAAGGAGGTGATAGCGGAGCGAGCGAAGCAACCAGACTATAATGCTTTAGCACTTTCACTTAGCCATAGGAGTTTGACAGTGGGGCTACCAGATAGCCCCTGGTGGCTCCGCACTCTCCTGATATCGGGGTGCGTACATGTCTGGCCGGGAAACGGCCCTTCGTTAAGGCGGAGGAATTCTAACATTCCCACAAGTCATCGAGTGGTTGACCAGTCTCACGCTATATCATGACAGTCAGTTTTCGGCTTTCTCTACCGAGGTGCTCGTCCGGATGAACCAGGGCACAATCGCAGTAGTTCTCCTGGTGCTACCTTAGCCGGCAAGGCGGAATGTAAGGCACCAAAACACAGGAGCCGGGCAAACCCAACATTTGACCAAAGACAATGATTCGGAGCTGATGCCAGGGCAGCCCATCCTGCGTGTCGGATACGTGCTGAGTAATCGTGATGGTCAAAAGTGATCGGTTGAGATGACCAGTGGCAGGACTTCGTGGTGATAGGCACTTGGGTATACTTTCCTGGGAGTGCCGCATTGTTTTTTTTCTTGATTACGTGTAACACGTTTACTGTTTTGACTTCTGGTGGAAATTGCTTTTGTTCCCCCGCGTCTTGCTTGTGGGGCTTGTCCTCGTCTTCACTTGGTGTATCCTCCCCCTTGTGTACAACGTTGAGCTTGCCGGACTGCTTGAAGACCCAACATTCTCTATGGGTATGATTAGCAGGTTTACCAGGGGTACTATGAATCTGACATACTTGGTCCAGAATTTTATTAAGGCCGGACAGTTCGTCCCTGGTGCCTTTAGGGGGCGGCTTTTGGCCTGGCCGAGAGCTTTTGAATCCGGCATTTACTGCCGTGCCCTTCGTGCTGCCTTCTTTATTCCGGCGTTTGTTATTGCTGTTGCGCCGTGATTTCCCGTTTTCATCTCTAACTTCAGATGTACTGGGGTCGCTGGTGCTACATCTAGCCAGTCAGCTGTCCTCTCCCGTGCAAAAGCAGGTCATGAGGTTTGTTAATGCGGACATCGTTCTCGGCTTATTTTGGCCGAGGTGTCTGGCGAGCCATTCGTCACGGACGCTATGCTTGAAAGCCGCTAAGGCTTCGGCGTCCGGACAGTCGACAATCTGGTTCTTTTTAGTAAGAAACCTGTTCCAAAGCTTTCGGGCTGACTCTCTGGGCTGTTGAGTTATATGACTCAAATCGTCCGCATCCGGAGGTCGGACATAAGTCCCTTGAAAATTTGCCCGAAAGGCATCTTCGAGCTCTTCCCAACTTGCAATGGAGCTTTCGGGGAGGCCTTTGAGCCAGTGACAAGCTGGCCCTTTGAGCTTGAGGGGTAGGTACTTGATGGCGTGGAGATCATCTCCTCGAGCCATATGGATATGAAGGATGTAGTCCTCAATCCAGACCCCAGGGTCTGTTGTTCCGTCGTATGCCTCTATGTTTACGGGCTTGAATCCCTCTAGAAATTCGTGGTCCAACACCTCATCAGTGAAACATAGGGGGTGTGCGGCACCCCTGTAGCTGGGTGTGCCGCGTGGTTCGGATGTTTGTTGTGTTGCATTGTATGCTGGGGCGCGCTTGCGTGGTCCATAGATGGATCTTGTTGCCCCGTTCTTTGGGTGCGAGCCCTCGCATTGGTTGCGTGTTGTATGGTGAGCGGCATTGTATGCCGCTCTGAGTTGGTAGAGGGGTCATCTATCCGACCAGGTGGCTGCTTTGATATTTGGTTGTGGGGGTTCTAAGGCCTCCTCATCGAATTCGGGTAGCAGCTTCCGCTTTGGGTAGCTTTTGGAAGGGCGATTGTCGCCGTACCTTGCTGCAGTGCTGAGTATTTTGCTCCATCTGAATTGGAGTGTGTCTTGCGCGGCCTTGAGCCTTTGTTTCTGCTTTTTCAGGCTCCTCGCGGTGGCAACAAGCCTTTTACGGGAAGTCTGTTGCTCCGAGTGTTTGTCAGGCATTATGTCGTCCGGACCATTATCCTTGATAGGATTTGTTTGTTCGGTTTGATTATCCGGATTGTCGTTGTCCGGCAGCGGTTCACCCTGCTCCAGCGCTGGGTCTGCGTGATCGCTATTTCTGTCGAGGCGAGATTTGGGGCGGCGCTTGCGTCGCCGCTTTGACTACTTTTCGAGGGAACAAGCCTTCAGTGCGTCCTTCCGCTCCTCGTCGTCATCTTTTGGATGCGTCCACCATGTATACGTCATATGACGAGGTGGCGTTCCAGGGTCCAATAGGCGCTGGTTCTTCATCGTCTCCTTCATCGGTGTCCATACCGTCGATGTCTTCGGAGTCGAAGTCGAGCATGTCAGTTAAATCGTCGGCAGTGGCTACAAAGTGGGTGGTGGGTGTGCTTTGAATTTCTTCATCGTCCGCATCCCAATATCGCTGACCGTAGTCCGGCCAGGGCTTTCCTGATAAAGAGAGAGACTTTAGTGATTTTATAATATCGCCAAAGGGCGAGTGCTGAAAGATGCCCGCGGCAGTAAACTCCATGATAGGCACCCAATCGGATTCGATTGGCAGAGGCGCGAATGGTTCGGAGTCCGACTCCTTGGAATCATGAGTCTCGCTGAGTGCGGGGCTGGTGTTCAGCTCAATCGTCGTTGGGATCGCAGCCCCCGAGGCGGCGTCCAACCACCCATCCTCGATCGGTGCGGTTGGCTCCGAATTAAGAGTCGGAGCCGATGCGGGTACGGCCTCCAGGGCACTATTCGGCGGCAGAGCTAGATCATGCTCGTCGTGACAGTGCGGCACGCTCGGCAGTGGCTCGAATCCGTTGAAGATCAAGTCCCCGCGGATGTCAGCCGTGTAGTTTAAACTTCCAAATCTGACCTTACGGCTAGGGGCGTAGCTTTCGATCTGCTCCATATGGCCAAGCGAATTGGCCCGTAGTGCGAAGCCGCCGAAGACGAAGATCTGTCCGGGGAGGAAGGTCTCACCCTGGACTGCATCGCTATCGATGATCGTAGGAGCCATCGAGCCTGACGGCGACGACACAGAGGAACTCTCAATGAAAGCACCAATGTCGGTGTCAAAACCGGTGGATCTCGGGTAGGGGGTCCCGAACTGTGCGTCTAGGCTGGATGGTAACATGAGACAAGGGACACGAAGTTTTACCCAGGTTCAGGCCCTCTCGATGGAGGTAAAACCCTACGTCCTACTTGATTAATATTGATGATATGGGTAGTACAAGAGTAGATCTACCACGAGATCGAGGAGGCTAAACCCTAGAAGCTAGCCTATGGTATGGTTGTTGATGTGTACGTTGTCCTACGGACTAAAACCCCCCGGTTTATATAGACACCGGAGAGGGTTAGGGTTACACAAAGTCGGTTACAATGGTAGGAGATCTTCATATCCGCATCGCCAAGCTTGCCTTCCATGCCAAGGAAAGTCCCTTCCGGACACGGGACGGAGTCTTCAATCTTGCATCTTCATAGTCCGGGAGTCCGGCTGAAGGTATAGTCTAGCTATCCGAACACCCCCTAATCCAGGACTCCCTCACTCAGCATCATAAACCGGTTGGAAATGAGATAAATCTGTGTCCTTCGCCAGTTTTCTTGCTATTGGTCGCATCTCCTTTGTTAGCCTTCGAAGATCGTCGTTATTGAAGTCTGAGCCGTGTTCTTTCACACCAGGATACCCTTTGATGATATCTGTCGGTTCAAGATCCGGAATCCATGCCTTGGCCCGGATTAGCGCGGTCATCGCTCCTGATCTTGCGGCTGATCTCTTCAGTTCGTTGATCCGGGTAGGTAGCATGGCCAGCTTTTCAATAGTTTCTTTTATCAGTGATGGCGGAGGCTTGTCATAAGCTGCAGTGCAAATGGCTCGCTGGGATCCAGAGAATAGCTATTCTATCAAGGTGTAGGCCTCTTTAAGTTTCATCCTCATGTCAGAGCCCAGATGAGCAATGCGGGTCCCTGTCATGGTCCAGCATCAGTAAACCGGTCATTGATAAGATCTTATGAATTAGACAAACTGCACAATAAGGTACTTACCAAACACAGCAGAAGTCATGGTGTTAATCTGCCGCTTTAAGCCGGTCAGTTCGTCAACCACCGGTTTCAGGGCTGCCTCTGCGTCCTCGGCCTTCTTTGTTAAAACGGCCTTTTCCGTCTCCCAGTTTGCACGCTCTTTGTCAAAGGTTTCTTTCAGCTTCTCCATAGCTGCTAAGGCATTGGTCAGCTCTTCTTTGGCTTTGGAAGCCTCTGCTTGTTGAGATTTAGCATTCTCTTGAAGGTCCGCGGGTTGAGCATCCTTTTTATTCAGCTCAGCCTACAAAGGTGAGATATATCATAAAGACAGGTTATGAAGTACCAAGCATATAACAAGTTATGCACTTTGTACTTGGGGGCTAATGCCTATTTACTCTATCATCCATATATTTTTCACAAGTCTCAAGTACAATGCAAGAATTATCCTTCACACTTGGGGTCTAATGTACATCTGTTCAAAGTTGACGCATTGATTCAAGACCCGCTTTACCTTGCAAAGCTAAACCGGCCCTTGGGGGCTACACCGATGAAAACTACAGGAATGCAATGATAAAGTGCCGGTTTATTTCCAAAGATCAATTGACATATGGAGGATCAACATGCAAGGATTAAGATATTACAAAGTCCCAGTTTATGATTGCCATCATAAACCGGCCCTTGGGGGCTACTTGGGATGATACTTGTACTTTAGATTTAAGAAAGGAAAAGTGATGAAAATACCTCATAGTGTTCCTTCATCAGGTTCACCAAACCAGCTTCATAATCACGGTTTGAGTGCAGACGGTTTAGAAAACTGGAGTGGAGTTCTTGAGCGCTAAGATGGGTGTAGCTTGACAAGTCGGTGCTCCATTTGCCTTTTTCCATGGCATCACGCTCTTCTTTGGCACTATGTTTTGCCAATATAACAGGATGGCCAGGGGAGTTGTGGCTCATACCGGTAATGATAACACTACCTTCTTTGTCTCCAGCAGTTTTTTCTGGAGTTGATGGGGTGTCAGTAGCTTTCACCGGACTAGAAGGTCTATCGTCAGCCCGGATGGGATTTGCCAGTTCATCATCAGGTACAGCAGTGTCAACTTTTGGTTGTTCATCAGTATTGTGATCTTGAGGGGGTGGTTCATCAAAGGTAACTTCAGGATTTGGATTTGGACCCTCCGGTTTAGCCATTTGCTCCGGTTCAAGAACCACCTGGTCTTTGGGCGGATTGTTCACCCGAGCCTTTTTGCTGGGTTTGGCTTTGGCTCTAAAACAGAAAAAGATGTGAAAATTAAGCATAGTATATAAAGTATGAAAACATCAAAAGAAGGGATTGAAGTACTTGCCCAGCTACAGTTTTGAGAGGAGGAAGTTGGGTCGTTGTTGACTTGCCAGAGGATGAAGGAGGTGTCACCTGCTAATTCGCAATCGGACGGATTAAGAGGTTGTCGAAAATAGCCTACCTTGGGATAAGAATTGTCAGAAGTGGGTGAGACCTCAGATCGGCGCTTTCGAACCGGGGTGTTAGGTAAACCGGCCGAAGTGACCTTTCGGCCGCTGTGCCGGGTTGTACGGCGAGCCTCGTGCTGCTGCATCTTCAAAATAAATGTTGGATCCAAGTGAGCAAGAGGATGAGAAAAGCTTACTTTCCGGACCGCTTGACGGATTTTTTGTGTTGGCATAGAGTCTGAACCGGAGGAAAGGATAATTACGTCTACATCGTCAGCTTGGCTACCCTCCACGTCCTCCTGATAAGTATCATTGTCAATGAGATGCATGAAAAGGGAATCAAGTGAATCAAGTTCTACCTCAACTTCCGGTTCATCCGGGTCGTCATCCAGTTCCATACTGATGCGTTCAGGTGCTTTCCGCTTTGTGGTTTTCTTGACGGCTTTGGTTTTAGGGCGGGCAGTTTTTGCCGCTTTCTCTTGAGCTTTCTTCTTCCAAAACAGATCATCACCCTATTTAAAGGTAAAAGGAAGGGTATTCAAGGATTGTACAGTCTAATGATATCAAGTGTAAAGCGAAGGAACAATACTCACATCAGGCGGTTTGTTCTGCGTGTAAAAAGGGTCTAGTCCGGTTTGGTGACAGACAGCTTCCGACTCATTCAATATTTTCTTGACGGCCTCAGTGACCTCTTCATCGGTTAGTTGAATGTTGGTATGACGTTGGGAGTCCTCTACTTCACAAGTATACTCGCACACTAAGACGGAGCGGCAACTTAACGGCAAGATGCTCCAAGATATCCAACAACGGACAAAGTCTACACCTGTTAAACCGTTGGCCAGGAAGGCTCTTAGCTTGGCGAGTTGAGGTGCATACGGGGCCCGTTCTTGAGCACTTAGCTGCTGTGGAAGTGGATTGGCAAGCCGGTGGGCACGGTAACCCGGCAGAGGATTCTCGTCTACATGGGAGGTGTCTTTACAGTAGAACCAAGTTTGATTCCACTCTTTGGGGTGACTATGCAGCTTGGCATGAGGAAATTCAACCTCTTTTATTTTTTGAATGGAGACGCCACCAAGTTCAGTATGGGTCCGTCTACAAATTCAGTGTGCCGGTTCAGATGGAAGAAATCCCGGAATAGCTCCACAGTAGGCTCTTCTTGGAGGTACGCTTCACAGAAAACTTGAAAGTTGCATATATTGGATACCGAGTTGGGTCCAATATCTTGAGGGTGAAGTTGAAAGCTGGCAAGCACATCCCAAAAAAACTTTGACCCGGGCGGTTTGAAGCCACGGCCTATGTGATCAACAAACACCACTACTTCACCCTGCTTGGGAGTGGGAGGGTTCTCCGATCCAGGAACTCACCACCGGATCTCATTCTTTTTTGGTAAGGTACCAATTTTTACCATTCCATTAAGTTGCTCCTCGGTAACCCGGGAGGAAGCCTAGTTGCAGGAATAAAACTACTTGGCCATTGCAAGTGAAAAGCTGACAAGAAATACCGGTTTAAAATTCATTCATGGTAGTGCATAAGGTGCAACGGGATAAAGAAATCCAAGTATGTAAATTTCGTAAACCGGAGGCTGATACAATGATGAATGCCAAAGCGATAAACGGAACAAAGGTATACGCATACTGCTAAACCGGAGTATGGCAACGGAGATAAAGGGATTGTCGGTTTACAAGGGGACTAATGGTATGTTATAGATTGCTTTCTACAAAGGTAAACTGCCTATGTGATAAAGAAGATACAGATCTAAGGCAAGAACGACTAAATAAGGTAAAACGGGTTTCACAAGATTCCATGGAAATTTTGGATCTAGCATAAGACAGGAAAAGAAAAAAGGTTTAGACCTAAAAGGGTTGGTCCCGAAGTGGTTCACAAAGGTCCAGATTAGTTTTTATGCGCATAAGGGTTGTTGTGATAGCAGAAGATAAGGAATGCTGTAGCTGTTACACGAAATACATCAAGCTGGAGGTTTTGATCCATGAACTAAGGAGGAACATTGAAGAATAGTGCCAGAGATTCGATGAACTTCGATGAACAATGAAACCCTAGATAGATCTACAGAGGAGGAAAGGGAAAGACTTACAGCGGCTGTTGCAGCAGCGGAAGTACGTCGCGGCTCTCTGGTGCAACCAGGTCGATGCAGCGGCCAACGGAGAGGCGGAAGCGAAGCTCGGTGATGGCGGTGGCGCTCGGGTGCAGAGGCGTCATGAGGAGGAAGAAGAAGTGAAGAGACGGAGGGAAAAAGAGGAAATGACCCGTGGCCCTATTTATAAGGTAAAGGGGGGAGGTAACATGTGCAAGAATCAAGGGGTCGGAATATTGAATACCTAACATGAGCGGTCACCTCGATTGTCGGAGGCTCATTAACTGAGGGTGAGATGTACCATTTTTTAATAACAAGATGACATCATGGCGATTTAACATGATCCTGGAGTATGACGTCATGACGGTTTACAAGATCAAGGTGAAGGTGCAAGAGAAGAATTTTTCTAAGTGTTGAAGATTGACATGAACAAGTCCAAATCAATTCGGGGCCTAATGTTGGGGATATTACTACTGGACATAAACCGGCCAGGAGTAGCCGGATTAACTCCAAGAAGATCAGAAGCCCATGAAGACGTAAGGATGGTGGCTCTTTATGAAGGCCTAAGGCCCAAAGGCGAATTAAGGCCTGTAGATGTAAACCGACTTTCTCATGTAACTTGCATTGTAAGATAGGAAGGATAGAGACCGAGCTGGACATGTTTATGATCCGGCCTCGGGACTCTGTAAACAGGCGGGCATCGACCTATCTATATAAAGGGACGACCCGACAGGGGTTTAGGGACAACAGACAACAACTCGAGGGCCAGGAAAAGCGGATTCGCTCCCCGATCATCGAAACCCTATCAATACCACCACAACTAGACGTAGGCTTTTTCCTTCAGCGAAGGGGACGAACTAGTATAAAAACCCATTGTGTCCCTTGTCCGATTTAACACCTTTAAGCTAACCCGTAGGGATGGCTCCATGACAAAGTCCTTTCATGAGGACATCTGCCGTGACAAACCCACGACAATACCCATAGGATTTTTATATGATGTTCTATAAGCCCAAAGTGCATCATCTAATTTCTTAGACCAACTCTTCCTGGACCTATTAACTGTGTTTTGCAAAATTAATTTCATTTCTCTATTGCTAAGTTCAACTTGACCACTAGACTGAGGATGATAAGGTGACGCAATTCTATGGTTAACATCATACTTGGCAAGCATTTTACAGAAAGCACCATGAATAAAGTGTGAACCACCATCAGTCATTAAATATCTAAGGACTCCAAACGTGGGGAAAATAACTTCCTTAAGCATTTTTATAGTGGTGTTGTGATCATCACTACTGGTTGGAATAGCTTCAACCCATTTAGTAACATAATCAACAACAACCAAAATATGTGTATACCCATTAGAGGAAGGAAAAGGTCCCATGTAATCAAATCCCCAAACATCAAATGGTTCAACAGCAAGTGAATAATTCATAGGCATTTCTTGACGCTTACTGATATTACCTATTCTTTGACATTCATCACAAGATAAGACGAACTTACGGGCATCCTTGAAGAGAGTATGCCAATAAAATCCAGATTGCAATACCTTATGAGTAGTTCTATCTCCAGCATGATGCCCTACATAAGCTTCGGAGTGACATTTCTGTAGGATTTGTCCCTGTTCATGCTCAGGTACACAACGTCTAATAATACCATCTACTCCTTTATAAAGATGTGGGTCATCCCAAAAGTAATGTCTTAAATCATAGAAGAATTTTTTCTTTTGCTGGTAAGTAAAGCTAGCTGGTAAATATTTAGCAACAATGTAATTAGCATAGTCAGCATACCAAGGAGTACTATGAGAAACATTTATTGCAGCTAATTGCTTATCAAGAAAAATATCATCAATAGGTAGTGGGTCATCAAGCACATTTTCAAGCCTAGATAAATTATCAACTACTGGGTTCTCAGCTCCTTTTCTATCAATGCTATGTAAATCAAATTCTTGTAACAAGAGAACCCATCGAATAAGTCTAGTTTTAGCATCTTTCATTTCCATAAGATATTTAATAGCAGCATGGTCTGTGTGAACAGTTACTTTGGAATCAACAAGATAAGGTCTAAACTTGTCACAAGCAAACACCACTACTAAGAATTATTTTTCAGTAGTAGCATAATTTCTTTGTGCACTGTCTAGAGTTTTACTAGCATAAGGAGTAACATTCAATTTCTTATCAACTCTTTGTCCTAGAAAAACACCAACAACATAATCACTAGCATCACACATAATTTCAAAAGGCAAGTTCCAGTCAGGTGGTTAAACAATAGGTGCAGAAATTAAGGCTTTCTTGAGTATTTCAAAGGCTTCTAAACAATCATCATCAAAAACAAAGGGAATATCCTTTTGCAAGAGACTAGTGAGAGGCCTAGAAATTTTAGAAAGTCTTTGATAAATCTTCTATAGAAACCAGCATGACCTAAAAACTACGAATACCTTTTATGTCTTTAGGACATGGCATTTTCTCAATTGCATCAACCTTAGCTTGGTCCACTTCAATACCTCTTTCAGAAATTTTATGACCCAATACAATGCCTTCATTAACCATAAAGTGGCACTTCTCCCAATTCAAGACAATATTTGTTTGTTCACATCTCTGCAAAACTCGATCAATATTGCTTAAACAATCATCAAAAGACTTCCCATAAACATAAAAGTCTTCCATGAAAATCGCAAAAATCTTTTCACAAAAGTCGGAGAATATAGCAGGTATACATCTTTGAAAGGTAGCAGGTGCATTACATAAACCAAAAGGCATACGTCTATAAGCATAGGTTCCAAAAGGACAAGTAAAAGTGGTCTTTTCTTGATCAGGTTGAGAAACATGTATTTGCGAAAAGATAGAATATCCATCAAGGAAGCAAAAGTGTGTGTGCTTATATAATCTTTCAAGCATTTGATCAATAAAAGGCAAAGGGTAATGATCTTTTCTACTTGATTTGTTTAATTTTCTAAAATCTATTACCATTCTATAACTTGTAACAATTCTTTGTGGAATAAGTTCATTCTTATCATTAGGAACAACAGTTATACCTCCTTTCTTAGGAACATAATGAACATGACTTACCCATCTACTATCAGCTACAGGATAGATTATACCCGCTTCCAGAAGTTTTAATATTTCCATTCTTACCACTTCTTTCATCTTCAGATTTAACCAACGTTGGTGATCAACAACGGGTTTAGCATCAGGTTCCATATTAATTTTGTGCTGACATAGAGTGGGACTAATGCCCTTCAAATCATCAAGATTATATATAATATCAGCTCGATGCTTCCTTGGAACTTTGAATAATCTTTCTTCTTCATGTTCTGAAAGGTTAGCACTAATAATAACATGATATATTTTCTTTTCATTAAGATAAGCATATTTCAAAGTGTCTGGCAATTGTTTTAATTCAAACATAGGATCACCTTTAGGTGGAGGAGGACCTCCTAGAGTTTCAATAGGCAAATTGTGTTTAAGCAGAGGACGTTGTTCAAAGAGAATTTTATCTATTTCATTTCTTTCATGCATATGTAAATCATTTTCATGGTCTAGCAAATATTGTTCTAAAGGATCAGTAGGTGGAACAGCAATAGAAGCAAGACCAATTAATTAATCCTTACTATGTAATTATTTCTCATGAAGCTTTCTACTGAACTTGGAAAAATTGAACTCATGAGACTCATCACCAAAACTAACACCGACAGTTTGTTTCTCACAATCTATCTTAGCATTAACGGTGTTCAAGAAAGGTCTACCAAAGATAATGGGACAAAGGTCATCTTGCGGGAACCAAGAACAAGAAAATTAGTAGGGTATTTTATTTTCCCACACAAGACTTCAACATCTCTAACAATCCCAATTGGTGATATAGTGTCTCTATTAGCAAGTTTAATAGTAACATCTATGTCTTCTATTTCTGCGAGTGCTATGTCATTCATAATTTCTTGATATAATGTGTAAGGATTAGCACTCACACTAGCACCTATGTCATATAAACCATGATAACAGTGATCTCCTATTTTAACTGAGATGACAGGCATGCCAACAACAGGTCTATGTTTGTCCTTTTTATCAGATTTGGCAATTCTAGTAGCTTCTTCACAGAAGTAAATTACATGCCCATCCATATCTTCTTCTAAGAGATGTTTAACCATATCAATACTAGGTTCTACTTTAATTTGTTCATCAGGTTTGGGTGTTCTAATATAGCTTTTGTTAACCACAGTTGAAACTTTAGCATGTTCCTTTATCCTAACAGGGAAAGGTGGTTTCTCAATATAAGCAGAAGGAACAACTGGATCAACAGTATAAATTATAGTTTCTTCTTTAACTGGTACCGGTTCTTTAGTTTATTGTTTAATAGGTGGGTGATATTTAAACCACTTCTCTTTAGGGAGTTCAACATGAGTAGCAAATTATTCACAAAAGGAGGCTACTATCTAAGAGTCAAGTCCAAATTTAGTGCTAAACTTTTGAAAAGCATCGGTATCCATAAAAGATTTAACACAATCATTCTTAAGTTTAATACCTAACTCTTTACCTTTGTCGAGTTCCCAATCTTCATAGTTGCGTTTAATTCTTTAAAAAATATCCCACCAAAATTCAATAGTCTTCTTCATAAGGAACCATCACAAGAAGTATCAAGTATGGTTTGATCATTACGAGAAAGCCGAGCATAAAAATTCTGTATAATAATTTCTCTTGAGAACTCATGATTAGGGAATGAATATAACATTGACTTAAGCCTCCCCCAAGCTAGAGTGATACTTTCTCCTTCACAAAGCCAAAAATTATATACATAATTCTGATCACGATGAACTATATGCATAGGATAATTTTTTATGGAACTCCAATTTCAAATGATTCCAATTCCATGATCCAATATCATCACATAGCCTATAACATGCCAATGCTTTTCCCTTCAAATATAAAGGGAAAACCTTTTTCATAACTTTATCTCTGGGTAACCCTGCAAGCTTGAACAATCAACAAATTTGTTCCACATATATCAAGTGCATATCAAGATGTTCGGTTCCATCTCTTGCATAAGGATTAGCTAACAATTGTTCTATCATACCCGAAGGAATTTCATATAAAATATTTTCAGTAGGTGCAGTAGGTTGAGGGGTAGCTAATTGTGGTTCCAGACAAGGTGAAGATACCCCGAACAAACCCCTCAAAGGATTGTTTTCCATAGAAACAAGTGACGATAAATTTCAGCACACTATATAAATGTTTCCTTACCAAATTCCACTTACGAAAGACGCTTCATTCCCCGACAACGGCGCCAGAAAATAGACTTGATGACCCACAAGTATAGGGGATCAATTGTAGCTCTTTTCGATAAGTAAGAGTGTTGAACCCAACGAGGAGCAGAAGGAAATGACAAGTGGTTTTCAGCAAGGTAATGTCTGCATGTGCTGAAATTGTAAGTAGCAGAGTAGTTTGATAGCAACATAATTTGTAACGAGCAAGTAACGGTAGTAGTAACAAAAGTGCAGCAAGGTAGCCCAATCCTTTTGAGGCAAAGGACATGCCAAAATGATCTCCTATGATAAGAAAAGCATTCTTGAGGGTACACGGGAATTTCATCTAGTCACTTTCATCATGTTGGTTCGATTTGTGTTCACTACTTTGATAATTTGATATGTGGGTGGACCGATGCTTATGTGCTATTCTTACTTGAACAAACCTCCTACTTATGATTAACCCTCCCGCAAACATCCATAACTACGAGAAATGTATTAAGAATAAATTCTAACCATAGCATTAAACTTTTGGATCCAATCGGTCCCTTACGGAATAGCGCATAAACTGGGGTTTCAGCTTCTGTCACTCTTGCAACCCATCATATAATTGCTACTCCACAATGCATTCCCTTAGGCCCAAATATGGTGAAGTGTCATGTAGTCGACGTTCACATGACACCACTAAGGGAATAACAACATACATACTATCAAAATATCGAACACATATCAAGTTCGCATGATTACTTGCAACATGATTTCTCCCGTGACCTCGAGAACAGAAGTAACTACTCACAAATGATAAACATGCTCAAGATCAGAGGGGTATTAAATATCATATTGGATCTGAACATATAATCTTCCACCAAATAAACCAGATAGTAATCAACTACAAGATGTAATGAACACTACTAGTCACTCACAAGCACCAATCTATAGTTCCGGTAACAAGATTCAACACAAGAGATGAACTAGGGTTTTAGATGAGATGGTGTTGTTGAAGATGTTGATGGAGATTACCCTCCCCAAGATGGGAGAGTTGTTGGTGACGATGATGACGATGATTTCTCCCTCCGAGAGGGAAGTTCCCCCGGCGGAATCGCTCCACCGGAGGGCAAAAGTGCTCCTGCCCAAATTCCACCTCGAGGCGGCGGCGCTCCATCCCGAAAGTCCTCTCCTTATTTTTTCTAGGTCAAAATAAATATATATACCAGAAGATGGGCACCGGAGGTGGGCCGAGGAGAGTACAACCCACCAGGGCGCGCCCGGGCTCCCTGGCGCGCCCAGGTGGGTTGTGCCCACCTGGTGGGCCCCCTCTGGTACTTATTGGCTCCAATATTCCTCATATATTCCATAAAAAATCCTCGTGTAGTTTTAGCTCATTTGGAGTTGTGAAGAATAGGTAGCCTGATGTAGCTCTTTCAGGTCCAGATTTCCAACTGCTAGAATTCTCCCTCTTGGTGTATACCTTGCATATTATGAGAGAAACGACATTAGAATTACCCCAAAAAGCTTTATTATGGGTAAAAACATCATAAATAACAGTAAGAAAACATGTTGCAAAATGGACGTATCATAGTCTCCATTTTCATGTATCATCAGTGCCAGAGAGTCAAATGAGGAATCAAGCGATCTCAGCAATTTCTTCACCACCTCATGGTCGGTGATGTCAGTGGCACCAAGTGCTTGAAGCTCATTTGAAATGTCAGTGATGCGATTGAAGGTTGGTTTAACATTTTCATTGTCGAGTCTTTTGAAGCGGTTGAAGATATTGTGAAGAACATCAACTCAAGAGTCACGTTGAGTTGAGACTCCTTCGTTTCCTTTGACAGCCTGTCCCAGATGAGCTTAGCTATCTCCAAAGCACTCACTTTGCCATACTGCCCTTTCCTCAGATGGCCACATATGATATTCTTCGCTTGAGAGTCGATTTGCTTGAATCTCTTCACATCAGCACCGTTAATGGTTGGAGTGACAGAGGGACTGCCATTTTCCACAATGTACCATAGATCGTTGTCAATTGCCTCAAGATGCATTCACATCTTATTCTTCCAGTAGGGGTAGTCCGTCCCATCGAAGGTAGGACACCCAACAGCGACCTTAGTCATACCTGCAGTCGACATAACTAAAACTCTAGGCAGTTAAACCAAAATCACATAGAACAAGGGAGTACCTTGCTCTAATACCAATTGAAAGTGCATTATATCGACTAGAGGGGGGTGAATAGGCGATTTTTACAAATTTGTCACTGAGGAATTTCAGGGTGAGAAAATTCCTAAGTCATGAATGACTAGCAGCGGAATAAGTACTTAGATGCAAGCATAACAGTGCAGTAGCACAGTCATCACGATGAAATGAAAACAAGCATAGAGTACAAGTAGCGTAAACACATGATAGCAGGCTGAAGACAAAGTGACCGAAGAAATAAGATTGAGGAAATTGAGAAAGTCTTCAGTCAAAGTCTTCAAACAGTAACGATCAAGTACTTCAGCATATGAATGAGGAAATGAAAGAGTTGAGGAAATAGAACCAGTAGCTCGGTGAAGACAGTGATTTGGTAGACCAGTTCCAACTGTTGTGACAGTTGTACGTCTGGTTGGAGCAGCTAGGTATTTAAACCTGAGGACACACAGTCCTCCCCGTATTCTCCTTGAGCTAAGGTCACATAGACCTCTCCCAATCACTCATGGTAAGTCTTTAGGTTACTTCCAAACCTCCACAGACTCGGTCACTCGACGATCCACAATTTCCTCTTGGATGCGCTAGACCATGACGCCTAACCGTCTGGAGGATGCATAGTCCTCAAAGGTAACAAGCATCGGTTCCACACAGGAACAATCTCTTCATTGATGCTCAATCACTTTGGGTTTGTAGGTGTTTGGGTTTTCCTCACTTGATGATTTTCGCTCAAAGTCCTCGGAGGATGGGATGCTCTCAATGACAAGTGTCAGTTTCTCATGGAGCAGCCAACCAACTAGTGGTTGTAGGGGCAGCTATTTATAGCCTGGGGAGCAGCCCGACGTGATAAGACATAAATGCCCTTCAATGATATGACTGTTAGGTGGGTAGATATTTTGGGACAGCTGGCGCATAGCACAACAACGGTTGGAAATTTGACCATCAAATTCCTCAGGGATATCATGTTCGTCACTTGTAGGCAACCCGCACTAGAGAATTCCTAGCTCCTCAGTCAGAACAAATTCCTCAGAGAGTAGAAGATATTCGTCCGTGTCACTAAAGAAATTGACTGAACTGTATGAGATTTCCAATGGCTTGACTTGAAAGGATTGGGTAGGTGTAGGATTTTGAGATGAGCATCACTTGGAAAATTTTCCTTAGTTTTACCCCGACCCCCTTTAATAGTACGCTGTTTCCAATGACTCAAGAAAGAGAAAAATGAAACTATGAAAACAAAAGTCTTCACGCTTCATAATCCTCGCATGAATATTAAGTCTTCATGGTCACACCAAATTCTTCACTTTCAAATTCTTCAGAAAGCCAAATTCTTCAGTTGAAGACATTCATTTTTAGGGGTCGACTTTCATTGTAAATATCAAACTCCTCATAGACTTATGGACCTGTGTACACTCACAAACGCATTAGTCCCTTAACCTATAAGTCTTCAATACACCAAAATCACTAAGGGGCACTAGATGCACTTACAGTCTTCTCGAAGAGGCGAAGAGCCAAGCGCAACCCGAACGTGGCAGTTGTGAACGCTCACGTGGCAGTCATTGTGTAGGGGTGGGGCGTGGTGCGGAGCCTTGGAGCACGCATATAGCCAGGCTCTTGCATGAGACAAAATTGCTATGTGAGCCCACTACTGTATTACTTGCTAGTATAGCCTTGTAAACCGGAAAGGAGTACATTATTTGCCTTTCTAGAGATTTCAACAAGTGACTAGACTATACCCTAAATGAGTACATATGGAGCAAAATGAGTGAATCTACATCATAAAAAATACATAGTTCTCTCATTTTCCTCTCCGTCTTGGTCGCGGTGCACAATATTGAGTATACTAGTACTGACAAGTCTCCATTTGAGACACATTTACGTTTTTTAACACAGTACAGACGCAAGAGCTCATATACATGCGCATACACTCACCCCTATGAACGCACACACGCACACCCTACCCCCATGAGCACCTCCGAAAGACTGAGCCGACATATCATCCTGAAATTTATGAAGTCACCATAGGCACCTCGTCATCGACGGGAACGTCTCCTGACACGCATTTACGTTGATACGGGTTGAATGCCAATGATGCAGAGAGTAGCGGTTCCCAAAACATTGAACGGTCAATGATGCATTTGCATTCAAGTAGCATGCAGACGTAGGAGTATAAGTAATTGGAGTAGCAGAATGGAGCATGTGAATGCAACGCAGTTTGGACTGTCATATAAAGGCGCCACACCACTGCAATCCATCTACTCCTAGTCTCTACGCAACACTGCCCACTCCAATCCAAGACCAAGACCAAGTGACCAGAAGCCACAAGCACCCATGGCGTCAATGGACGCATGTGGCAGTCGGCTGTGCCAGGTCGTCCAAGATGCCGACCTGCGACCCAGCACCGCGGAGCGTTTCCAAACGGTGCTGGCGACCGCCGGCTTCATAGCCCTCATCGACGCCGGCTTCGCCTCTCACATGCGCTAGATGATGGTCGACTCCATCCGGAGGTTCATCGCCGTCAAGAAGCGTGTGTACGACCTTGCCATACTGCTCCAGCTCGCGCGCCCAGGCTCCTCGTTGCCTGCCACCCTCATCGGCCTCCAAGGTGACGAACTCTTTGAAGCACTGGTGGCTCTGCTGCTGCTAAAGGTCGCGACGAAGAATGTGCACCTCGAGGCCGCGCTCGCCTCGCAGCACCTCGCCATGCAAGAAATCGTCGATCTGCACATCCACGTCTACGAGGAAATCGTCTACATAGGCCACTACAAGGCCAGCGAGGACAGAAAGACGTTGGCCTTCTTCCAGCGGCTGGAATCTTTGGACGCCATTGTTCAGAAGCATGTCGACCTTGCCATGAAAGCCACTGCTACTTAGCCGCCGTTCGGTGGGCCGGTGCCCTAAATCGAGGAAGTGGACGTCGTTAATGGATGCATCTTTCTTCTTGCCTCCTATAACCAGCACTGCATCGCCTTGTGGCCTTAATGTTTTATTAGTGTATGGCATTTTTATTCCAGTCGTAAATGACATATGTGATCCGTTGCTCTTATTTGGCGTTAATTATTTGTAGTATCTTTGTCTTCGACCTGGTGTACTACTACCTAGGTCCTGGTTTATTAGTCCGTTTTTTAATTTATGCTAAATTTTGACCAAATATTTAACTAATAAAATGTTAGTCCATGTCACCAAAAATTAAATCATTTGATTTGTATTTGAACATAGTTTTCAACGATATAATTTTGGTGACATGCATGAACCTTTCGTTAGTCAAATTTATGGTTAAAATTTGGCACAGATTACGACGGGGAGCAATAAACCAGGACAGAGGTAGACTGGTCCGTCACCATCGTGTTCCGTGTCTAATTTTGACTTCAGCAACCCAACCTACATGGAGGGAGTGCTGTATATATTGGCAGAACAACCAAACTTATAAAGTATATTCAAAACCGAGCATTACTACAAGTCACGAGTTCAAAATGAGAAAGTGGAACAAGTACAACATGCCTGTGCCGTTCGTGTTGCACCCCCACATTGTCGCGGTGCACAATGTACTCCCTCCCTTCCGGTTTATAGGGCTCAAATCTCATCAACCAAGGCATTTTATGATTGGAGGAATGTAAATCATACTTTACAAAACTACCCCAATTAAACTCATGCATTAATTTGGATTAATTATAGAGCATGCATGCTTGGCCACTAGATGAGTAGGAACTTTACATGCATTGGCGTGTTCCTTTTTAATTATTGCATCCAAAGATTTAATGTGCATAGGAAACTAAAAACGAGATGGAGATGAGCCCTCTAAATTGGAAAAACAAAAAAAGTTGAGATAAGACTTATAAACCAGAAAGGAGGGAGTAGTAACTAGTCTCTTCTTGACCCGCATTTGCATTGATATGGTTTGAATGCCAAGGAGGGAGAGGGTAGTGGTTCCCGAGACGTTGAACGGTCAATTATGCATCCTCAATTAGCATGCAGAGGGAATTAATTGGAGAAGCAGAATAGAGCCAGCACGATGTGAATGCAACAGAGTTTGGACTCTCATATAAGGGCGCCCCACCACTCCAATCCATCTACTCCTAGTCTCTGCGCAACACTGCTCACTCCAATCCAAGACCAAGTGACGAGAAGCCACAAGCACCTATGGAGGCGATGGACGCGAGCGGCAGTCGGCTGTGCCAAATCATCCAAGATGCCGGCCTGCGGCCCCGCACCGCGCAGCGTTTCCAGACGGTGCTGGTGACTGCCGGTGTCATAGCCCTTGCTGACGCCGGCTTCGCCTCTCGCATGGACGACATGATGGTCCACTCCATCCGCAAGTTCACCGCCTTCAAGAAGCACGCAGACGACCTGCCGTACTACTCTAGCCCGCGCGCCCAGGCTCCTCATTGCCTGCCACCCTCATCGGCCTCCATGGTGATGAACTCTTTCAAGCCCTGGTGGCCCTACTCGTGCCGGAGGTCACGAAGAAGAATGTGCACCTTGAGCACGCGCTTGCCGCCCAGCGCCTCACCATGCAAGAAACCGTCGACCTGCAGATCCACGTCTACGAGGAAATCATCTACATAGGCCACTACAAGGCCAACGAGGACAGAAAGACGTTGGCCTTCTTCCAGCGGTCAGAATCTTTGGACGCCATTATTCAGAAGCACATCGACCTGGCCACGATAGTCACTGCTACTTAGCCGTCGTTCGGTGGGCTGGCGCCCTGAGTCGAGGAGGTGGACGTCTTCGATGGATGCATCTTTCTTCTTGCCTCCTGTAACCAGCACTACATCGCCTCATGGCCTTAATGTTTTATTAGTATAGTACTCTCTCCGTTCCCAAATATAAGTCCTTCTAGAGATTCCAGCAAGTGACCACATATGGAGCAAAATGAGTGAATCTACACTCTAAAATATGTCTACATACATCCTTATGTTGTATTCCATTTGACATATCTTAAAAGACTTATATTTAGGAACGGAGGGAGTATATGGCATTTTTATTCTAGTCGTAACGTTTTCACTGTGAGGTGGGGCCGCAGTTGAGCAAACCGACCATCGGCAAATCCCCACCCCGCTCACCACGTGTCGGCTGAGTTTAGAATTAGAAGAGAGAAACGAGGGAGAAGAGCTAGCTGTAGCACAGACGCTGTTGTCAGATGGGACTCGTGTTGATAGAATAGGAGTACTGAGCACTCGTACCTCTTTTTTAAGGGAAAAAGTAGTCGTATGTCTAGTACTACTAGTTGGGTGTGTGCAAACTATACCTGTCATCACTTTAGGTCTCCTTTTCGAACCGCAGCTACGCTTCATAGTACATATTTTTCATGCATTTATCCTCCTATATGTACTCCTAAGCTATTTCCATGTGCGCCCTTTCGCCGACATGTGGGACATAGAGCATCTGGGTCGTAGTGCATGCATGACTCGGAGCATATGCTGGGGTACTTTACATTTCAGACCTCACGAATTACATGCAACCCCCCCCCCCTGCAGAAGAATAAATAAATGAATAACTACATGGAACCGGATTATTTTCATAGAAACAGGATCACATTCATTAAATTTTGGACATAACACGTTTATAAAAAATGACCGGACCTAAACCAGTCTAAGGGCCTCTTTGATTCACAGGATACTGAAAACACAGTAAATGGGAAAGTATGATGGCGATGAACCGAGATGAGGAGAACTCTAACTCAGTTAGAGGTTAGAGTTAGATTCTTACCCTAAACTAACCCTGAACTAACTCTAACCAAAGAGGTGTATGGATGGCAGGGTTAGATTGACAATAAATGCTCTTTCTCAATCATTTGACTACTTTGGACCCTATTTCCTTCCGGATTTGGTGTGGCCAGCTCTTGTGTGGTCTCCTCCCACTCACAATTGACATAAATGACCCATCGTTACAAAGCAAGCATGCAAAACATCATAAGTTTTACTTTGTCCATACAAATGAGATATCCCACTTAAACATACAAATCGTCAATCGAGCTTCACAAAAAATACACTCCATGAAACAAAGCATGAGCTAACTCATCACGGAAGTCATTCACGATAGGGAGGGAGCCCGGAGCCCCTCACGCACCCAGGGAGGAGCTCGTCATCGTCACTCTGGAGGAAGACTCTGTAGAGCCCAAGCCCTAGGAACCCCTACGACGCTAGCACTTGTGAGTTGAGGTCGACACCGGCATGGGTAGCAGGGCCGCTTGCCAACGACTGCGAACCGAATCTTTGGGCTTCTAGAAATAATGCAAGCCTGAAACTGAAATACCTAGAAAGGTGAACTGAATCTTTGGGACTCTAGAAATAATGCAAGCTTGAAACTGGAATACCTAGAAAGGTGAACTGAATCTTTGGGCCTCTAGAAAAATTTATTACCTCCTCAAGCAGCATCAAATAATTCCATGCATGCATTACAAATCTATACCAAGTTTAATTAGGATCTACTTTTCCAAATCAGAATTAGCGCTAGAGCGAGAAAGATCAATGATATGGCTGTGAGATAGAGAAGGAATGAACAAAGTCACCCCTCTCGTGACCTCCTTAGTAGAGCGTCGCCGCCGCACATGACAGAGGGAGAAAAATGACCGGTGAAGGGGGAGCGGGGTGAGCTTCAGAGGCCGGAGGGAGAGGGCGGCCGGAGGAGAGAGAGGGCGAGCGGCCCGATGGGGAACAGAGAGGAGTCGTGCGGGGGGGGGGGGGGCGAAAGGAGCGATCTGGTGCGGGCAGGGGAGATTTTTTTAGTTCTCTTTTAGTGGGCCTGAGGAGAACTAACCCAATTAGAACCTCTCCACCGGGCTAGTTTTTTTAGCTGGGTTAGAGCAAACTAGCTCAAACTAACCCCTCCTGTTTGGATACTTTGGGGCTATTTCAACCCAAACTAGCTCTAACTCAGGGATCCAAACAAAGAGGAGTAGTACTGTACATGCTACAGTCTGGATCGTAGCACATTGTTTTTATGGCCATATCACCACATTGTTTTCTACCGCTGGTTCACTAGGCTGTCGTGGTTCGCACTGCTGGTTCACTGGGCTGCCGTGGTTCGCACTCCTCCGACGTGAGTAGTAGTACTAGTATATACTATATATACCACATGATTCTTTGCTCCTTCTTACTACGTACTTCGCTGACATGTGGGAGAGCCAGCATCCGGGTCGACGTGTCATGCACCGGATTAGAGTGCAGAACGGAAGGGGGGCATCACCCCGGTCATAGCGCCAATAATTCATGACTACAGTGAGTAGTCATATCACAAGTCTTTCCAGCAGTAACGCGCCGTCAAATCGCACAATCCGACCTTTCCAGCAATAAGTAAGTTGAATCTGCTACTCCCTCACCCTCCTCGCTTCTCTGTCAAACCGCCTACGCGAAAACTGCTGCGTGTACTGCCCGGGAAAAGCCCCGGACTCAACTTTTAACTACGCAAAAATAGTTTGAGCTTGTTCGTTCTATATAAATACTAGTGTTGTATGTTTATTCACCCATGGGGTTGTTCAATGAATGGAGGGCCGGGGAGCACAAGTGAACAATACTACTACTAGTAAGTATGAGTCGTACAGTTAGTCACCATAAATAGAGAGTTTCTTTTCTTTAATGCCATGTACACAAATTGAAACGCTTGTTGTGGAGAGAAAAAGATAATCACTCCACTATATATGTACGCAGGGGCCTGAGCGCTGCTTTACTATGGTTTCTCTCTTCATTCTCTCATCCTCTCTAGATCTAAACAAGACAGCGGTAGCGAAATTTTCTCTCTACTCGTCGCTGGTCACAGATCCGGCCGGATCCCTTCGGCCAGTGTGTGTAGAGGACTAAGGTGCATCGTTCACGCGGTCATCACCGGCGAGGGAGGAAACCCACAGCTACCGGCGGGGCCCGATCCTCTACCCGTGTCGTTCTATCCGACACAGCGCCGACTGGGGAGGTCCTCCGATCCTTCTTCCTCCTTTCTGTATTGTGTGCAGACCCAACCTTCCGCCGCCGACATCCCAACGAGCCTTAGGTATAAGTTCTTCGAAAGCAGCCTTACTCTACCGCCCCAGCTCCCCATGTGTCTACATGTGCATCTTTTTCTACTTCCATCAGCTCTTCCAAATCCACCTAAATTTTTAGTATTATTAGAGGTAAAGCTACTTCATGCATTCGAATCTAGGACTTTGTTCAAACAACGAAGAAAGGGGGGAAAATCGTAGCATGAATCTAGGACTTGATTCAAAGAGGAAATAACAGGGTGAAAGTAGTAGAGACCGCATACCCAACTGACCTCTTTGTTGAAAAGGGAAATAATGGGGAAACGCAGTACAAACTGGATAAGGAACAGATCTATAATTGGTTGAAAAAAGGATAGAAAGTGGTGGCTGGTGGACAAGTCAACAGAGTATGTCGAGGATTAAATTGCTACCATCACATAGTAAAAGGTCTCCAGGATTAGATTTGCTGCCCTCACATAGTAAAAGGTCTCCAGGATTAGATTTTCTGCCCTCACATAGTAAAAGGCATCCAGGATTAGATTTGCTGCCCTCACATAGTAAAAGGTCTCCAGGATTAGATTTGCTTACCTCACATAGTAAAAGGTCTCCAGGATTAGATTTGCTGCCCTCACAAAGCATGAACAAACTCGGCATCACCACTTTATGCCCCCTTGTAGGTACATTGTGTTGATGCTTCCACTGTCGCATGTCCTTATACCAACTTTTTGCTGTTGTTAATGTAAGGGCGCATGTAAAATTAAGCGATCACACCGTTACCTTAAGGACATATCTAAGCAGTGTTATTGTTAATCTAACGCCTCCAGTGGTATGATGCAATTAAACTGTGTTACAAATGGCACTCCTGCTGTTTTCCCCAGTATGATAAGTAAGTTGCTTCTTTACGCCGCGGAGTGACCTGGTGTCCCCACGGTCCCATGCCCTTAAACCAACTCTTTAGCTGCTGTTGATTTACTGTATCTAATAAACAAGCAATGCCACCATTAAAGTAATCCCATATTTGACGATTGTCATTGTTGATCATAATGCTTCCAGTAACATGAAGCATTGCTGACGTTTTAAAATTTCTACTGTCCTTGCGTGATTGCCATGAACATAATTAAGATGCTTATTTTCATTTCGTGTATGTTTCGTACATTCTTATTGACCAGCAACTATTTACTTTCTATCTTTTTGTGCAGATAGGGATATCCATTTCACCTTGTTGCTATTGTGACCTTTTGGTGAACTGCACAAAACACTTTTTTTGGAATGAGTGTCTTGTGCAGTTCAACTAAAATGTCACGTGGGCAACATCTCTCAATTTTGGTGGAACTGCACAAAATGGTGATTGGAGTTTCCAAAATGTCCATCAAATTCTGCTGGTAATCTCGTGCACCGTTAAGTCCCATGGCTGCACCAGGTTGAATGTTATGTACACCAACAATCCAGACTCGGTGAAGCTCTGCCTCGCCGATCCAAGCGGTACCTACAGGATGAGAAAGCACAAGGTTGCAGGACTAGACCTTGTGCCCATCCATTTGTCTCCGGACAGGGACCAGGGGATCGCCGTCGCCCAGGTATGCGTGCAGGACGAGGTTCTCGTCTACCACTGCTGTAGGGCCATCATAGGTTCTGGAGCATTCACCCGTTTCATCGGCAGCCCCACGGGCTGCATGACCCCCCAAGTCGCTCGGGCCTGACCCAGTGATGTCCGCATTCCCAGCATCTATTTGAACGAATCCACTCCTTCGTGGCTAATGTGTTTTACCTAGTTGCTTGCTCAGCTGACGCCAACTAACGGAGCTGCTCCCAAATGGCACGACGCTTGCGCATGGGTCCGTCCCTGCAACGCTGACAAACCTGGATGGCTGAGCTCTGGCCGCGGCAGCCCCGCATAGCGTCACCTCATCAAGCCTTCAGTGCCTCACTACCCCTCGGAAGCAACCAACGGCTGACTGTCAATTGTCATGGCAACCCCTTGTTTTTTCTATGATGGACCTGCAGGACCTCCTGAAGGAACTGCGTCAGGCGAGGCCCTTGCGGTGTCTCCTTCGCTCTCGTCCGCACGAACCGCTTGCACGTTAAAGGGGGGGGTGCCTGAGCATCGCGACTCAGGGCTCCTACTGGCTCTCCAGCCCTCACCCTCTGGCCTTGACCACGGCATCACGACCTGGCATACCAGCGACGGCTGAGACTCGCTCGAGGGCCGGGACCCGAGGACGTAGAGCAGAAAGGGGAGCAAAGGCGAGAGGGGAGAGACACACGAGGACCTCGCCGAACAACCTCGCGCATGCCGATGCACGGACCCGGCGACACACCAGAGAGCGGCCCCTGATCCTCGAGATAAGTCATCACCCGGAAGCGCCAGCTACCGTGGCACCATCCCCGCACCTAATGCTATCCCGTGTTAGCGACGCCGCTCTCCTTTCTCACCAAACGACGGCTGCTTGGGTGCCAAAGGGGACCTCCTGAGCATCGCGACTCAGGGGCTCTTACTGGACTCCGGGTCGCTCATCTCCTGGCCTTGACCACGGCATCGCGACCTGGCATACCAGCGACGGCTGAAGCCTCCTTGGGAATGGGACCTGTCGGCGCAGAGCACCAAGCCCTCGTGAGGTTCGAAAGGGAGGACTGAGCTAAGACGGAATGAGCAACTCGCGCAATTCTATGACAAGGGTTATATTAACAAAACAGGATCACAAGCACCTTACAAGCCCCCATGGGACGTGTTTTTGATTCCTCGCACAGAACAGATCCTAAAGGGACACAAACTACGCGCGTCCCTGCAAAAGACGCCATCATCAACAGTGGGCCATCAAGCACCGACGCCAACCCCATCCAGATCAGAGTCGGCGGTGGCCTGACGAGCCCGCCCTGCTCCAGGAGCGGCGCCGGCTCGGGGGCTCGTAGCTATCGTCGCTCGTCTCCGGAGTCGCGAAGAGCTCGCCGGAGTCGCTGGAACCTCCGACGCCTCCACCGCCTGAGGAGCCGCCAAGGGAGCGGTTGGCGGGCCCAGTCCTCGTCGCGGCAGGGTCCTGGCCACCTTCCCCGGGGTAGCACTCCAGCCGGCGCCCGCTCGCATCGAAGACCTTGAAGAGCATCGCCGAAGCACCGTCTTAATCCAAGTGGACCGCGAAGACGCCCCTTACCCTGCAAACCCGGGCGATCTCTCTCCAGCCCCGAGTCATGAAGACCTCGCCCGGGGCAACGACCGCCACCTCTGCCTTGGTCGCGAGGGTGCTGCAGCCGGCGTACTGCAGCCAGAGCTCCAGGGGCTCCCCCTGGGGGATGATGGAGGCGAAGAAGGGAGGAAGGCGGATCCAAGACTGAAGAGGAATGGCGACGTGGAGCACAAACTCTTGGGAGGAGCCCTCGGTGTGGACCCCAGGGGGGACGACCCACACCTTCGTGACCCGGCGGCGCCGCCCGTGGCGGTCAGCATCAGCTCCTCCGGGGCCCTCGATGTGGGCGTACAATGGAAGCGGGAACCCCGGCGGCGCCCGCTCGCACCAAGGCCTCGACACCACCTGAAGGGCCCCTTTGTCCGGGCCATGGGGAACGAGCCATTTCTTCGGCGGGAGTGGGTCTGGTTCCTCTCGGGGAGCCTTTCCCTTCTCTGTCGTCGAGAACCGGCGGATCGGAGCCATCGCAGCAAGATGGAGCAAGGATCGGGAAGAAGGAGAAGCAAGGGGGGATGGACTGGAAGGGCGCGCGCTGTTCCGTACTTATGGCCGGCGAAGGCCAACCGCCGACCTCCACGATTGCAGGTAATCACGACCCACTTTGCATGCAGGGACTTGTCCAGTCCGTGCGGTTGCCGAGGCGCCACGGGGAAGTGGAGGCACCCACGTCCAATCAACCGCCACGCGGCGCCCAAGGCCGCAGGCTGTTAGGGCCCGCGGCGCTTCGCTCTTGCCCTTCTGCCTCCCTGCACGGCCAAGTCCGGGTGCGCCTTGGGCCCGGGGGCTACTGTCGGCGTTCTGGGAACGGGGGTCCCCAGACTTGCCTGCCTGCGGCCTGCGGCGTGGCTCAAAGGGGGGCCCAGCGCGGCCCATCTTCACCAACACAAACCCAAGACCCTCGCGAGGGGCCAAGCCTCGCGGGGCGGACGATGCGGAGCATCCTCAGGCACGGCCTCGTCAGGCTGGCTCACGAGGAGGCGGAGAGACCAAGGCAGGATACCTCACGAGGTGCCCGTGACGCAAGCCATGACGACCAAGGGCGCCAGGCGGGTGCCAGCCCGCGCAGTGTCCTCCTTTCCCCTTTGGTGCAAAGGGGGCAAGCATAGCCGCGGAGTACCGAGGCATCAGGCAAAGGTTGCCATTTCGGTGCAACGAGACCAAGACCAGGAGGACTACGAGAAGGAGGTCACCGTGGAGCCCAAGACGGCGTCATCACCAGAGCTTTGCGCAGGCGAATACTACTTTTGTCAGGATAGCTGATACTAGCTGTCCCCCTTCAAATTAGCCCGCCATTGTTGACTCCCTTCCCGCTCGATATTTGGGAAGAGGACCAGGGCCTCTATAAATAGGATCAGCCACCCACAGAGCAAGGGGTTGGAAGGAAATAGGGGGATCAAAGGATAAAAGAAAGGATCAGAGAGAGAGAGAGAAAGGTGACTGAACTCCTCCCAGCAGTTCATCGCCCCAGCCAAGAACAGACCCTCGCGAGGCTGTTCTTCCTTGTATTGTTCATCATCATCAGCCCAAGAGGCAATCCACCACACCACACACTGGAGTAGGGTATTACACCACAACGGTGGCCCGAACCAGTATAAACCCTGTGTCTCTTGTGTTGTTCTTTCCGTAGTTTAGATCCTAGCAAGGCGTAGGAGTGCAGGTAGGTAGGAGGCGAAATCTCCGCGCGCACCCCAGTGTTCGAACCTCAAGTGTCTGCCGGAACACGAAATCCGAGACTCTTTGGCTCTGGGTGTTTAGGGCTTTATCCTCGCAAGGAATTCTCTCTCAAAGGCTTCAAGGTGGGTTGCTATCAAACGACAAAAGCCGTACTCTAACTCTGAGCAGCCAACCGTTTATGGTTGTAGGGGGTGGGCTATTTATAGCCACTAGGCAACCCGACCTGATTTGTCGGAAATGACCCTGGGCCACTAAGGAACTGACACGTGTTCCAACGGTCAGATTTCAAACACACACGGCAACTTTACTTGGGCTACAAGCAAAGCTGACTTATCCAACTCTGGACAAGATTTGCTCTCATAGTCTTCACTCGAAGACATAGGATTTTCGTTAAGCATCACTTCAGTCATTCTGACTGGTTCTCTTGGACCCCACTTAACAGTACGGTGGTTCCTATGAATCAACAAAGAAGAAAAAAAGATCGACGAAAGAACTAAGTCTTCGCGCTCCATAGTCTTCATGCGATGTCTTCTCTTGTCATAGTCTTCATTCTGAATGTCTTCACATACCACCTTTGTCTTCAATGTCTTCTTACATTTTTAGGGGTCATCTCTGGTGGGAAAACCGAATCAATGAGGGACTTCTACCTATGTTATCCTACAATTCTCACAAACACATTAGTCCCTCAACTAGGTTTGTCGTCAATACTCCAAAACCAACTAGGGGTGGCACTAGATGCACTTACAATAGGCAAAAAAAAACTGGCACTAGGCCTTCGGTTAATAGGTTAGTCCCAAAAATAATATAAAAGAGCATATTAAAGCCCATTAAACATCCAAAATAAATAAAATAATAGCACAGAACAATCAAAAATTATAGATACGTTGGAGACGTATCATTTAACATGGGTGGCCCATGACATGTTTCAACATTTTTTGGATCCAGCAAGTATCAAGCGGCCTCTGGGCCTCCCAGCCTAGCTTGTCTATAACATCAGCAGCCCAAGTTATGTTTGTTTTTTCAAGACGACGCACAGCTCAGTTCTATTTTTCTATAAGAATGCAAAACTGAACCTATATTTTCCCTTATATAATAGTGTGTGTGTATATATATAGGGTAGAACTATTCTAATCCCAGGATTAGAATAACTATTTGGATCATGTCAGCTCTATATAGGCGCGCGAGAGGAACTTCCGAGATCCCGAACCCGCTGAGAAAAAGAAAAAGGAAAAAGACCTCCCCACGCCCTACTCTAACCTCCCACCGTCAGTGTCGTCCCCACCTCCCTCCCCAGGCACCAGTCGTCGCCGCCGCCACCACCGTCCCAGCCTCTCCTTGCAGCAAGTGCCGCCGTCCCCAACCTTCCTCCCCCGGCAGAAGCACTGCCGCCCCCAACCTTCCTTCCCAGCAGAAGCTTCGCCGACCTCCTCCAGGGATCCACCGCCGTCCTCCTCCCGCCCAAACTCGGTCATGCGCACCGCCCCCTCTCCCTCCAGCTCGCTGCCGGCCGCCCCTCTGCTTCCACTAGGCAGCGACCTCTCTCCCCTACATCCACCGCGATGACGTCCTCCCTCCCCCTGGATCCACGGCAGTGGAGGGGGCCTCCCTCCCCTGGATCCACAGCATCGACGGCGGCCTCCCTCCCCATTGATCCAACGTAGCGGCAACCTCCCCTGGATCCATGGCAGTGGCGGCCTCCCACGCCCTAGATCCACGACAGCAGTGGTTGTTCATTTTACACCTTGGATGGTCCTTGTGATAGCACTTTATATTCCAGAAGTTAGTTTCAATGGGGAATGTTGTCTGACATTTTGCACCAGAACATGACAAGCTATTTACCTGCTTATGCTCACCCTTGAACACTTTTTTACAGATTGTTCCTGCCACTGCTATCCTTGATGGTTGGATGGGTCTCGATGTTGGCCCAGATTGCATCAAGACTTTCGCCGAAGCCTTGGACACCACCAAGACTATTATCTGGAACTGTCCTATGGGACTCTTCAAGTTTGAGACGTTTGTCGCAGGCACTGATATTAGTACAACATATATCACATAACGTACATTCATCTTTCTCGTATTCGTTGTTGTTGCTAATTATAGTTGTCATTGTCTTAGGCAATCGCGAAGCAGTTGGCTGAGCTTACTAGGAAGGGTGTGACGACCGTCATTGGTGGAGGTGACTCTGTTGCTGCTGTTGAGAAGGCTGGGCTGACCGACAAGATGAGCCACATTTTGACCGGTGGTGGCGCGAGCTTGGAGCTGGTGGAAGGCAAGCCCCTCCTAGGAGTTCTCGCCCTTGACGAGGCATAGGTTGATTTGGTTTCGCCTATCAGCTTGCTGCGTGCCCTTTTCTTTGGGATCTCAAATTGGTGTAACGCTGGAACATTATATGGAAACTTTGAGATAGGTTTGTGGCCAATTTTTGCTAGTAGATGAGTCATGAATGATTATCAACTTCCTCTGTGTGAGTGAAGTGATGTGGCAGGAATTTAACGTACCCCTGTGGATGTGTATGGTTTTAAGATTTGCGTCTTTGTGTCCGGTTTCCTTCTGTGCTGTTTGCTCTGTTCTAGTTTGAAATGAAACCTTGTCACGTATCCCCATGATTTACAAGAATCATCATGACTTACACATGGGAGTCCTAATAATAAAAAAATAATGTTTTTCGTTTCTAAAAAACTAAAAACGAAGAAGTTCAAATTGAAAAACCAAGAAAGTCCAAATTAAAAAATAATGTTTTATGTTTCTAAAAAACTAAATATGAAGAAGTTCAAATTGAAAAACTAAGAAAGTCCAAATTAAAAAAATAGAGAAGTTCACTATTTAATAAAAACGGATTTTACCCGTATCCACATAGAAACCTTGAAGTTCAAATTTAGAAAATGGGTTTGATCAGCATCCATTTGAATTTTTTCCTTTTAAATAAGAAATTAAAAATTATTGCTTAAAAAATAATAAGGTCAAACTACAATAACAGAGAAGTACAAGGTTTAAAAACACAAAAATTAAATGATTCTAAAAAACAAGGAAGTTCAAAAATAAAAAATGAACTTTTATAAATGGAATTGTTTTTTTATTTTGAAAAAAACCGAGAATTTCAAATTAAATTAACAGAGTGGCATAATGTTCATAAAAAATTTAAAATCTCATTTCAAAACCAAAAAAATGTGAACAAACCAACAAGTTCTGTTCGAAATAACCAAGAAGTTGTACGATGTTTATTACAAAAGTAGGATTTTTTTCCATTACAAATGAATAACACCAAGATTGGATGTTTATTACAAAGTCCAAGAAATCCAAATTGAAACAACCTGGAAGTTAAATTTTAAAAAATAGAATAGTTCGATATTTATTAGGAAAACTCAAAATTTTCCCATTACTAACGGATAAACGAAGAAGTTCAGTTTGAAATAATGAAGAAGTTCGTCATTTATTAAAAAAACTCCAATTTTTCCCATTTCTAAAAGTACACAAAGAGGTCCAAAAATTGCGAAAAATGGAGCGGTTTGATGTCTGTAAAATTTTTGATTTATTTTTGTTACTAAAGGGTAGCGTCTTATTTTTGCATTTAAAATTACTTTGGAGCAATTCAATTTAAAAAAGAAAATCAATAATTTCATTTTAAAAGAATAAGACTATGAAGTTCAAATTATAAAATCAGAGAAGTTCAGATATTATAAAAACCTAGGATTTACATGCCCAATTTTGATGAGTGCTTTAGAAGTTAGGGCAAAAAACAAGCAAAGAGCAGTTCAAATAGATAATAGCCAGAAATTCACGTACTACATGGCATGTGTTTCATATGAGAAAAGGTTGAATAAAAAAGCAAAGTAAAAAAAATTGTTGCTAGAAGTTTAAGTCCTTGGCCGGAGAAAGTTAAAAAAATTATTGTGAGAGGGGTTCGTACAAAAGGAATATCATTTGTGTAATACTAAGGAATGGACAAGAAAATTACATACAAAAATATGTCACAGAAGTTCAACGTGAAAACAATAGGAAGTTCAACTACTACACTAAATGAATTTCACATGAAAAACTTTTAAAACCGTCGCGAGTGTGAAAAAATGATCAACACGGGAAATTTGAGTATTTACAATAGCTTTCCATCGGTAGATCACTTGCTCAATTCCAGTGAGTCGATGGAGAGCTACGAGCAAAAAAGCGCGTGACAAAACAGAGTGAAGTTCAAGTAGACATGCCGAGAAGTTCAGGTTCTTCACGCGGTGCATTTTCGAAGAATCTGTTTCACGATAAAGGCAGAACGAATGATCTCGCCATTTTCGAAATTACTTGAAAACGGCTAGGAATCAGAGAAAACCATCAACATGAAAAAGTTTCGCATTTTCCTTAGCTTTTCAACGGTATATTATTTGCCCCATTCCGATAAAATTTGTAGAAATGACGGCGAAAATACGTTTTTAGCCCTTTTCAAAATTGACTTAAAACAGTAAGGAATTGGGAGAAACAATATACCAAAAAGTTTCGCATTTCTCAAGCTTTCCAACACCATATCATTTGCTTCATTCGGACGTACGGTTAAAAATTTAGCTCGAAAATACGAACTCGGTGCAACTTGGACCGTTTTATAAATCACTTTTAAACCGTTCAAAATTAGAAAAAACTTTCAACATGAAAAAGTAACGCATTTTCATAAGTGTTCCAACGCCATATCATTTGCCTCAATTGGATTAGCCGTTTAGAAATGACATCAAAAATACGAACTCAGCTGTTCGGTTTGCGAAATTTACGATTTTCCAAATTACTCTTTAACCGTAGGGAATTAGAGAAAGCTTTCAACATGTGGAAGGAGCGGTTTTGCAGCAGCTTTCCAATGCCATATTATTTGCCTCATTCCGATAAACTGTTTTAAAATGTGATCAAAAATATGATTCACGTTTTTTGTATGAAGAAAAAAAAGTTTTCAAAACTGTTCTTAAACCGCTTACATTTTGCCAACAATTTAACTTGGGTCATGATACTGGTGTCCATAGCTTTCCAACGGTATATCGCAAGCCCCATTTGGCAATGTTGGTGGAAGTTCAACCTAGCACTGAGAAAAGTTCAGGTCAAACAACTCAGGCAGTAAAATTGCAAAAAACGCAATATCATCACGACCCGAGAGCAAAATCCGCCAATGAGCGAGATTCCTATTTAAAACCGGTATTTAGTTGCTAAAAAATGTTTCTAGAATACACTAACATGATATAGAACACGACTAACCAGAATAATTCACGGGGGAAGCCACGGTTGCGAAGATAGCTCGAAGGTCGGGTTCGTACAGAGGGAAGTTTAGGCGCGTTACTCAGGCAGTTCAAGTTGTGATCAGAATATTATTCTGATCCCGTCACCAGAATAGTGTTTATGTGTGTGTGTGTATATATCTTATTTTATTATATATATATAATAGAAACAACATAAGGTTCTGTTAAACCTGTCGTTCATCCAGCCATCTTATAGACCTTCCCACTTCCTTTATTTTTCGTTTTGATTAATCCTATATCTGAATTTTCTCCCACTTTCTTTTTCGATGTAAACTGAGTTTTCTTCCAGTACTTTTCCCTAGAACCAACTCAACTGTCCCACGTCTAGCCTAAAAATAATAATATCCCACGTCCTACTAACTCATCAAATTAGAATGATATTTTATTTCGTAAATTGAAAGTTCTTACAAAATAACAATAATAATTGTTTATATATAACTTGGAAAGTTAAATCCTAGTGATTGCGTACATAAGCTTGCAAAGATTTTACTGACCAATGCAGTAATAGACGTGTAATCATGTGTTTATGTCTTTATAACATTTCTCCGTCCAGCCCAACATGATATTTTCACCCAGCCCAGCAAGTCCGTGGATTTTGAGAAAAATGCAAATGGGCTTTAAATTCTACCATAATATATGAACGGGCTGCATAGATGCCACATCATTGTTTCACCCAACCCACCAAATGGACTAAAAAACCAAATGGACTGGCTAACATGTGGGCCAGTAGGTCGAAGCCTAAGCACTTTTGCAAAATATAAAAGCACAAAGGTCTAACCCTACGCAAGGCGTTGGATTTACATCCAACGGTCGGCATTCTTCTTCAATCTCTCGTCTTCTTCCCCCAGCATTGCCAAGACCGCCTGCTCCAGCCTCCGGCGTCCAGCAACGCTGTTTTGCGCGCCTCATAGTGAAACGCTACCCCGCCGACGGCCATGCCCTCCCTCCACTCCGCACCTCCTGTTATTCTCTGCCGAGTGTAGGCCCACCCCGCACCCGAACCAGTCAACTTTCCACTCCTCTCCGTCTTTGACTCCACTGCCGCGTCTTCCCCATCTCCGGGTTGTTCCAGTCTAGGGCCTCACCGTCGTCCACCGTCTCGCTGCGCTCGGCGTGGCGTGGTCAACAAACGAGAGTCATCGGAAGAGGACTGTACATGGAGAGCCTGACGGCTGGGACCCATGAGGTCCATGGTTGCACGCAAGGACAGTTCCTCCTTATTAAGCCGAAAAAATGTTTCCTCCCCCTGACAACTGGAACCCACCGGCTGTATCTTTGCACGGAAGAAGTGCCTCCTTGTTATGTGAAAAAAAATTATTTCTCACGATGACAGCTGGGACCCAGCAGATTTGGTGGCTGACTTGTGGGCCTACTAAGCGGACATGTACGCAGGGCTTTGTCAACATAATCAACAAAGGATTCTAGCAGTTGGACCGTTGGATGTTAATCTAACAGTTGTGCTCTTTCTTTAACCTCTGTTCTTGCTTCTGTCTCCCGTGGGCGGCAGTGCTGCCGTGCACCCGAACCAGTCAAGTTTCCCACTCCTCTCCATCTGCGACTCCCACTACCGCGTCTTCCCCATCTCTGGGTCATTCCACACTGGGGCCTCGCCGTTGTCCACCGGCCTTGGTGCGCTTGGCATGGTGTGGTCAATGTGGTCAACAAACAAGAGTCATCAGAAGATGACTGTACGTGAGAGGCTGACCGTGGGGACGCACCACGCCCATGGACACATGCATGCAACTGCATCCTTTTTACCCTGAAAAACAATGTTTTCTCCCCCTGACTACTGGGACCCACCAGCTACATCTTCACACGCAAGGAAGTGCGCCCTTATTACGGGCAAAAAAAGATTCCCCCTGACAGCTGGGACCCAGCAACTATATCTTCGCACACAAGAAGTGTGCCCTTATCCTCCCGGTTAGCTAGGAACCACCCAGTCGAAGTGTACATATCATTGTCTGTCTTGTCGCGAACGTGTACATACATACTGGTCGATCGGTCGCTCTGCAACGATGAACCGTGGCCGAGTAAGTAGCGGCACATGTCATAGTAGAGCCCCCCACGTAGCAGTTCAGGTTGTCCCGTCTAAACCGTGTACACGTACAAACAGCCACACACCAAAAAATACGGCCACATACGTACGTCCAGGAGGGGTCTCGAACGCCTACTCGCGCATACGTACGGCCAGGGCTCCTAGACATGGCTGGGTCGGAACGGAGGAACTACGTCGCCGTGTTCATCGGGAGCCAACCGTCTTGGACGGAACAACCGGTCGAAACGAGGCCTGGCGTACCGCAGAATGGAGGAAACAACCTTGTGTTCGACCGACCATGATCGAAACGGGATCCTATTCATCGGGAGGGGTCTGGCGTACTGCAAAATGGAGGAAATGGACTTCTCTTGGACCTCCTACGGTCGAAACGGGGTCCTGTTGATCGGGAGGGGTGTGGCGTACTGCAAAACAGAGGAAACAGACTCGTGTTGGAGCGCTACGGTCGAAACGGGGGTCCTGTTCATTAGGAGGGGTGTGGCGTACCGCAAAATGGGACTCCATGGGATACTGTTCATCTACACCATCGACTGCCTCCACGGGCTAATGTTCATCCACCGTCGACCTCCTCCAGCCTCCACCTGTGACTGTTCATCCACGGGCTCCTGTTCATCCAGCCTCCACCGCTCCTCCACCGACTACTATTCAACCAGCCCTCTCCACAGGGTCGTGTTCAACAACCCCTCCACGGGCTACTGTTCATCCAGACCTCCACCGGCTACTGTCCAACCAGCCCTCCACGGGGTCCTGTTCATCCACCCCCAACCGGCTCGATCGGGGTCCTGTTCATCCACCCCCAACCGTCTCGATCGGGGTCCTGTTCATCTAGCAGCAACGACCTCTACTACCACAGGGTCCTGTTCATCCAAAGCCCCCAACAACACTCACTGTACATCAAGGGAAGGATGCAGTATGGTTCAATCGGCTTCAAGTAGTAGAAGTAGCGAAGCAATCACTCGGGTTCAGTTAACAGCAAGGGATCGATTGGGGTTCAGTAACGTAGCGAGTGCAATCACTCAGGTTCAGTTAGAGCCCAACGCCCCGCACACACGCGTGTAGGCGTACGAGAGAAACGCACAAACCTCCATGCATCGCTTGGCCTCGACCACCCACCGTAACCGGGAACTCCCCGATATTTCCCTCGCCCTCGCTTCTACCACGTTTTTTCCATCATGGACGGCCCAAACAATGTCATGCAGCTAAGTCTCCGGCCCGCCCAGGACAAAAGGCCCATTTTCTATCATGATTTTTTGTCATAGAAGTAGGAGCCCACCACATCTATGATGATACCGGGTTTTGTCACAATTATCGTCATAGAAGTGTCATAAGCATGACAGAAAAAAATCGTTCGGCCCAAAATGTCACGGATGTGTCTTTTTTTGTAGCGAATGGGGTTCCAATCTGCAGGAATTGGTCGTCTCTGCAGTTGGGATAGGTCTTCGGCCGGTGGACTTCTTGTACTTTTTGCTGGAGTGGGATTTTTCTGTGGTATGGCTGGTGCTATGGCAACTGAAATCAGCATACCTTTTGCTAGAGTGCAGGTCCTGTGTGGTGGGGCTTGTGGTGTGGCCAGTGAAGTATGGGTACAGTCTGCTGGAGTCGGTCCTACGTTTTGTGTCACTGGTTGTAGAGCCAATATAAGTGGGGTGCTCTCTGATTTCTCCGACACCACCATGTTTTTCAAGGACTTTGCTGGTGCTCCTTCAGGTTCGGGAATCACACTATTCCTTTTTGATGTCTGATGCACAAGAACAACATTTGAGTGAAAAAACATGGTATGATGACAGATGGAATATGTATTGATAATGGATGGGCATGGGATCTTGACATATATGATGAGTACACTAAGCAGATGGTGGTGCAACAAAGTAGAAGAAATGCAAGACACCTTATGTAAGATACACGTAATCGATAAAACCTTGCCAAATTAGAACATGCACCTTGATGGGTGAATAGGACAGGCCATTTTCCTTCGACTCCTCGAGGTCAGAATAGCCATTAGGATCATATTCTGAACAAGAATCTACAGGTGGGGAGCGTGTGAGTTTCATTGTATCCAGGATGGAACTCAATGTCTTGGTGCCAATTTTGTTAGTCATTGCAGTGTTCCACAATATTCTTCTAACGTGCGCATTCTCATATTCATTGTGATTACGTACAATATCTGAGAAGCATGAAAACATAAATAGTAGAGATTATCTTTGTAATGCAGAGGATATTCTAATATAGGGGCTCCCTGTAAACCCTTGTGTGCTATCACTGGATTCTGATGAGAGAGCCCATGTGTGCTATAATATGGTGTGTGCATTAATATAACCTGCCACAAGTACACGAAAAATAGGCTCTAGAAGTAAGGATAGTTGGTAGATGATAGGTTCATAATATACTGTATAGAGAGTTTATTGCCAAACCATGATAACAAGAACACACAACAACTAGGCAGATCGTAGTGTACATAAAAGGGGTACACCATAACTAGCATATATAAATCGGGAAAGTGGAACTGGCTGGAAAATACGGTATTGTATTGCCGCTACTAATTGAAAGCCTATCAATCACGTACAGGCCAGCTCTATAAGCTGTTGACTGCAGATGTCCCTGCTCCCCTTCCTAACAAGGAACGCACAGTATGTACTAAATACAGAATAACAAAATAGGAACATGTTAAAGAACAGAAGAGGAATCATATTCTTGAGATTCCGCTTCTTTCCATACAATGTTGGTTGGCCAGTCATGATGAATCATGACGCCCAAAGAAATGTAATTCGATGCTGTCTCTCTATATGTGGCCACATGCATTTGGAAAATCAAGTGGGAGCATTAGCTGACCAATTAAATGTGTGTTTGTTAACTATCAGTATCATATCACAATTTGTATTTGAAGAAGTAAGCTTTGGACGTATGATTGGTGTGTTGTTTAGCTTCAAGAGTGGACTGCTGCAAGTGCGACACAAACAACTACACAGATCGTAGTGTAGATATAACGAGATAACCGTAAGCATCAGAAGTAAAATCAGGAAAGTGGAACTTGATGGAAAATATGGGCTACTATTGCCGGTATGGCTAGAAAGGCTTCAGATACCAGCTCTCTTCAATTGAAGGTGCGGTATTGTTAATATCAGTGTAACTCTCAAAGGCGACACAGCTCCACGCACTTCCTTGCTAATCTTATAGGATTCAAGTGGGTAGGCCACTATAATTCCTATCCCTATGTTTACAAAATCCTACGAATCCAAGAGGCCCAAAGAGTTGAAAGTGTCCATCACAACCGACCGAATAGACCTCTACACTGCAAATGTCCCTGCTGCTCTTCACTACAAGGAACATACTATACTACTATTATACTCCCTCCGTTCCAAAATACAAGTCTTTGTAGAGATTTCCACTATGGATCACATACAAATGTATACAAATACATTTTAGAGTGTAGATTCACTCATTTTGCTCCATATGTAGTCCATGGTGGAATCTATAAAAAGACTTGTATTTAGGAACGGAGAGAGTACTTATTAAAAAAGAACAAAACATGAACATGCTAAAGAAGAGCAAGCAGATTTTGGATAATAAAATGTTCATTGCGCAATGCCCACACATGATGAACCAGAGCGCATTAAGAATGCAACTCCCTGCCGTCTCTCTATATGTGGTGCACGTGCTTTTTGAAAGTAAAGTAGGAACATTAGCTGATCAATTAAATGTTATCTATTTTAGTAATATCAACATCATATCATAACCGTATTTGAGCAACTAGTTTGGAATTATGAGTGGCACGTTGTTTAGCTTGATGGATTGAGGAGCAGTGCTAAGCAGTTATGATGATGGTACTGAATATAAAGGAATGTCTGCAAGCAAGTCGCGTGACTTTCGTCATTTGGGTCAGTCGACCATTTTAGGCGGTTGGATGAAGATCCTACGTCTCCTAACCCTTCTTATTCCTCCTCTCTGATTCTTCCCATGCAGAATACCGCACGGTTGAAGAATCACTACGGCCGTTGGATGGACATCGTACAGTCAATGGAGCTAGAATCGTTCATATTGACTAAGTTGACAAAGCCCCCCGTCCCCGTCATCTTAGTAGGCCCACAAGTCAGCCTCCCACTATGGTGGGTCCCAGCTAGTAGGGGGAGTATTCATTTTTTTGTGCATAATAACGAGGAACTTCCTTGCGCGCGAAGATATAGCTGGTGGGTCAGACCAGTCAGCGGGGGGGGGGGGGGGACGTTTTTTCGTGAAACACAGAGGCCCTTCCAGTGGGTCCCAACTGTCAGGTGGAGGAATCATTATTTTGCACGTAATAAGGAGGCATTTCCTTGCGTGTGGCCATGGACCCAGTTGTTAGCCTCTCCCCGCACAGTCTACTTCCGATGGATGTCGTTCGTTGACCACTTTGTGCCGAGCGCATCCAAGGTGGTGGACGATGGCGAGGCCCCAGACATCAACGAGCCAGAGATGGGAAGACGCGGGAGTAGAGTTGTAGACGGAGAGGTGTACGAGGGTTAACTGGTTCTGGTGCGGTGTGGTTCGGCGGTCGATGGAGAAGAAAAGGAGGTGTGGAGGGGTGGAGGGATGGCCTGGGCAACGGTGGTGTAGCGCTTCACAACGAAGCGTGCTAAGCAGAGCTGCTAGTAGCAGGAGGCGGGAGCAGGTGGTCCCGGCAGTGCTGGAGGAAGAAGGCGAGAGATTGAAGATGGATGCCGGTCGTTGGATGTAAATCCAATGGCTAACGATGTCAGAATAAGTTGTTGACTAAGTTGACAATGACTTGCGTTGGCTTCGACCTATTGGCCCACATTTTAGCCTCCAAAAATGTGGCACGTATTCAACCTATTTTTTTCCAGAATTTATAGTCAATTTGATCTTTTTTTAGAATTACAGTCCATTTGTTGGGCTGGGTGAAAAAATAATGTAGCGTCCATGCGGCCCATTTATTTTTTTCCTAAAAATTACAAGCCATTTGCACTTTCTCGATATACACAATTTTGCTGGGCTGATTCCAATTATAATGTTTGGTTGGGCGCCGCAATGTTATCAAAAAATAAACTGGGGCTGAGCATTTTGTTATAAATATATTTAAATAATAAGTAATTTATTATTACATTGGTCCTGAAATCTTACCAAGCTTTTGTATACAATCACCAGGATTTTCGTTGCCAAAAAATCCAGGATTTTATTGTTAAGAAATTATTTTTATAAGTTAATAAGATGTGGGATATTGTTTTCTTACATATGTAAGTATCTGTTAAATATATGATGGCAATAACAATAATATATAATAACATATAAAATAATTTAAATATATATAATATAGTTAGAAGGGAAACATAAGTTGGACCTGGCGTTCCTATTCTTATATAGAAAGATAGAACAGACCTCTGCGTTTTCTTCAAAAAAAATACATAAATTGGGCTGCCGATGTTTCTGGAAAAATAAAACCTCGGATGGGAGGTACATAAGCTAGTCCATACATGAAGGCCCTCAAAAAAATACAAACCGGCATGTCGTGGGCTTCGCATCTTAAAAAAGAAAGCCTAGACAGGGCAGCCCAAAACCCAGCTGATACTTGCTGCCCAGTGATAATAAATTATACCTGGTAGCTCCCCGGCTTCGTTGTGAATTTTCTCCTATAGTAACTACATTGAAGCACCTAAAAAAATGTAACTATGTTGAAAAACCCATGGGCCCCAACGTCAGTATATCATTAGGAGGAAGTATTTTTTCGATGAGGCACTTGCTTGCATACGACCATAGACCTGGTGGGTCCTGACTGTCCGCCTCTCCACATACAATCCTCTCCAGATTCCTCTCGTTTGTTCAGCATATTCACAACGGCAGACAGTGCCGTCGTGGCGAGGGCACAAAAGCACAGGAGGAGATTGGACCACCTGAGGCAGTGCCCTATTTGTAAAGAAAGTACTGAACTAGCACAGTGGCCAAGTGACACTACCCGATAGGCGACAGCTCTTCTGCCCAGGTTCGATTCCACCTAACGCAGGGAAGATATCTCCAAATTTTTTGCCTCTGCCATTATTGACATGTGGGTCCCCATTTTCATCTACGCACACCATGTTCAACACTTGCCAAAACTTCGTCCCTCGTTTTCTCTGTTTTTTGCACACTCGACATTGTGTGGGCATTTTAAAAATAGCATACCTTTTGACTGTGCATCATATGAAGATGTGCTATGCATGAATGTTGATCAGCAAGATGTTAACTGGCTGGTAGTTCCATTTTCGACCATGAATAAAACTTCCAGCATGATGTTAACCCTATTTGAAAAGGTCGTGTTAATATAAATTCTCTGCCTCTGAAAGTTGCAGTTTCTTATCGGAAACTGAAACTTGCAGTTTCTTCTCTGAGAATCACATTGTCTGCACTTTTATACTCCTATGAAACTACATTTTTTAAGTGCTAAAAATAGATCTCTAGAATTCATAAAATACTTCATATGCTCAATACTGTAAATATGAAATTCAAAAGACATTCATATCTGAAAGTACTCTCAAAATACACAACACAAAACACAATTCACAACCTGCAAATACTGACAACCCTAAGCTCCTCCTGACAATTCATAACTTGCCCGACTATTGGGTTGGGGGGGGGGGGCGTCCCCTCCTATTCCTTGACGGCAGACAGCCGCCCTGTGAGGCGATGTGAACGACGAGGGAGAGGATGGCGGGGAAGCGTCATCAGGCCAACTGCTTTTCTCCTCTTGCAGTTGGGTTCGGTCGACGAAGACTCCACCGGCTCGGTTTGGCACGACACCCTCACAAACGACACCCTGTAGATGCTCGATCCTTCAATCTCTGGTGGATGCTCCATCTGGGATCAATACTCCCACCACCGCTCCCTCACGACTGGATTCGGCGAATCTGTTTGCTCCATGGCCTAGAGGAGCATCTCTATGTACTCCCGCGCGACTCCCTTCGGGAGTATCGCCGCCTTTTCGTTCTGTTGCAGATATTTGGCCATGGATGTTGCCGTCGCCGCTAGTTGGTCCTTGTTGTCAAACCAAGACTGTATCTCCAACATCCTAGCTAGCTTCACAGGGCCTCCATCTGCGATCCTCATGTATCGGTTGTACTCCTCCATCGATCTACTTCTCCACGGCACCTTCATCGGCCTCCATGGTGATGAACTCTTTCAAGCCCTGGTGGCCCTACTCGTGCCGGAGGTCACAACGAAGAATGTGCACCTTGAGCACGCGCTTGCCGCGCAGCGCCTCACCATGCAAGAAACCGTCGACCTGCAGATCCACGTCTACGAGGAAATCGTCTACATAGGCCACTACAAGGCCAACGAGGACAGAAAGACGTTGGCCTTCTTCCAGCGGTCAGAATCTTTGGACGCCATTATTTAGAAGCACGTCGACCTGGCCACGATAGTCACTGCTACTTAGTCGTCGTTCGGTGGGCTCGCGCCCTGAGTCGAGGAGGTGGACGTCTTCGATGGATGCATCTTTCTTCTTGCCTCCTGTAACCAGCACTACATCGCCTCATGGCCTTAATGTTTTATTAGTATAGTACTCTCTCCGTTCCCAAATATAAGTCCTAGAGATTCCAGCAAGTGACCACATATGGAGCAAAATGAGTGAATCTACACTCTAAAATATGTCTACATACATCCTTATGTTGTATTCCATTTGAAATATCTTAAAAGACTTATATTTAGGAACGGAGGGAGTATATGGCATTTTTATTCTAGTCGTAACGTTTTCACTGTGAGGTGGGGCCGCAGTTGAGCAAACCGACCATCGGCAAATCCCCACCCCGCTCACCACGTGTCGGCTGAGTTTAGAATTAGAAGAGAGAAACGAGGGAGAAGAGCTAGCTGTAGCACAGACGCTGTTGTCAGATGGGACTCGTGTTGATAGAATAGGAGTACTGAGCACTCGTACCTCTTTTTTAAGGGAAAAAGTAGTCATATGTCTAGTACTACTAGTTGGGTGTGTGCAAACTATACCTGTCATCACTTTAGGTCTCCTTTTCGAACCGCAGCTACGCTTCATAGTACATATTTTTCATGCATTTATCCTCCTATATGTACTCCTAAGCTATTTCCATGTGCGCCCTTTCGCCGACATGTGGGAGATAGAGCATCTGGGTCGTAGTGCATGCATGACTCGGAGCATATGATGGGGTACTTTACATTTCAAACCTCACGAATTACATGCAACCCCCCCCCCCCCCCCCCCCCGCAGAAGAATAAATAAATGAATAACTACATGGAACCGGATTATTTTCATAGAAACAGGATCACATTCATTAAATTTTGGACATAACACGTTTATAAAAAATGACCGGACCTAAACCAGTCTAAGGGCCTCTTTGATTCGCAGGATACTGAAAACACAGTAAATGGGAAAGTATGATGGCGATGAACCGAGATGAGGAGAACTCTAACTCAGTTAGAGGTTAGAGTTAGATTCTTACCCTAAACTAACCCTGAACTAACTCTAACCAAAGAGGTGTATGGATGGCAGGGTTAGATTGACAATAAATGCTCTTTCTCAATCATTTGACTACTTTGGACCTTATTTCCTGCCGGATTTTGTGTGGCCAGCTCTTGTGTGGCCTCCTCCCACTCACAATTGACATAAATGACCCATCTTTACAAAGCAAGCATGCAAAACATCATAAGTTTTACTTTGTCCATACAAATGAGATATCCCACTTAAACAAACAAATCGTCAATCAAGCTTCACAAAAAAATACACTCCATGAAACAAAGCATGAGCTAACTCATCACGGAAGTCATTCACGATAGGGAGGGAGCCCGGAGCCCCTCACGCACCCAGGGAGGAGCTCGTCATCGTCACTCTGGAGGAAGACTCTGTAGAGCCCAAGCCCCAGGAACCCCTACGACGCTAGCACTTGTGAGTTGAGGTCGACACCGGCATGGGTAGCAGGGCCGCTTGCCAATGACTGCGAACCGAATCTTTGGGCTTCTAGAAATAATGCAAGCCTGAAACTGAAATACCTAGAAAGGTGAACTGAATCTTTGGGACTCTAGAAATAATGCAAGCTTGAAACTGGAATACCTAGAAAGGTGAACTGAATCTTTGGGCCTCTAGAAAAATTTATTACCTCCTCAAGCAGCATCAAACAATTCCATGCACGCATTACAAATCTATACCAAGTTTAATAGGATCTACTTTTCCAAATCAGAATTAGCGCTAGAGCGAGAAAGATCAATGATATGGCTGTGAGACAGAGAAGGAATGAACAAAGTCACCCCTCTCGTGACCTCCTTAGTAGAGCGTCGCCGCCGCACATGACAGAGGGAGAAAAACGACCGGTGAAGGGGGAGCGGGGTGAGCTTCGGAGGTCGGAGGGAGAGGGCGGCCGGAGGAGAGAGAGGGCGAGCGGCCCGATGGGGAACAGAGAGGAGTCGTGCGGGGGGGGGGGGGGGGCGAAAGGAGCGATCTGGTGCGGGCAGGGGAGATTTTTTTAGTTCTCTTTTAGTGGGCCTGAGGAGAACTAACCCAATTAGAACCTCTCCACCGGGCTAGTTTTTTTAGCTGGGTTAGAGCAAACTAGCTCAAACTAACCCCTCCTGTTTGGATACTTTGGGGCTATTTCAACCCAAACTAGCTCTAACTCAGGGATCCAAACAAAGAGGAGTAGTACTGTACTTGCTACAGTCTGGATCGTAGCACATTGTTTTTATGGCCATATCACCACATTGTTTTCTACCGCTGGTTCACTAGGCTGTCGTGGTTCTCACTGCTGGTTCACTGGGCTGCCGTGGTTCGCACTCCTCCGACGTGAGTAGTAGTACTAGTATATACTATATATACCACATGATTCTTTGCTCCTTCTTACTACGTACTCCGCCAACATGTGGGAGAGCCAGCATCCGGGTCGACGTGTCATGCACCAGATTAGAGTGCAGAACGGAAGGGGGGCATCACCCCGGTCATAGCGCCAATAATTCATGACTACAGTGAGTAGTCATATCACAAGTCTTTCCAGTAGTAACGCGCCATCAAATCGCACAATCTGACCTTTCCAGCAATAAGTAAGTTGAATCTGCTACTCCCTCACCCTCCTCGCTTCTCTGTCAAACCGCCTACGTGAAAACTGCTGCGTGTACTGCCCAGGAAAAGCCCCGGACTCAACTTTTAACTACGCAAAAATAGTTCGAGCTTGTTCGTTCTATATAAATACTAGTGCTGTATGTTTATTCACCTGTGGGGTTGTTCAATGAATGGAGGGCCGGGGAGCACAAGTGAACAATACTACTACTAGTAAGTATGAGTCGTACAGTTAGTCACCATAAATAGAGAGTTTCTTTTCTTTAATGCCATGTACACAAATTGAAACGCTTGTTGTGGAGAGAAAAAGATAATCACTCCACTATATATGTACGCAGGGGCCTGAGCGCTGCTTTACTAGGGTTTCTCTCTTCATTCTCTCATCCTCTCTAGATCTAAACAAGACAGCGGTAGCGACATTTTCTCTCTACTCATCGCTGGTCACAGATCCGGCCGGATCCCTTCGTCCAGTGTGTGTAGAGGACTAAGGTGCATCGTTCACGTGGTCATCACCGGCGAGGGAGGAAACCCACAGCTACCGGCGGGGCCCGATCCTCTGCCCGTGTCGTTCTATCCGACACAGCGCCGACTGGGGAGGTCCTCCGATCCTTCTTCCTCCTTTCTGTATTGTGTGCAGACCCGACCTTCCGCCGCCGACATCCCGACGAGCCTTAGGTATAAGTTCTTCGAAAGTAGCCTTACTCTACCGCCCCAGCTCCCCATGTGTCTACATGTGCATCTTTTTCTACTTCCATCAGCTCTTCCAAATCCACCTAAATTTTTAGTATTATTAGAGGTAAAGCTACTTCATGCATTCGAATCTAGGACTTTGTTCAAACAACGAAGAAAGGGGGGAAAATCATAGCATGAATCTAGGACTTGATTCAAAGAGGAAATAACAGGGTGAAAGTAGTAGAGACCGCATACCCAACTGACCTCTTTGTTGAAAAGGGAAATAATGGGGAAACGCAGTACAAACTGGATAAGGAACAGATCTATAATTGGTTGAAAAAAGGATAGAAAGTGGTGGCTGGTGGACAAGTCAACAGAGTATGTCGAGGATTAAATTGCTACCATCACATAGTAAAAGGTCTCCAGGATTAGATTTGCTGCCCTCACATAGTAAAAGGTCTCCAGGATTAGATTTGCTGCCCTCACATAGTAAAAGGCATCCATGATTAGATTTGCTGCCCTCACATAGTAAAAGGTCTCCAGGATTAGATTTGCTTACCTCACATAGTAAAAGGTCTCCAGGATTCGATTTGCTGCCCTCACAGAGCATGAACAAACTCGACATCACCACTTTATGCCCCCTTGTAGGTACATTGTGTTGATGCTTCCACTGTCGCATGTCCTTATACCAACTTTTTGCTGTTTTTAATGTAAGGGTGCATGTAAAATGAAGCGATCACACTGTTACCTTAAGGACATATCTAAGCAGTGTTATTGTTAATCTAACGCCTCCAGTGATATGATGCAATTAAACTGTGTTACAAATGACACTCCTGCTGTTTTCCCCAGTATGATAAGTAAGTTGCTTCTTTACGCCGCGGAGTGACCTGGTGTCCCCACGGTCCCATGCCCTTAACCAACTCTTCAGCTGCTGTTGATTTACTGTATCTGATAAACAAGCAATGCCACCATTAAAGTAATCCCATATTTGACGATTGTCATTGTTGATCGTAATGCTTCCAGTAACATGAAGCATTGCTGACGTTTTAAAATTTCTACTGTCCTTGCGTGATTGCCATGAACATAATTAAGATGCTTATTTTCATTTCGTGTATGTTTCGTACATTCTTATTGACCAGCAACTATTTACTTTCTATCTTTTCGTGCAGATAGGGATATCCATTTCACCTTGTTGCTATTGTGACCTTTTGGTGAACTGCACAAAACACTTTTTTTGGAATGAGTGTCTTGTGCAGTTCAACTAAAATGTCACGTGGGTAACATCTCTCAATTTTGGTGGAACTGCACAAAATGGTGATTGGAGTTTCCAAAATGTCCATCAAATTCTGCTGGTAATCTCGTGCAACATTTTATTAGCCTTTGCAAGATGAGCCGTCACTGTCACCACAATGGAACGTTATTTTAGTGGAACTACACAAAAGGATAAGAAAATTATAGTTGCACCTTACATGAGCAGGAGAACCAACCTTAATGTTGCTCAATTTTTGTGCAACTACTAAAGAAGAACCTGCCAGCTCACGAGAGCAAGTACTTCTTGCTAGCTGAATGATGCAATATTTGCTTCATTTCAGGTGAGCTGCAGAAAAAGTCGGATGAGTTGAATCATCAAGTGGAGCTGCAGGTTGAGTTCAAGGAGTGCCAAAATTATAGTAATCATGCTCTTTCTTATATGTGTTGTGCAAATAGGAATACTCAACTACAGATGTTGTGATGGTCAAGAGCATTTGCCAAGTTCTTGGGTTGTATGACATGGCTAACCAAGATGGATTTAATCCCAATATTCACTTTATCAAAAGGCTCTAATGGGTTGGTTCTGAATCTTGCAAGTAGGGAATCAATGAGATGTGTAGGCATCTTTGTTGTACTTATTATTTGAATCTTATTTGTTGGTTATGAATCTTGCAAGCCGGGATTGAATGAGATGTGTAGGCATCTTTGTTGTACTTATTATTTGAATCTTATTTGTTGGTTCTGAATCTTGCAAGCTAGGAATCAATGAGATGTGTAGGCATCTTTGTTGTACTTATTATTTGAATCTTATTTGTTGGTTCTGAATCTTGCAAGATGGGAAACACGACATGATGATGCAGAGGATAGCAACCATAGCAAACAGTTCAAACTTGGTACTATTATCTGTGTGAAAGTGCGAAAATGTGCTGATCGTGTGCGTCCTGAGAATAATAATTCTAATTGTTGTGCATGTTGATCCTATGGCACTGATAGAACAAGCTAATGCATTCCTTGTTTTAAGAATAAATTTTTGTTAAAGCTAATTAAATTTAAGTAAAGTGACCACTAACACTTGTTATTATAGTACCAATACAAACCCGCTCGTGAACCGACGTGTGGCTGGAATAGGTTTCTTAATGGAGGCATTTGAATGAGTCGAGGGTGCATGTTCTTCCGGGCATGCATCGGGCGAGGGAGGGGTAGTAACTGTTGTCGCCTGTACACACTCAGTTTACTGTTGAATCCAGTTCCCCAAGAGCTGGAAAATGAACTGCTGCCGCCGCCTATCCACTCGTTCACTTGAAGAGACTCCAATGGCGATCCGAGGGGTGAGCCTGCTGGATATGGACTTCAGCAAGGAGTTCACCTTTAAGTTCGCCGTTAAGTCCCATGGCTGCACCAGGTTGAATGTTATGTACACCAACAATCCAGACTCGGTGAAGCTCTGCCTCGCCGATTCAAGCAGTACCTACAGGATGAGAAAGCACAAGGTTGAAGGACTAGACCTTGTGCCCATCCATTCGTCTCCGGACAGGGACCAAGGGATCGCCGTCGCCCAGGTATGCGTGCAGGACGAGGTTCTCGTCTACCACTGCTGTAGGGCCATCATAGGTTCTGGAGCATTCACCCGTTTCATCGGCAGCACCGACTGCACCTTCTCTACGGTGGAGAGAAGGAAGAATGCGACGATTCGGCCATCTGGTGCAACAAGCTTATCGACATCCTGAAGCAATACAAGATCATCGGCAACGGGCAGGAGAAGGACTCTGTGGACGACCTTGCCGAGACCATCATTGATGTAACACCCACGATGCGGCTATATCTCCCACGTGTCAGAGCACGACTTAGAGGCATAACCGCATTGTAGGCATGTCGCAAGAGGGGTAATCTTTACACATCCCATGTACTGAATAATAAAGAGGTATAGAGTTGGCTTACAATCGCCACTTCACACAATACATGATTATAGCATTACATCATCCAGATACAATCAAGGTCCGACTACGGAACCAAAATAAAAGAAGACTACCCCTAATGCGAAAGATCCCCGATCGCCCCGACTGGGCTCCACTACTGATCAACGGAAACGAAACAACACAAAGAATGAGATCTTCATTGAGCTCCTCCTTGAGCTCGGTTGCATCACCTGCACGACATCATCGGCACCTGCAAATTGGTTTTGGAAGTAATCTGTGAGTCACGGGGACTCAGCAATCTCACACCCTCGCGATCAGGACTATTTAAGCTTATGGGTAGTTAAAAGGTATGTGAGGTGGAGCTGCAGCAAGCACTAGCATATATGGTGGCTAACTTATGCAAATGAGAGCGAGAAGAGGAGCAAAGCACGGTCGCGAACTAGAAGTGATCCTGAAACTACTTACGTTCAAGCATAACTCCAATCCCGTGTTCACTTCCTGGACTCCGCCGAGAAGAGACCATCACGGCTACACACGCGGTTGATGCATTTTAATTAAGTTAAGTTTCAAGTTTTCTACAACCGGACATTAACAAATTTCCATCTGCCCATAACCGCGGGCATGGCTTTCAAAAGTTCAAAACCCTGCAGGGGTGTCCCAACTTAGCCCATCACAAGCTCTCACGGTCAACGAAGGATATTCCTTCTCCCAGGACGACCCGCTCAGACTCGGAATCCCGGTTACAAGACATTTCGACAATGGTAAAACAAAACCAGCAAGACCGCCCGATGCACCGACATCCTGATAGGAGCTGCACATATCTCGTTCTCAGGGCAACACCAGATGAACACTACGTACAGCTAAAACCAGCCCTCAAGTTTCCCTGAGGTGGCGCCGCAAGTGGCTCTGTTTCGGACCAACACTTAGATAAGCACTGGCCCCCCGGGGGGGGGGGGGTTAAAATAAAGATGACCCTTGAGTTTGCAGAACCCAAGGGAAGATGATAGGTTGTTAGTGCAAATGTAAAACCAAGGTTGGGCCTTGCTGGAGGAGTTTTATTCAAGGCGAACTGTCAAGGGGTTCCCATTATAACCCAACCGCGTAAGGAACACAAAATCAAGGAACATAACACCGGTATGACAGAAACTAGGGCAACAAGAGTGGAACAAAACACGAGGCATAAGGCCGAGCCTTCCACCCTTTACCAAGTATATAGATGCATTAATTAAATAAGAGATATTGTGATATCCCAACATGTAAATCATGTTCCAACAAGGAACAAACTCCATCTTCACCTACAACTAACAACGCTATAAGAGGGGCTGAGCAAAGCGGTAACATAGCCAAACAACGGTTTGCTAGGACAAGGTGGTTTAGAGGTTTGACATGGCAATATGGGAGGCATGATATAGCAAGTGGTAGGTATCGCGGCATAGCATAGCAATAGGGCGAGCAACTAGCAAGCAAAGATAGAAGTGATCTCGAGGGTATGGTCATCTTGCCTGAGATCCCGCAAGGAAGAAGAACGAGTCCATGAAGAAGACAAATAGACGAAGTCGAAAGAATCCTCACAAACGCGACGTTATCGGAACCAACCCGAAGAAGCAACACCGGAAAGAAGCAAAACACATAGTAAACAACCATCACATAAACATGGCATGATGCACAACCAAGTATGATGCATGTCTGGTTTAATGAGGCATGGCATGGCAAAGTGCACAAGCAATCCTACAAATTAAGTGGAGCACAATATACAACGAGTTGCATATTGACGGAACATACGTCAATTATTTAGTTCTCTCTCATTTAGGTACTCAACAATATTAAATGTTGTTAAACATGGCAAGAGGAGAAGCATTAGAAATTCTCTATTTAGGCAAGTTTAAATGAGGCCGGAACAACAAACAACAAGTCCGGAAACTCCTCATGTGCATATTTTAAGGTTTGGTACTGTTCTGTCCTAAGCCATATTTTAGAGTTGTTAAACATGCAAAGTAATGCCATCATGTTAGGTTTGGAGCTACAGTTATTAAGTTATGAATTAAAGCATTTTAACGTGGCATAGGAGCAAATTTAACCAAACAACATCTTAAACATTTCAAACATGCATGAAAGTTGCATATTAAGAAACTAGATGAAAATCTAAGCAAGTTTCATATATAATTTATTTAGACCCGATGCATGGTTAATTCGTTATTAGATGCATGAAGTCTAGGGGGTTTTCTGCAAAAACTGCTGTCTCTCGAATAAAGCTAAAATTGCAGCAACAGAAAAAAATAGAAACATGCCACATCCGGCTAGCCCAACCGAGGAAAGGCCAGGGAGCTGCTCACATTGGGCCAAGGGAGATGGGCCTTGGCGCGGTGCAGCAGAGGAGCAGCTGGGCCTTGGGCCAGAGGCTGGCCCATGCTGGAGCAGCCGAGGTCAACGCGTGCATGCACCCGCAGCGAGACGAACCAGGGGCGCGGCCATGGTCACAGGGCTCACAGCGGCGCGAGATCCGGTGCGGAGGGCGGCGGAGCAATGCAAGGGAGGCGAGGAACAGGCAGCTCCGGCGATGGGGGTTCCGGATCCGGGCGGAGATGGCCGGCGGCGTCGACCTACGAAGGGCATAGAGAAAGAGAAACCATGAGAGAGCAGGGAGATGGAGAGGGAGCAACGAAGAGAGAGGAGAGCAGGGAAGGCGGCCTGGGGTCACCGGCGGCAGCTCCTGGTCGCCGGAGTTCGGCAGCGCGGAGATGGGATCGCCGACGAGGCAAGGCGAGGGCGGTGACAGCAAGCCGACGCAAGAGACATCCGGGAACGAGGGCAGCAGCGATGTACGAGCAGCGGCAGAGCGATCCGGGGCCATATGGGCGCTGGCGGGCTTCCGCGGGCTCGGCGGGCCTGCGGCTGGAGGAGAGAGGAGGCTGGAGGCGGGGACGACAAGTGGCGGCGCCCGGTTGGCCGATCCGGCGGCTGGGTGGCCGCGCAGCCACTGGGACGCTGCCAAGTGGCGCTGGTGAGGTGGCTGGCGCCGGAATTTGAGGAGGGAGGTGGCAGGGAGGTAGGGGAAGGTTTAGGCTGCCAAATTTGGAAGGGGTTGTCCATATATAGGCAGGGATGGCTAGGGTTTGGGTTTAGGGGTCTTTAGGAGCGTTTCGGAGCCTCTGATCGCGATCTGATGGTCCGGAACGGGGGGGGGGGGGTTTAGGTGGGCTGCAGGTGGGTTGTGAAAAGAGGTTGGGCTGAGACGAGAGGAGAGGAGTGCAACCCGGCAACTGTTTCCGGAGACCGAAAACGTCCGACGTTTTGACCGACTATAATGTCGCTATAGTTATCCGTTGGGGCATGAAACGAACTCTGAATGCGATGAAACTTGGCAGGCGGCCTACCTACAACATGACAAGACCACACGCCAACTTTCAACCCATTCCGAGAACGTTTTCCGGCCACTTATAAAATATTATTTGGGACATGCCGCGGGCGCGTGTGAGTGTGTCTGGGCTCAGAACGGACAACAGACGAAACTGGGGAAACCCGGACGAGTGCAAGTTTTGAAAACATGATGATGCAATGCACATGATGACATGGCAAGATGCAACACGCAAGCGAATGACATGGCAACAACAGAGAATAACTGGCAGACACCTGGCGCAACTGTCTCGGGGCGTCACAACACTCCACCACTACGAAAGGATCTCGTCCTGAGATCTAGGATGGCACCGGAGGGAAAATGGAAGAGGAAGAGAAGAGGTAAAACCAAGTTGCTTCTTGACAAACGAGTGAAACCAAAGAACCTTGAAAAGTTTAACAAATTGAAAGAAAGAATACAACGGAGATGAACAACGTTGAAAACACCCCGTTAGGAAAGAGGAACAAGGTAGAACAAATTTGGACAACACTCCGGTTGAAAAGTGATATGCAACTTGATAAGATGAAAAGAATTTGAGTAGAGGGCACAACACTCTGGTTAAATGGTTAAGCATGAAAAGAACACGATCCTGACAAAACAAGAAGATGGGTCGAAGAGAGCAACATCACAATGCCTCCGGAAGAAATGAGAGGATGGAATGGAATGAACGGTGGAGAAAACAATATCTTCTACCTCGAATGAGCTTGAAAGCATCTTTAGGAGAAGGGACAAACGGAGTTGTTGGAAAACAACAACAACGAGAGGATAAGCTTGATGTGGGCTTATGGAAGACATCTTAAAATTTGAGGTGAAATTATGCCACTCACGGGAAAAGATTTGATTGAGAGCTAGAAAAGATAGAAAGCTTCTCCCACCGAGGTGATAAGAGAACTTGGATCATAGGTAATAATCACAAAGAGCAACATTCCCAATGAAAGGCTTTAGATGAAATATAACCCAAGATAACTCCAAGGAATAGAGTGATGGGTTGAAAATATGTCCTAAACGAACTGAAAATGATGATTTAAGATATGTCATTTCGAACAACTTGTTGATCATGAAACATGAAGGGAAATTGTCAAGAAATACATAACACCATCTCAAAAGATAAGTTAGAAAGAATTGCACTTTTAAATGCAAGATGAAGAATACTTGAGCTCCTCTAAAAAGAATCTCGATGAACAATTCGAGAAGGAATTAAATCCTTGCTGAACCATCATGTAGAACCTCCATGAAGAACTCCGGTAACAAAATGATAAGAAAAAGAAAGGGAAGTTGAAAACACAAGGTGAAGCCTTGTAATGATTGGATGAAGCTTTGAAATGATATAACTGAGAAAACTTGGAACTCCAGAAATAAAAGATAAAGAATCTCGAACCGATAATGTGATATGATGAACCACTCTGGAAAGAAGAAATTAGATCACTTGGATGAAACAAGAATACGAATTATGTTTGCGTATCCTTCACCAATATAGATTGATGAAAAGCAACAGATTTGGCATACTACTTATTCTCATAGAAAGGATTAAGATAGATATGGCGCAAACCTGGGAAGATCTTCAACGAACCACCGGTAGAATTTGGAAACAACAAATGAATTGATATGAGAACATAGCAAGAGGGATCTTGAACGAACCACCGTAAGAATTGAAAATGAACGAAGTAAAGGGATGAGTCAACGGTAAGAATTAGAGAACGAATGAAGATTCTTGAGAGAATTTAGATGCAAGTGAACGAAGAGATCACGAGCTGATTAGAGGAAACTTGAATGATACATCGGTAAGATTTGGAGAGCAAGATCTGAAAGCTGGAATGAATAAATCTGAGATGATGGGCTCCGGATGATCAAACCGAAAAGACTCCTGAATTGCTCCGGATGGGTGAAAAGAATTGAAAAAATTAAAAACAATTATGAGAGGATAGCATGAAGCTAGCACCATAAGGATCCTTGAGAGAACGGATAAGATTTGGAGGAAAAACTCTTCTTCGGTCTTCAACTTCGAGAATGACGACGAGAAACACCACCATGAATTGTTGAGATACTCCGGAATGATTAAAAGATGAGAGGTTGAGGCAAAGATGAAAATAATTTGACCGATCTTGGGGAAATACATATGACTGATGATAATTCATTCTTACGTCAAACTTGGAAAAGAATTTGAGAGTAACAACAGGAAAGATTAGAAGAGTTAGGTAAGATCCTGGGAAAAGACCTGTGGGTTAGGGCCCACTCAAGAGAAACACCGTTGACATGATTTAAAGAGAGATTGCACCGGTTGGATTAGATGGCTCAAAAGAGATAACATCCTCGAAAGAGCTTGAATGAAAGCAGAGTGGAAACACGAATCTTCGAGATATCTTCAGCACTTCGGAACAATTGAATAATGATAAGGTGAATGATTAGGGGTGCACCGGCATGAGAAAGCATTTGACAAGATAAAATGATATGATCGACAAATCCTGGCTTGAATCCACCGAAGAAGAAAAGAATGGGAATATTGAACTAGAAGCTTCCTTAGCAACTGCACGATAAATCACCGGATCGAAACTTGAAAGAAAAGGATGAAGAGGCTTCACATGAATAAAATGGATAGTTGATTTAGAAACCTGAGTCTTCGAAGAAAAAGGGTGGGAGGGTGGGAAAACAAAGGAAACTTGGGACGGATGAAACAAACACCATTGAGAAGAAATGCTAATTGTTCTTGTTCATGTTGAAATGATCGGATCCACTTGAAGAGAAACACGTCGGTTGAAAAGGATTAACAAGACAAACTCGATGATCGAGAAGGATTAGTATTCACATAGGAGTGTGAGAACACCACTTAGGAAAGGTATGGAAACCACATTTGACTTCGAAGCAACTCGAATACCACAACTCAAAAACAAAACAAAGGATTGGCTTGCAGAAAAAGCCGGAACAAACATATGATAGAGATTTCGTCCAATTTTTTCGTGGTGGGGCCTACACGGGCTCGATCGTACAGCACCATCATGTACAAGGCAGTGCACATGACATACGAAGCGTCCCCGAGTCAGCATAGCCAAGGACTCTTTAAGACACAATGAGACCACTGTAAAACCAACCATGGATAGGCGGACCACTAGACGTCGAACCCCAATTTCATATCATACATCTTTCGGAAAGATATCCTAGGAGCTACTTGAATTCCCACTTATAAACTCCCGAAATTTTCTGGTTATGCAATCAGGTGTTGGGGATACAGGGGAAGCATAATATCTCACCCAAAACTAGCAAATCCTACATCCAGCTGTATCCATCCTTCAACACATAACCAAGAAACCTTCGTAAATCATTTACCTCAACCTTCGAAAAGCATCCGTTATACGAGTTATGGCAATACTCCCGAACTCCCGCCCTAGTACTGGGTGGCGTCGAGGTTATCTCACCAACAACTGCATAAAAGAGATTTTCGATGTCGGCGTAACTCAGGTATTCCAGAACTGCAATGATAAAATTGTGACGACAACACCTCGGATCTCAACTCCCCGAGACACTGCCACAACCCCTAAATGTCAGGAGGCACCAAGAACAATGTTCTCGTCAAAAATCCATCGGAACGATTCCAAGATACCCGCGTGATCCTAATTTTTTTTGTGAAATTTGAGAAGAGAGGAGTCAAAACTCTACGTCAGGATGCCTCACCAAAGCGAGGAAGGGACTGAGGAGTAAAAAGAATCCTACTCTCCGATATATATAATCCTATAAGACTCAAAACATTTTTCTAGACTCAACAAAGCCAGCGATTCGATCAAGCAGGGTGCTCCTAAGTCGGGGAAGGCTCTGATACCAACTTGTAACACCCACGATACGGCTATATCTCCCATGTGTTGGAGTACGACTTAGAGGCATAACCGCATTGTAGGCATGTCGCAAGAGGGGTAATCTTTACACATCCCATGTATTGAATAAGAAAGAGGTATAGAGTTGGCTTACAATCGCCACTTCACACAATACATGATTATAGCATTACATCATCCAGATACAATCAAGGTCCGACTACGGAACCAAAATAAAAGAAGAATACCCCTAATGCGAAAGATCCCCGATCGCCTCGACTGGGCTCCACTACTGATCAACGGAAACGAAACAACACAAAGAACGAGATCTTCATTGAGCTCCTCCTTGAGCTCGGTTGCATCACCTGCACGACATCATCGGCACCTGCAAATTGGTTTTGGAAGTAATCTGTGAGTCATGGGGACTCAGCAATCTCACACCCTCGCGATCAGGACTATTTAAGCTTATGGGTAGGTAAAAGGTATGTGAGGTGGAGCTGCAGCAAGCACTAGCATATATGGTGGCTAACTTATGCAAATGAGAGCGAGAAGAGGACCAAAGCATGGTCGCGAACTAGAAGTGATCCTGAAACTACTTACATTCAAGCATAACTCCAACGCCGTGTTCACTTCCCGGACTCCGCCGAGAAGAGACCATCACGGCTACACACGCGGTTGATGCATTTTAATTAAGTTAAGTTTCAAGTTTTCTACAACCGGACATTAACAAATTCCCATCTGCCCATAATCGTGGGCACGGCTTTCGAAAGTTCAAAACCCTGCAGGGGTGTCCCAACTTAGCCCATCACAAGCTCTCACTGTCAACGAAGGATATTCCTTCTCCCAGGACGACCCGATCAGACTCGGAATCCCGGTTACAAGACATTTCGACAATGGTAAAACAAAACCAGCAAGAGCGCCCGATGCGCCGACATCCTGATAGGAGCTGCACATATCTCGTTCTCAGGGCAACACCGGATGAACACTACGTACAGCTAAAACCAGCCCTCAAGTTTCCCCGAGGTGGCGCCGCAAGTGGCTCTGTTTCGGACCAACACTTAGACAAGCACTGGCCTGGGGGGGGGTTAAAATAAAGATGACCCTTGAGTCTATAGAACCCAAGGGAAGATGATAGGTTGTTAGTGCAAATGTAAAACCAAGGTTGGGCCTTGCTGGAGGAGTTTTATTCAAGGCGAACTGTCAAGGGGTTCCCGTTATAACCCAACCGCGTAAGGAACGCAAAATCAAGGAACATAACACCGGTATGACGGAAACTAGGGCGGCAAGAGTGGAACAAAACACCAGGCATAAGGCCGAGCCTTCCACCCTTTACCAAGTATATAGATGCATTAATTAAATAAGAGATATTGTGATATCCCAACATGTAAATCATGTTCCAACAAGGAACAAACTCCATCTTCACCTGCAACTAACAATGCTATAAGAGGGGCTGAGCAAAGCGGTAACATAGCCAAACAACGGTTTGCTAGGACAAGGTGGGTTAGAGGTTTGACATGGCAGTATGGTAGGCATGATATAGCAAATGGGAGGTATCACAGCATAGCATAGCAATAGAGCGAGCAACTAGCAAGCAAAGATAGAAGTGATTTCGAGGGTATGGTCATCTTGCCTGAGATCCCACAAGGAAAAAGAATGAGTCCATGAAGAAGACAAATGGACGAAGTCGAACGAATCCTCACAAATGCGACGTTAACAGAACCAACACGAAGAAGCAACACCGAAAAGAAGCAAAACACATAGTAAACAACCATCACATAAACATGGCATGATGCATAACCAAGTATGATGCATGTCTGGTTTAATGAGGCATGGCATGGCAAAGTGCACAAACAATCCTACAAATTAAGTGGAGCACAATATACAACGAATTGCATATTGATGGAACACCACATCAATTATTTAGTTCTCTCTCGTTTAGGTACTCAACAATATTAAATGTTGTTAAACATGGCAAGAGGAGAAGCATAAGAAATTATCTATTTAGGCAAGTTTAAATGTGGCCGGAACAACGAACAACAAGTCCGGAAACTCCTCATGTGCATATTTTAAGGTTTGGTATTGTTCTGCCCTAAGCCATATTTTAGAGTTGTTAAACATGAAAAGTAATGCCATCATGTTAAACTAGGCATTTTCTACCCCATTTACATATAAAGTTTGTTAGGTTTGGAGCTATGGTTATTAAATTATGAATTAAAGCATTTTAACATGGCACAGGAGAAAATTTAAAAACAACATTTTAAACATTTCAAACATGCATGAAAGTTGCATATTAAGAAACCTAGGGGTTTTCTGCAAAAACTGCTGTCTCTCGAATAAAGCTAAAATTGCAGCAACAGAAAAAAAATAGAAACATGCCACATTCGGCTAGCCCAACCGAGGAAAGGCCAGGGAGCTACTCACATTGGGCCAAGGGAGATGGGCCTTGGCGCGATGCAGCAGAGGAGCAGCTGGGCCTTGGGCCAGAGGCTGGCCCATGCTGGAGTAGCCGAGGTCAACGCGTGCGTGCACCCGCAGCGAGAAGAACCAGGGGCGCGGCCATGGTCACAGGGCTCACAGCGGCGCGAGATCCGGCGCGGAGGGCAGCGGAGCACTTCAATGGAGGCGAGGAACAGGGAGCTCCGATGATGGGGGTTACGGATCGGGCGGAGATGGCCGACAGCGTCGACCTGCGAAGGGCATGGAGAGAGAGACCATGAGAGAGCAGGGCAATGGAGAGGGAGCAACAAAGAGAGAGGAGAGTAGGGAAGGCGGCCTGGGGTCACCGGCGGCAGCTCCTGGTCGCTGGAGTTCGGCAGCGCGGAGATGGGATTGCCGACAAGGCAAGGCGAGGGCGGTGGCAGCGAGCCGACGCTGGAGACATCCGGGAACAATGGCGGCAGCGATGTACGAGCAGCGGCGGAGCGATCCGGGGCCAGATGGGCGCTGGCGGGCTTCCGTGGGCTCGGCGGGCCTGCGGCTGGAGGAGAGAGGAGGCGGGAGGCGGGGACGACAAGTGGTGGTGCCCGGTTGGCCGATCCGGCGGCTGGGTGGCGGCGCATCCACTGGGACGCTGCCAAGTGGCACTGGTGAGGTGGCTGGCACTGGAGTTTGAGGAGGGAGGCGGCAGGGAGGTAGGGGAAGGGTTAGGCTGCCAAATTTGGAAGGGGTTGTCCATATATAGGCAGGGATGGCTAGGGTTTGGGTTTAGGGGGGCTTTAGGAGCGTTTCGGAGCCTCCGATCGCGATCTGGTGGTCCGGAACGGAGGGGGGGTTAGGTGGGCTGCAGGTGGGTTGTGAAAAGAGGTTGGGCTGAGACGAGAGGAGAGGAGTGTAGCCCGGCAACTGTTTCCGGATACCGAAAACGTCCGACGTTTTGACCAACTATAATGTCGCTATAGTTATCCGTTGGGCATCAAACGAACTCCGAATGCGATGAAACTTGGCAGGCGGCCTACCTACAACATAACAAGACCACACGCCAACTTTCAACCCATTCCGAGAACATTTTCTGGCCACTTATAAAATATTATTTCGGACATGCCGCGGGCGCGTGCTAGTGTGTCTGGGCTCAGAACGGACATTGGACGAAACTGGGGAAACCCGGACGAATGCAAGTTTTGAAAACATGATGATGCAATGCACATGATGACATGGCAAGATGCAACACGCAAGCGAATGACATGGCAACAACAGCGAATAACTGGCAGACACCTGGCGCAACGGTCTTGGGGCGTCACAATCGACCCCTGCTACACCAACATGAAAGAAGACAACGATACCAAGGACCTGAACACGTGGGAGCTACTTATGAATCTAGCCTACATAACCTACATGGCCAAGGACGCATACACATGCTACGAGATGCACAGGCGGATCTTGGACATGAGGGTGTGTCTGCTTCCCGTAATCGACGAGTACACGGATAGCCGCAGCGTCATGATCAAGCATGCCAGGAAGGTCTAGATGTTGTACTTTATTTGTTTAAGCACCTTTATCATCTGAGTGTTTCATGCATTAGCCTATGTGTCATAATTATCTGTTTTGTATGAAATATTTCTTCTGAGAACCCATTAACCCGTTTGCTTTTTAGTGGCTATTTGCTTATGTATGTAACTAGTTCACTCGGCTGCCGTGCTTTGAATCTCCTTCCTCCCAACATATTCCCCTTCTCAGGTGGACCCAGCAGGTCTCGTACACAGATATATGGGACCAACCACCTATCAATTTGTATTTCTTTATTTTATTCAATCTTTCGTCCTCTTCCTATACAGCGGATGGCCATCATAGCCTATGGCGTTGGTCAGGCCATCCCTCTACTCCCACACATTGTCCGGGAGCGGCTCGCTCCACCGGCCCACCCTGCACCCGAACAAGTCAACCCTCATACTCCCATCCGCCTGCGTCTTCCCCTGCTCCGGTTCGTTCGGTCCGAGGTCTCGACGTCGTCCTCCGCCTTGGTGCTCTCGCCGCGGCGCCGCCGCCTGTCACTCCCAACATGGTCAGCAAAATAAGAGGAATCAGGAGACAACTGTTTGTCAAGAGGTTGACAATCCCAGGCCCACCAGGTCCATGGCCTAGGTTTTGTTGTTTAATGTTACTTCTTGAGCATGTGTTGGTTTTCCCTTGAAGAGGAAAGGTGATGCAGCAAAGTAGTGTAAGTATTTCCCTCAGTTTCTAAGAACCAAGGTATCAATCCAGTAGGAGACAACGCACAAGTCACCTAGTACCTGCACAAACAATCAAGAACCTCGCAACGAACGCGATAAAGGGGTTGTCAATCCCTTCAAGGTCACTTGCGAAAGTGAGATATGATAGAGATAGTAAGATAAATATTTTTGGTATTTTGTTGTATAGATTGGAAACTAAAGATTGCAAAATAGTAAACGAGATGTGATAATAAAAGAGATGCAATATAATAAGAAAGAGACCCGGGGGCCATATGTTTCACTAGTGGCTTCTCTCATGATAGCATGTATTACGGTGGGTGAACAAATTACTGCCGAGCAATTGATAGAAAAGTGCATAGTTATGAAGATATCTAAGGCAATGATCTTGAATATAGGCATCACATCCGTGTCAAGAAGATCGAAACAATTCTGCATTTACTACTATTACTCCACACATCGACCGCTATCCAGCATGCATCTAGAGTATTAAGTTCATAAGAACAGAGTAACGCATTAAGCAAGATGACATGATGTAGAGGGATGAAATCAAGAAATATGAGATAAACCCCATCTTTTTATCCTCGATGGCAACAATACAAAACGTGCCTTGCTGCCCCTACTATCACTGGGAAAGGACACCACAAGATTGAACCCAAAGCTAAGCACTTCTCCCATTGCAAGAAAGATCAATCTAGTAGGCCGAACTAAACTGATAATTCGAAGAGACTTGCAAAGATATCAAATCATGCATATAAGAATTCAGAGAAGAACCAAATAATATTCATAGATAACCAAGTTCATAAACCCACAATTCATCGGATCTCGTCAAACACACCACAAAAGAGTACTACATCGAATAGATCTCCAAGAACATCGAGGAGAACTTTGTATTGAAGAACAAAGAGAGAGAAGAAGCCATCTAGCTAATAACTATGGACCCGAAGGTTTGTGGTAAACTACTCACGCTTCATCGGAGAGGCTATGATGTTGATCTAGAAGCCCTCCGTGATCGATTCCCCCTCCGGTAGATCGTCGGAAAAGGTCCCCAGATGGGATCTCATGGGTACAGAAGGTTGCGATGGTGGAAAAGTGGTTTCGTGGCTCTCCCAAGTGTTTCTAGGGTATAAGGGTATATATAGGCGAAAGAAGTACGTCGGTGGAGCTCCCGGAAGCCCACGAGGGTGGGGGCGCGCCTACCCCCTGGGCACGCCCTCCTGCCTCATGGCCGCCTCATGGAGTTCTAGACTTCTACTCCAAGAAAGATCATTGCGAAGGTCTCATTCCGTTTGGATTTTGTTTGGTATTCCTTTTCTGCAAAACACTGAAATAGGCAAAAAAACAGAAATTGGCACTAGGCCTCCAGTTAATAGGTTAGTCCCAAAAATAATATAAAAGAGCATGTTAAAGCCCATTAAACATCCAAAATAGATAGTATAGTAGCATGGAACAATCAAAAATTATAGATACGTTGGATACGTATCAAGCATCCCCAAGCTTAATTCCTGCTCGTCCTCGAGTAGGTAAATGATAAAAACAGAATTTTTGATGTGGAATGCTACCTAACATATTTATCAATTTAATTTTCTTTATTGTGGCATGAATGTGCAGAAAGATTCAAGAAAAAAGTTTAATATTGACATAAAAATAATAATACTTCAAGCATACTAACAAAGTAATTATGTCCTCTCAAAATAACATGGCCAAAGAAAGTTCATCCCTACAAAATCATATAGTTTGGTCATGCCCCATCTTCGTCACACAAAATACTCAAATCATGCACAACCCCGATGACAAGCCAAGAAATTGTTTCATACTTTAGTAATCTCAAACCTTTTCAACTTTCACGCAATACCTGAGCGTGAGCCATGGACATAACACCACTGTTCAAAAAAATCTTCCGATTCTGCGATTTATCATCCGATTAATCGCTACTCCTGGGGTGACCGATAAGATTATGCCTTATCTTCACCGTTTATCATTTTGGGCAGATTTATCGCTGTGACAAGCGATTTATCGAGAATCTACTGATAAATCGAGCCTATACCTAGCACTATTTTTCCAAAAACTATGTTTATTTGTGTTTTGTGGACCTTGTTATGCAATATATACTATTGTCCTATTTTGTTTGTCATTATATGAGGATTCAGAGGCTAGGAATCAAGGTAATACTTCTGTCCAATATATTTTTGGTGTTGAATATTGCATGTTTTTGTGTTGGAACCTAGGATTTGCAGAAAAACAACCGATTAATAGTCGACCGATAGAATCAATTAATCGGCCAATTTCCGATTAATCTCTAATCCTGGGTTGACCGAGACACTAACGATAAGCGATATCCTCAACATTGCATAGCACTGTAGGTGGAATAGAGTGGTAGTTGTGGAGAAGACAAAAAGGAGGAAGATGGTCTCACATCAACTAGGCGTATCAATGGGCTATGGAGATGCTCATCAATAGATGTCAATGTGAGTGAGTAGGGATTGCCATGCAATGGATGCACTAGAGCTATAAATGTATGAAAGCTCAACAAAATAAACTAAGTGGGTGTGCATCCAACTTGCTTGCTCACGAAGACCTAGGGCATTTGAGCAAGCCCATCGTTGGAATATACAAGCCAAGTTCTATAATGAAAATTTCCCACTAGTATATGAAAGTGACAAAATAAGAGACTCTCTATCATGAAGATCATGGGGCTAGTTTGAAGCACAAGTGTGGAAAAAGGATAGTAACATTGTCCCTTCTCTCTTTTTCTCCCATTTTTTCTCTTTTTTTCTCTTTTTTTGGGCCTTCCCTTTTTTTGGCCTCTCTTTTTTTATTTCCTCACATGGGACAATGCTCTAATAATGATGATCATCACACTTCTATTTATTTACAACTCAAAAATTACAACTCGATACTTAGAACAAAAATATGACTCTATATGCATGCCTCCGGCGGTGTACCGGGATGTGCAATGAATCCAGAGTGACATGTATTAAAAAATTATGAATGATGGCTTTGCCACAAATACGATGTCAACTACATGATCATGCAAGGCAATATGACAATGATGGAGCGTGTCATAATAAACGGAACGGTGGAAAGTTGCATGGCAATATATCTCGGAATGGCTATGGAAATGCCATAATAGGTAGGTATGGTGGCCGTTTTGAGGAAGGTAAATGGTGGGTTTATGGTACCGACGAAAGTTGCGAGGTACTAGAGAGGCTAGCAATGGTGGAAGGGTGAGAGTGCGTATAATCCATGGACTAAACATTAGTCATAAAGAACTCACATACTTATTGCAAATATCTACAAGTCATCAAAAACCAAGCACTATGCGCATGCTCCTAGGGGGATAGATTGGTAGGAAAAGACCATCGCTCGTCCCCGACCGCCACTCATAAGGAAGACAATCAAAGAAATACCTCATGCTTCTAATTTGTTACACAACGGTTACCATACGTGCATGCTACGAGACTTGCAAACCTCAACACAAGTATTTCTCAAATTCACAATTACTCAACTAGCATGACTCTAATATCACCATCCTCATGTCTCAAAACAATCATCAAGTATCAAACTTCTCCTACTATTCAATGCACTTTATATGAAAGTTTTTATTATACCCATCTTGGATACCCATCATATTAGGACTAATTTTATAACCAAAGAAAATTATCATGCTGTTCTAAAAGACTCTCATACTAATATAAGTGAAGCATGAGATATCAATAATTTCTACAAAATAAAACCACCACCGTGCTCTAAAAAGATATAAGTGAAGCACTAGAGCAAAATTGTATAGCTCAAAAGATATAAGTGAAGCACATAGAGTATTCTAATAAATCCCGATTCATGCGTGTCTTTCCCAAAAGGTGTGTACAGCAAGGATGATTGTGGTAAAATAAAAATCAAAGACTCAAATCATAAAAGGTGCTCCAAGCAAAATACATATCATGTAGTGAAGAAAAATATAGCCTCAAGTAAAGTTACCGATAGACGAAGATGAAAGAGGGGATGCCTTCCAGGGCATCCCCAAGCTTAGGCTTTTGGTTGTCCTTGAATTTTACCTTGGGTTGCCTTGGGCATCCCCAAGCTTAGGCTCTTGCCACTCCTTGTTCCAAAATCCATCACGTCTTTACCCACAAACTTGAAAAACTCAACAGAAAATCTCGTGAGCTCCGTTAGTATAAGAAAATAAACCATCACTTTAAGGTACTATAATTAACTCATTCTTTATTTATATTGGTGTTAAACCTACTGTATTCCAACTTCTCTATGATTCATACCCCCCGATACTAGCCATAGATTCATCAAAATAAGCAAACAACACGCGAAAAACAGAATCTGTCAAAAACAGAACAGTCTGTAGCAATCTGTAGGTTTTGAGTACTTCTGTAACTCCAAAATTTCTGAAAAATTAGTACATCCAGGAAAATTTGTGTATTGATGGAATTGGTATTTTATCGCTCTCTGGTAAAAAATGAAAATTATTTTCGTGAGCGCATACTTTCTGTTTTTATCAGCACGATCAAACAACAATCACCCAAGAAGATCCTAAAGGCTTTACTTGGCACAAAAACTAATTAAAACATAAAAAACACAATCATAACTAAACAGGAACAAAAGGTAAAGAACAAAAATAAAATTGGGTTGCCTCCCAACAAGTGCTATTCTTTAAAGCCCCTAGCTAGGCGGAGAGATTTCAATGATGCTCACATGAAAGACAAGAATTAAAGCACAAAGAGAGCATCATAAAACAATTTACAAACACATCTATGTCTAACATACTTCCTATGCATAGGCATCCTATAGGCAAACAAATTATCAAGGCAAGCAAAAACTAGCATATGCAAGGAAGCGGAAAGAAACAATAGCAATCTCAACATAACAAGAGGTAATTTAGTAATATGGAAATTTCTACAACCATATTTTCATATCTCATAATAATTACATGTAGGATCATAAGCAAATTAAACAATATAGCTATCACAAAACATATTCTTAACAAGATTCACATGTATGCAAAGTTGACACTCTTCCAAAATAGTGGGATTAACATTAACTAAAGTCATGACCTCTCCAAACCCACTTTTATCTAAAACTTCATAAGATTGAACATTCTACAAATATGTGGGATCTAAAGTTGACACTCTTCCAAACCCACTTTCAATATTATTGAAAACATTATTATCAATCTCATATTCATTATGGGGCTTAAATAAATTTTCAAGATCATAAGAAGAATCCCCCCAATCATGATTATTGCAACAAGTAGATGACATAGCAAAACTAGCATCCCCAAGCTTAGGGTTTTGCATATTATTAGCACAATTTACACCAATAGAATTTATAATAAAATCATTGCAATCATGCTTTTTATTCAAAGATCTATCGTGAATCACTTCATAAGTTTCTTCTTTCAACACTTCATCACAATTTTCATATTCACGAATTTCAAACAAAACCTCATAAAGATAATCTAGTGCACAAAACTCACTAGCAAATGGTTCATCATAATTGGATCTCTTAAAAATATTAGCAAGTGGACAAGGATCCATAAACTCTTAGCAAGCAAAGATGCAAGCAAAAAGAAGGCACATGGTAACACAAGATCGAACGGAAGAAGGGTGAAAGAAAAGGGAAAATCTTTTCGAAAATCATTTTAGAAGTTGGGGAGAGGAAAATGAGAGGCAAATGGAAAATAATGTAATGCGAGGGAGAAGAGTTTATGATGGGCACTTGGTATGCCTTGACTTGGCGTAGATCTCCCCGGCAACGGCGCCAAAAATCCTTCTTGCTACCTCTTGAGCATGTGTTGGTTTTCCCTTGAAGAGGAAAGGGTGATGCAGCAAAGTAGCGTAAGTATTTCCGTCCGTTTTTGAGAACCAAGGTATCAATCCAGTAGGAGACAACACACAACTCACATAGTACCTGCACAAACAATCAAGAACCTTGCAACCAACGCGATAAAGGGGTTATCAATCCCTTCACGGTCACTTGCGATAGTGAGATCTGATATAGATAGTAAGATAAATATTTTTGGTATTTTGTTGTATAGATTGGAAAGTAAAGATTGCAAAATAGTAAATGAGATGCCATAATAAAAGAGATGCAATATAATAAGAAAGAGACCCGAGGGCCATAGGTTTCACTAGTGGCTTCTCTCATGATAGCATGTATTATGGTGGGTGAACAAATTACTGCCGAGCAATTGATAGAAAAGTGCATAGTTATGAAGATATCTAAGGCAATGATCTTGAATATAGGCATCACGTTTGTGTCAAGTAGATCGAACGATTCTGCATCTACTACTATTACTCCACACATCGACCGCTATCCAGCATGCATCTAGAGTATTAAGTTCATAAGAATAGAGTAACACATTAAGCAAGATGACATGATGTAGAGAGATAAACTCAAGCAATATGACATAAGCCCCATCTTTTTATCCTCGATGGCAACAATACAATAAGTGTCTTGCTACCCCTACTGTCACTACTCACTAGGAAAGGACACTGCAAGATTGAACCCAAAGCTAAGCACTTCTCCCATTGCAAGAAAGATCAATCTAGCAGGCCAAAGTAAACCGATAATTCGAAGAGACTTGCAAAGATATCAAATCATGCATATAAGAATTCAGAGAAGAACCAAATAATATTCCTAGATAATCAAGTTCGTAAACCTACAATTCATCGGATCTCGGCAAACACACTGTAAAAGAGTATTACATCAAATGGATCTCCAAGAACATCGAGGAGAACTTTGTATTGAAGATCAAAGAGAGAGAAGAAGCCATCTAGCTAATAACTATTTTCCCTAAGGTCTATGGTAAACTACTCACGCTTCATCAAAGAGGCTATGGTGTTGATGTAGAAGCCCTCCGTGATCGATTCCCCTCCGGCAAATCACCGGAAAAGGTCCCCAGATGGGATCTCACGGGTACAGAAGGTTGCGGCGGTGGAAAAGTGGTTTCGTGGCTCTCCCTGGCGCTTCTTGGGTATAAGGGTATATATAGGTGAAAGAAGTACGTCGGTGGAGCTCTGGGGGGCCCACAAGGGTGGGGGTGCGCCTACCCCCCTGGGCATGCCCTCCTGCCTCATGGCCGCCTCACGGAGTTCCAGACTTCCACTCCAAGTCTCCAGGTTGGCTTTCGGTCCAAGAAAGATCATCGCGAAGGTTTCATTCCGTTTGGATTCCGTTTGGTATTCCTTTTCTGCGAAACACTGAAACAGGTGAAAGTACTAGTGATCGACTAGAGGGGGGGTGAATAGGCGATTTTTATGAAAGTCTTCAAAACATGGAAGTTTCGAAGACAAACGATAGAAATAAACCTATTACCATGCAGCGGAAGGTAGACTACACTAGGCAAACCATAGTCAAGTATTCAATGAAGTGAAAGCATAATGACTAATAGCAGCTAGGCAGTAAGATCAGGTAGGAAGATATTGTGAAGCCAATCAGAACAAGTAGTCACTCAGTGAAGACAAAAGATAATGCAATCATACAATGACTTCACAAGGACCAACAGTAAGCAAAGGGAAGGGAAGGATGAAACCAGTGACTCGTTGAAGACAATGATTTGTTGGACCAGTTCCAGTTGCTGTGACAACCGTACGTCTGGTTGGGGAGGCTGAGATTCAACTCAGAAGACCTCGTCTTCACCTTATTCCCCTTGAGCTAAGGACACCCAGTCCTCACCCAATCACTCTGGTAAGTCTTCAAGGTAGACTTCCAAACTTTCACAGACTTTGTTCACCGGCGATCCACAATGACTCTTGGATGCTCAGAACGCGATGCCTAACCGGCTGGAGGATTCACAGTCCTCAAGTGTAATAAGTCTTTAGATCACACAGACAGGAAGACTTAAGTGATGCCTAACACTCTTTGGCTCTGGGTGTTTAGGGCTTTATCCTCGCAAGGAATTCTCTCTCAAAGGCTTCGAGGTGGGTTGCTCTCAAACGACAAAAGCCGTACTCTAACTCTGAGCAGCCAACCGTTTATGGTTGTAGGGGGTGGGCTATTTATAGCCACTAGGCAACCCGACCTGATTTGTACGAAATGACCCTGGGTCACTAAGGAACTGACACGTGTTCCAATGGTCAGATTTCAAACACACACGGCAACTTTACTTGGGCTACAAGCAAAGCTGACTTATCCAACTCTGGACAAGATTTGCTCTCATAGTCTTCACTCAAAGACATAGGATTTTGGTTAAGCATCACTTCAGTCATTCTGACTGGTTCTCTTGGACCCCACTTAAAAGTATGGTGGTTCCTATGACTCAACAAAGAAGAAAAAAGAACGACAAAAGAACTAAGTCTTCGCGCTCCATAGTCTTCATGCGATGTCTTCTCTTGTCATAGTCTTCATTGTGAATGTCTTCACATACCACCTTTGTCTTCAATGTCTTCTTACATTTTTAGGGGTCATCTCTGGTGGGAAAACCGAATCAATGAGGGACTTCTACCTGTGTTATCCTGCAATTCTCACAAACACATTAGTCCCTCAACTAGGTTTGTCGTCAATACTCCAAAACCAACTAGGGGTGGCACTAGATGCACTTACAATCTCCCCCTTTTTGGTGATTGATGACAAACTAGTTGAAGTTTTCAACGGGGAATAAAATATGTGAAATTGTAAAGGATAGGTTATTGTCTTCATAAGTGGAAAAGGCTCCCCCTGAAGATGTGCATATAAGTAATTTGCTTTTGGTATGCAAATGCACATGGCAGGTTGTACTTGTGGAGATCCTCTTCAACTTATGATGACAATTCATCATGCATGAAAAGTATGTGAAGATAATGACATGCATAATGAAAAATGGACGTCTGCAAAATGATCTAAGTGCGGAATTTATCGTCGCACATGCGGAATTTATCATCGCATCACAGTAAAGCAAATAAGTAGCAGACGACCATCGAGTTTGAGTGTTACAACTCAAAGAACCAAATGTATCAAAATGCAAGAGTTGTAAACACTAGGCAAAATATAAAACCACCGCCCATATGGACCCTCTTGAAGACTATCAAACTCATATGCTTCTCCCCCTTTTGTCAGTAAGGACCAAAAAGGTTTGAAGACATAGAGCATCTACTCGATCCCATGAGGAGTAGGTGAAGCAGCAGGGTCGTCGGTGTTGATAGGCGGTGCAGACGAACTTGGGGCAGTGTCGATGCGTGCAGAAGTAGGGGGCGGTGAAGTATCATCGTCTTCATCATCGATCACTCTGGCATTCACAGTTGCAGCAGAGGGGGAGAACTCAGAGTCTTCAAGAGACGGAGTTCGTCGCAACATAGTCCTTCTTGGAGGTGTTGAGTCAAACTTGAAGCGTTCAGAGAAGCCATCCTCTTGAAGATAATCCTCAGAGCACATAAGCATCAGCCCTTTCCATGTACGCCGGCAGGTTTCATGGGCAACAAAGGCATTCTTGGTGGCAAGATTGCGAATCCTGTTTATGTCCACCAAGAGGATTTACATTTGGCGCTTCAGCCAGTCATGATGCTTATCCTGTTTCTGATGAAGGGCAACCAGAAGCTCTCGGTCATTGAGAACACGAGATCGCTTCTTGGGCCGTTGGGCAATGGTGCTTTCAGTGGCTTCAGTGAGGGCACGATGAGGTGCATGTGTAGTACCAGCCATAGGATAAACACGAGAGACTGCTTGAACTCCTTCAATATTTTGAGAGAAGCTTTGATTCTCAGCATTCTGAAGACTAAGAGGCTCCTTGGCAGGCTCTGGATAGATGGCTTCAACTGACATATCGACGTCAGGAAGAAAGATCCGATGATTGCGAGCAGAGGGCTGATAGGTGACAGCTGAGTGCAGTTTGATTAGCCGCAGAACCCATGGAGCGTAAAACTTCAAGCCAAAAATGTCAGATCCTGATGCAGCAAGCTGGCGAATGAAGAAGTCTTGTGCATTGAAGCTTTTTCCATGAAGAATATGAAAGACCAACGTCTTCATTGCACCTTCTAGCTTGGCATGTGGAGAATGTCCTTTGATGGGCCAGAGAGTTCACCTGATGATGTGATAGATAGTACGTGGCAGATACTCAAGGTCTTCAACATAGAACTCCTTAGGATATTCAGCATCTGGAGGCAAAGGCTTCATCATGCTGAGCATCTGACTCATATTGGGCTCAGGCTTGTAGAAGATGCTTTCCATAGCAGCACTGTGAAGCTGACAACCAGGTTCATACAGATCTCCTGGAGTGAGCAGGCCAGTAAGCTCAATGATATCAAAGGCTTTGGCTTCATGATGAACATTGCTTGTCATCCACTCAAGGACTCAAGTCTTCGGATCCCTGTTGTAGCCACGGATATGAAGAGTGGCATAGAATTGGAGCAGCAATTCTTCATTCCAGTGCTCCTTATTAGTGACGAACTGCAGCAAGCCTGACTCTCTGAAGCAATCCAGAGCTTCTTCCAAATAGGGTAGTCCAGTTATGGCTTTAGTGTCAAGACGCATATGTGGGAAAATGCGACCTTGATTGTACAGAATGCATGAGTAATAACTGCGCTGCTGATAACTCCAGAATCGATCAGAAGATATTCTTGCCTTGGTGTAGGGGTTCTTGGCGCTATCAAAGAAGGTGTTGTGTGCCTTGAAGCCATTGATATTGAACGATCCGGGTGCATATGCAGTGCCTGGAAACCTGGGCAACCTTGGTATTGGATTCTGAACCTGAGTCCTGTGCTCAACGTGATAGTCAAATTGAGGACCAGCAGCAGGTGGAGTCAGAAAAGGCCATTTGACAGTGACAAGTTGGCCATAGTTGAATGCTTGCTCGATAGTGTGTGGCCTTGGTGGCGGAACAGGAGCAGTGGCATCAACAGAGGCGTTAGGCTGCACAACAGAGGCTTCAGGAGCAGTTGCATCATTGGCTTCATTGGCTTCTGGCACATTGGTTGGTGCAGGCTCCACATTTGCTTCAGTCATGACTACGTCATTGGCTTCATTTGTGTTGGTGGCAGCCTCAAGATTCTCAACCTCCACTTGATGAGCTGGAGGGTCGGGCACAGACACGTTCTCCTCAAGAACAGCTTCTTCAGTAATGGGGGGAGTAGGGACACATTCTTCTTCTTGTTTGTCATCGGCTGATGCAGCCGGAATGTCTTCAACAGCTTTAGCCTCAGACTCGGAGACATTCACAGTAGGAGTGGCATCTGGAAACACTTGACGTGCAACAGATTGGTGGGGCACTTCTCCTTCTGGAACGCTCGAAAGAGGGACTTGAGGCCTTGGTCCTTTGCGAAGCCTGCGTAGCGCTGGCGACGCTTGTGGAGATGGAGTTGGCTGGGCCTCAAAGTCGTCTTCTTCTTGCACTGATGGGGTTACTTGGGGAGAGCTTGGAGTGTCTTGTCTCTGTGGGTGATCAGCCCATGATGCATCCTGAGCAGTTGGCGTCAGAGGACGACCAATGCTGATGAGTTCGCTGTGCGTAAGCACAGGCGATGATACCAGTTGGTGCTCGATCTGAGGAAGAAATACATCATCTTCAACATTGTCATGGTGACCAATGCCTTCAGCAGCGGTGGGATCAACTGCTGGAATGTCTTCAGCTTCATGAGCCTCTGTGGAAGCAGGTTCATGAATAATCAGTTGGCGCTCGTGGTGTTCAGATGCAGGGAGAACCATTGAGATAGGTTCAACAACTAAGGGCTCCGTGGGAGCAGCCCGATCCTTCTTGGTTTTGCGCTTCTTCTTAGAGGGAGAGACATCAGAAGCTTCAGGATGTTTCCTCTTTCTGGCTTCAGCCTCGGTAGTCCTCGTCTTCTTCAGTTCTAAAGCGGTTGACCTGACCTTTGGCTTTGAGCTAGTCATGCTGCTTGGGAAGACTATGCGAGGTTCTTCCTGCCTTGAAGGTGCAGATTGGTCAGTTGAGGGCTTCTTCTTCTTTGTAGCCATTCTTGGGTCGATGCCAGGACGACCAAGAGCCTTGCACTTCTCAGCCTCATTATAGGCTTGCACACACTTGTCAGCCAGGCTCTTCATGCGTTCACGAGAACCTTGAGCTTCTTCACGCTTCTTGAGAAAGGCTTCCTTGAGCTCGTGCAACATAATCTTGAAGTTTTTCACATCTTGCACGCTGAGCTTGGCCATGTGCTTCTTGAACTGAGCTTTCTCATAGTCGATCTTTTGCTTCAGTTCAACGATGCGCTGAGCTAGAGATAGCTCAGAAGCAATGGCGCCATGGAAGGCGACACTGAGGCCAATTGGAAGTTGTAGATCTTCAAAGCTGAGGTTGGGCGTGTCAAACCACTCATTAATGAAGTTATGGAGGATTGCCACATCAAAGAGAGGAAAATCATTGAAGATCTCTGCTTCTTCCTTGCTCTTGGTCAGTTGCTCAAGAGCGTCATCTGCAAGATCTTCATCGCTGGAAAGATCAATGGCGTCATTACGCGGAATAGCAGCAGCAGTCAGTGCCTGATCAGTACTCTTTCTCATCTCAGTCTTCTTGGAGATGCGCGATAGATCTTCAGACTACACACTATCTTCAGGAGGTGCAGTAGCCAGTGGCTTCGCCCGTAAGATTTTTGGTGCTGAGGTAGACTTTGAAGCTTTAGGCTTCTTCAGCTTCGTTGGCTTTGGTGGTGCAGGCGCTTCATCAGATTCAGCGTCATCTGTAGGCTCATCCACAGCTGTCCCTTGAACCATGATATGAGTGATGAGACCTTCCAGGTTGTAGAAGGTCCCAACGAGATTGGGTTCAGCTTCGCGGGTGCCATCGCACGGGGAGCAGAAGGACCAGGGTTGAAGTCTAGTCCCAATGACTTCTTGTTTTGCTTAGCAGAGTTCTTGGCAAACTGGAAGTTGCGCTTGAACAGATTGTCATCACGACACCATAGCAATGACGATGGATCAGCATCTGCAGGCTGTGGTCCACGGACCATGCAGGGATAGAAGCCTTGTTCAATGGCTTCATCTCTGGACCTTGGTTGAAGATTTCTGTATAGGATGTCTCCCCATGGTCGCTTGATGGCATTCTTCTCTGCATATTCCTAGGTCACAAACCTATACTTGAAACATTGCTCAGCCCAGTCCCTTCGAATCCATTGGATTCGTATCTTGCGCTGATTGTAATCCTCTTCTAAGTCTGTCTTGTATAGCTCTGAGAGGTCATCAGGCAGATCTCTTGATGTTCCCCCTCGACGCTGTCGGCCACCCTTCCTTGTTGATTTCTCTGTAGCCATGATCTTCAAACTGAATGGCTTCAACACGTTCAAAGGTTTCAAAGGCTTTCGTTTGCTGGTCAAACAGGAGCTGGCTTCGGGAGAATTTATATGATGCTGTAAGAATTCTGCAAATGAATGTAGACTATGAGAACCAAGGGATTCTCCCACGGACATGTACCTGTGACAGCATTAAGGTGCGAAGGAAGGGGAAGAGGTCATATGCATTCTCAGAAGATTTTGAAGATAAATCAGTTTAGAAGACATTGACCTCATAGTGCAAAGACATTCACTCATAGATAGGGAGTTGGTTCTAGATTTGTACGAATCCACGAATAAGTACAAGTGAGGAATCTAACTACTTTGTGAAGCATAAGTGAACATACTAGGCATTTTATGAGATGCAGTATGAAATGGATCCAACTTGTGTGAACAGAAACTGCTTGTGGTAGAAAGTGATGGATCTATAGAATCAACGGGGCCATAAAAAAGAAGTTTTATTTACCACACGAAGAACTGCTAGACGGAGTGGGAGAGGAGGCCGAGCAGATCGATCGTCCATGCCCTAACTTGGCGACGGAGGACACCTACGGCGACGGCGGAGAAGACGATGTCCGTGGCCGGCATGAAGACGGCGTCGGTGAGGTCGCGGCAACTAAGCGCTTCGTCGCCGGCGTCGTCAAGGGAGAGCAGTGGCGCTAGGGTTTGTCCGAGAGTGGAAGAAAGGATAATGACTGTGGTGAGGCATGTATTTATAGAGACAGGGACGACACAGTGTTATTACATAGGTGCCCCTGGTGTTTCACATCTGAAGGACACGTGGCCATCATGCAACATATCGGAGGTTGTTCCACGTTCCCACGCACGGCTGGATTGTCGGGTGGTCGTTCCCACTTCTCCGGGTTTCAGTTGAAGGAATTAGCATTGAAAACAGACTTAATGTTTTTCTCTGTATCTTCTGCTGACAAGGACGCAGAGAAGATATTCGACAGTTTCAATAGAATGCATATGATTTGGAGAGATAGAGTTTGAGATAGAAAGCATAGAGAGGTTAGGGTCCGATCACATTCACTTAGTTCAAAAGATTGAACAAGAAGACATATCTATAAGTGAATGCTGTAGAGGACAGAACACTAGTATATATATATATATAGATTAGACTGACAATCAAATCAACATAGTGAAGATAATCATGAAGGCAAGTTGAGATTGAAGCCAAACCAAATGTGAAGATATAACAAATGTAACGCCATGAGTGAAACACTTCAAACAGAAAAATTTGGTGGTGGCGTTACCCACTGTATAGGAAGTATTAGACTCAAACACGGCGCACAATTATCGTGGCGCTCCGAAGTCAAATTCCACATTAATGTATTCACACTTAGAATGTAAGTCTTCATTGATTGAAGATATACTTTACTTCGTGTGTTGCACATCTAAGTCATCAATATGCATAAGTGTTAGGATGTGTGCCTGATCACAGGACATTTGAGGTTTCCAAGATATTTAGCTCACACCGTAACTTGCAAAACCTCTTCTCATCCAAGGGCTTGGTGAAGATATCTGCCAATTGCTCTTCAGTTTTGACGTGTATGATATCAATATATTCCTTCACAACATGATCTCCTAGAAAGTGATGACGAAATTCAATGTGCTTTGTCTTCGAGTGCTGAACTGGGCTGTTGGCAATCTTGATGGTGCTTTCGTTGTCGCGGTAGAGTGGCACTTGCTTCAGATGAATGCCATAATCTTTGAGTGTTTTCTTCATTCACAGAAGCTGAGCGCAGCAAGATCCAGCAGCAATGTATTCAGATTCAGCAGTGGAGAGAGATACACAGTTCTGCTTCTTTGAAGACCAACATACAAGTGATCGTCCCAGAAAATGACATGTGCCTGATGTAGACTTGCGATCCACCTTGTCACCAGCATAATCAGCATCCGAGAATCCAACCGGATCAAATTCTGAGCCCTTTGGATACCATAATCCTAGTGTTGGGGTGTGAGCCAAATATCTGAGAATTTGCTTCACAGCTAAGTGATGCGATTCCTTTGGTGCCGCTTGGAATCGAGCACACATGCAAACACTAAGCATGATATCTGGCCTAGATGCACATAAATAAATCAAGGAACCAATCATGGAGTGATATACCTTTTGATCGAACTCTTTACCATTGTCGTCGGGACCCAGATGATGTTTGGCTGGCATTGGTGTCGTGAAGCCTTTGCAGTCTTGCATCCCAAATTTCTTCAGGCAATCTTTGAGGTACTTCTCTTGAGATATGAAGATGTCGTTGCGTTGCTGACGTATTTGAAGACCAAGGAAGAACTTCAGCTCACCCATCATGGACATCTGATATTGCTCTTGGATCATATATCCAAACTCATCTGTGTATTTCTGATTGGTGCAGCCGAAGATAATGTCATCCACATATATTTGGCACACAAATAGTTCACCATCATATGTCTTCGTGAAGAGAGTGGGGTCGAGGGAACCAGGTTTGAAGCCTTTGCTCTTCAGGAAGTATTTGAGTGTGTCATACCAAGCCCGAGGGGCTTGTTTGAGGCCATACAGTGCCTTGTTGAGCTTGTACACCATGTCAGGATGTTTTGGATCTTCAAAGCCAGGCGGTTGTGCAACATACACTTCTTCGTCAATCTTGCCATTGAGAAAAGCGCTCTTCACATCCATTTGATACAGAAGAATGTTATGATGATTTGCATAGGCCAGCAGTATGCGTATGGCTTCAAGTCTGGCCACAGGAGCAAAGGTTTCATCGAAGTCAATCCCTTCAACTTGAGTGTACCCTTGAGCAACGAGACGAGCTTTGTTTCTGACAACTTGACCATGCTCATCTTGCTTTTTGTGATATATCCATTTGGTCCCTATTATATTGTGCTTGCGGGGATCAGGATGCTTAACCAGTTCCCATACATTATTCAGCTCAAACTGTTGAAGCTCTTCTTGCATAGCTTGAATCCATTCAGGTTCCATGAAGGCTTCTTCAACTTTCTTGGGTTCAGATATTGAGACGAATGCGAAGTGCCCATAGAAATTTCCTAGCTATGTTGCCCTTGAACGAGTGAGTGGACCTGGTGCATTGATGCTATCAATTATTTTCTCAATCTGTACTTCATTTGCAACACGAGGATGTACAGGACGAAGATTTTGCTCTTGTTGATCATTGTCATCGTTAGAAGGATTGTCTTCAGGCTGAGCATTGTCTTCAGTTCGATCATTGTCTTCAGGTCGATCAGGTGCGGAGATGATAAGTTCCTCTTTAGGCTGAGCTTCAGAAGGTATGATTTCTCTAGTTCCCATAAGTTTGATTGATTCACTGGATGTAACTTCATCTAGCACATTTGGCAGGTGCTCTCTTTGTGAGCCATTAGTCTCATCGAACCACACATCCACTGTTTCAACCACTTTATAATGAATTAGGTTGAAGACTCTGTAGGAGTGCGAATCCTTTCCATATCCAAGCATAAAACCTTCATGTGCTTTTGGTGCAAATTTTGAAGTGTGATGTGGATCCTTGATCTAGCATCTGGCACCAAATACTCTGAAGTAACTGACATTTGGCTTCTTGCTAGTAAGGAGCTCATAGGATGTCTTGTTGAGAAGCTTGTGAAGATAAACACGGTTGATGATATGGCATGCAGTATCAATGGCCTCAGGCCAGAACTTTCTTGGAGTCTTGTATTCATCAAGCATCGTCCGGGCCATCTCAATAAGTTTCTGTTCTTGCGTTCCACGACGCCATTCTGCTGTGGTGTGTACGGAGCTGAGAATTCATGTGTAATGCCCAACGTATCAAGATAAGTGTCTAGACCAGTGTCCTTGAATTCAGTGCCATTGTCACTTCTGATGTGCTTGATCTTGACGCCATAGTTGTTCATGGCTCGATTGGCGAAGCGTCTGAAGACATCCTGCACTTCAGTCTTGTAGAGGATTATATGCACCCAAGTATATCTTGAATAATCATCAACAATGACAAAGCCATAGAGACAAGCAGTAGTAGTAAGAGTTGAGTAATGAGTGGGACCGAAAAGATCCATGTGGATCAGTTCGAAGGGTTGAGTCGTTGTCATGATTGTCTTCGAGGGATGCTTGGCCCTTGTCATCTTTCCTACTTCACAGGCACCACATAAGTGATCCTTCTTGAACTTGACGCCCTCGATGCCTATGACATGCTTCTTCCTTGCAAGGGTGTGGAGGTTCCTCATGCCAGCATGTCCTAGCCTCCGATGCCAGAGCCAGCATTCAGAAGCTTTTGCTAGAAGACATACGGCAAGTTGTGGTCCTGCTGAGAAATCTACCATGTACAAATCATCTTTCCGATACCCTTCAAACACTAGAGACTTGTCAGATTCCATTAGTACAAGGCAACAATATTTTCCAAACATCACAATCATGTTTAAATCGCAAAGCATTGAAACAGACATTAAGTTGAAACCAAGGGATTCAACAAGCATGACTTTGTCCATGTGTTGATCCTTTGAGATTGCAACTCTACCTAGACCCAACACCTTGCTTTTACCAGTGTCAGCAAATGTCATGTGACTTTTGTCAGATGGATGTAGTGTTGAGTCCATAAGAAGGCTTCGCTTGCCAGTCATGTGATTGGTACACCCACTATCAATAATCCATTCTGAAGCAGCTGGTGTCGTACCCTACAGTGCAGTTAGGGGGATAGGCTTCACGAAGAGAATTGTGAAGCAAAAACATTTGACGAACCACTGGATTATGAAAGCTTAGATCGAGATTTGGACTGAGGGCGAGTAGCAAGCGATTCAGGAACAAAGTACATAATAAGACCATTTGGGCATTTGATCTTGCGCCCTACAAGATGTTTAAGGTCCCCAGCAATAGCGTCAGATGATTTTGGTTTTCGGCTGGAGACCTTTCCCTGCAAAAGAGAGTTAAGCTTTCTTAGCCACCCACATCTTCAAGGGTGGCTTCGAAGCAATGAGTCTAAGTGCAGCATCTGAGAACTTTGGCTTTGGAGCCCTAGCAAAAAGTCTTGCAGGTGGACAATAGTACTCATAAGAATGAGCAAAATAGTTCTTGGTCTTATGAACATGGCAGTTTGATGAAACGCGCTCATATTCACAGGCGTGAGTATGGTTTCCCTGCAAAACATTTGCGTTAGTGCGACTCAGGTGAGTCCTCTGTCTGTATGAAGCCTTTGGACCGTATGAAGCCTGTGGTCTGGGGTTTATCTTCTTCACCTGTGGTGTCATGATGACATTCACAGGAAGATTCTCCAAACACCTTTTCGGCACCCAGATCTTCTTCATAGGTGGTCCATTCCTGCAGTTAGTACCAATATACCTGGAAAACACTTCACCATTCTGATTCTTAAACAGTTTATAGTTTGCATCAAAGGATTCATCAATAACAATGGGATTAGCACAAGTGAAGCCAGATAGGGTGGATGGATCCGCTGAAGGTTCCTTTGCAGCAACCCATGTGGTTTTGGGGTACTGCTCAGGTTTCCAGTAAGATCCATCAGCATTCATTTTCCTTTCGAACCCAACACCCCCTTTCCTAGGGTTTCGGTTCAGGATCTGCCTTTTGAGGACATCACATAGTGTCTGATGCCCTTTGAGACTTTTGTACATCCCTGTTTCAAGCAATGTCTTCAACCTAGGATTCTCATCAGCAATAGCAGTGGTATCCTCAGCAGAGGGGTTAGTTACCACATCAACAGTTGAAGATATTGCAACAGTAGCAGCAGTAGAACACGCAACAACAGAAGTAGCGTTGTCATGCTCAATGCATTTAAGACATGGTGGTTCAAATCCTTCCTGAGCGGAACTGATCTGTTCGGCACGAAGTGACTCATTTTCCTTTTGAAGATCTTCATGAGCCGCTCTCAATTTCTCAAGATCTTGCTTCCTTTGAAGATAATCATAGGAAAGCTTTTCATGAGTTTTTGAGAGAGTTTCATGACGACTTTCAAGTTCCTCATACTTAACGTGAAGATTTTTAATGTCTTCAATTAAGGACTAAGATCGAGTCATTTCAGCGTCTAACAGATCGTTGCTTTTGTCTAACAGTTTTTGAATATGTTCCATAGCTTTCTGCTGTTCAGTTGCAATTTTAGCAAGTGTTTTGTAGCTGGGTTTGGAACCACAATCAGAGTCATCTTCACTAGAAGTTTGATAGTGAGCAGTGCGTGTGTTTACCTTGGCACCGCGTGCCATGAGCAGTAGGTAGGAGCGGAGTAGTCCTTGTCATTTGCATCGGTGTCAGTGATGAAGTCATTGTCTTCAGTGTTGAAGATGGACTTGGCAACGTATGCTGTAGCTAGACTCGCAACGCCAGAATCGGACTCCTCCTCAGACTCCACCTCCGCCTCCTCAGAAGCGGACTCCTCCTCTGAATCCATTTCCTTGCCAACAAACGCACGTGCCTTGCCAGATGAGCTCTTCTTGTGTGATGAAGACTTTGAGGAAGACTTGGAAGAAGACTTTGAGTATTTCTTCTTCTTCTTGTCGTCAGAGTCATATTCCTTGCTCTTCTTCTTCTTCTTGTTCTCATTGTCCCACTGCGGACACTCAGAGATGTAGTGGCCAGGTTTCTTGCACTTGTGGCATGTTCTCTTCTTGTAGTCATGGGTAGAAGCTTCATCATTTCTTGAGCTTGATCGTGAAGAGTTTCTAAAGCCTTTCTTCTTGGTGAATTTTTGGAACTTCTTCACAAGCATAGCAAGCTCCTTTCCAATGTCTTCAGGATCATCAAAACTGCTGTCAGATTCTTCTTCAGATGAGGAGAAAGCTTTTGCCTTCAAGGCACGAGTTCGCCCGTAGTTGGGACCGTAGATGTCTCTTTTCTCAGAAAGCTGAAACTCATGTGTGTTGAGCCTCTCAAGTATGTCAGACGGATCGAGTGTCTTGAAATCAGGACGTTCTTGAATCATCAGGGCTAGGGTGTCAAACGAGCTATCAAGTGATCTCAGGAGTGTCTTGACGACTTCATGCTTGGTGATCTGAGTGGCGCCGAGAGCTTGAAGCTCATTTGTGATGTCAGTGAGTCGATCAAACGTGAGCTGGACGTTCTCATTGTCATTTCTCTTGAAGCGGTTGAAGAGGTTGCGAAGGACACTGATTCTCTGATCTCTCTGGGTTGAGACGCCTTCATTGACCTTGGAGAGCCAGTCCCAGACTAGCTTAGATGTTTCCAAAGCACTCACGCGGCCATACTGTCCTTTGGTCAGATGACCACAGATGATGTTCTTGGCAGTGGAGTCCAGTTGAACGAATTTCTTGACATCAGCAGCAGTGACTCCTTCACCAGCCTTGGGAACGCCATTCTTGACGACATACCATAGGTCGACATCAATGGCTTCAAGATGCATGCGCATCTTATTCTTCCAGTAGGGATATTCAGTTCCATCGAAGACGGGGCAAGCAGCGGAGACCTTAATTATCCCTGCAGTCGACATATCTAAAACTCTAGGTGGTTAAACCGAATCACACAGAACAAGGAAGTACCTTGCTCTGATACCAATTGAAAGTGCTAGTGATCGACTAGAGGGGGGGTGAATAGGCGATTTTTATGAAAGTCTTCAAAACATGGAAGTTTCAAAGACAAACGATAGAAATAAACCTATTACCATGCAGCGGAAGGTAGACTACACTAGGCAAACCATAGTCAAGTATTCAATGAAGTGAAAGCATAATGACTAATAGCAGCTAGGCAGTAAGATCAGGTAGGAAGATATTGTGAATCCAATCAGAACAAGTAGTCACTCAGTGAAGACAAAAGATAACGCAATCATACAATGACTTCACAAGGACCAACAGTAAGCAAAGGGAAGGGAAGGATGAAACCAGTGACTCGTTGAAGACAATGATTTGTTGGACCAGTTCCAGTTGCTGTGACAATTGTATGTCTGGTTGGGGAGGCTGAGATTCAACTCAGAAGACCTCGTCTTCACCTTATTCCCCTTGAGCTAAGGACACCCTGTCCTCGCCCAATCACTCTGATAAGTCTTCAAGGTAGACTTCCAAACCTTCACAGACTTCATTCACCGGTGATCCACAATGACTCTTGCATGCTCAGAACGCGACGCCTAACCGGCTGGAGGATTCACAGTCTTCAAGTGTATTAAGTCTTCAGATCACACAGACAGGAAGACTTAAGTGATGCCTAACACTCATTGTCGGTGTTCTGGGAACGGGGGTCCCCAGACTTGCCTGCCTGCGGCGTGGCTCAAAGGGTGGCCCAGCGCGGCCCATCTTCACCAACACAAACCCAAGACCCTCGCGAGGGGCCAAGCCTCGCGGGGCAGACGACGCGGAGCTTCCTCAGGCACGGCCTCGTCAGGCTGGCTCATGAGGAGGCAGAGCGACCAAGGCAGGATACCTCACGAGCTGCCCGTGACGCAAGCCATGACGACCAAGGGCGCCAGGCGGGTGCCAGCCCGCGCAGTGTCCTCCTTTCCCCTTTGGTGCAAAGGGGGCAAGCGCAGCCGCGGAGTACTGAGGCATCAGGAAAAGGTTGCCATTTCGGTGCAACGAGACCAAGACCAGGAGGACTACGAGATGGAGGTCACCGTGGAGCCCAAGACGGCGTCATCACCAGAGCTTTGCGCAGGTGAAGACTACTTTTGTCAGGATAGCTGATACTAGCTGTCCCCCTTCAAATTAGCCCGCCATTGTTGGCTCCCTTCCCGCTCGATATTTGGGAAGAGGACAAGGGCCTCTATAAATAGGACCAGCCACCCACAGAGCAAGGGGGTTGGAAGGAAATAGGGGGATCGAAGGATAAAAGAAAGGATCAGAGAGAGAGAGAAAGGTGACTGAACTCCTCCCAACAGTTCATCGCCCCAGCCAAGAACAAACCCTCGCGAGGCTGTTCTTCCTTGTATTGTTCATCATCATCAGCCCAAGAGGCAATCCACCACACCACACACTGGAGTAGGGTATTACACCACAACGGTGGCCCGAACCAGTATAAACCCTGTGTCTCTTGTGTTGTTCTTTCCGTAGTTTAGATCCTAGCAAGGCGGAGGACGGCCGCACCGCAACTCCCTCGCTCACCCCAGCTGGATCTTCGTCCCGTGCGCTCCGCGCGCCCATGGAGGCTCGGGCTGCACTCATCGCGGCAAACGAGCTCCTGCGCTACCGTCCCGTCGACGACGTCTACAAAGAATGGCTCGATCGCGTCGCCGAGCTCGTCCGCGCCGCAGGGGGCTCTCCTGCGCCGTCCGTTCCGCTGCACTGCACCCCGCCCCGCGCGGGCGATGAAGCTCCGGCGGCGCCCCGGCCGCCTCCTCCTCGGGACGGTGCCATGGATCCAAGGCGCGTGGCCCCTGGGCGGAACCCGCTCCGTCAGGCGCCAACGCGGCAAGAGCAGAGCTGTCAAGAAGTCCCTCGCCCGCAACAAGCTGCCCGGGCGCTCCCTGCTCCAGCACGTCGCGACCATGCTCCTGCTCCCGCGCGTCAAGACCCCGCGCTGCTCCCAGCTGCAGCGTGTGGGGACATGCAAGACCAAGCTCCCCGTCATCCAAGGCCTCCCGTGGCCACAGCAGGCTGCCGCGCCTTCACCGCCGAGCTACGCAGCGTCGCGTGGCCCGGCAAGTTCAAGCCGGACTTGCCTCCTCGCTACGACGGCACGGCCGACCCTGCGGAGTTCCTCCAGCTCTATGAGCTGGGCATCGAAGCTGCCAACGGAGACGAGAAGGTCATGGCGAACTGGTTCCCCATGGCACTCAAGGACGGGGCCCGCACCTGGCTCCTGAACCTGGCTCCAGGCACAATCTCCTCCTGGGACGAGATGCGCACCCGCTTCATCGCCAACTTTCAAGGCACTCGCGACCGGCCACCCGCCGTGAGCGACATGCGCCGCATCAAGCAACAGCCCGGGGAGACCCTGCAGAAGTACATCCAGCGCTTCAACAACGCGCGCCTCAAGATTCCCAAGGTGACTGAGGAGGCCATCATCTCAGCCTTCTCCGATGGTGTGCGCGACGTCAAGATGAAGGAGGAGCTGGCGATGCATGAAGACCTATGCACTTCCTTGGAGCTGTTCAACCTGGCAACCAAGTGCGCCAGAGCCGAGGAAGGGCGTCTCTCCCTCCTCGAGCTGCCTGCCGCAGATCCAGAAGAGAAGAAGCCCAAGGCCAAGGATGTGAAGTGCAAGGGGGCTGCCGTGCTCGCGGTAGAACCAGACACCAAGCGAGGCAGAAATCAGCCCGAACCTTCCAAGGGCAGCCGGTACTGTGTGTACCACGACCTCCACACCCACAACACCAACAAATGTCAAGAGCTCTGAGCCGTGCGAGAGGGAAGGATCGGCCGCCGCCCTGACCGCAGCGACCGGGGCTACGGTCGAGGAGGAGGAAGGAATGCCGGACGCTGGGAAGACCGTGGCCCGTGCCAAGGGTGGCGCGATCAACCTCGCGAGGATCGCTGGCAAGACCCGCATCGCGAGGGAGGCTGGAGGGATCAGCCTCGCGAGGATCGCCCGCAAGGCAATGCAGGCCTCCCACCGCTGTCGTCGCAGCCAAGGAGAAACGAGGACTGCCACCAGGACGAGGGGGCTGGGGGCTTCCAGGAGCCGCGCGATCGCCTGCATCCTGGGCAGTGCACAAGCCCCAGCCTCTCAGTGCATCTTCAAGCAGTTCGCCCGTGAAGTGAACGCCGTCCTCCCTAGGCTCCAAGCCACGCGCCCTCTCAGGTGGTCGGCGTGCGCCATCACGTTCAGCTCAGCAGATCAGCTCAAGTGTGCGGCTACAGCCGGAGTTCTCCCGATGCTTTGCTCCCCGATCGTCAGCAACATGGTGGTCACCAAGACCCTCATCGATGGCGAGGCAGGGCTCAATGTCCTGTCCGTGGAGACGTTCAACAACCTCCAAGTGCCCTACAGCCAGCTTCAGCCAACCAAGCCTTTCTCCGGTATCACCGACGGCTCCACGACCTCGATTGGGCAGGTCCGCCTCCCTGTCACCTTCGGGGCACGCGACAACTACCGCACCGAGCTCATTGACTTCGACGTCGCTCACATTTGCCTGCCGTACAACGCCATCCTTGGGTACCCAGCACTGGCCAAGTTCATGGCCGTAACTCACCACGGCTACAACGTCCTCAAGATGCCAGGAAGCGGCGGAGTCATCACGGTGCCCTGTGAAGAGAAGGACGCGGTGTGTTCCCTGGAACGAGCCTTTTAGGCCGCGTCACTGGAAGACCCGGATCGTGGAAGCAGGAGGCCTCCCGAGACTGCCCCTAAGAAGAAGAAGACATCGTCCGGCCCGACCACTCAGGAGGCAGGCCCCTCTGGGCCCGCGCCTGCCCAGGGGGAACCTCCTTCCATCGCATAGGAAAGCGCGCCCGGCGCCCTCCTCAGGCAGGGCTCGGGGGCTCTCCCTTGGAGGGCCACCGACCTAGCTAGGGTCACGAGGGAGGTGCTTGGGCACCACATGGAGGCATGTTTCGAAGCACGTTTCCCTCAAGAAGGAGCAAGGCAAGGAGATCCAGACCCTCAGGAGTTCGTCAGCAAGGCCATTCAGGAGCTACAGGAGTCAAGAGTCATGAAAGGCGGCTGCCGCCTACCAGCAGTGGCTCCCCATCCAGGCGAGGATGGTGGGCTGCGCGTCTGCATCGACATACCAGGGCTCAACCGAGTCGCCTCTCTGGAGCGCCTCTGGCCGTCGCGAGTGGGGCGCTGCGGAGGCCCACCCCACAGCTACGTTCGCATGCCTTACGGCTTGCCGAATGCGGCTGACACGTACCAGCGTCTCATGAGGGGCATCACGGAGGCACGAGAGGCCAGGCATTCCGCAGCCCTGGCAGGGATGGAGATGGCCCGCGAGGAGCCGCCAGCGCCTCCGGAGCCTCCTGAGGCCCCTGGGCCTGGGGCTCGTGAGGATCGGCCCCCGTAGCCCACCGAGCCTGCTACATCAACGCTCCTTTGTCCTCAACATCATCAGGTGACATCTTTCGAGTCTTATTTCCAGCTGGGAGCGCCCCCCTAGGGCTGCATTATTCCCAGGCCGCGTGGGTCCGTCCCTGCGGCATGTATCCCTTTTTTATTCCATGTTGTTAGCTTACCTTGTTGGGGGCGCCCCACGGGCTGCATGACCCCCCAAGTCGCTCGGGCCTGACCCAGTGATGTCCGCATTCCCAGCATCTATTTGAATGAATCCACTCCTTCGTGGCTAATGTGTTTTACCTAGTTGCCTGCTCAGCTAACGCCAACTAACGGAGCTGCTCCCAAACGGCACGACGCTTGCGCATGGGTCCGTCCCTGCAACGCCGACAAACCTGGATGGCTGAGCTCTGGCCGCGGCAGCCCCGCATAGCGTCACCTCGTCAAGCCTTCAGTGCCTCACTACCCCTCGGAAGCAACCAACGGCTGACTGTCAATTGTCATGGCAACCCCTTGTTTTTTCTATGATGGACCTGCAGGACCTCCTGAAGGAACTGCGTCAGGCGAGGCCCTTGCGGTGTCTCCTTCGCTCTCGTCCGCGCGAACCGCTTGCACGTTAAAGGGGGGGTGCCTGAGCATCGCGACTTAGGGCTCCTACTAGCTCTCCAGCCCTCACCCTCTAGCCTTGACCACGGCATCGCGACCTGGCATACCAACGACGGCTGAGACTCGCTCGAGGGCCGGGACCCGAGGACGTAGAGCAGAAAGGGGAGCAAAGGCGAGAGGGGAGAGACACACGAGGACCTCGCCGAACAACCTCGCGCCTGCCGATGCACGGACCCGGTGACACACCAGAGAGCGGCCCCTGATCCTCGAGATAAGTCATCACCCGGAAGCGCCAGCTACCGTGGCACCATCCCCGCACCTAATGCTATCCCGTGTTAGCGACGCCGCTCTCCTTTCTCACCAAACGACGGCTGCTTGGGCGCCAAAGGGGACCTCCTGAGCATCGCGACTCAGGGGCTCTTACCAGACTCCGGGTCACTCATCTCCTAGCCTTGACCACGGCATCGCGACCTGGCATACCAGCGACGGCTGAAGCCTCCTTGGGAATGGGACCTGTCGGCGCAGAGCACCAAGCCCTCGTGAGGTTCGAAAGGGAGGACTGAGCTAAGACGAAATGAGCAACTCGCGCAATTCTATGACAAGGGTTATATTAACAAAACAGGATCACAGGCACCTTACAAGCCCCCATGGGACGTGTTTTTGATTCCTCGCAGGGAACAGATCCTAAAGGGACACAAACTACGCGCGTCCCTGCAAAAGACGCCATCATCAATAGTGGGCCGTCAAGCACCGACGCCAACCCCATCCAGATCAGAGTCGGCGGCGGCCTGACGAGCCCGCCCTACTCCAGGAGCGGCGCCAGCTCGGGGGCTCGTAGCTATCGTCGCTCGTCTCCGGAGTCGCGAAGAGCTCGCCGGAGTCGCTGGAACCTCCGACGCCTCCACCGCCTGAGGAGCCGCCAAGGGAGCGGTTGGCGGGCCCAGTCCTCGTCGCGGCAGGGTCCTGGCCACCTTCCCAGGGGCAGCACTCCAGCCGGCGCCCGCTCGCATCGAAGACCTTGAAGAGCATCACCGAAGCACCGTCGTAATCCAAGTGGACCGCGAAGACGCCCCTTACCCTGCAAACCCGGGCGATCTCTCTCCAGCCCCGAGTCATGAAGACCTCGCCCGGGGCAACGACCGCCACCTCTGCCTTGGTCGCGAGGGTGCTGCAGCCTGCGTACTGCAGCCAGAGCTCCAGGGGCTCCCCCTGGGGGATGATGGAGGCGAAGAAGGGAGGAAGGCGGATCCAAGACTAAAGAGGAATGGCGACGTGGAGCACAAACTCTTGGGAGGAGCCCTCGGTGTGGACCCCAGGGGGACGACCCACACCTTCGTGACCCGGCGGCGCCGCCCGTGGCGGTCAGCATCAGCTCCTCCGGGGCCCTCGACGTGGGCGTACAATGGAAGCGGGAACCCCGGCGGCGCCCGCTTGCACCAAGGCCTCGACACCACCTGAAGGGCCCCTTCGTCCGGGCCATGGGGGACGAGCCATTTCTTCGGCGGGAGTGGGTCTGGTTCCTCTCGGGGAGCCTTTCCCTTCTCTGCCGTCGAGAACCGGCGGATCGGAGCCATCGCAGCAAGATGGAGCAAGGATCGGGAAGAAGGAGAAGCAAGGGGGGATGGACTGGAAGGGCGCGCGCTGTTCCGTACTTATGCCGGCGAAGGCCAACCGCCGACCTCCACGATTGCAGGTAATCACGACCCACTTTGCATGCAGGGACTTGTCCAGTCCGTGCGGTTGCCGAGGCGCCACGGGGAAGTGGAGGCACCCACGTCCAATCAACCGCCATGCGGTGCCCAAGGCCGCGGGCTGTTAGGGCCCGCGGCGCTTCGCTCTTGCCCTTCCGCCTCCCTGCACGGCCAAGTCCGGGTGCGCCTTGGGCCCGGGGGCTACTGTCGGCGTTCTGGGAACGGGGGTCCCCAGACTTGCCTGCCTGCGGCCTGCGGCGTGGCTCAAAGGGGGGCCCAGCGCGGCCCATCTTCACCAACACAAACCCAAGACCCTCGCGAGGGGCCAAGCCTCGCGGGGCGGACGACGCGGAGCATCCTCAGGCACGGCCTCGTCAGGCTGGCTCACGAGGAGGCGGAGAGACCAAGGCAGGATACCTCACGAGGTGCCCGTGACGCAAGCCATGATGACCAAGGGCGCCAGGCGGGTGCCAGCCCGCGCAGTGTCCTCCTTTCCCCTTTGGTGCAAAGGGGGCAAGCGTAGCCGCGGAGTACTGAGGCATCAGGCAAAGGCTGCCATTTCGGTGCAACGAGACCAAGACCAGGAGGACTACGAGATGGAGGTCACCGTGGATCCCAAGACGGCGTCATCACCAGAGCTTTGCGCAGGCGAATACTACTTTTGTCAGGATAGCTGATACTAGCTGTCCCCCTTCAAATTAGCCCGCCATTGTTGACTCCCTTCCCGCTTGATATTTGGGAAGAGGACCAGGGCCTCTATAAATAGGACCAGCCACCCACAGAGCAAGGGGTTGGAAGGAAATAGGGGGGTCAAAGGATAAAAGAAAGGATCAGAGAGAGAGAGAGAGAAAGTGACTGAACTCCTCCCAGCAGTTCATCGCCCCAGCCAAGAACAGACCCTCGCGAGGCTGTTCTTCCTTGTATTGTTCATCATCATCAGCCCAAGAGGCAATCCACCACACCACACACTGGAGTAGGGTATTACACCACAACGGTGGCCCGAACCAGTATAAACCCTGTGTCTCTTGTTTGTTCTTTCCGTAGTTTAGATCCTAGCAAGGCGTAGGAGTGCAGGTAGGTAGGAGGCGAAATCTCCGCGCGCACCCCAGTGTTTGAACCTCAAGTGTCTGCCGGAACACGAAATCCGAGACTCTTTGGCTCTGGGTGTTTAGGGCTTTATCCTCGCAAGGAATTCTCTCTCAAAGGCTTCAAGGTGGGTTGCTATCAAACGACAAAAGCCTTACTCTAACTCTGAGCAGCCAACCGTTTATGGTTGTAGGGGGTGGGCTATTTATAGCCACTAGGCAACTCGACCTGATTTGTCGGAAATGACCCTGGGCCACTAAGGAACTGACACGTGTTCCAACGGTCAGATTTCAAACACACACGGCAACTTTACTTGGGCTACAAGCAAAGCTGACTTATCCAACTCTGGACAAGATTTGCTCTCATAGTCTTCACTCGAAGACATAGGATTTTGGTTAAGCATCACTTCAGTCATTCTGACTTGTTCTCTTGGACCCACTTAACAGTACGGTGGTTCCTATGACTCAACAAAGAAGAAAAAAAGATCGACGAAAGAACTAAGTCTTCGCGCTCCATAGTCTTCATGCGATGTCTTCTCTTGTCATAGTCTTCATTGTGAATGTCTTCACATACCACCTTTGTCTTCAATGTCTTCTTACATTTTTAGGGGTCATCTCTGGTGGGAAAACCGAATCAATGAGGGACTTCTACCTATGTTATCCTACAATTCTCACAAACACATTAGTCCCTCAACTAGGTTTGTCGTCAATACTCCAAAACCAACTAGGGGTGGCACTAGATGCACTTACAATAGGCAAAAAACAAAAACTGGCACTGGGCCTTCGGTTAATAGGTTAGTCCCAAAAATAATATAAAAGAGCATATTAAAGCCCATTAAACATCCAAAATAAATAAAATAATAGCACGGAACAATCAAAAATTATAGATAGGTTGGAGACGTATCATTTAACATGGGTGGCCCACGACATGTTTCAACATTTTTTGGATCCAGCAAGTATCAAGCCGGCCTCTGGGCCTCCCAGCCTAGCTTGTCTATAACATCAGCAGCCCAAGTTATGTTTGTTTTTTCAAGACGATGCACAGCTCAGTTCTATTTTTCTATAAGAATGCAAAACTGAACCTATATTTTCCCTTCTATAATAGTGTGTGTGTATATATATAGGGTAGAACTATTCTAATCCCAGGATTAGAATAACTATTTGGATCATGTCAGCTCTATATAGCCGCGCGAGAGGAACTCCCGAGATCCCGAACCCGCTGAGAAAAAGAAAAAGGAAAAAGACCTCCCCACGCCCTACTCTAACCTCCCACCGTCAGTGTCGTCCCCACCTCCCTCCCCAGGCACCAGTCGTCGCCGCCGCCACCACCCTCCCAGCCTCTCCTTGCAGCAAGTGCCGCCGTCCCCAACCTTCCTCCCCCGGCAGAAGCACTGCCGCCCCCAACCTTCCTTCCCAGCAGAAGCTTCGCCGACCTCCTCCAGGGATCCACCGCCGTCCTCCTCCCGCCCAAACTCGGTCATGCGCACCGCCCCCTCTCCCTCCAGCTCGCTGCCGGCTGCCCCTCTGCTTCCACTAGGCAGTGACCTCTCTCCCCTACATCCACCACGATGACGTCCTCCCTCCCCCTGGATCCACGGTAGTGGAGGGGGCCTCCCTCCCCTGGATCCACGGCATCGACGGCGGCCTCCCTCCCCATTGATCCAACGTAGCGGCAACCTCCCCATTGATCCATGGCAGTGGCGGCCTCCCATGCCCTAGATCCACGACAGCAGTGGTTGTTCATTTTACACCTTGGATGGTCCTTGTGATAGCACTTTATATTCCAGAAGTTAGTTTCAATGGGGAATGTTGTCTGACATTTTGCACCAGAACATGACAAGCTATTTACCTGCTTATGCTCACCCTTGAACACTTTTTTACAGATTGTTCCTGCCACTGCTATCCTTGATGGTTGGATGGGTCTCGATGTTGGCCCAGATTGCATCAAGACTTTCGCCGAAGCCTTGGACACCACCAAGACTATTATCTGGAACTGTCCTATGGGACTCTTCGAGTTTGAGAAGTTTGTCGCAGGCACTGATATTAGTACAACATATATCACATAACGTACATTCATCTTTCTCGTATTCGTTGTTGTTGCTAATTATAGTTGTCATTGTCTTAGGCAATCGCGAAGCAGTTGGCTGAGCTTACTAGGAAGGGTGTGACGACCGTCATTGGTGGAGGTGACTCTGTTGCTGCTGTTGAGAAGGCTGGGCTGACCGACAAGATGAGCCACATTTCGACCGGTGGTGGCGCGAGCTTGGAGCTGGTGGAAGGCAAGCCCCTCCCAGGAGTTCTCGCCCTTGACGAGGCATAGGTTGATTTGGTTTCGCCTATCAGCTTGCTGCGTGCCCTTTTCTTTGGGATCTCAAATCGGTGTAACGCTGGAACATTATATGGAAACTTTGAGATAGGTTTGTGGCCAATTTTTGCTAGTAGATGAGTCGTGAATGATTATCAACTTCCTCTGTGTGAGTGAAGTGATGTGGCAGGAATTTAACGTACCCCTGTGGATGTGTATGGTTTTAAGATTTGCGTCTTTGTGTCCGGTTTCCTTCTGTGTTGTTTGCTCTGTTCTAGTTTGAAATGAAACCTTGTCACGTACCCCCATGATTTACAAGAATCATCATGACTTACACATGGGAGTCCTAATAATAAAAAAATAATGTTTTTCGTTTCTAAAAAACTAAAAACGAAGAAGTTCAAATTGAAAAACCAAGAAAGTCCAAATTAAAAAATAATGTTTTATGTTTCTAAAAAACTAAATATGAAGAAGTTCAAATTAAAAAACTAAGAAAGTCCAAATTAAAAAAATAGAGAAGTTCACTATTTAATAAAAACGGATTTTACCCGTATCCACATAGAAACCTTGAAGTTCAAATTTAGAAAATGGGTTTGATCAGCGTCCATTTGAATTTTTTCCTTTTAAATAACAAATTAAAAATTATTGCTTAAAAAATAATAAGGTCAAACTACAATAACAGAGAAGTACAAGGTTTAAAAACACGAAAATTAAATGATTCTAAAAAACAAGGAAGTTCAAAAATAAAAAATGAACTTTTATAAATGGAATTGTTTTTTTATTTTGCAAAAAACCAAGAAGTTCAAATTAAATTAACAGAGTGGCATAATGTTCATAAAAAAATTTAAAATCTCATTTCAAAACCAGAAAAATGTGAACAAACCAACAAGTTCTGTTCGAAATAACCAAGAAGTTGTACGATGTTTATTACAAAAGTAGGATTTTTTTTTCCATTACAAATGAATAACACCAAGATTGGATGTTTATTACAAAGTCCAAGAAGTCCAAATTGAAACAACCTGGAAGTTAAATTTTAAAAAATAGACTAGTTCGATATTTATTACAAAAACTCAAAATTTTCCCATTACTAACGGATAAACGAAGAAGTTCAGTTTGAAATAATGAAGAAGTTCGTCATTTATTAAAAAAACTCCAATTTTTCCCATTTCTAAAAGTACACAAAGAGGTCCAAAAATTGCGAAAAATGGAGCGGTTTGATGTCTGTAAAATTTTTGATTTATTTTTGTTACTAAAGGGTAGCGTCTTATTTTTGCATTTAAAATTACTTTGGAGCAATTCAATTTTAAAAAGAAGATCAATAATTTCATTTTAAAAGAATAAGACTATGAAGTTCAAATTATAAAATCAGAGAAGTTCAGATATTATAAAAACCTAGGATTTACATGCCCAATTTTGATGAGTGCTTTAGAAGTTAGGGCAAAAAACAAGCAGAGAGCAGTTCAAATAGATAATAGCCAGAAATTCACGTACTACATGGCATGTGTTTCATATGAGAAAAGGTTGAATAAAAAAGCAAAGTAAAAAAAATTGTTGCTAGAAGTTTAAGTCCTTGGCCGGAGAAAGTTAAAAAAATTATTGTGAGAGGGGTTCGTACAAAAGGAATATCATTTGTGTAACACTAAGGAATGGACAAGAAAATTACATACAAAAATATGTCACAGAAGTTCAACGTGAAAACAATAGGAAGTTCAACTACTACACTGAATGAATTTCACATGAAAAACTTTTAAAACCGTCGCGAGTGTGAAAAAATGATCAACACGGGAAATTTGAGTATTTACAATAGCTTTCCATCGGTAGATCACTTGCTCAATTCCAGTGAGTCGATGGAGAGCTACGAGCAAAAAAAGCGCGTGACAAAACAGAGTGAAGTTCAAGTAGACATGCCGAGAAGTTCAGGTTCTTCACGCGGTGCATTTTCCAAGAATCTGTTTCACGATAAAGGCAGAACGAATGATCTCGCCATTTTCGAAATTACTTGAAAACGGCTAGGAATCAGAGAAAACCATCAACATGAAAAACTTTCGCATTTTCCTTACCTTTTCAACGGTATATTATTTGCCCCATTCCGATAAAATTTGTAGAAATGATGGCAAAAATACGTTTTTAGCCCTTTTCAAAATTGACTTAAAACAGTAAGGAATTGGGAGAAACAATATACCAAAAAGTTTCGCATTTCTCAAGCTTTCCAACACCATATCATTTGCTTCATTCGGACGTACGGTTAAAAAATTAGCTCGAAAATACGAACTCGGTGCAACTTGGACCGTTTTATAAATCACTTTTAAACCGTTCAAAATTAGAAAAAACTTTCAACATGAAAAAGTAACACATTTTCATAAGCGTTCCAACGCCATATCATTTGCCTCAATTGGATTAGCCGTTTAGAAATGACATCAAAAATACGAACTCAGCTGTTCGGTTTGCGAAATTTACGATTTTCCAAATTACTCTTTAACCGTAGGGAATTAGAGAAAGCTTTCAACATGTGGAAGGAGCGGTTTTTGCAGCAGCTTTCCAATGCCATATTATTTGCCTCATTTCGATAAACTGTTTTAAAATGTGATCGAAAATATGATTCACGTTTTTTGTATGAAGAAAAAACAGTTTTCAAAACTGTTCTTAAACCGCTTACATTTTGCCAACAATTTAACTTGGGTCATGATACTGGTGTCCATAGCTTTCCAACGGTATATCGCAAGCCCCATTTGGCAATGTTGGTGGAAGTTCAACCTAGCACTAAGAAAAGTTCAGGTCGAACAACTCAGGCAGTAAAATTGCAAAAAGCGCAATATCATCACGACCCGAGAGCAAAATCCGCCAATGAGCGAGATTCCTATTTAAAACCGGTATTTAGTTGCTAAAAAATGTTTCTAGAATACACTAACATGATATAGAACACGACTAACCAGAATAATTCATGGGGGAAGCCACGGTTGCGAAGATAGCTCGAAGGTCGGGTTCGTATAGAGGGAAGTTTAGGCGTGTTACTCAGGCAGTTCAAGTTGTGATCAGAATATTATTCTGATCCCGTCACCAGAATAGTGTTTATGTGTGTGTGTGTGTATATATATATATATCTTATTTTATTACATATATATAATAGAAACAACATAAGGTTCTGTTAAACCTGTCGTTCATCCAGCCATCTTATAGACCTTCCCACTTCCTTTATTTTTCGTTTTGATTAATCCTATATCTGAATTTTCTCCCACTTTCTTTTTCGATGTAAACTGAGTTTTCTTCCAGTACTTTTCCCTAGAACCAACTCAACTGTCCCACGTCTAGCCTAAAAATAATAATACCCCACGTCCTACTAACTCATCAAATTAGAATGATATTTTATTTCGTAAATTGAAAGTTCTTACAAAATAACAATAATAATTGTTTATATATAACTTGGAAAGTTAAATCCTAGTGATTGCGTACATAAGCTTGCAAAGATTTTACTAACCAATGCAGTAATAGACGTGTAATCATGTGTTTATGTCTTTATAACATTTCTCCGTCCAGCCCAACATGATATTTTCACCCAGCCCAGCAAGTCCGTGGATTTTGAGAAAAATGCAAATGGGCTTTAAATTCTACCATAATATATGAACGGGCTGCATAGATGCCACATCATTGTTTCACCCAACCCACCAAATGGACTAAAAAACCAAATGGACTGGCTAACATGTGGGCCAGTAGGTCGAAGCCTAAGCACTTTTGCAAAATATAAAAGCACAAAGGTCTAAACCTACGCAAGGCGTTGGATTTACATCCAACGGTCGGCATTCTTCTTCAATCTCTCTTCTTCTTCCCCCAGCATTGCCAGGACCGCCTGCTCCAGCCTCCGGCGTCCAGCAATGCTGTTTTGCGCGCCTCGTAGTGAAACGCTACCCCGCCGACGGCCATGCCCTCCCTCCACTCCGCACCTCCTGTTATTCTCTGCCGAGTGTAGGCCCACCCTGCACCCGAACCAGTCAACTTTCCCACTCCTCTCCGTCTTTGACTCCACTGCCGCGTCTTCCCCATCTCCGGGTTGTTCCAGTCTAGGGCCTCATCGTCGTCCACCATCTCGCTGCGCTCTGCGCGGCGTGGTCAACAAACAAGAGTCATTGGAAGAGGACTGTACGTGGAGAGCCTGACGGCTGGGACCCATGAGGTCCATGGTCGCACGCAAGGACAGTTCCTCCTTATTAAGCCGAAAAAATGTTTCCTCCCCCTGACAACTGGAACCCACCGGCTGTATCTTTGCACGGAAGAAGTGCCTCCTTGTTATGTGAAAAAAAATTATTTCTCACGATGACAGCTGGGACCCGGAAGATTTGGTGGCTGACTTGTGGGCCTACTAAGCGGACGTGTATGCAGGGCTTTGCCAACATAATCAACAAAGGATTCTAGCAGTTGGACCGTTGGATGTTAATCCAACAGTTGTGCTCCTTCTTTAACCTCTGTTCTTGCTTCTGTCTCCCGTGGGCGGCAGTGCTGCCGTGCACCCGAACCAGTCAAGTTTCCCACTCCTCTCCATCTGCGACTCCCACTACCACGTCTTCCCCATCTCTGGGTCATTCCAGTCTGGGGCCTCGCCGTCGTCCACCGGCCTTGGTGCGCTCGGCATGGTGTGGTCAATGTGGTCAACAAACAAGAGTCATCAGAAGATGACTGTACGTGAGAGGCTGACCGTGGGGACGCACCACGCCCATGGACACATGCGTGCAACTGCATCCTTTTTACCCTGAAAAACAATGTTTTCTCCCCCTGACTGCTGGGACCCACCAGCTACATCTTCACACGCAAGGAAGTGCGCCCTTATTACGGGCAAAAAAAGATTCCCCCTGACAGCTGGGACCCAGCAACTATATCTTCGCACACAAGGAAGTGTGCCCTTATCCTCCCGGTTAGCTAGGAACCACCCAGTCGAAGCGTACATATCGTTGTCTGTCTTGTCGCGAACGTGTACATACATACTGGTCGATCGGTCGCTCTGCAAGGATGAACCGTGGCCGAGTAAGTAGCGGCACATGTCATAGTAGAGCCCCCCACGTAGCAGTTCAGGTTGTCCCGTCTAAACCGTGTACACGCACAAACATCCACACACCAAAAAATACGGCCACATACGTACGTACAGGCGGGGTCTCGAATGCCTACTCGCGCATACGTACGGCCAGGGCTCCTAGACATGGCTGGGTTGGAACGGAGGAACTACGTCACCGTGTTCATCGGGAGCCAACCGTCTTGGACGGAACAGCCGGTCGAAACGAGGCCTGGCGTACCGTAGAACGGAGGAAACAACCTTGTGTTCGACCGACCATGATCGAAACGGGATCCTGTTCATCGGGAGGGGTCTGGCGTACTGCAAAACGGAGGAAATGGACTTCTCTTGGACCTCCTACGGTCGAAACGGGGTCCTGTTGATCGGGAGGGGTGTGGCGTACCGCAAAACAGAGGAAACAGACTCGTGTTGGAGCGCTACGGTCGAAATGGGGGTCCTGTTCATCAGGAGGGGTGTGGCGTACCGCAAAATGGGACTCCATGGGATACTGTTCATCTACACCGTCGACTGCCTCCACGGGCTAATGTTCATCCACCGTCGACCTCCTCCAGCCTCCACCTGCGACTGTTCATCCACGGGCTCCTGTTCATCCAGCCTCCACCGCTCCTCCACCGACTACTATTCAACCAGCCCTCTCCACAGGGTCGTGTTCAACCACCCCTCCACGGGCTACTATTCATCCAGACCTCCACCGGCTACTGTCCAACTAGCCCTCCACGGGGTCCTGTTCATCCACCCCCAACCGGCTCGATCGGGGTCCTGTTCATCCACCCCCAACTGTCTCGATCGGGGTCCTGTTCATCCAGCGGCAACGACCTCTACTACCACAGGGTCCTGTTCATCCAAAGCCCCCAACAACACTCACTGTACATCAAGGGAAGGATGCAGTATGGTTCAATCGGCTTCAAGTAGTAGCAGTAGTGAAGGAATCACTCGGGTTCAGTTAACAGCAAGGGATCGATTAGGGTTCAGTAACGTAGCGAGTGCAATCACTCAGGTTCAGTTAGATCCCAACGCCTCACACACACGCGTGTAGGCGTACGAGAGAAACGCACAAACCTCCATGCATCACTTGGCCTCGACCACCCACCGTAACCGGGAACTCCCCGATATTTCCCTCGCCCTCGCTTCTACCACGTTTTTTCCATCATGGACGGCCCAAACAATGTCATGCAGCTAAGTCTCCGGCCCGCCCAGGACAAAAGGCCCATTTTCTATCATGATTTTTTTTCATAGAAGTAGGAGCCCACCACATCTATGATGATACCGGGTTTTGTCACAATTATCATCATAGAAGTGTCATAAGCATGACAGAAAAAAATCGTTCGGCCCAAAATGTCACGGATGTGTCTTTTTTTGTAGCGAATGGGGTTCCAATCTGCAGGAATTGGTCGTCTCTATAGCGAATGGGGTTCCAATCTTCAGGAATTGGTCTTATCACGGATGTGTCATAAGCTGTTGACTGCAGATGTCCCTGCTCCCCTTCCTAACAAGGAACGCACAGTATGTACTAAATACAGAATAACAAAAGAGGAACATGTTAAAGAACAGAAGAGGAATCATATTCTTGAGATTCCGCTTCTTTCCATACAATGTTGGTTGGCCACTCATGATGAATCACGACGCCCAAAGAAATGCAATTCGATGCTGTCTCTCTATATGTGGCCACATGCATTTGGAAAATCAAGTGGGAGCATTAGCTGACCAATTAAATGTGTGTTTGTTAACTATCAGTATCATATCACAATTCGTATTTGAAGAAGTAAGCTTTGGACGTATGATTGGTGTGTTGTTTAGCTTCAAGAGTGGACTGCTGCAAGTGCGACACAAACAACTACACAGATCGTAGTGTAGATATAACGGGATAACCGTAAGCATCACAAGTAAAATCAGGAAAGTGGAACTTGATGGAAAATATGGGCTACTATTGCCGGTATGGCTAGAAAGGCTTCAGATACCGGCTCTCTTCAATTGAAGGTGCAGTATTGTTAATATCAGTGTAACACTCAAAGGCGACACAGCTCCACGCACTTCCTTGCTAATCTTATAGGATTCAAGTGGGTAGGCCACTATAATTCCTATCCCTATGTTTACAAAATCCTACGAATCCAAGAGGCCCAAAGAGTTGAAAGTGTCCATCACAACCGACCGAATAGACCTCTACACTGCAAATGTCCCTGCTGCTCTTCACTACAAGGAACATACTATACTACTATTATACTCCCTCAGTTCCAAAATACAAGTCTTTGTAGAGATTTCCACTATGGATCACATAAAAATGTATACAAATACATTTTAGAGTGTAGATTCACTCATTTTGCTCCATATGTAGTCCATGGTGGAATCTATAAAAAGACTTGTATTTAGGAACGGAGAGAGTACTTATTAAAAAAGAACAAAACATGAACATGCTAAAGAAGAACAAGCAGATTTTGGATAATAAAATGTTCATTGCGCAATCCCCACACATGATGAACCAGAGCGCATTAAGAATGCAACTCCCTGCCGTCTCTCTATATGTGGTGCACGTGCTTTTTGAAAGTAAAGTAGGAACGTCAGCCGATCAATTAAATGTTATCTATTTTAGTAATATCAACATCATATCATAACCGTATTTGAGCAACTAGTTTGGAATTATGAGTGGCACGTTGTTTAGCTTGATGGATTGAGGAGCAGTGCTAAGCAGTTATGATGATGGTACTGAATATAAAGGAATGTCTGCAAGCAAGTCGCATGACTTTCGTCATTTGGGTCAGTCGACCATTTTAGGCAGTTGGATGAAGATCCTACGTCTCGTAACCCTTCTTATTCCTCGTCTCTGATTCTTCCCATGCAGAATACCGCACGGTTGAAGAATCACTACGGCCGTTGGATGGACATCGTGCAGTCAATGGAGCTAGAATCGTTCATATTGACTAAGTTGACAAAGCCCCCCGTCCCCGTCATCTTAGTAGGCCCACAAGTCAGCCTCCCACTATGGTGGGTCCCAGCTAGTAGGGGGAGTATTCATTTTTTTGTGCGTAATAACGAGGAACTTCCTTGCGCGCGAAGATATAGCTGGTGGGTCAGACCAGTCAGCGGGGGGGGGGGGGGGACATTTTTTCGTGAAACACAAAGGCCCTTCCAGTGGGTCCCAACTGTCAGGTGGAGGAATCATTATTTTGCACGTAATAAGGAGGCATTTCCTTGCGTGTGGCCATGGACCCAGTTGTTAGCCTCTCCCCGCACAGTCTACTTCCGATGGATGTCGTTCGTTGACCACTTTGTGCCGAGCGCATCCAAGGTGGTGGACGATGGCGAGGCCCCAGACATCAACGAGCCAGAGATGGGAAGACGCGGGAGTAGAGTTGCAGACGGAGAGTTGTACGAGGGTTAACTGGTTCTGGTGCGGTGTGGTTCGGCGGTCGATGGAGAAGAAAAGGAGGTGTGGAGGGGTGGAGGGATGGCCTGGGCAACGGTGGTGTAGCGCTTCACAACGAAGCGTGCTAAGCAGAGCTGCTAGCAGCAGGAGGCGGGAGCAGGTGGTCCCGGCAGTGCTGGAGGAAGAAGGCGAGAGATTGAAGATGGATGCCGGTCGTTGGATGTAAATCCAATGGCTAACGATGTCAGAATAAGTTGTTGACTAAGTTGACAATGACTTACGTTGGCTTCTACCTATTGGCCCACATTTCAGCCTCCAAAAATGTGGCACGTATTCTACCTATTTTTTTCCAGAATTTACAGTCAATTTGATCTTTTTTTAGAATTACAGTCCATTTGTTGGGCTGGGTGAACAAATAATGTAGCGTCCATGCGGCCCATTTATTTTTTTCCTAAAAATTACAGGCCATTTGCACTTTCTCGATATACACAATTTTGCTGGGCTGATTCCAATTATAATGTTTGGTTGGGCGCCGCAATGTTATCAAAAAATAAACTGGGGCTGAGCATTTTGTTATAAATATATTTAAATAATAAGTGATTTATTATTACATTGGTCCTGAAATCTTACCAAGCTTTTGTACACAATCACCAGGATTTTCGTTGCCAAAAAATCCAGGATTTTATTGTTAAGAAATTATTTTTATAAGTTAATAAGATGTGGGATATTGTTTTCTTACATTTGTAAGTATCTATTAAATATATGATGGCAATAACAATAATATATAATAACATATAAAATAATTTAAATATATATAATATAGTTAGAAGGGAAAAAGTTGGACCAGGCGTTCCTATTCTTATATAGAAAGATAGAACAGACCTCTGCGTTTTCTTCAAAAAAAATACATAAATTGGGCTGCCGATGTTTCTGGAAAAATAAAACCTCGGATGGGAGGTACATAAGCTAGTCCATACATGAAGGCCCTCAAAAAAATACAAACCGGCATGTCGTGGGCTTCGCATCTTAAAAAAGAAAGCCTAGACAGGGCAGCCCAAAACCCAGCTGATACTTGCTGCCCAGTGATAATAAATTATACCTGGTAGCTCCCCGGCTTCGTTGTGAATTTTCTCCTATAGTAACTACATTGAAGCACCTAAAAAATGTAACTATGTTGAAAAACCCATGGGCCCCAACGTCAGTATATCATTAGGAGGAAGTATTTTTTCGATGAGGCACTTGCTTGCATACGACCATAGACCTGGTGGGTCCCGACTGTCCGCCTCTCCACATACAATCCTCTCCAGATTCCTCTTGTTTGTTCAGCATATTCACAACGGCAGACAGTGCCGTCGTGGCGAGGGCACAAAAGCGCAAGAGTAGATTGGACCACCTGAGGCAGTGCCCTATTTGTAAAGAAAGTACTGAACTAGCACAGTGGCCAAGTGACACTACCCAATAGGCGACAGCTCTTCCGCCCGGGTTCGATTCCACCTAACGCAGGGAAGATATCTCCAAATTTTTTGCCTCTGCCATTATTGACATGTGGGTCCCCATTTTCATCTACGCACACCATGTTCAACACTTGCCAAAACTTCGTCCCTCGTTTTCTCTGTTTTTTGCACACTCGACATTGTGTGGGCATTTTAAAAATAGCATACCTTTTGACTGTGCATCATATGAAGATGTGCTATGCATGAATGTTGATCAGCAAGATGTTAACTGGCTGGTAGTTCCATTTTCGACCATGAATAAAACTTCCAGCATGATGTTAACCCTATTTGAAAAGGTCGTGTTAATATAAATGCTCTGCCTCTGAAAGTTGCAGTTTCTTATCGGAAACTGAAACTTGCAGTTTCTTCTCTGAGAATCACATTGTCTGCACTTTTATACTCCTATGAAACTACATTTTTTAAGTGCTAAAAATAGATCTCTAGAATTCATAAAATACTTCATATGCTCAATACTGTAAATATGAAATTCAAAAGACATTCATATCTGAAAGTACTCTCAAAATACACAACACAAAACACAATTCACAACCTACAAATACTGACAACCCTAAGCTCCTCCTGACAATTCATAACTTGCCTGACTATTGGGTTGGGGGGGCAGTCCCCTCCTATTCCTTGACAGCAGACAGCCGCCCTGTGAGGCGATGTGAACGGCGAGGGAGAGGATGACGGGGAAGCGTCATCAGGCCAACTGCTTTTCTCCTCTTGCAATTGGGTTCGGTCGATGAAGACTCCACCGGCTCGGTCTGGCACGACACCCTCACAAACGACACCCCGTAGATGCTCGATCCTTCAATCTCTGGTGGATGCTCCATCTGGGATCGATACTCCCACCACCGCTCCCTCACGACCGGATTCGGTGAATCTGTTTGCTCCATGGCCTAGAGGAGCATCTCTATGTACTCCCGCGCGACTCCCTTCGGGAGTATCGCCGCCTTTTCATTCTGTTGCAGATATTTGGCCATGGATGTTGCCGTCGCCGCTAGTTGGTCCTTGTTGTCAAACCAAGACTGTATCTCCAACATCCTAGCTAGCTTCACAGGGCCTCCATCTGCGATCCTCATGTATCGGTTGTACTCCTCCATCGATCTATTTCTCCACGGCACCTTCACTCGCCGGCGGTGGTTTTTGAATGGAAGAGGAGAGGAGCAGCACTAGTTTTGGATTAGAACGGGAGAGGAGCGACGCTGGTTTTGGATTGGAACAGGAGAGGAGGGGCGGTGATTTTGAAATGGAAGAGGAGAGGAGCGGCGCTGGATTTAGATTGGAACAGGAGAGGAGCGGCGGTGGTTTAAGAGGAGAGGAGCGGCGCTGGTCTTGGAAGTATTTTTTTTGTTTTGCGTATTTTGGGTCAAAGTTTGACCACGTACTATATTGGACAAGCAAAATGTGAATGCATGTCACCAAAAATTGTATCGTTTGGTTCGTATCTGAATGTACTTTCAAATTATATTATTTTTGCAACGTATAATATTTTTTTTTGTGAAAATCATGGTCAATTATGTCCCAGAATAAAAGGGAGACTAGTTAATATGGGGTCGCTTTCTTAATTTAAGGGTAAATTTATTTTGATTTTGATCCAGTCACAGCGCGCCGGCCCTCTCGTCCAATCCTAAATCACTGTCGCACGCTCCTCTCCCTCTTCTCCATTGCAAAACCACCCCCTCTCCTCTCCATCATCTCCATTCAAAAACCACCGCCTCGCCTCTCCCTCTTCTCCATTGCAAAACCACCTCCTCTCTCCTCGGACGAGGATCCCCTGACGTAGCCCATCCTGCCATTGAGACACTGACACATGGGTCCCACCAAGCACGGGGCCCACCTGTCAGCGACCGAAAGGTAGGGAAACCTCTCCTCTCTATCTTCTCCATTCCAAAACCACCATCTCGCCTCTCCCTCTTCTCCATTGCAAAACCATCCCCTCTCCTCTCCATCATCTCCATTCCAAAACCACTGTCTCGCCTCTCCCTCTTCTCTATTGCAAGACCACGGTCTCTCCTTCCATCTTCCAAAGCTAGCATCGGACCACTCAGAAGGACATCTATGGAGAGGATGCAGCAGACAATCAGGCAGATCACCGGCGGCGACCAAGCAAAGTTAGCCAGGTTGAAGGAGATCCTTACTTGGTTTGACAATGAGTGTGAGATTTCGAGGACGGTGAGGGCCATGTGGCAATGTATGCGAAAGAGCGAGACGACGATGATGTACTCCTCGGCAGTAGTCACACCGCAGTCCTTCGAGGTCATCGAGTATCTCCTCTGGGTGATGCAGCAGACAGATTCGCCCAAGGCGAAAGTCAGGCGGAGGTGGTGGGTGTACAGGTTGAAGGTCAAGCACCCAGAGGATAACGAATCGATCGAGTACGGTGTGCCGTTCGTGAAGGTGCAGAGCCAGCCGGAGCCACATGAGTATTCGTTCTACCACCGCAAGAGGAGGCCGGATGGCGTGACGTTGCTTCCCTGCCGTTCTCCATGGTTCCCTCGACGCTCACCTCGTTTCAACGGCGTCGGTAGTGTTTAAGGTAAGCTTCGCACAAACCTAATCTTCCATCTGCTCATGCTTACAGTCAGTGTGACAGCTAATAAAAATCATGCTTACAATCAGTCTCGGAGTACTACGCCAATCACCCTAAAATAGCTCTTGACCTTTGGGTCAAAGTTGTGACACTGTGTACAAATAAAGAAAAATAGATTGGTGCTTCTTTCAGAAAAGAGTACTCCCTAGAAAACTGCCAATATAAGCTAGTAGTATTTTTTGAAGTCTAAGCTACTAGTATTTGGTTAGAGGATTTGCTGCCGAGAAAGATCCATCCACAGTGAGCGCCACACATGCCACTGGTGGTGGTGGATGCCAATGCTTAGATGGAGCAGGGTTAGTGTCGGTAATTTTTACTTGGCATCTCGCACTCTGCATATATGTCGGTTCCATCCGTACATTTGTGCAGTTCCACCAAAATGTAGCTGAATAACCATGTTTGCACAGATAATGAAAAAGCATGATTACATTATAGTGGCACTAGTTGATGAAACATACAATAATAAATAGAAGAAAATATTGCGATAGTATCATAGTATGCCATGCTGCGAGGGCGAGATGGGCCCTGCGATGCCTCATATGGTACGCCTCATACTGGAAATCGAGTAATCGACCCAAGTCTCCCCGATACACCTTCTGCCAGCGATGAACATCAGTGTACAATGGTAGTACAAGGAGGGGCCTTGAGACATTCCAATCTCAATTTTTGTGCAGATCAACTAAAATTAAGCACCACAGTTTGCAAAAGCGCTTAAACATTAACAATGGGACTAGTTGATGAAACATATACTAACAAAGAGAAGCACTTTCTTTATCTACATTGGAAATGAAATGATAGAGAGGACACTCGCTCTATTTTAACTGTATTATTACTTCATTTTACCAGTGGCACTAGGGTCGAGCAGGTGGCAAACAAGGTGTACCGTGCGTCACAAGGATGGAGGACAGGGGTGCTTAGACTGGGATGCTGAAGCTGGCTCTATCTTCCCCCCTAATGTTTCTGTGGTAGCATTTGGGTTGTAATCCAAACTTGGTCGAGTTGGTGCTGTGTCCCCCTACCTGCCTAGGTTATGTGGCAAACTTGTCTCCTACTAGTACTCAGTCCGGTCTAGTAGTAGTTGCATAACTACCCGTTTACACCGAGATGTTGTCGGATAATGGTTCTCTATGGTAGGGTTTCTTTAATGAAATCCGAGGAAACCCCCTCTTTCGATATAAAAAAAAATCTATGGCACTAGCGGTGCCAAAACATTGCCTCAAATTAATTGTGCCACTAGATTAAGGTGCAAAATAATAACATTGCTGCTTTATCATGGCAGTGCCAAAACAGTAGCACAAGAGTAGACTCTACATGCATGATCTTTGGCAAACGGTCAGACCAAAAATCCACATACCTCATGATGGGAACCATATCTGCAGTCAACGCCATCGTAGAAGGGATGAAACCAGTCACCAACATGGATGATTCAATTCATCGGACCTTTTGGTGCAGTTCACCTAAAATGAAGCAATGTGACCCCCCCCGCGGGGCGGTTTACCCTTGCAATGCTGATTGTTATTTTGCATGTTGGTGTTAGCTACAAAGTCCAAACTGTTATCTGCTTTGCGCTTACAGTCGTTTCCATGACCCGCCGGGTTATGCTGCTGCCCCTTATTACTACCACTCTTCTTTCCCTTCCATGACTTTTCATCATCAGACTCGGGGTCCTTGGTACTATCAGAGTCGGCATACTTAACCAGAGCTGCCATAAGTGTTCCCATGTCATTGCAGTGACGCTTGAGCCATCCCAATTTCAGCTTCAAAGGCATGAACCGTCAATTGCCCTCCAACGTTAAAACTCCTGTATCAGCGTTAATGCGGTCCGATGAATGCAAGATTTCCGAAACCCGGCGCACCAAATGAGTTGTCGATTCACCTTGTTCTTGGACACAGGCGGCTAAGTCTACAATTGACATGGGCTGCTTGCACATATCCTTGAAATTCTGGATAAACCTGGCTTTTAACGCAGACCACGACCTGATGGAGTTAGCTGGCAAACTTTTCAGCCAAGTGCAGTTGTTCCTTCCAACATCATGGTGAAGAGTATTTAGCACATGTCGCATCATCCACATCCAGCATCTCCATTGCCATCTCATAGCTTTCAATCCATGAATCAGGGGGTAAATCGGCAGTATAATTGGGCACTTTGTGCGGTCCTTTGAAATCCTTGTGCAGCCGTACATTTCGTAGAGCCGGGATAAGACACGGCACCACCAAAGAGATGGAGGTAACTCATGGCTCCACCGAAGTTGTTGGACGAATCGGAGTAAGGTGACGGGCCGTGTACTACGCCGCTAACTCGGCTTCTCGACGCGCTCTGCCCTGATCCACCAAATCCTGAGCATTAGTACCACCACCTGCCGGATTATGCCCTCAAGGCGGGTTACGGTCCCGTGCCCTGCTTGACACTGCCAGTTCATCAAAGTGCCTGTTGTAACTCTGGCTTGGGCGGGGGGAGGGGGGAATGAATCCTCTCGCGGCTGTGTGAATACGCCTGCTGCTAAGTCAAAGCGGTCTGAAGGAGCTCCCTAGCCCGTCGTGTCTCAACCGCTACGGGGGACTCACCTTCGACTGGGAGGGCCGCCAATCGTGAAACGGTGGCGACTATGTTATCCAGGGGGTTGGAGTAATGACCCGGAGGTGTTGACACGCGCTAGGACGGGATATTTTGACGAGGCGGATCCACTGTGCGCGGCTGAACCGGCGCCCCCGTTCCAGGTGCTTCTACCCGGTTTACCACTGGTTGGTTGCTGGTTCTTGCTCCTGGCGTGTTAAAGAGATTCCTAGGCTCATAAGCCGGAGGTAGGTGGGACCGGTACCTTCTCCTCATTACATCATTTGATGCGTTCTGATCCAACATAAGCCGATAAGCTTGTGCATCCAACACGGCCCGCTCCGCAGCCATTCTGGTGTTCTCAGCTACCAGATCTGCCTTGGCTTGAGCTATCTGATCCTTTACTTTCATGACTTCTGCATTATGCTGATCCTGATTCTCCGCATTAACTTCAGCCGCCAGCAGTGCTGCCAAAGCGTCGAACAAATCGGACAAAACCTGAGCCGGCGGTGGAGCGTGGCCTCCTACCCTAGCTACTGTCACTGCTGCTGAACCGGAGATCATTGCTGCTGCGGTTGAAGAATGCTGCACCTGCTGTGTACCGGCCATGAAGATCGCAACTCGGCTCGGCGGATCAAGGGGGTTCAGAATACTGTCACCATCGGAACAGCCCCCAAACCGGCCATCTCGCAGTTAGTACAACGACCCGGTCTCTCCGGTAGATGACTCGTCATAAGAGTAAACAACGGTTTCACCACCAGATACCGATCTATCCTCAAATTCCGCTCTGTGGATGACTCCCACGAAGGCACGCTTCATGGCAGGCTAAACCTGGGCGGATCTCGCACGCTGAGCTGTTTCGACGATGTCGGTGCAGATGTCTAACTCAGGGCCCGGTTCGCCGATCTTGCCAATGAAGACGTGAATACCGCCGAAGGGGACCCGATATCCATACTCAATTGAACCGGCCTCGGGGCCCCAGCCTGCATTGTCAATTTAGAGCTTGCCGTGACGACTCTTGGTCATCCAGCCCACAGCGTATCCCTTGAGCCCTTCGAAGCTGCCCTCTAAGAACTTGAAACCATCGTGCGATAGCACCACGGTGGGCGCCAACTGTCGTGGGATTGTCACGGCAGATGTCCTGGTGTGAGGACTTAGTGATGGAGCCATCGCAACGTAGTTAGCTTAAAGGGGTTAAAGCGGACAAAGGACGTGAGGATTTATACTGGTTCCGCCCCTTGCGGTGAAGGTAAAGCCTACTCCAGTTATGATGGGATTGCTAGGGCTTCGATGACCAGGGAGCGAATACGCTTTGCCTGGCTCTCGAGTTGTTGTTTTCTCCCTTTGAACCGCCACCGGGTCGTCCCTTTACATACACAGGTTGATGCTCGACGGCTTACAGAATGCCGCCCGACTCATAAACGTGTCTGGCTCGGTTTCTACTCTTTCCTATCTTACAACACAAGTTACACGCCTTATGGCGGTTTATGCCTACGGGCCCTAATCCAACTTTGGGCCCTGGGTTTTTTAGATCTCTTATATTAAAGCGCCATACTCCTTGTCTTCATGGGCTTCAATATGAATAACTCATTATAGATATAACCCGGCCCCTCCTGGACGGTTTATACTCAGTAGTTATATCTCCAACAGGATGGCTAGTTCACCTCGATACTCATGTTAATTTCTTATAAGCCTTTTATGAGGCATCACTTAGACACCCGACTGTGGCATTTATTTTCAAGACCTCTCGAGGCATCGGTTTTAGACACCCGTTTTGCATTTATTTTCAAGACCTCTCATGGCGTCGCTTGAGTTCTCGGGCGGTCCTGTCTCGCCCGATTCTCTTTTAGACACCTGTTTGGCATTTCTCTTGGAATTCTTCGGGCGGTCCAACGCCTGATGTTCCGTTTCATTTCTTTGATTTGTTAATAACATGACTTATTTATCCTTCCACACCGTATGAATATTTTTCATGCCATGCTTGAATTCTCAGTCAGCACATGCATGTAATTTAATTCATCATGAGCATATGCATTCGGTATATCTTTTGTTCTTCATGTTTGCGAGTACATTCAAACGTACTCACTAGCTTGTCCCTGGCTATTGTCTTGGCCAGATCATGACTCAGAGAGGAGCGCGACGAAGACACCCCCGCAACCTAGGATTCAGAGATAGCAGCCACACGAGATAGGAGTTATCCAAGTCAGCTGTTCCTGTGCGAATGGAGTTCCATCAACATTGGAGATCCACGAGTCGCTTCCATCATCTGCAAGTAGAAATCATTGTTGTACTCAATGGACCTATAAGGTCTTGTACTCAAATCCTTCTAATCACTTGGAATTCTATATCAAGGAAATGTCCACCAGCCATAGTAATCTTGGGGCTGGTGATGACACAAGGGTCATTTACTAGGATTTATGTCCCAGAAATACAGCCCCTACAACCTTGGTATCAGAGCCAGGCTAACCATTGGCTAATCCTATCTTAGCCTAGTTGCTATCCCTAGATTTACACACTATCCGTCAGCGCCCATAGTCACTCCTGTCCTATCTAACAGCATGCAGGGGCCAGCCGACACCATTCGGTGGTCGGCGCCCAACCTATCACCCTAACCAACAATCACAGTGATTTTGCTGCCATGGTTTCTAATAGATTTTTACACCCTTAACAAATCTCGGGTTGAGATTTTATTAAGGACCACTGCGAAATTTTTTTCTTTTTCTCTCAACACCGAGTTAATTCCTGCACCGCACCAACACCTGGCTTACAGCCACACTCACTTCACCACATGCACTAAGTGCAGAGAACACACACCCAAGGCACCTAATCATACTTCTCGTTCGCCAGATCACTAACATCGTATCACAATTTTTCCACACACACAAAAAACTTGTGGGTTTTATTTTTTTGCAAAACCTACCGCCACCCACGCTAACAATCACTCGCACTGGACACTGATCACTAATCCTCATATCCACCACGGCCACGAAGAGCCACCACTCGAGCAGCAGCATCACGACGATCATCTAGAATCATCGCACACAGGAGTAGCGAGAAGCCAACTAACGCCGCCAGCATTCCGACCAGGAGAATCGTGACCAAATTCGGAGCCACGTCCTCCATTAGCCCTCGTCTCTAGCTCCTGCAACCATAGGAAGGAGGAAGAGGAAGTGAGGCCAAGTGTGAAGAAGAGAAGAGAAAGATTGCGGTCGTTTTTATAGCTCAAGCTCGGTACATGGTGAGCAAAGTCCACCAGCTCCACTCGTCGCACGATCGCCGGTGTTCGGAGGCGAATCCGCGAGCAGTGCTGACAAGATGCTGGTCCGCGAGGTGAGTGCATGTTGCGCCGGCAGCAAGCACGCCGTGCACTACCACAGTATGACCCTAGATGCCCTGCGCGCTAGGTGCGACAGACATAGAAAGTGCGTGTAAACGCACGCGAGAGAGAGAGGAAAGAGGAGAGTCGGAGGAAGAAGAAGGGGCTGACGGTGGGCCTTGGGTCCACTTGTCAGCGGGAGAGAGTGTTGTGCATTGGAGTACGGCAAGCAAAATTTGGAATTTTAAATTATACCTTTTCCAAATTTGTCGTAGCTCTAAATAGCAAATCCTTAGTTGCCCTAGCTGTAGAGTTAAATCCACAGCACCAGTACCTCACTGTAGTTGTACCAATTATTAGTACCCTCACTGTAATTGCGTTTAAATCATGTGAGCTGGATAAATATTTCAGTAGTATCCCCTCAGAGTGACAGACGTAATTCTAGTGACCGCCCTAACAAATCTCGAGGACAAGATTTTTCTTAAGGAGGTTAGAGTTTGTAACGCCCCAAAAATTTAATAATATTTTCATTAAGTAGAATTTGGCCAGAAATAAAATTTTGAATTATACCAGGTCATTTATTAATTTCAAAGCTTTTTCTATTTTCTATTTTTACAAAACTTTTCCCTCCATAGAAGGTTATTTTTGTTGAATGTTGTGGTCCTTGTTTGTTCTGTAAATCATTTCATTTATATCATAAACAACAGTAGGGAATATTTTCATAATAAAATTTGCCACAAGTAATTATTTTAAAAAACATTTTCAGTACTTGAAATGCTTCTGTTGCACTACAAGTATTTTAAATAATTGTTTCAAAATCCCACAAAAATTTGGAGAGGTCATATGATGCCTATAAATCACTTTTGAGAAAAAAAATCTAACTATGTCTTTTGAAAATTTTGAGAGAAACATCCTCTTTTCAGTTATGTCCCATTTTTGAGTTACAACTGCAACCCTAATCTTCCTAGCTCCGTTAATTCTGAAAATTTACCATCTTCTAGTCCTTCCAACCAAAACTTTAACTCCAGGATATCAGATCTATTTGCATCTTTCAAGTCCACCAAAACCTCCTCTAAAGTTTCTGTCCAGTACTGAATTCTGCTAAAACTTGCACTAGCAAGTTTCTCATCTTGCCAAAATAACTCCACGGTCAACTCTATCATCTAAAGAGACTCCATCATGCCAAGTTTCAAATCCAACAAAGTTTCCTAGCTAGCTCTAGCATTCTATCGAGCACCTTATGGTCATGATAGAAAATTTGCAACTCTCTAACCCACACTGGACACTTGGTCATTTGGCCAAACCAACATGTCCATCACCCTTGCCACACTGGGACTCATCATCGTGTCAAATATCAACTCCATCAGAGCAACGTAGACCACCGAGACATTTTGTCGAGCATGCTACGTGCATGTCCAGAGCATGTCCAGAGCGCGTGTTTTGCACGCGTCCGCACTGAGCTGCTGCCACCGCTTAGCCGGCTCCCCTTCTCAACCTGATCCTCCGCTGGATCAGCCCGACTAGATAGAGCCTCACCGACACCTTCGCTTGGCCCCTAGCACCATCCACCGCCGTCCATGACGACAAGGAGCGCCGCCCGACAAGTACGCCTTCGCCATGTCTCCGTTCGAGCCCCTTTCGTTTAAATACCAGCGGCTCGATCTCATCCGCAGCTCACCGGCATCACAAGCGACACACCGGTCACGCCTACCTCGCCAACGCCCACACGTTCTCCTTGAATGGCCGCCGCCACCATGTCCATCCTCTGGAAGCCGCGAAACCGCTCTCCCCGCCTATTTAAGCTTTCCCCGAGACCTCTCAGTCCATCACCACCTCTTTCCCTCCCTCACTGATCCTCCCGTAGTAGCAGAAAGACCAGAGATGGCCATCTTCTTCTTCTCCGACAACCACAGCCACTGCCTCTGCCTCGATAATTTCGGCGCCACCAGAGCATCCCCCTCTCCAATCTCTTCACCAGAAGCTCTCCCTTCATCCCTCGAATCCATCCCCATGCTCGATTTTGGTCAGGGGCCGCCGTAGGCGAAAGCCCCATCCCACCCGACGCCGCCGTCCGCTGGGGAGCTCGTCGTCGGTGACTCTGTCCACTTCGGCGACCATGGCGGGTACCCACGGGACCGTCTTTACCTCCCGAGCTCGTGGGTGGCCTCGGTTTTCCGAACGGTGCCGCCGTTCGCCAACAGGCTTCGCCGGAGCACCGCCCCTATTTCGGCCAGAGGAGAAGGCGCGGGGTGGACTGGTCAAACCTGACCAGTGGGCCAGGCGGACCCACTGTCAGTGACCGAGCATCATGCCTGCGCGTCTGTAAGTGGAGACGGGTTTCCTCGATGTAGGCACTACACAGGGAAGGTGTAATCCCAGGAATTCGCCTTTGACGTCATCAGCCTTCCCGCGCAGCCGAACAGCTGGGCTCGGCCCAGTCATGCCAGATGGCTAAGTTCCGCCTAGTGCGCATTCTTGCCCTTTTCACATTTTCTTTTCCAAAAGATCTCAAATAATTCCACAGCAGCCATTTCATATATGAATTCGATGATTCAAATTTCTACCTACTTATAAATTCATGATCCATTTATCCAGATAGGGTGAACATTTTTCCCAGGCCTGGTTTTTGCTGGATCTAATAAATAGTCCGTTTCCTTGATTATTCTAGCTTAGTAAATCCATAGGAAAATCATATGACCTCCAAATGACTTGATTCTTTTTCTGTTATTTCTCAAATTCCATCTACTTTATTTTTGTATCTATTTCAAAAATTTCCAAACAACTTTTTAGCACTGTTTTGGCTTTATGTGGTAATTGAATTATTTTGAAAATAGGAAAATGGAGGGGAGATATAATTTTCAAAGTTTTGGGGTGCGCCTAATCTTTCTGCATGCTCAAGGCAAGCATCTTGAACACATGATATGGTGATTGCATAGTTGTTTGTTTGCATGTAGAATTGTATTATGAATATATTCAACTCAGATGAAATTTGCATAGTATTGGTCATACATGCATTGTTTCCCCTTGATGATATTCTATCTCCATTTAACCATGAAGTATGAGTGAGTATGGTGATTTTCATGTACCGTATATGCCTGTGTTGGTCCAGCCTAATTTGCAGGAAGAATCGGTCATGAGAAAAGTGACCGTGAGACTGAAATCTTGTTGTGACGAGAATGATTAGTGAGGGTATGTTGAGACGTACCAGGTGGTGACCCTGTTGGGTACTACCAAGGAATTGTATTGTGCTAACCACTGCAGGGAAACTTAAACCTCCTGCGTTGACCGTAGATCGAGTCTTGTTCCGGTAACCCCCATACTTGATTCGTGGTACCACATGTCCCTGCCAAAGGTAGGGTATGGTTTAGTAAGTTGATAACCCCTTTCATGCACACACCATACAGAGAGGCCATAGGGAATGATACTATTGGCCCCAGTAGTCATGTCACTTGGTCCGGGGGCATGAATGGCCGGTCTGGGACCAAAGCTGAATGTTCATGCTGTTGGAGGCCGTTGCGTGAGGCCTTCCCACTTAGATTTTACTTTAACATTGTTTTGGGTGATTCATGGCTTGATGGATTAAAACTAGTATGTGCGGGTCAGGTGTGTTTTCATCCCAAAGACCGTAATTGGAATTAGTCAATGTCTCGGGGTTGACTAAAGAAATCCTTTACTTGTGGGTAAAGAGTACACCCTCTGTAGAGTTATATCTATTCAAATAGCCATGTCCATGGTTAAGGATAACAGTATGGGTTCGTCAAGTGTCGGTCTTAGTGTCAGTCTTCGGAGAAAATAATTAAATTGATCATGGTTCATTCTGCAGGATAATTATTGTCACTACTGGTGCCACTATGAATATTATTGTTGGCATGAATATTGTTGTGGACTAACCTTTTCCTCTTATGCGCAACTGTGAGTATCTCTTGGGATAGCTAGACTACCCGGGATACTCGATTTGTTTTCTTTTATTTTCTGAGTATCACTTGGGATGGCTAGTCTACCTGGATACTCATGTTAATTTCTTATAAGCCCTTTATGAGGCATTGCTCAGACACCTGACTGTGGCATTTATTTTCAAGACCTCTCGAGGCGTCGCTTTTAGACACTCGTTTGGCATTTCTTTTCAAGACCTCTCGTGGCGTCGCTTGACTTCTCGGGCGGTCCTGTCTCGCCCGATTCTCTTTTAAACACCCATTTGGCATTTCTCTTGGAATTCTTTGGGCGGTCCAATGCCCGACGTTCCGTTTCATTTCCTTGATTTGTTAATAACATGACTTATTTATCCTTCCGCACCGTATTAATATTTGTCATGCCATGCTTTAATTCTCAGTCAGCACATGCATGTAATTTAATTCATCAAGAGCATATGAATTTGGTACATCTTTTGTTCTTGATGTTCGCGAGTACATTCAAACGTACTCACTGGCTTGTCCCTGGCTATTGTCTTGGCCAGATCATGACTCAGAAGGGAGCACTATGAAGACACCCCCGTAACGTAGGATTCGGAGATAGCAGCCACGCGAGATAGGAGTTATCCAGGTCAGCTGTTCCTGTGGGAATGGAGTTCCATCAACGTTGGAGATCCACGAGTCGCTTCCATCATCTGCCACTAGAAATCATTGTTGTACTCAATGGACCTATAAGGTCTTGTACTCAAATCCTTGTAATTGCTTGGAATTCTATATCAAGGAAATGTCTACCAGCAACAATAATCCTGGTGCTGGTGATGACACAAGGGTCGTTTACTCGTATTTATGTCCCGGAAATCCGGCCCCTACAACAGTGGCAACTTAAAGGTGCCTTATCATAAGTGACTGATGCGGGATATGCAAGAACAGTAGTCTGATGTAAGAACATGGTGTGATCAGATATAGTATGTTCTAGAAACAGGAGCACGTGTCATATTCACATGCATTATGTGTAAAGTAAGCATATGCAATTCAACAAAGTTAGAAGCAATACAAGCTAGACATCATACGCAATATGCAACCACATATATAGTGCCAAGTTAGAGCAAGCACCTGTGATGGTGGATTAGGGGAGATGTGCTCATCATCCACATAGCTACATTGACTGTCTAGCCTTGCATTGTCTTGCGAATCTTGTTGGGAGGATGGCGGAGTAGAATCTGTAGAGACCCTCCGTTTCAGTTGCTTGGAAGGACCACCATCATCCAATGCCTTCCCAATTTCCTTCTGTTTTATTGATTTTGCATTGTGAGGTCAAACCGACAAGAAAAAGGAATAAAATTCGCTCTTCAGAACTCATTCATGCATGATACTAACGAACACTACTCTGATGAAAAGCAAAGTCATGATACGAGGATGGAATATGTACAAAAAACTGGATGGCTTGACATATTCACACGTATGATGTGGTAACTAAACAAAAGTCATTTCAACAAATTAGAAGCACTGCAAGCTAAACACCATATGGAAGGTGCAATCAATATCACTCTGCCAAGTTAAAACTGTCTCATCATAGGTGGCGTCCATCAAACTAGAAGCACTACTAAGGGAGTCCTGGATTATGGGGTCCTCAGGTGTCCGGGCTACGTGACATGGGCCGGACAGATGGGCCGTGGAGATACAAGATAGAAGGCCTTCCCTCGTGTCCGGATGGGACTCTCCTTGGCGTGGAAGGCAAGCTACGTGTGTGGATATGAATATTCCTTTCTCTGTAAACCGACTCTGTACAACCCCCTCCGGTGTCTATATAAACTGGAGGGTTTAGTCCGTAGAGACAATGATAATCATACATGCTAGACATCTAGGGTTTAGCCATTATGATATTGTGGTAGATTAACTCTTGTAACCCCTATATTCATCAAAGTCAATGAAGTAGGATGTAGGGTATTACCTCCATCAAGAGGGCCCAAACCTAGGTAAACATCGTGTCCCTTGTTTCCTGTTACCTTCGATCCTTAGACACACAGTTTGGGACCCCTACCTGAGATTTGCCAGTTTTGACACCAACATTGGTTCTTTCATTGAGAGTTCCACTGTGCCATCGTCGAAAGGCTCGATGGCTCCATCAATCATCTACAACAATGCTGCCGCGGAGGAGATTTCCCTCCCCAGCCAGATCTTTGTATTCGGCGGCTTCGCATTACGGGCTAACTCGGTTGGCCATCTGGAGCAGATCGATAGCTACACCCCTCGTCGCCTAATCAGTTTTGGAAATCTGAACTATGTCGCTGATATCCGAGGAGACTTGATCTTCCAAGGGTTCGTGACCTCAACCACCGCTCCGGCCTTAGATCCGGAGCACGTCATTAGGTCCGAAGACAGGAGTCTAGAGGCCGCCAGACTCTCTGCGGCCTTAGAGCTCAACACCGAGAGAATAGCGTCTCCGACAATCATTGCAAGGACGGAATCTTCTCCGGATACTACATCTGAACCCTGGAGGACCGCGTCATGCGAGCTCGGTCCAGAAACTTATGACCCTATCCAAACCCTGCTCTTAAATGAGGCTTTGGACCAAATGCGATCCCTCGTCATCACAGAGGAACTGCTTCTGAATCACGCCTAGTCCGGACTAGGGGCTGGAAATACAGAATTTTACTTCCCGCCCACCACCCACTTCATAGCCACTGTCGAGGACCTAACTGACATGCTTGATTACGCCTCCGAAGACATAGATGATATGGACAACGATGCCGGAGAGGAGCAGGCCCAAAACCCGCCGGTCGCCGGACGTTGGACGGCCACCTCCTCGTATGACGTATACATGGTGGATACACCTAAAAACAGCGACAGCGATGATGAGAAAAACCCAGTCGAGGACGAACCTCTTGAGATACCGCCGAAACATCGATGTTAGCGGCGCCGCTTAAATCACGCCGCAGCAAGAATAGCAATACCGGCACCGAAGACAATGATACTCCGGAGAACGTCGAAGACCAAGAAGACCCCATTGAACCAACATCCGAACAGGATGATCGGGAGGACGGGCAAGTTGACCCTGGCGAACAAACAGGGAAGAACGACTTAGAGGACAACAACTATCTGCCACTCTCCGAAGTCGACGTAAGCCTCGGCGACGAAGATTTTATCGTGCCAGAGGAACCCCTCGAACAAGAGCGCTTCAAGCGCCGGCTAATAGCCACGGCTAGAAGCCTAAAAAAGAAACAACAGAAGCTTCAAGCTGACCAAGACCTTCTCAACGACAGATGGACTAATGTCCTGGCAGCCGACGAATACGGCCTCGAGCGACCAAAAAAGAGTTACCTGAAGCACAAGCTGCTAGCCCAATTTGACGATGAGGCGTTGGAGCCCATACCGCCCGTGCGTAATGCGGCTGGCGGACCCGATAGACCACCACGTGGCCGGGACAGAACGACAACTCATGCCAAACACCAGCCCGCACCACCTCGCCGTAAAAGCAGAGAAACAATAGCTCGGGGATACACATACGACCTATGATAGGACCTGGAAAATAGAGCAGGTCAGACTAGGTCAATCTATGGATCGCGGGGGCGTGCTCCGGCGCGAGAGGTGGGCTATCAAGCCTGGTGTGATAAACACAACCAACCCCGGGCTGAAAACCACACACGGACTCCATCCGAATTGCGTCGTGACATGGCTCGATACAGAGGCGCCGCACACCCCCTATGCTTCACCGATGAGATAACGAAGCATGAGTTCCCTGAAGGGTTTAAACCCATGAACATCGAATCATACGACGGCACAACAGATCCCGCAATATGGATTGAAGATTTTCTTCTCCACATTCACATGGCTCGCGGTGATGATCTACACACCATCAAATACCTTCCCCTAAAACTTAAGGGGCCAGCTAGGCACTGGTTAAACAGCCTCCCAGAAAACTCTATTGGAAGCTGGGAAGACTTGGAATATGCCTTTAGAGACAACTTCCAAGGCACTTATGTCCGGCCTCCGGATGCCGATGACCTCAGTCATATAGTCCAACAGCCCGGAGAGTCATCCAAGAAATTCTGGACTAGGTTCCTAATTGAAAAGAACCAGATTATCGACTGTCCGGACGCTGAAGCCCTAGCGGCCTTCTAAAACAACATCCGTGATGAATGGCTCGCCCAACACCTCGGCCAAGAAAAGCTGAAGTCCATGGCAGCCCTTACAGCACTAATGACCCGCTTCTGCGCAGGCGAGGATAGCTGGCTAGCCCGTAGCGGTAACAGTACCAGCGACCCCGGCACTTCCAAAGCCCGAAACGGCAACGGAAGGCCTCGACGCAACAAATCTAAGCGTCGAAACAACAATGATGATACATAGAATACGACAGTCAATGCCGGATTCAGTGGCTCCAAATCTGGTCAATGGAAAGAAGCCATTCAAACAAAACAAAGACGGTTCATCAAGCCTGGACCGAATACTTGATCGACCCTGCCAGATCTATGGCACTCCTGATAAGCCTGCCAACCATACCAACATAAGTTGTTGGGTCTTCAAACAGGCCGACAAGTTAAATGCCGAACACAAGGAGAAAGGGTCGCCTAGTGAGGATGACGACGAGGAACCTCGCGCACCGAAAATAGGGGTCAGAAGAAATTTCCCCCTGAAGTCAAAACGGTAAACATGATATATGTCACCCATATCCCTAAGAGGGAGCGCAAGCGCGCGCTAAGGGTCGTCTATGCGATAGAGCCAGTTGCCCCAAAATTCAACCCATGGTCGGCCTGTCCGAACACCTTCGGTCGCAGGTACCATCCGACCAGTATCCGTCACGGAGGTTTGGCCGCATTAGTCCTTGACCCAATCATCGATGTATTCCACCTTACGCGAGTCCTCATGGACGGCGGCAGCAGCCTTAACCTGCTCTATCAGGACACAATCCGCAAGATGGGCATTGATCCGTCAAGAATCAAGACCACTAAAACTACCTTCAAAAGAGTGATACCTGGTGTAGAGGCCCGCTGCATGGGCTCAATCACAGTGAAAGTGGTCTATGGTTCGCCGAACAACTTTCGCAGAGAAGACTTGATCTTCGATATCGTCCCCTTCCATAGTGGCTACCATGCACTGCTCGGACGAACCGCATTCGCTCGCTTCAACATAGTCCCGCACTACGCCTATCTCAAACTCAAGATGCCCGGACCACACGGAGTCATAACAGTGAATGGAAACATGGAACGCTCCCTCCGCACTGAGGAGCACACCACGGCCCTGGCAGCGGAAGTACAGGGTGGCCTCATTAGGCCAACTATTGCGTTGGCGGCCAAGTCCTCGGACACTGTCAAACGAGTCCAGACTACCCCACTGTATGACGGTCCAGCTCATCAGGAGCTCGATTAGCAATTCGGCCTCCATCTCATCCCCTACAAAATTGTGGCATATGTACCACACGTACATAATGACGCGCTAAAAATACCATGGGAAAGAATGGAGGCACAATAAGGACAATGCCTGCAATATGGCCAGACCCTATCAGGAAACTCACATTCCTCTTCTTCTTTTTTATTTTATTCTTCCAGGTTCCCTCAAACCACATCACCCTTTCGACGGTACCAAGGCCTCTTTCCATGGCCTATTATGAAAACACCGGTCGATTATCCTCTCGAAGGACAATACACCAAGAAGAAAAAGTAACATAGACGTGTGCCAGAGTACCTAAAGGATCCTTAAAGATCACGTCGTCCGCTTTCAGGACGCATGCACGGATTCCCCTTGTGTTCGGCATGTAAAATAGCCTTGTTGCTTATTGCACTATTTGTATAATATGTTTTGACATATCAATCAGACTATAATGGAAACAGTTTTTAGCCCAAACCTACATGGCGTCGGCTTATCTCTTAACATATGTTTCCCTGTTTTTGTCTGATTATCATGTACACCTCAGTATGGCCTAAATTGCCAGGGGCTTTATTAAGCCGCGTACATCTTTTAAATATTAAAAATTCCAAACACTTTAATAGTGCAATTCGGCATCCCGAATATAGCATTATATGTATTGGCTCTGGATCATGTCTTTTGTCAATATTTGGGTTGCCCGGCTCCTGTGCTTGCTACCTTACGTTCCTTTTGTTCGACTAGGGTAGTAAAGGGAGAACTACTGCGATTGTGTTTCTGGTTCACCCGGACAAACACCTTAGTAGAGAAATCCGAAAACTGACTGTCATGATCCGATGAGAGCTAGTTAGCTATTCGGTGACTAAGTATAAATCTTTAGCGATTTTTCCGCATTATGCGATAAGCCGACCTCCACCCGAACGGGCATTCACATCACCCGAGTTTGGATGACCGAACAATACTAGGGGCTGCGCCCGCACTCCCATGATTAAACTCCTATGGCTAAGTGAGGGCGATAAAGCCGCATAGTTCGATTGCCAGGTTCGCCGCACTAACACGTCCTTCACAGACCAGTACGTTGGGTCAAGTGTGTTTAAGTGTTATCTTGAACACCCCTCTACTACCTACGTGGGGGCTGAAGCCGGTGACTGGCCAACTCTCAGATATCATAAACAGCCGCACAGGAGGAGATCTTTTAAAGTAAGCAACATATCATACATAAGCCTTGTTTCATGATACAAGTTTGGACAACATATATACATTCATTCAAAAATGATGTCCTTCGAACATTGGCCCTCTACAATGCGGGATCCTTTCAGGACATCGTCAAAGTACCGCTCCGGCGTGCGGTGCACTTTGCCAGCGGGCAGTCCCTCGGTTGCAAGCTTGACGGCGTCCATCTTTGCCCATTGCACCTTGACGCGGGCGAAGGCCATCCGTGCACCTTCAATACAGACCGACCGCTTCACGGCATCAAGCCGAGGGCAGGCGCTGACCAGCCACTTGATGAGACCGAAGTAGCTACTGGGCATGGGTTCGGTGGGCCAAAGACGGATTATCAAATCCGTAATGGCCAATTCAAACACCCTGTGCAGTTCGGTCCATTGCTTCAGCTGATCGCTGAGGGTCACAGGATGCTCTGGCGCAAGGTACTACGACCAGAACAGCTTCTCCGTTGAGCTCCCCTCTTCGGGCTAGAAGAACTCCGCAGCATCAGCAACACTCCGGGGCAGGTCCGCAAACACTCCTGGAGAACTCCAAATCCGGGTTAGAAAGATATACCTTTTCTTCACAATTTTGCTATGCATGTTAAAGGCCTTACCCGTCGCAATTTTCTTTGCCTCTTGCATCTCTCGGACAACGCTTTTGGCTTTGGCCCGGGCTTCCTGTGTGCTTTGGAGTGCCTTAGCAAGTTCGGAGTTCTAAGGACTCACATTTGCCTATGGCATCCTTGAGCTCTTGCTGGACTTCCTCCACCCGGGATTCATGTTTAATGCGGGAGGCTCGTTCCTCCTCCGCCTCCTTCTTGGCCTTGGCCGGCGCACTCTTGAGGGCCTCGGCCTCAGACGTGTGAGCTTCAAACATAATTATGAAACTCATTGAGATACTACATCATAGTTGGCATCGTTTCAGACGTGCTTCGGTATTACATACCTTCCTTTTCTTCTAACTACCGCCATAGCTCGGATGCTTCGGCGGCATGGGTAGCTGACGCTTGTTTTGTAGCCTGATTGTCCAAACATATATGTGCGTTAGTCTCCTGCATGAGTTATTAGATCCTTTGTTTGGTTTTCTTTCCAAACACCGAACAGAGTCTCAGGGGCTACTATCTATACACATGCATTCTTTTTATACTGTTAAAAGATACTGTAAGGCACATACCTCAAAGCCTCTTAAAAGGCTAGTGTAGGCTTCGCTCGGTCCGCTTTTCACGGACTGAACCTTTTCAATCACCATACCCATAAGGGTACGATGTTCTTCCACAATGGTGGCACTTTGAAGCGCTCTAACCAAAGTGTCCGGTGCCTCCGCATTGACAGAGGTCACCGGTATAGTAGGTGCACTCCCTTCTCGCGAGGAGGGTTGCTCCTCTGACTCTGGAACCATGTGAGTTTCTGGAATGCCATTTGGTTGGGGGCCAAACTGGACATGGCCCCCGTCTCTAGTATCCATGGGGGTCGGTTCCCCCATGTTCTTGGCAGCCTCCGACACCTGTCCCTGTTCCAGAAGGGTCCTTTGGGACAACACCTCAGTGTTATCCACGAGAGTGGGGGAGGAAGCTGGTGGAGGCGAATCTCTCTCCATCATGTTCGGACCCAACGAATTCTTGGAAGAGGAGGATCGCTGGGGAAGGACCTCGACTGGACTGCAGCATACAATTTAAATGCATTACAACTATAGGCCAGAAAAGCCGGACATATATATAGGGTGGGTCTATTATGATAACACCCCTTAAGACCTTATTCTAACAATACTTCTGCGTTATTCTGATAACACCCTAACCCACGACTGATGCGAAATAAAAAAGTAGGTCAACCCCTGGCCACCCCACTCCTCCCAGATCTCCTCGTGTCCACCCCCACCCACACACCACCGCACCAACCTCCCTCCCTTCCTCCACCACCACACCACCTCCCTCCCTTCCTCCACCACCACACCACCTCCCTCCCTTCCCCACCACCAACCGGCGCCGATCTCCTCCGGCCCTGCCCCACCCGTGACCTTTCTTCCCTCGCCGACGAGCCCCCTCCCCCAGCCACCTGAAATACACTAGAGCGTTGAGACGCTTAGCGCTGAGACGCTTAGTGCTTATCTTCGAATTACACTAGTGTGAGTATGGGTGAAGTGTGTGCACAAGTAGTACAGTGTAAAGGTAGCAGATAGCAGGTCGGTGAGAAATAAATGATGGGAGACACATGATAGCTCTATAACATTCATGGCACACGAAATTACTAGATTCTAGGATTTTGAAATATGAGCATAGGGATGGCTGGAAATGCAGATGCTCCTCCAGCAGACCACAAGGTGTGGTCCTATGAAATTAACAGTCGAATAAAAACAAATAGGCCAGTTCATTTTTTCTGCACTGTCCGATGTACAAATAACGGGCAGATCGCCTTCATCTACCTCCATCCAGTTAGTGTTACGATCTTCCTTGAAACGCTAGCGACCACCGGCCCAGTCCCCTACCTCCGCCCTCCCCTCGACCTCACCACACCGCCGTGATTGGCACCGCCCCCGGCCATCCCTTCAAGCCCCGCCGACCTCCAGATCGGGCGCAAGAAGCTCCTGCGCCCACACCCCTATGATAGACACCAATGCACCTAAGAGGGTGCTGCTTCTTTTAATTGTGATTCGACAGACCTTGAATTGAAATCCAGGCGGGCTACTGACCTCTAGAAAAGGTGAAATAGTAAATGGGATGAAACCTTGTGCATTTAGTATCACGAAGAAGATGAAGTACGAAGCGCTCAACTAGTTTCTTTCGTGGGATGAATACGGTGTGATCAGAGACGTAAGATTTGCACGAATAAGGGATGTGGAGTACCTCTTTCTGCTGACAGTGCTGTGTCCTCCTTCTGTTTTTTCCAACGGTCTTCTTGTGGTTCGCTGGAAAGGAGAAGCTGTGGAGGACGGTGGAGCCTTGGACGAACCCATGGCCAAGTTGTTGAGTGTGGTGCGGTGGCCGTCTGTTGGCGGCGGGGAACCAGATCCGAGGCGGCGAACGATGGCGTACCGGGAACAGCTTCGGTGTGGTGTACGGTTTCGACAGTGGAGCGGCAGCGGTGAGGTGCAGGACGGCGTGGTTGAAGTGGTTCTGGTACGGCGCACGTCGATGTCGGTGTCGTGGAGGCAGCTCTGCCTCGGCTTCAGCTGCTTTGTTCTTGAGGGCATTGCGGTTGCGGTTGCGTTGGACGATGACGTCAGGGTACCGGCTCCGGCGTGATGGAGGAGGGCGGTGATGGATTGGGCGCGATGGGGTGGAGGACGGAGGAGGCTGGGGTTTCACGGCTGGTGGAGAGGGTGTTTTGGCGCCCATGGAGTATGAATGGGGAAACACAGGGAGGGGGGACTAAGGGTGAACAATGTTTCGGTTTGGGACGCGCTTGTTTGAAATTTGGGGAAAGTTTCAAACTTTGCCCCCATCTAAAATTTCAGACATATTGTGGGTTGGGGTTAGTGTCGTGGTTCCAAGTCTGGCAATAGTGTAGGGGGGTAAGTATGGAGAGGCAAGATCTTAGCTATGGAGAAGTTGTAAGAACGCAAGGTTTACGAGTTCAGGCCCTTCTCCGAGGAAGTAATAGCCCTACGTCTCGGAGCCCGGAGGCGGTCGACTGGATTATGAGAGTATGAATTACAGGGGTGCGAACCCTTTACACTGAGGAGGGGGGTGGCTTATATAGAGTCCGCCAGACCCCTCTGGCCCTCAGTTATGCAGGGTTTTAAGTACATTAAGGTCGGGCGTTACTGGTAACGCCCCTAATAAAGTGCTATGATGACCATAAAAGCTAATTAATGACCGACCGTTAGCGTGCGGAGTGACTTTAGGTCTCCTGGCCGTCGGGTGGTTGGATCTTGGTCGAGTGGTTGCTTCTTGGTCGAGTGTCTTCGAGTCCGTCGAGTGAAACACCGCCAAGTCGATTGAAATGTGATTTCTTCTGGAGGTGTCCTTGGGTAGGTCAGTTTGGACAGGTCCATGACCCTACCCTAGGTACATAGCTTCATCATTAGCCCCCGAATGGATCGAGGTTTGAGTGGGAAAGGGTTTGAGCACATCTCCGACTCATTTTTCATGTCATGAGCATACCTTGTTTCGGATCAATGGACCAGAGTGATGACAACAACTTTCTTTCCAGTCGCCTTGATCCATTCTTAGGTTTTGTCGAGTGAGTTCTTATACTTGAAGAGTTCTGAGTGACGGTGCAGAGGAGATATTTGGTCCGACGAGTTGTTGTGCTGCCCGCGGATTTCGTGGGATCCAAATTTCGGGAAGCATGCGAGACGGGAGAGGCCGCAGTAAACGGATGGGATAGCGCGGAGCCGCCTCGATCCCCGCGCCACCTTTTTCGCCACGTATCGCGTGCGCGATTGCCGTGGGATTTGGCAGGGCCGTCCGGGCCTACCAGTCAGCCACTCGGAAGCAGCCTCATATAAGGTGTTGGGCCGGGGCTCTGTTCCGCACGCCACCATTCTCTCTCTGTTTTCTCCTAATTTCTCCGCCACCCTTGCTCCCGTCTCATCGCCGGATCTCCGCTCGAGCTCGCACTGCCACCATGGGTAAGGACAAGACGGCGGCGCTGGAACGCGCGAAGAAGGCAACCGCGAAGGCGAAGGGCAAGCGGACCAACCGGGGCGGATCCTCGTCGAGGTCCGGCCTGCCGGCGGGCTGGATCCAGGGCGACTGGATCCGCTCGGCAATCACGCAGGACGACCTCGACGACCTGGTGGAAGGGGGATTTATCCCCCACAAGTCGGCTCGGCTCCCGGGAGACGAAACTGAGCCGCAGCCCAGAGAGGGTGAGTGCGTCCTCTTAGCAACTCACATAGATCGTGGGTTCTCGCTGCCTCCCCACCCTTTCTTCCAGGGTTTTTTGAACTTCTTTGGGGCTCAGCTCCACCATTTTAATCTGAATACCATAGTCTATCTGGCCGCTCTCATGTCCATGTGCGAAAACTTCTTGGGCTGTCGACCGCACTGGGGGCTCTTCAAACATATCTTCACTTGCTGTTCCCAGTCGGTCAACAAGGCCAAGTCGAGTGAGGAGAGGACTCGGGTGATCCAGATGTGCAGTGATCTGGGGATCCAGATGAGGAGCAAAAGTACATTCCCAGCGATGATCCTTCCTGACTCGGTCCGGGGCTGGCAGTCGACTTGGTTTTACTGCAAGGATCAGCCGACCCCTGGCCAGTCGACTGGGCTTCCTCCTTTCTCCTTGGCTCGAGTGGAGAAGCCTGCTCCCCTGAAGATAGTTCCAGAAGAGAAGGCGCAGGTCGAGGAGCTGGTCGAACGGGTCGTCCAGCTCGTCCGCGACGGAGTGACCGGGATGGATCTGCTGGAGGTCTTTCTCAGTCGACGCATCCAACCCCTTCAGGCGCGTGATCATCCGATGTGGATGTATTCTGGGCTCGAAGATACCACTCAGATCCACCCGGAGGAGGTTAGTGAGGATACCTTGGAGAGATGGTTTAGAGGAATCACTGGCAACAAAGACAACCCTCGGGGATCCAGGAGGGTGATTCCATTCGACAACTCGCGTCAGCCGGAGCAGGTATGTTTCTATAAGTAACTTTCCGACTCTCCATGTGATGTCCCATTTGCGGTCGACTAAATGTGTTTTGATTGTTATTTTTTCAGGCCCTCATTGAAATGTACTCGATGCCCAATGGAGAGCAAGGGCAAGACTTGGAAGGCGAGGCGAGCAGCGGCGACAGTGGTGAGTGGACTTTTGATGGTGAAGAGGATGGAGAAAGCAAAGACTCAAGCGACGAAGAAGAAGTTGAGTCGCCTCCTCGCAGGGAGAGGCGATCCAAACTTGCCCAAGAACGACCGAGCGTCCGTGAAAAGGCGACTGCTCAAGCTGGTCAATCTTCGAAGCGTCCACGGATCTCTTCACCAACACCGACCGAGAAAGCGCCCAAGCACCCCAAAGTTGCGGAGCCGAAAATCCGGAAGGCGTTGCCGAAGATTAAGATTGACATCCCCGTCGCTTCTGCGTAAGTGTCTTCCTTTATATACACTCGACGCTCAGCACCGTTTGTTTTCTTGTTTTAACCGGACGAACTTTGGAACTGCCAGCGCTGCCACTTCTAGGACCTCAGCTTACAGGGATGATGATGAGGTGATGGAGGATGCGGTCACGTCAAAACTGGGTATGACTCCTGCCATACTGTCTTTATTTTGGTCGATTCATCTGCAACGTGTACCATTGGGTGATGTGATTTTGCCGATTGAACTTTTCATAGCTCCCAACGTTATTGACCTCCCTGATGATGATGAAGAGCCCGAGAGGCCTTTGACGAGGAAAAATAGGCAGGCTCCTACAAGCGAGGCGCCACAGTCGACGCCAAGGACGGAACCAGTCGTTCAGGACACTGGCGACGCCAATCGGGGTTCTGTTACCTTTGCTGTGCCACTGTCGAGTGCCTTTCCCTCTTCGTCGACTGCTCAGGCTCCCGTCGACCCACCTTCAGTTTTTGCGACCCATCATGTCCCGGAGGACGAAGCGAATGCTGCCAAGGAAGCCATACGTCAGGCGGGCATCATGATGGAGAAGATGAGGATGGTGCGGGACGCCAGTCAGGCTGCCTAGGATGCCAGCTCGGCCCTCCAAAGCAATGTTCAGGTTAATTGGTCACTGCTTGTTTTGTTAGGATATGTTATCTGAAGACTCTTTTCCGAAAATCTTTGCATCTGTACACCCACTGGGTGCGTCGATTGAAATTTTTGAACCGGTGGGGGTACGCTGAGTGCACCCACTAGGTGTAGTCCCCGAGACTACGGTGGACTGCTAGCAGTCGACTGTAGTCGTTGTATTTTTTCGAATGTATAAACCAAACTGGTAGTTTGTCTCTTCCACTCGATCTGGTTGAGTGGGATCAGAACCGGTGGGGGCACGCAAAGTGCACCCACTAGGTGTAGTCCCCGAGACTACGGTGGACTGCTGGCAGTCGACTGTAGTCTGAGTTCTACATTCTCTCTTTCTGCCTTTTTTTACTTCCTAGACTCGACTTTGGCAGGCCGGTCGAGTAGGATCAGAACCGGTGGGGGCACGCAAAGTGCACCCACTGGGTGTAGTCCCCGAGACTATGGTGGACTGCGGGCAGTCGACCGTAGTCTTAGTATTTATTGCCTTTGTTGTTTTTCGCTGTAAAATAACTTCTCCTCTTTGATTGCAGAAATCTTGTGATCTGGGAGCTCGCTTTGCTGATTTGGAGAAACAGCAGATCCAACTGAACCTTGACTTGGAGCTGGCCAAGACAGAGCTGCAAAAGGCTAAGGATGGAGCTAATGGTAAGACGAGTTTGTCGACTGGTTTGCCTTGGGCTTGAGTACCCTTCTGCTCTTTCTGAATCAAGCACCATTTCTTTGCAGAAAAGCTAAGATAAGCTCTGGCAAAGAAGGACCAGGATCTGTCTGCTGCCCGAAAGGAAGCTGACGACAGAGTCGCTCTGGCCGAATAGAAGCTGGCTTCGGTCGGCCAGTTGGAAGAAGAGAATACCAGGCTGAAGTCTGCTCTGAATGACTCCAACAAGGAGTGCTCGCGCTGGAAGAAGGCGAATCTCGTCCAGGGTGAGAAAATGGAAAGCATTGCTCGCAGGAGGGACGATCTGGAGAGCTATCTGAGAAGTCTTGCCAAGAAGTTGTTCATCAAGCTTGAAGGTGCACATTCTGTTCTGACTGATTTTTTTTGTGTCGACTCAGTGTATGAAAATTGACTTATCCTTGGATCGTGAATGCAGAGTTTTGCCAGAACTTTGAAGAGGAGACTGGGCGGATCGAACCAGGTTTGGATCCAATCAACTCTCCCGTGAAAGATGAAACTTCCATGAATCTGCTCTGACTGGAATCTCGCATCGATGGTGCCATGGACTACTTGGCTCGACTAAAGCTCGCCATGTCACGGATCGACCCGGCACTTTGGCCAGAGGCCACGCTCCAAAACGATCTTGAGTCTCTGATGACTCGACTTAACGGAATCCCTGACCGAGTGCAGGAGTGGAAGAAGTCTTCTGCTCGGTGTGGCGCTGATGTGGCTCTGTCTTTGGTTCGTGTCCACTGCAAGGAGGTGCGACAAGATAAGCTGGCCACAATCAAGGTCACCAACACCTAGAAGCACGACTTCCGAACTTTTATGGAGACTTTCATTGCTGCCGCCACTCGGATTGCCGATGGCGTCGACCTGGACGAGTTCGTTGAGCCTGCCAGCCCTCCTCCTGCGGAGTGAACAAACTTTTATGCCCCACCTTAAATTTGCCTCGGAATGCCGAGTGGTTTTTGTAACCGTTAAACTCTTTCGGGCTGAATGCCTGAGCACTTTGACCTGTGGTCCGGACCCTTTAGGATTTATTTGAACTCGGTTTATTGTTGAATATCTTTATGAATCCCCCGTTGAGTGGATATAGTTCTTCTTTCGAGACAACTTTTTTGTACTTGTGGCGCGGCTCCGAAGGGGAAGGTAGCAGTCGACCGCACCTCGTTACTGCAGAGCAGGATGGAGTGCATGTTGTATTTGTGGCGAAGCTCTCCAAGGAGGAGGTGGTCGTCGATCTGCAGCTTGTTACTGCAGAGCGGGATGTGTTTCGTACTTAGGCGAGTACCTGACCACAGCTAAGTCTTCAAACGAGAAAACTTAGGCAAGTACCGGACTGCAGCTAAGCCCCCGAGTGGGAGGATTGCTCTCCACTCGGTAGGATTTTTCCAACTTAGGCGAGTGCCTGACTGCAGCTAAGTCCTCAAGCGAGAGAACTTAGGCGAGTACTAGACTGCAGCTAAGCCTCCGAGTGGGAGGGCTGCTCTCCACTCGGTAGGATTTTTTGTTTTTCAAACTTAGGCGAGTGCCTGACTGCAGCTGAGTCCTCAAGAGAGAGAACTTAGGTGAGTACTGGACTGCAGCTAAGCCCCCGAGTGGGAGGGATGCTCTCCACTCGGTAGGATTTTTTCAAACTTAGGCGAGTGCCTGACTGCAGCTATGTCCTCAAGAGAGAGAACTTAGGCGAGTACTAGACTGCAGCTAAGCCCCTGAGTGGGAGGGCTGCTCTCCACTCGGTAGGATTTTTTCAAACGTAGGCGAGTGCCTGACTGCAGCTAAGTCCTCAAGCGAGAGAACTTAGGCGAGTACTGGACTGCAGCTAAGCCCCCGAGTGGGAGGGCTGCTCTCCACTCGGTAGGATTTTTTCAAACTTAGGTGAGTGCTTGACTGCAGCTAAGTCCTCAAGCGAGAGAACTTAGGCGAGTACTGGACTGCAGCTAAGCCCCCGAGTGGGAGGGCTGCTCTCCACTCGGTAGGATTTTTTCAAACTTAGGTGAGTGCCTGACTGCAGCTAAGTCCTCAAGCGAGAGAACTTAGGCGAGTACTGGACTGCAGCTAAGCCCCCGAGTGGGAGGGATGCTCTCCACTCGGTAGGATTTTTATAAACTTAGGTGAAGCGGATTCGCAGCTAAGCCACCCACTGGGGGATTTCTTACATAAACAAAAACAATAATAATCACTGGGAAAATTATAATGCTCTTGTCTCTGATAAATAAACTACAGGAGTTTTTTCTTATTACATTTTATCTGAATGATAACTCAAGTATAAAAAGGGCGGAGTAGCTCCGCATTCCAGGCTCGTGGCTCATCAATCTGGCGATCGACATTGTAGAGGTGCTATGCTCCATTGTGGAGGACTCTGGTGACTATGAAGGGGCCTTCCCAAGTAGGAGCGAGCTTGTGTGGTTTCTGCTGATCCACTCAGAGGACTAAGTCTCCTTCTTGGAAGGCTCGGCTCTTCACGTTTCTGGCATGGAATCGACGCAAGTCTTGCTGATAGATGGTCGATCGAATCAAGGCCATTTCTCTTTCTTCTTCTAGGAGGTTGACTGCGTCCTGCCGGGCTTGTTCTGCTTCATCTTCAGAGTAGAGCTTGACTCGGGGAGCGTTGTGAAGCAGGTCACTCGATAAGACTGCCTCGGCTCCATAGACCAAAAAGAATGGGGTTCTTCCAGTCGATTGATTCGGGGTTGTTCTTAATCCCCAAAGGACTGATGGAAGCTCGTCGACCCATGCACCTTCTGTGTGCTTGAGATCGCGCATCAATCGGGGTTTTAGTCCTTTGAGAATCAGGCCGTTCGCCCTTTCTGCTTGCCCATTCGACTGGGGGTGAGCGACCGAAGCATAGTCGACTCGAGTGCCCTGAGAGGCACAAAAGGCCCTGAATTTGTCGGAATTGAAGTTTGACCCGTTGTCGGTGATGATGCTGTGTGGAACTCCATATCTGAATATCAACTCTCTGATGAAACTGATAGCGGTGCAAGCATCAAGATTCTTGATAGGCTTGGCTTCAATCCATTTGGTGAACTTGTCGACTGCTACCAGCACATGAGTGAAGCCGCTCCTGCCTGTTCTCAGTGGTCCAACCATGTCCAGCCCCCAAACAGCGAAGGGCCAGATGAGTGGAATGGTTTTCAGGGCTGACGTGGGCTTGTGGGGCATATTGGAGTAATACTCACATCCTTCACATTTGCCAACTATATCTTTTGCCATCTCATTGGCTCTTGGCCAGTAGAACCCCGCTCGGTATGCTTTAGCCACAATGGTCCGAGAGGATGCATGATGACCACAGGTCCCCGAGTGGATATCGTTAAGGATCATCTAACCTTCTTCTGGTGTAATACACTTCTGGCCGACCCCAGTCGCGCTTTCTCTATATAACTGTCCCTTCATGATTGTAAAGGCCTTGGATCGACGGACGATCTGTCGAGCCTCTTCTTCATCTTCTGGGAGTTCTTTCCTTAGGATGTACGCGATGTACGGTTCTGTCCAGACGGGAGTGATAACCAAGACTTCCATGATCAGGTCGACCACAGCTGGAACTTCAACTTCAGTCGGATCCGTGGCGCTTTTTGGCTGCGGGGCCTCTTCAGTGAAGGGATCCTCCTGGACTGATGGTGTGTGGATGTGTTCCAAAAACACATTGCTGGGAATGGCTTCTCTTTTGGAACCTATTTTTGCCAGATCATCAGCTACTTGATTTTTCAGTCGGGGTATGTGATGAAGCTCTAACCCCTCGAATTTCTTCTCCAGCTTTCTCATTGCATTGCAATAACTAGTCATGGCTGGACTTCTGACGTCCCATTCCTTCATCACTTGATTAACCACCAAATCTGAGTCGCCATGGACCATGAGGCGATGGACGCCGAGTGAAATGGCCATGCGCAACCCATATAAAAGTGCTTTGTATTCTGCCTCGTTGTTAGAGGAATCAAAGTGGATTTGAAGAACATATCTGAGTTTATCTCCTCTGGGGGAGACCAACACCACTCCGGCGCCGGAACCATTTAGCATCTTGGAACCGTCGAAGAACATGGTCCAATGCTCCGAGTGAATATGAGTCGGCAGTTGCTGTTCAATCCACTCGGCGACGAAATCCGCGATTGCCTGGTACTTGATAGCTTTCTTTGCCTCAAACTTGATATCTAGAGGAAGGAGTTCAATCGCCCATTTTGCCACTCGACCAGTTGCGTCCCTGTTATGCAAGATCTCTGACAACGGAGCATCGCTGACGACTGTAATGGAATGATCAGAGAAGTAGTGGGCAACTTTCTTTGTGGTCATATAAATCCCATATACGAGCTTCTGATAATGAGGATATCTTGGCTTCGATGGGGTCAAGACTTCAGAAATATAATACACTGGGCGCTGAACTTTGAAGGTTTTTCCTTCTTCTTCCCGCTCAACCGTAAGTACCGTACTGACGACTTGTCCTGTGGCTGCAATGTAAAGCAGCAAAGGCTCCTTGCTGATTGGGGCAGCAAGCACCGGCTGGGTGGAGAGCAGAGCTTTGAGCTCTGCGAAGGCTGCGTCAGCTTCAGGAGTCCACTTGAACTTGTCAGACTTCTTCGTCAATCGGTAAAGAGGCAATGCCTTTTCACTGAGACGAGATATGAATCGACTTAGGGCGGCCAAGCAACCAGTAAGCTTCTGAACATCGTGCACTCGCACAGGACTTTTCATTCGGAGTATAGTACCAACTTTTTCTGGATTGGCGTCGATTCCCCGTTCAGAAACGAGAAAACCGAGTAACTTTCCGCCAGGAACCCCGAATGTGCATTTTGATGGATTAAGCTTGATATCAAACCTTCTGAGGTTGGCAAAGGTTTCAGCAAGGTCAGTCAGCAGGTCGGAACCCTTCCGTGACTTGACCACAATATCATCCATGTACGCCTCCACATTCCGACTGATTTGGGTGAGCAAACACTTATGAATCATCCTCATGAACCTGACTCCGGCATTCTTGAGGCCGAATGGCATGGTAACATAACAGAAGCACCCGAATGGACTGATGAAAGCTGTTTTGATCTCGTCAGGCCCATATAGACGGATCTGATGGTACCCGGAATAGGCGTCTAAAAAAGACTATCGCTCACATCCCGCAGTCGAGTCGACTATCTGGTCGATGCGGGGGAGAGGAAAATGATCTTTCGGGCAGGCCCGATTGATATGCTTAAAATCAATGCACATGCGAAGTGACTTGTCCTTCTTGGGGACCATGACAACATTCGTGAGCCACTCGGAGTGGTAGATTTCTCGGATGAACTCCGCCGCTAAGAGCCGAGCCACCTCTTTGCTAATGGCCTTTCTCTTCCGGACGGCGGACCGTCGGAGATGTTCCTTGATAGGTTTTACTTTTGAGTCGACTCTTAGGCGGTGCTCAGCCAGCTCCCTGGGAACACCCGGCATGTCAGAGGGATTCCATGCGAAAATGTCCCAGTTCTCAGGGAGGAACTGGATGAGCGCTTCTTCCTATTTGGAGTCGACTGTTGTCGAGATATGAGTTGGAGCAGCGCTGGGGTCGGTCGGGTGGATGTGAGCTGTCTTCGTATCGCCAGTCGACTAAAAAGCTAACTCTGTAGCGGGCTTCTTGGCTTGCAACAAATCACTCGGGTCTGCAGTCTTCTGGTATTCCTGCAACTCCACCACTACCATTTGAGCATCAGCGATCTTCGAACCTTTCTGAAAACATTCTTCCGCTTTCTTTCGATTGCCCGTAATAGCAATCACACCTTTGGGGCCAAGCATCTTCAATTTGAGGTACACGTAGCATGGTCGGGCCATGATGCGTGCATAAGCCGGCCTCCCAAAAATAGCATGGTAGGCACTCTGGAAGTCTACAACTTTGAATGTCAACTTTTCTTTGCGGTAATTTTTGGAATCACCGAAAACCACATCAAGAGCAATCTGGCCGAGTGATTCAGCCTTCTTCCCAGGAATGACTCCATGGAAACTCATGTTGCTGGCACTGAGTCTGGACATCGGAATGCCCATCCCTTTCAACGTCTCAGCATACAATATGTTCAAACCACTGCCACCATCCATCAGGACTTTGGTCAGTCGAGTGCCTTCAACAACTGGGTCGACCACCAAAGCTTGCCTCCCAGGGGTGGCGATCTGCGTTGGGTGGTCGGACTGGTCAAATGTTATGGCAGTCTGAGACCATTTCAGGTAACTAGGTGTCGCCGGAGCGACCATATTCACCTCTCAGTTAATAACTTTCAGTCGACTTTTGCTTTCAACGTCGGCAAAAATCATCAGAGTGGAATTGACCTGAGGGTATCCGTCGTCACTGTCTTCCTTGTCCTCAACTTTGTCTGACTCCTTCTCTTTATCTTTGGGCTGCTTGCCCTGGAACTGCTGGATCAAGAGTCGACACTGTCGAGTGGTATGTTTTGGGTAAATAAAATTACCCTCTTCATCTTTCTTTGTGTGGATGAGACATGGTAAGTCCAACACATCATTTCCGTCATGGTCTTTAACCTTTTTGGGGTTCCAAGGTCCTTTAGGTTTCCTTTTAAACTTTCCTTGGGTTAAAGCCAAGGCTTCCCCGGGAGCCACTGGCTCAGCTTTCCGCTTCTGTTTCCGATTGGAATTTCCTCCGGTTTCTTGGGCGACTGACTTGAGCTTGCCACTCCTGAGTCGATCCTCATCTTCACCATTAGCGTACTTGGTGGCAATCTCCATCATCCGATTCAGGGACATATCTCCAGTTCGACCGAATTTCAAATTCAGTTCTCTATACTTGACGCCTTCCTTGAAGGCACAAACTGCTTGGTGGTCAGGCGCATGCCTCTGCACGCAAGACCGCAGTTCTGTCAGCCTTGCCGGTCGCTTGCATGTGCCTTCAAATGTGGTGACGAACACTCGGGAGAGATCTTCCCAAGTGTAAATGCTGCTAGGCGCTAACTGGTTCGGCCACGCTCTGGCCGAGCCCTCCAACATGAGAGGCAGGTGCTTCATGGCCACTTCATCATTGCCGCCGCCAATCTGGACGACCACTCGGTAGTCCTCAAGCCAAGTATCGGGCTTGGACTCGCCAGTGAACTTACTGACTCCAGTCACCAACCTAAAGTTGGGAGGAATCACAACATCCCTGATGGCTCTACTAAAGCACTCTAGCCCCGAAACATGTACTCTGCTGCTGGTAGGTGCATCTCTGTCGTGACCTTCTCGGTGAGCCCTATTCCTCTTGACCAAACCTTGGACGAGAATGGATCTCACATCAAAGCCTGGCCCTCTGGGGTCGACTGGAATCCTTCGCCCACCACTATGAGGGCGCCTGTCATCCTGCTGGCGAGGCACATACGACCCGCTCCTCGGGGGAGGCGTGGGCACTCGACATCGACCGTCACGATCGACTCAGTGATCATACTGCTCATGGTTCCCATACTGGTCATGCCGGTCTCCACGTCCCTCACGCCTCGGGGGCGATCTCGGGCTGTGAGCCGACTGGACTGTGTCCGCGGCAACGGATCTGCTGTGAATCCTGTTCCGCGACTGAGAAACAGCGGAATTCTAGTCTCCTGCTGCCCGGAGTAACGCTCTAATCTGCAGCAAGCCTCTGCCAGCCTCCGACTAGGAAGGCTGAATTGACTCCGCTATACGGGCCGCAGCTGCTAAATTCTGAATCGGAGTTCGATATACCTGCGGGGGCGAGAAGAGCTGATGTCGACTAGATTCAGGAACCCGTTGTCGCGCACGCTTGTCGAGTGCTCGCTGGAGGTTCTCCAGTCGAGTGCGCTCGGCCAAGTTTGCCAGGCACGCGTCTTCCAAGGCACGAGCCTCGGGGGTTTCTCCAACGATAGGAGTGTGCAGTGCATCCACGTTCCGGCGGCGAAGTTCTTCTCTCTACAGCGACGTGAGAGGCTCGGGAAGATACTCCTCATGGGGACGCGACGGGTCGCCTCCACCCGCGCCTCCGTCGGTGCAGGGAAAACCGGGAGGACTGGGCGGTCCATCGATCATCAGAACCTCCGCCGCCAGATCGCTGTTGTCGCACTCGGATGCGGTCTCTGCGGAGCTAGTCGACAGGTCGAACATGCCATAGAGGGATTCGTCGGGCTCGATCGCCGCGACTTGAGGGGTGGCCGACTGATGTGCCACCGCGTGTCTCACCCACCGCTGAAGTCTCGAACGACCGGAGCGCTTGCGCCGGCGGGAGACGGGGAGGGAGGACAACACAGGAGCCGACCGGTAGGGGGTCGACGGTTGCCGCAGGAGAACGCCGCGGACGCACGTGCTAAAGTGTGTTGCCCCGCGAACAGGGAGTGCGTCCACATCGAGCGGAGCCTCCTGGAGCCAAGCAGAGTCGTCGACGATGAACGTGAGCGCACCGAGACGGATCTCGCGGCCCTCCACCAAAACTCCACCGAAAACCATGATGATTCGGGTTGGAAAAGGTCGCAACTCCTCCAACAAACGCTAAAACACCCGCCCCACGGTGGGCGCAAACTATCGTGGTTCCAAGTCTGACAGTAGTGTAGGGGGGTAAGTATGGAGAGGCAAGATCTTAGCTATGGAGAAGTTGTAAGAACGCAAGGTTTACGAGTTCAGGCCCTTCCCAGAGGAAGTAATAGCCCTACGTCTCGGATCCCAGAGGCGGTTGACTGGATTATGAGAGTATGAATTACAGGGGTGCGAACCCTTTACACTAAGGAGGAGTCCGCCAGACCCCTCCGGCCCTCAGTTATGCAGGGTTTTAAGTACATTAAGGTCGGGCGTTACTGGTAACGCCCCTAATAAAGTGCTATGATGACCATAAAAGCTACTTAATGACCGACCGTTAGCGTGCGGAGTGACTTTAGGTCTCTTGGCCGTCGGGTGGTTGGATCTTGGTCGAGTGGTTGCTTCTTGGTCGAGTGTCTTCGAGTCCGTCAAGTGAAACACCGCCAAGTCAATTGAAATGTGATTTCTTCTGGAGGTGTCCTTGGGTAGGTCAGTTTGGACAGGTCCATGACCCTACCCTAGGTACATAGCTTCATCAGTTAGGACAGTAATCTCAAGTGTCCCAAATGGTGGGCGGGATAGATTTCGGCTGAGCGCATGGGTGTTTAAGCGCCCATGGCGTATGAATGCTTATCAGAGGCAGTTGAGACTGGTGTCTTGGTTAAGTTACAAACCTACCCCGGTTTATTCCTTTGGACATCGGGCCGATAGGCTACACGTGACAGAGTCAGGACAGTAATTTCCTACCACCAAACATTAGTCTTGCGTGGTTTTGGGTGACCAGAGGCTTATTTGGCACTTCATTCAATATTTGGGAGCAGAAGCATTAATGTTTTCGGTTCTATTGAATTAAACTTTGAGGATTTGTCAAACTTCATAAATCTTGACTCTTGAAAATAGTAAAACTACGATTATTTTGGAATGGAGGGGGTACATTTGACTATACATTGTACACGAGTATATATTAAAAAATATGCAACTTACCTCAGTACATGCATGGTTCCAGATATAATCTCCTTGGTTGCAAAAAAATAGTTAGACATGCCTATGAATATATAGCAAGTTCAAACGCACAGCAAAGATTGATGCCCCCTTTTAGATCTCATTTACAAATGCCATTATCTCAGGTTCAAATAGATGAATGCACTTCCTATGAATTCGAATCTTTGAAACCCCCTTTATGTTGAATTCAACATGCATTCTATTTCGTAGCTAGCAATTTGGAATGTATCCATGTAAGTGACAAATATATAAAGTGCTTCACAGTAACAACATGGAGTGCACTAATTAATGTTTATATATGAATTGCAAAAGCAGTGCATTGCCTGTATTTCAAACCGCTCTCACTCTATGGATCGATAATATGAAATAAACACATGCACATGCTATAATTCAATACAGTATAGGTGTCTGAAAGACCGACTTTCGTTCATACGCAAATTGCAAAATTCATGATCTCATCCAAAAATAATAATGCCATTTTTATTTTAATTTAATGCGTAGAACCGTCTTTTACACGTAGATGCACTATGCCTCGGCCTGTTCTCACAAACGCGCTATATATCTCTCTATCTAACGCATAAGTGCACACACTTTATATACATCGGCATTTCTCTTTCACACATGCTCACAATCTCTCCCGGGGTGTCGGGGTGTCTCACGCACACGCAACACACACACACACACTCTCTCTCTCTCTCTATATATATATGTATATATATCTTTCTGACTACTATGTACCACACTTATCACTAATCTCAGTTGGAAAACACTATTTCTCTCACATGCATATATACACACGCACGGTCTCTACTAGCCCTCTATACGCACATATATGTGCCTACGTGTCTCCCGCACGCACATTATCTTTAGGCCTCTCTCGCACACATTGCCCCCCCACAGACACACCTCTCTCTTAGTAGTTGGCAGATATGATTCCATCAGATCATTCGGTAGGACATCCCTGACTGTTAGGACGGATGGTAATACGAGGCAAAGTTTTACCCAAGTTCGGACCCTTGAAGTTGAGGAAAAAGCCTACTCCTGGTACTATATATTAGTGATAGGGGTGTGTACAAAGTACACATGAATACCTGGCATTGTGCATGTGTGTATACTATCGACGAACTAGCCCCGAGGCTTCTATAACATACTCGGGGCCTAGGGTTACAAATCATATATAGTCGGCTTATCACTAGTGGGGATAGAGTCCTCCACGACTTTGGTAGCTTCGTGTTGTACGCTGACGACCAGTCCTCCACATGGGTCTTCGTATAATGCGTCTCGGTCCAACCTATGTGGCGCAGGATGGAACCGACCCATGAGTCCTCATGTTGACCCACCACAACTAGAAATGATGTGCCCACCCCAACTAGAAATGATGTTCCCACCACACCACACACGCAATCGGCCACTGAGAAAATAAGCATATACAATAGTACAATGTTATACATGAAAGTTAATTGCATGGTGCATCAAAAAATATTTGTTCTGCACTGTGAATGTTTATATTTTCTCCTAAAATATTAGTCACGGGAAAGAGAAATGAAGGGCATGTCTCTCCTAGTCTCCACCGGACACCCCCTCTTTCTACACCAATTTCACGTACGCACACAAACTATCTCTTGGCCCTCTAAAAGTATGCATGCCCATGACACATTCACGCGTGACGGTCACTGTATTTCAAGCCAAAGAACTATACGGTCACTGGACTTCAGAATATGCTCATTACGGTCACCATATACATTTTCGTGGTGATCATGTGGTATCTAGCTCACGATACGTCTCCGTATTTTGTTGATGACACTGACGGACATTGTATTTGATGCGTGTTCCATATTTTGTTGATGACACTTACGGTCATTGTATTTGAAGTGAAAGCATGATATGGTCTCTGGACTTCAGAATAAGCTCATCACTCTCACCACATACATTTTGTGGTGCTAACCAACCTGTGCTTGGATGGTTAGGAGGGCAGTGGTTTCTCGAGCCCACCAGGGTTAAAGTCCTGGTGCTCGCATTTATCCTGGGTTAATTTCAGTATTTTTCGGCAATGTGCGTTCAGTGGGAGGAGACATTCCACTCAACTAGGAGGAGACATTCCACTCAACTACGAGGCACCTATGGTGACTTCATAAAACCTCAAGATCATATGCTGGCACAGTCTCTCGAAGGTGCTCATAGGGGTAGGGTCTGCGTGTGTGCGCTTATAGCGGTGAGTGCTTGCATCCGTACCGTGTTAAAAAATACATGTCGTGATTATATGGTCATGGGCTCACCCGTACATCCGTATTTTGTTGATGACACAATAAATTGACCAGTCAAACATTCCATGTGGCGCAACTAGTGTTGCACCATCAGGGCACGTAACCGTGGGGCACCTGTCAGCGCGTATATGAAAGAAAGAAATGGTAGTATGAGTTTGTATTGTGTTAATAAAATACATTTTAGGGTGATCATACGGTCACTGGCTCACCATACAGCTCCATAATTTGTTGATGACACGATCAATTGACCAGTCAAATGGTCCACATTCAGCAGCGCACATTACCATAGGGCCCACCCGTCAGCGCATATATGAAGGAAATAAATGGTAATAAATCAGTGGTCGGTGGGGATTCGAAGTCGTGAGACCTCTAGTTGGCAGTCGCCGGCAGTGGGGGGGGGGCAGTGATTGGGCGGTGGCATGGGGATCGCCGAAGAAAAAGCTCGGCGCGGGGGGGGGGGGCTAGAGGCATGGCCGAGGCGCCGGCGGACCGGCGGTGGGGAGTGGTTTCGGGGCGAGTGGGGCGGCGTGGCCACGCGGGCCGGCCGCGGCCGGCGGTTCGGCCGGTGGTGGCTGGCGGCTCAGGGGGGTTGGAGGTTGAAGATAAACTGCAGACCCTTGATTTCTTATCCAACGGCTAGAAAATCTACTGACTAGAGATGAAAAAGTCAGTCGACTGACGTGTAGCCTCACCCCACACTTACACATGCACGCACGCAACACTCGCACGAACACACACACGCATGCAGGCATGCAACACTGACACGTTGTAACACCCACAATGCGGATATATCTCCCATGTGTTGGGGCATGACTTAGAGGCATAGCCGCAAGGTAGGCTTGTCGCAAGAGGGGTAATCTTCACACATCCCATGTAATGAATAAGAAAGGCATAAAGAGTTGGCTTACAATCGCCACTTCACACAATACATAAATAATTCATACATCAACCAAAGTACAATCTAAGGTCTGACTACGGAACCAATATAAAGGAAGACAACCCCAAATGCTAGATCCCCGATCGTCCCAACAGGGCTCCACTACTGATCATCCGAAAAAGAAACATAGTAATGACCCGAATCCTCGTCGAACTCCCACTTGAGTTCGGTATCGTCACCTGCACTGGTATCCTCGGCACCTGCAACTGTTTGGAAGTATCCGTGAGTCACGAGGACTCAGCAATCTCACACCCGCGAGATCAATACTATTTAAGCTTATGGGTAGGAAAAGGTAGTGAGGTGGAGCTGCAGCAAGAACTAAGCATATATGGCAGCTAACATACGCAAAAGAGAGTGAGAAGAGAAGCAACGCACGGCCGAGAAGCTATAAGTGATCAAGAAGTGATCCTAAAGCTCTTACGTTCAAGCATAACTCAAGGCCGTGTTCACTTCCCGGACTCCGCCGAAAAGAGACCATCACGGATACACACGCGGTTGATTCATTTTAATTAAGTTAAGTGTCAAGTTCTCTACAACAGGATATTAACAAATTCCCATCTGCCACATAACCGCAGGCACGGCTCTCGAAAGTTTATACCCTGCCGGGGTGTCCCAACTTAGCCCATTGTAACACCCCGGATATGACTTTCCCAATATGTATTCCAACTCTTGCCGTTTCCGGCGTTAAGTTATGTTATTTTCTCGGGTTCGGGTCTTTGTCTCCGTGTGTTGTTATCGTTGTCATGCATCTCATATCATGTCATCATGTGCATTGCATTTGCATACGTGTTCATCTCATGCATTCGAGCATTTTCCCCGTTGTCCGTTTTGCATTAAGGCGCTTCGTTCTCCTCCGGTGGTCATTTCTACGTTTCTGTCGTGTCTGGGGATTAAACATTTCCGGATTGGACCGAGACTTGCCAAGCGGCCTAGGTTTACTACCGGTAGACCACCTCTCAAGTTTCGTACCATTTGGTCTTCGTTTGATACTCCAACGGTTAACCGAGGGACCGAAAAGGCCTCGTGTGTGTTGCAGCCCAACACCCCTCCAAGTTGGCCCAAAACCCACCTAAACCCTCTCCATCATCTAGAGCATTTGATCACGATCGTGTGGCCGAAAACCGCACCTCATTTGGACATTCCTAGCTCCCTCAATGTCTATATAAAGAACCCCTCCTAAAAATCCCGGATCCCCTACATCCCTAAGCTCAGATCCTCTCCCTCCGCGCTCCGGACGTGTCCGCCCAGCCCCGCTGCCGCCACGTGTCGCCACCCTGTTCACCACCGCCCGTGCCCACATCACCGCACCGCGCGGGCCCACAAGGCCCGTGGCCGGCCCTCCCGCCGCCCGACTGGGCCGAGCCGCCCCAGCCGGCGCAGCCCGCGTCTTCCCCGCGACCGGCCACTCCAAGCCGCCGCCGACCGCGGCCGCCAACGCCAGCCGCCCCGCCACTTGACGCCGGCCGCCGCGCGCCCGCCCTACGCGCCGCCTCGCCCGTCAGCCGCCGACCGCGGCCGCCATCGCCACCGCCGGCTCCGGCCTCCTCCTCCCCTCGTCGCCGGATCCTCCAAGTGTCAAGTCCGGCCGCCGTCTCCCACAGCTCCGGCGAACCTCGTAAATCGCGCCCGGATCCCGATCTGGATCTGAGATCCAAAACTCGGTTGACTTTCTCCCTAACCCTAATTTTTTTGCTATGTTCATCGTGCCGTAACTCCTCATCCGTAGCTCCGTTTTGGGCATATAGCATATCAAAATGTTCGTCTCAGAGAGCACATAATTTCATTCCATTGCATCATTTTCATTTGAGTTCATATTGATTCCCGAAATGCTGTTAGAAGAGTGCTACTTGAGATAATTGCCAGATCTGCTGCTCCATTTAGATATTTGTCATTTTTGCCATGATTAATGTGTGCATGATATGCCCATGAGCTCTACATATGTTTTGTTAAGGGTTTTGCCATCTTTCCAGAGGTGCAACCCATGTATTTTTGTGATGTGTGTGGTGACTAGCACGAGCTTGCAAAGTGAGGCACTTGGTAATGCTGATTTCAGGGACTTAGCATTTCCACAAAGTCCTTGACCTGTTTATCTCATATGGCCATATGTTCATGTTGTTTCCTAGTGATCTGTGCCTCTTTTGAGGATGATCAGTAAGGATGTTTTATTAATCTTGTAGTGCTCTATCCATACATCTCTTTGTTTGCAATTATGGAGCACCCTAGCTTGAGTCAATCGAGCTCTACTTTTGCTACTTCGTGAATCTGGGCAGATTGTCTACTTGTTAGCGATTTTGCCGAGGATGTTTTAGTTGATCCGTGCATGCTATGTTATTGTTCTTGCCACGTCTAGCTTGCATTTTGTGTATTCTTTATGGGTGTATGCTTAGATTATCATGACTTGCTCCGTAGTGAGTGCATCGAGCTCGTAAACATGCCTACTTGATATCTGTTTTCAGCATGCTCCAGTTTTCACAAAGTCTGTGATCTGATTATGTTTTTGCCATGTTCACATGCTTGCAATTGTATTTTTTGATCCCTTTTGGCTCAAGGTCACTAAGGGACTTTTGTTAAGCTCTTTGAGTAGTTCCATGCCATGCTTTACTTTGCCATGTTCAGGTCCTGTAGCATGTAGTTTTGTTGCTCCGAAGAGTGCTATCTGATCTGAAATTCCAGACAAGTGTTAATTTCACTAAGTCTGAAATCTGTTTGCCATATGCATTTTTGCCATGCTTGTTTGAACCTGTTAATGGATTAATTGGCCATAGCTCAGTGCTAGACTTTTGTTAAGCATCATTAATGCATCCCTGCCATGTATTTTGTTGTCATGTTTGGGTGCTGTAGCTTGTTCATCTCTTTGCATTTAGATGGCTACTTGCTGTAAATCGCAGACCGGTGTCATATTTGAATTGCTTGCCATTTCCAAACCGTAACTCCGATTCCGACGTTCTTTATATCGTTTTCAAGCGATTTCATATCATCTTTCCAGTGGCACACTTGGATACCCAATTTGAGGCCAGGTTCATGCATCCCTTGTCAAATCTTGCATATGCATCCCGCATAGCATACCATCCTTGCATCATATTGTTTGATCCTTACACGTGGTTGATTGTGTTCTTGTTGCTTGTTTGTCTTGTTTGGGTAGAGCCGGGAGACGAGTTCGCTAATGAGGAGCCCGTTGAGTTTGCTTTCGAGGATCCAGTCAACTCTGACCACTTTGCAGGCTAGATGATCATACCCTCGAAATCACTACTATCTTTGCTTTGCTAGATGCTCGCTCTTTTGCTATGCCAATGCTACGATGCCTACCACCTGCTTTCAAGCCTCCCAAATTGCCATGTCAAACCTCTAACACACCATGTCCTAGCAAACCGTTGATTGGCTATTTTACCGCTTTGCTCAGCCCCTCTTATAGCATTACTAGTTGCAGGTGAAGATTGGAGACCGTTCCTTGTTGGAACATTTATTTACTTGTTGGGATATCATTATATTATCTTGTTATCTTAATGCATCTATACACTTGGTAAAGGGTGGAAGGCTCGGCCTCTCGCCTAGTGTTTTGTTCCACTCTTGCCACCCTAGTTTTCGTCATATCGGTGTTATGTTCCCGGATTTTGCGTTCCTTACGCGGTTGGGTTATAATGGGAACCCCTTGATAGTTCTCCTTGATTAAAGCTTTTCCAGCAATGCCCAACCTTGGTTTTACCATTTTCCACCTAGCCTCTTTTTCCCTTAGGTTTCCGGAGCCCGAGGGTCATCTTATTTTAACCCCCCCCCCCCGGGCCAGTGCTCCTCTGAGTGTTGGTCCACATGTCAGCTGCCGGTGGCCACCAGGGGCAACTCTGAGCTGGCCTATCCATACCTAAGACAATCTGGATGTGCCCTGAGAAAGAGATATGTGTAGCTCCTATCGGGATTTGTCGGCACATTCGGGCGGTGTTTCTGGTCTTGTTTTAACCTGTCGAAGTGTCTTGAAGAACCGAGGTACCGAGTCTGATCGGAACGTCTCGGGAGGAGGTCTATTCCTTCGTTGACCATGAGAGCTTGTCATGGGCTAAGTTGGGACTCCCCTGCAGGGATTTGAACTTTCGAAAGCCGTGCCCGCGGTTATGGGCAGATGGGAATTTGTTAATGTCCGGTTGTAGATAACTTGAACCTTAACTTAATTAAAATGAATCAATAGTGTGAGTTACCGTGATGGTCTCTTCTCGGCGGAGTCCGGGAAGTGAACATGGTGTTGGAGTAATGCTTGCGCAGGTTGCTCTCTAGTTCTCGCTCGCGCTTTGCCTCCTCTTCTCACTCTCTTTTGCGAACAGGATAGCCACCATATTTGCTAGTCGCTTGCTGCAGCTCCACATATTTACCTTGCTTACCTATAAGCTTAAATAGTCTTGATCGCGAGGGTGCGAGATTGCTGAGTCCTTGTAGCTCACAGATTACTATTACACCAGATGCAGGGCCTGATGATTCCGCTCCAGGTGACGCGCTCGAGCTCAAGTGGGAGTTCGACAAGGACTCTCAACGATACTATGTTTCCTTTCCTGATGATCAGTAGTGGTGCCCAGTTGGGGGTGATCGGGACCGTGTCGCATGTTGGGTTATCTTTTATTTTGGCGCCGTAGTCGGGCCATGAGTGTTTGGATGATGTAATGTTATTATGTACCTTGATTGACGTGGCGAGTGTAAGCCAACTATGTTATCTCCCCTTTTATTATCTATATTACATGGGATGTTGTGAAGATTGCCTAACTTGCGACATATGCCTTCAATGCGACTATGCCTCTAAGTCGTGCCCCGACACGTGGGAGATATAGTCGCATCGAGGGTGTTACAAGTTGGTAATCAGAGCCTTCCCCGACCTTAGGAGCCCCATTGCTTGTTTGTTTTAGCGGCCGAGTTGTGTCTAGAAAAATGTTTTGACTCATTTAGGAATTATATATCGGAGAGTTTAGGAATTCTTTTTACTTCCCAGTCTCCTCATCGCTCTGGTAAGGCATCCTGATGTAGAGTTTTGACTCTTCTCTTCTCAAATTTCACTAAAAAAAATTTAGGATCACGCGGGTATCTTGGAATCGTTCTGATGGTTTTATGACGAGAACATTGTCTTGGTGCCTCCTGTCAGGGGTTTTGTGGAAGTGTCCCGGGGAGTTGAGCTCTGAGGTGTTGTCGTCATAATTTTATCGTTGCAGTTCTGGAATACCTGAGTTTAGTACGCCGACATCGAAAATCTCTTTTATGCAGTTCGTTGGTGAGATAACCTCGACGCCACCCAGTACTGGGGCAGGAGTTCGGGAGTATCGCCATAACTTGTATAACGGATGCTTTTCGAAGGTTGAGGTAGATGGTTTCCGAAGTTTTCTCGGTTATGTGTTGAAGGATGGATACAGCTGGATGTAGGATTTGCTAGATTTGGGTGAGATATTATGCTTCCCCTATATCCCCAACACCTGATTGCATAACCGGAAAGGTTCGGGAGTTTCATAGGTGGGAATTCTTGTAGCTCTAGTTCTTCTTCCACGGATATTTGGTTTGAGATTGGGATTTCTTACCGATTATTCGTTCTTGATCCGTACCTTGTTGATTTATTTCTCTACCTAAATTCTACGTGGCTTCTCAATTTATGGATATGTGACCATTTCAAGAGGAATGCATTCGTTCATTTTGTTCGGATGTGAAGACTATATGTTGCAATTTTCATTCCGTTGGATTCAGCTTCAATATTTGTCTATCAATGTGCTAATGGATGTCAACCTCTTCAGGATGGCTCCTCCAACGCGCACGACTCCGAATCCTGATCCGCCACCACCTCCAGCTCCTCCGGAGGCATGGCAAGCTGTGATGGCCGCAACCAATGCAAACACACAGTTGATCATGCAAATTCTCCAAGAGCGTAATCAAGGCAACCAAGGGAACCAGGGCAACAATCAGAATCACTTTGCTACACTCAACCAGTTCCTTGCTAACGGGCCAAAGACTTTCAGCAATTGTGTTGAGGCAACCGATGCTGACGATTGGCTTGTGGATCTGTGCAAGCATTTTGAGTGCAGTAACGTCAGGCCTGAGGACTTTGTCAAGTTCGCTTCCTTCCAACTCAAAGATCAAGCTGCAGAATGGTTCCAGCAGTACAAGGATTCCAGAGGTGGACGTGTAATTACTTGGGATGAATTCCGTCAAGATTTCAGAGCTCATCATATTCCTCAGAGCGTGGTTGAAAGCAAGCGTGAGGAATTCCGCAACCTGAAGCAAGGCTCTTTGTCTGTCTATGAATACAACAAGTTGTTTCAGAAGCTCGCCCGCTTTTCCAAGCAGGACGTCCCTGATGAGAAGAGCATGATATACCAGTTTAGGGGTGGTCTGAAAGAAGAAATTCAGCTAGCTCTTGTTCTCTTTGAGCCCTTGAGGTATGATGAGTTCTACAACATGGCATTGAAGCAAGAGGCTGCTCAACTGAGGTGTGATGCTTCCAAGAAGCGAGTCAGAGATGCTACTCCTTCTTCCTCTACTCAAGTGGCCAAGCAGCAGAAGTATTGGCTTCCTCCTCCTCCGTTCCGTCAGCCGTATCAGCAGAAGAGCAAAGGTGGCAGTGGATCTTCCCACCCACCCAACCCTGGCTTTCAGAACAAGACTTTGTCTCAAGCTCCAAGATCGAGTGCTCCATATCACCGTCCGCTTTCAGAGGTCACGTGAAACAAGTGCCAACAGAAGGGTCACTACGCCAACAAGTGTCTCAACCAGAGGCATCTTCCTCCTCCTCCTCCTATGAGATCGGCAAGTACAGCTGTGGTCAAGCATAACCCCAAGCACGCCAAGGTCAACTTGATGAATGCAGCTCAGGCAGAGGACTCGTCAGATGTCATCATGGGTAACCTTCCAGTTAACGATATTCCTACAAAAGTTCTTTTTGACACGGGTGCATCGCATTGTTTCATCTCGAGACCGTTTTCATCTAAGCATGGTTTGGCTTTGCAAATTTTGCCTAGTCCATTAGCAGTTGTCTCTCCCGGTAGGCGCATGCATGCTAACTCAATTGCTCCAGAGGTTACTATCACCTTGGGTGACTACAAGTTTCTGGCTTCTCCAACGGTTCTTGGTGACTCGGATATTGATCTTATTCTCGGAATGGATTGGCTTTCTAAGCACAAGGCTCAGCTTGATTGTGCTGCCAGGCAGATTCAATTGACTCATTCGTCTGAGGATGTAATTGTCTTTGCCGCTCGGGATAATACCATCCGTCTGTTTTCTCTCAATGAGAAGGGTGAACTGGATGCGATCTCGCAAATTCCAGTCGTTTGCGAATATCAAGACGTCTTTCCAGAAGAGCTTCCAGGAATGCCTCCGCACCGGCCAGTTGAATTCATTATTGATCTTGAGCCCGGCACGGAACCTGTGTGCAAGCGTCCTTATAAGCTTGGACCTGAAGAGTTGAAGGAGCTAAAGAAGCAACTCGATATTCAAGAAAGAATGGGTCTCATCCGGCCTAGTTCTTCTCCGTGGGGTTGTGGTGTTCTTTTTGTGAAGAAGAAGGATGGAACGGACCGGCTTTGTGTTGATTACCGTCCATTGAACAAGAAGACCATCAAGAACAAATACCCACTCCCCAACATCAACGAGTTGTTCGAACAACTCAAAGGTGCCCAAGTATTCTCCAAGCTTGATCTCCGTATGGGTTATCATCAGATTCGAATCCGTGAGCAAGATATTCCCAAGATGGCTTTCAGGACAAGCTATGGTTCATATGAATACACTGTCATGTCTTTTGGCCTCATCAACGCTCCTCCGACTTTCTCTCGCATGATGAACTTCATCTTCAACGCCTACACCAATGACTTCGTTTTGGTCTATCTCGACGACATTCTGGTTTTCTCGAAGAACAAGGAAGATCATGCCAAGCACTTGCGTTTGGTACTCGATAAATTGAGGGAACACAAGTTCTACGCCAAGTTCTCCAAGTGCGAATTTTGGCTCGATGAGGTTCTTTATCTTGGTCATATCATCTCTGCCAAGGGCATTGCGGTGAATCCTGAGAAGGTGTCTGCAATTGTGAATTGGGAACCTCCTCAGAACGTGAAGCAACTCCGTAGCTTCCTCGGTCTCGCAAGCTACTGTCGAAGATTCGTTGAAAACTTTTCTAAGATCGCGAAGCCTCTCTCAAATCTTCTCCAGAAGCACGTCAAGTACGTTTGGTCTCCGGAGTGTGACATTGCTTTCAACACTTTGAAAGAGAAATGGATCACTGCTCCAGTTCTGACTCCTCCTGATGAATCCAAGCCGTACGAGGTCTTTTGTGATGCCTCTCTCCAAGGTCTTGGCGCAGTGTTGATGAAAGAGAAGAAAGTTGTTGCTTATACCTCTCGCCGGTTGAAGCCCAATGAGAAGAACTACCCCACTCATGATCTCGAGTTGGCGGCAGTTGTGCATGCTCTTTTGACTCGGAGACATCTCTTACTGGGAAGAAAAGTGGACATTTTCACTGATCACAAGAGTCTCAAGTACATCTTCACTCAGCCTAATCTCAACCTCAGGCAAACTCGATGGGTCGAACTGATTCAAGAGTATAATCCGAGTATCGAGTATACTCCAGGCAAGGCCAATGTGATTGCTGACGCATTAAGCAGGAAGGCTTATTGCAACAGTCTGATTCTCAAGCCTTATCAACCCGAGCTTTGTGAAGCTTTCCGCAAACTTAATCCGCAAGTTGTTCCTCAAGGTTTACTCGCCAACCTTCAAGTCTCTCCTACCTTGGAAGACCAGATTCGCCAAGCCCAGCTTCTTGATGCTATGGTGAAAAAGGTGAAGATTGGGATTGCCAAGAGTCAACCCAAGTACAAGTGCTACCGCCTTGATGACAGGGATACTCTCTTCTTCGAGGATCGTATTGTTGTACCCAAAGGTGAACTTCGTAAAGTGATCATGAACGAGGCTCACAATTCTCTCCCCTCCATCCACCCTGGGAGCACGAAGATGTATCAGGACCTTAAGCAGGCTTATTGGTGGACTCGAATGAAGCGCGAGATTGCTCAGTTCGTAAATGAATGTGATGTCTGCAGAAGAGTGAAGGCAGAACACCAAAGGCCAGCTGGTCTCCTCCAACCTCTTGCCATTCCAGAATGGAAGTTTGACCACATTGAGATGGACTTCGTGACTGGGTTTCCAAAGTCCAAGCGTGGCAATGATGCTATATTCGTTGTCATCGACAAACTCACCAAAGTGGCTCACTTTCTGCCTATCAAAGAGTCGATCACTGCAACTCAATTGGCGGAGCTCTATACCTCTCGAATTGTCCCTCTGCACGGTATTGCACAAGTGATCTCTTCAGACCGTGGCAGCATCTTTACCTCCAAGTTTTGGGATTCTTTTCAGAAGGCCATGGGCACCAACATCCGTTTCAGCACAGCTTTCCATCCTCAAACTAGCGGTCAAGTCGAGCGTGTCAACCAGATTCTTGAAGATTTGCTCAGGGCTTGTGTGACCTCCTTCGGCATGAAGTGGGAGGATTGTCTTCCTTATGCTGAATTCTCCTACAACAACAGTTTTCAAGCAAGTTCGGGCAAGGCCCCATTTGAAATTATGTATGGCAGGAAGTGCCATACCCCTCTCAACTGGTCTGAAACCGGTGAACGTCAGCTTTTGGGTAATGACTTAATCACAGAGGCAGAGGAAATGTGCAAAGTCATTCGAGATAACCTCAAATCAGCCCAATCCTGCCAGAAGAGCTACTATGATAGTAAGCACCGTGATTTGGCTTTCGAGATCGGAGATCATGTTTACCTCCGCGTCTCTCCTATGAAAGGTACTCGTCGCTTCGATATCAAAGGGAAGCATGCCCCCAGATACGTGGGACCTTTCAAGATTGTTAGCAAGAGAGGCGACCTCGCCTATCAACTCGAGCTTCCTTCAAACTTTGCAAATGTTCATGACGTGTTCCATGTCTCTCAACTTCGAAAGTGCTTCAAAACTCCTGACCGCACCGTCAACTTCGAGGACATTGAGCTCCAAGAAGATCTATCCTATCGTGAGCACCCCGTTGCTACTCTTGAAGAGACTGAACGCAAGACTCGCAACAAGTCAATCAAATTCCTCAAAGTCAAGTGGTCACACCATTCCGACCGTGAAGCTACCTGGGAACGCGAGGATCACCTCCGTTCTGAGTACACGGCGTTCTTTCAGTCCTAGATCTCGGGACGAGATCCTTTCGTAGTGGTGGAGTGTTGTAACACCCCGGATATGACTTTCCCAATATGTATTCCAACTCTTGCCATTTCCGGCGTTAAGTTATTTTATTTTCTCGGGTTCGGGTCTTTGTCTCCGTGTGTTGTTATCGTTGTCATGCATCTCATATCATGTCATCATGTGCATTGCATTTGCATACGTTTTCATCTCATGCATTCGAACATTTTCCCCGTTGTCCGTTTTGCATTCCGGTGCTTCGTTCTCCTCCGGTGGTCATTTCTACCTTTCTTTCGTGTGTGGGGATTAAACATTTCCGGGTTGGACCGAGACTTGCCAAGCGGCCTTGGTTTACTATCGGTAGACCACCTATCAAGTTTCGTACCATTTGGACTTCGTCTGATGCTCCAACGGTTAACCGAGGGACCGAAAAGGCCTCGTGTGTGTTGTAGCCCAACACCCCTCCAAGTTGGCCCAAAACACACCTAAACCCTCTCCATCATCCACAGCGTTCGATCATGATCGTGTGGCCGAAAACCGCACCTCATTTGGACACTCCTAACTCCCTCAATGTCTATAGAAAGAACCCCTCCTAAAAATCCCGGATCCCCTCCATCCCTAACCTCAGATCCTCTCCCTTCGCGCGCCGGACAACGTCCGCCGGCGCCGGACATGTCCGCCCAGCCCCGCCGCCACCACGTTTCGCCACCCTGTTCGCCACTGCCCGTGCCCACATCGGCGCGCCACGCGGGCCCGCAAGGCCCGTGGCCGGCCCTCCCGCCGCCCGACTGGGCCGAGCCGCCCCAGCCGGCGCCGCCCGCGTCTTCCCCGCGCCCGGCCACTCCGAGCTGCCGCCGACCGCGGCCACCTACGCCAGCCGCCCCGCCACTCGACGCCGGCCGCCGCGCGCCCGCCCGACGCGCCGCCTCGCCCGTCCGCCGCCGCCTCACCGCCGTCCGCCGACCCCGGCCGCCATCGCCACCGCCGGCTCCGGCCTCCTCCTCCCCTCGTCGCCGGATCCTCCAAGCGTCAAGTCCGGCCTCCGTCTCCCACAACTCCGGCGAACCTCGTAAATCGCGCCCGGATCCCGATCTGGATCTGAGATCCAAAACTCGGTTGACTTTCTCCCTAACCCTAATTTTTTTGCTATGTTCATCGTGCCGTAACTCCTCATCCGTAGCTCCGGTTTGGGCATATAGCATATCAAAATGTTCGTCTCAGAGAGCACATAATTTCATTCCATTGCATCATTTTCATTTGAGTTCGTCTTGATGCCCGAAATGCTGTTAGAAGAGTGTTACTTGAGATAATTGCCAGATCTGCTGCTCCATTTAGATATTTGTCATTTTTGCCATGATTAATGTGTGCATGATATGCCCATGAGCTCTACATATGTTTTGTTAAGGGCTTTTCCATCTTTCCAGAGGTGTAACCCATGTATTTTTGTGATGTGTGTGGTGACTAGCACGAGCTTGCAAAGTGAGGCACTTGGTAATGCTGATTTCAGGGACTTAGTATTTCCACTAAGTCCTTGACCTATTTATCTCATATGGACATATGTTCATGTTGTTTCCTAGTGATCCGTGCCTCTTTTGAGGATGATCAGTAAGGATGTTTTATTAATATTGTAGTGCTCTATCCATCCATGTCTTTGTTTCCAATTATGGAGCACCCTAGCTTGAGTCAATCGAGCTCTACTTTTGCTACTTCGTGAATCTGGGCAGATTGTCTACTTGTTAGCGATTTTGCCGAGGATGTTGTAGTTGATCCGTGCATGCTATGTTATTGTTCTTACCACGTCTAGCTTGCATTTTGTGTATTATTGATGGTTGTATGCTTAGATTATCATGACTTGCTCCGTAGTGAGTGCATCGAGCTCGTAAACATGCCTACTTGATATCTGTTTTCAGCATGCTCCAGTTTTCACAAAGTCTGTGATCTGATTATGTTTTTGCCATGTTCACATGCTTGCAATTGTATTTTTTGATCCCTTTTGGCTCAAGGTCACTAAGGGACTTTTGTTAAGCTCTTTGAGTAGTTCCATGCCATGCTTTACTTTGCCATGTTCAGGTCCTGTAGCATGTAGTTTTGTTGCTCCGAAGAGTGCTATCTGATCTGAAATTCCAGACAAGTGTTAATTTCACTAAGTCTGAAATCTGTTTGCCATATGCATTTTTGCCATGCTTGTTTGAACCTGTTAATGGATGAATTGGCCGTAGCTCAGTGCTTGACTTTTGTTAAGCATCATTAATGCATCCCTTCCATGTATTTTGTTGTCATGTTTGGGTGCTGTAGCTTGTTCATCTCTTTGCATTTAGATGGCTACTTGCTGTAAATCGCAGACCGGTGTCATATTTGAATTGCTTGCCATTTCCAAACCGTAACTCCGATTCCGACGTTCTTTATATCGTTTTCAAGCGATTTCATATCATCTTTCCAGTGGCACACTTGGATACCCAATTTGAGGCCAGGTTCATGCATCCCTTGTCAAATCTTGCATATGCATCCCACATAGCATACCATCCTTGCATCATATTGTTTGATCCTTGCACGTGGTTGATTGTGTCCTTGTTGCTTGTTTGTCTTGTTTGGGTAGAGCCGGGAGACGAGTTCGCTAACGAGGAGCCCGTTGAGTTTGCTTTCGAGGATCCAGTCAACTCTGACCACTTTGCAGGCAAGATGATCATACCCTCGAAATCACTACTATCTTTGCTTTGCTAGATGCTCGCTCTTTTGCTATGCCAATGCTACGATGCCTACCACTTGCTTTCAAGCCTCCCAAATTGCCATGTCAAACATCTAACCCACCATGTCCTAGAAAACCGTTGATTGGCTATGTTACCGCTTTGCTCAGCCCCTCTTATAGCGTTGCTAGTTGCAGGTGAAGATTTGAGACCGTTCCTTGTTGGAACATTTATTTACTTGTTGGGATATCATTATATTATCTTGTTATCTTAATGCATCTATACACTTGGTAAAGGGTGGAAGGCTCGGCCTCTCGCCTAGTGTTTTGTTCCACTCTTGCCGCCTTAGTTTCCGTCATATCGATGTTATGTTCCCGGATTTTGCGTTCCTTACACGGTTGGGTTATAATGGGAACCCCTTGATAGTTCGCCTTGATTAAAGCTTTTCCAGCAATGCCCAACCTTGGTTTTACCATTTGCCACCTAGCCTCTTTTTCCCTTGGGTTTCCGGAGCCCGAGGGTCATCTTATTTTAACCCCCCCCCCGGGCCAGTGCTCCTCTGAGTGTTGGTCCACCTGTCAGCTGCCGGTGGCCACCAGGGGCAACTCTGGGCTGGCCTACCCGTACCTAAGACAATCTGAGTGTGCCCTGAGAAAGAGATATGTGCAGCTCCTATCGGGATTTGTCGGCACATTCGGGCGGTGTTGCTGGTCTTGTTTTAACCTGTCAAAGTGTCTTGAAAGAACCGAGGTACCGAGTCTGATCGGAACGTCTCGGGAGGAGGTCTATTCCTTCGTTGACCATGAGAGCTTGTCATGGGCTAAGTTGGGACTCCCCTGCAGGGATTTGAACTTTCGAAAGCCGTGCCCGCGGTTATGGGCAGATGGGAATTTGTTAATGTCCGGTTGTAGATAACTTGAACCTTAACTTAATTAAAATGAATCAATAGTGTGAGTTACCGTGATGGTCTCTTCTCGGCGGAGTCCGGGAAGTGAACACGGTGTTGGAGTAATGCTTGCGCAGGTTGCTCTCTAGTTCTCGCTCACGCTTTGCCTCCTCTTCTCGCTCTCTTTTGCGAACAGGATAGCCACCATATTTGCTAGTCGCTTGCTGCAGCTCCACATATTTACCTTGCCTTACCTATAAGCTTAAATAGTCTTGATCGCGAGGGTGCGAGATTGCTGAGTCCCTGTGGCTCACAGATTACTATTACACCAGATACAGGGTCTGATGATTCCGCTCCAGGTGACGCGCTCGAGCTCAAGTGGTAGTTCGACGAGGACTCTCAACGATACTATGTTTCCTTTGATGATGATCAGTAGTGGTGCCCAGTTGGGGGTGATCGGGACCGTGTCGCATGTTGGGTTATCTTTTATTTTGGCGCCGTAGTCGGGCCATGAGTGTTTGGATGATGTAATGTTATTTATGTACCTTGATTGACGTGGCGAGTGTAAGCCAACTATGTTATCTCCCCTTTTATTATCTATATTACATGGGATGTTGTGAAGATTGCGTAACTTGCGACATATGCCTTCAATGCGATTATGCCTCTAAGTCGTGCCTCGACACGTGGGAGATATAGTCGCATCGAGGGTGTTACACCCATCACAAGCTCTCACGGTCAACGAAGGATATTCCTTCTCCCAGGAAGACCCGATCAGTCTCGGAATCCCAGTTACAAAACATTTCGACAATGGTAAAAAAAGACCAGCAAAGCCGCCCAATGTGCCAACAAATCCCGATAGGAGTTGCATGTATCTCGTTCTCAGGGCACACCGGATGAGCACTCCGTACAACTAAAACCAACCCTCGAGTTTCCCCGAGGTGGCGCTGCAAAGGACTCTAGTTCGAACCAACACTCAGAGGAGCACTGGCCCGAGGGGGTGGGGGGTTTAAAATAAAGATGACCCTTGAGTCTGAAGAACCCAAGGGAAAGGTATATGGTGGTAGGTAGGCAAATGGTAAAACCAAGGTTGGGCCTTGCCGAAGGAGTTTTACTCAAGGCGAACTGTCAAGGGGTTCCCATAACACCCAACCGCGTAAGGAATGCAAAAATCAAGGAACATAACACCGGTATGACGGAAACTAGGGCGGCAAGAGTGGAACAAAACACCAGGCATAAGGCCGAGCCTTCCACCCTTTACCAAGTATATAGATGCGTTAAAGTAAATAAGATATAGTAATGATATCCCAACAATATCCATGTTCCAACATGGAACAAACTTCATCTTCACCTGCAACTAACAATGCTATAAGAGGGGCTGAGCAAAAGTGGTAACATGGCCAAACAACAGTTTGCTAGGAAAGGTGGGTTAGAGGCTTGACATGGCAATATGGGAGGCATGATATAGCAAGTGGTAGGTAGCGCGACATAGCGATAGAACGAACAACTAGCAAAGCAAAGATAGAAGTGATTTCGGGGGTATGGTCATCTTGCCTGCACTGGTCTCAGAGTTGTCGAAATCTTGATCCTCGTAAATGTACTCAACAAGTTCCTCAGTCACGTACTCGTCTCTCGGCTCTACCCAAAGCAATAACACGAGCAAATGAACAACAATCAATCACGGTGCAGTGCATAAGCAACATGATGCAAAACATGGCATGATATGCAAGACATGATATGCAATGCATATGCGTGCTCCATAAGGGAAAGAATGAGAAAGACATCAAATTGGAAAACCAAGTATGCCACTAGAAATATGAGATGATTTCGGTTGCAATCGATATAAAGATCGCCGGAAACGGATGCACGGCTTGCAAATGGCAAGCAAAACAAGAATGACACAATTCTGCGATTAACAGCACGATGCCACTTAGAATGCAACAAGAAACTAAGCTACTGCATTCCAGCAGAGCAACAAAGCATATGGCAGTGATGTACACGAGATGCTTGACAAAACATGAACACTGAGCTATGGCTAAATCACAAAAGAGCAGGTTCAAACAAGCATGGAAAAAGTGCAAAAGATATCAGCATCACAGACTTAGTGAAAAATACTAACATGTCAAAACAACATCAGGAAGTAATGTTTAGAGCAAGCAAACAACATGCTACAGGAACATATCATAGAAAACAAAGGCATGGCTTGATTCTAATAAATGCATAGAAAAAAAGTCACTTACTGATCTTGAGCCAAAAAGGCACAAAAGATATGATGGCACCCATGTAAACATAGCAAGTTTTATTAACAGTTTCAGACTTAGCAGATTTATGAAGGCAACTTTGCGAGCTCATGCCACTCACCACAAAGCATTGCATGAGAATATAAGAATACCAATAGCAAGATGACATGTTCATGAAGCTAACGATGGCAATAGCTTGGATCACTACCAACAACTATGGCAATATTGATTAACATGTTAACATTCTGCCACGAACATTTTATAGCAAAAGTAGAGCAAAAACGTGACATGTTAGAGAACTCCATAATTGCAAACAGGGGCATAGATGGATAGAGCATAACCACATGTTCAAAACATCGTTACTGAAGTATCCCAAAATAAGCATGGATCTTACTGTAGCATCAAGTTTACATGGCATCAAAATAACAACAGGAAAAGACTTAGCAAAATCATAAGTCTCTGAAAACATCAACATTGTGGAACCTACTTTGCATGCTTGTTATAGTCACCACATAGATCACAAAAATACAATACAAGCACCCCTATAAAGATGGCATATTGTAGTTCAAAAGACATGTAGACCTCAAAAGAATACGATGCACACATCAAATGCAACAAAAATGACAAAACCTCATGATCTAATAAGTACCAGCAGTTAACATTTTATAGCACTCTTGCATCAATGAAAATTGCATCATAAAGAGCGGTATCATGCATGGAAATGCTACTGGCATGAAGAGCTCAACGAGACGAACAATTTGATATATCATATGCATGAACCGGAGCACCGAGCATATAGATATGGCATGCCAAAGCTAGCACCAAAATATTGTAGATCTGGGGACTTAGAGAAATTCAACCTTGGGAAAAAGTCAACGCAGGATCGGACGGAGCAGGATGGCGCAATGCGGTTCGATCCGGGCGTTTGGATGCCGGGATTGGTGGATCTTGTCCACCCAACGGTGGATCCGGCTCCGACGAGCTCCGGCGAGCCGGTGGAGGAGGCGGGCGACGCGCCGTGCGGTGGAGGCGGGGCTCCCGGTGGCGGCGCGACGGATCCAGGCGCGGCGGCGACGCGGAAGCCGAGGCGGTGAGGTAGCGGCTGGACGGCGCGGGAGGTGGCCGGACGCGCGCGGGCGCTGCCGGCAGCGGCGGACCCGCGGGGGCCGGCCTCGGGCCCAGCGGGCTTCGGTGATGGCCGGCGGTTGCACGCCACGTGGCGGCTCGCCGTTCGATGGGACGGAGGCGGACGCTTCCGGCCGGAGCGGGCACGTCCGGCGGCGCGGAGGAGGATGGAGCTAGGGTTTGGACTGTGCGAAAAATTCGGAGGGGGTCACATATTTATAGGTAGAGGGAGTTTGGGGTGTCCAAATGAGGTGTAGTTTTCGCCCACACGATCGTGATCTGACGACGGAGGACATGGAGATGGTTTAGATGGGTTATTGGGCCGTTTTGGAGGGGTGTTGGGCTGCAACACACAAGAGGCTTTTGTAGTTACCCGGTTAACCGTTGGAGCATCAAACGGCCTCCAAATGGAACAAAATTTGATAGGCGGCCTACCGGTGGTGTACCAAGGCCACTTGACAATTCTCGGCCCATTCCGAGAATGTTTTTCCCCGCTCACGAAAAGAGACAAGAGGGGTGCGCCGGTGCACGTGGGAGTGTCGGATTGCGAAACGAACAACGGGGAAAATGCTCGGATGCATGAGACGAACACGTAGGAAAATGCGATGCACGTGATGACCTGATATGAAATGCATGACATGAAGAAAAAGCAAAATGAAGACAAAACCCAACCACAAAGGGAATCTCATAACTTAAAGCCGAAAATGGCAAGAGTCGGAGTTACAAATATGGCAAGTTACATCCGGGGTGTTATACACGTACACATAATGAACACACGCACACATGCAGGCGTGCAACAGTGACACGTACACATGCACTCACGAACACACGCACGTACGCACACATGCATGCAACACTGAAACGTACAGATGCACGCACACAACACTTGCACGCCTGCATGCACACAACACACGATGCAAGACACACGCTCAACCTATACATGCATGCACCCTTTGTTAAGGACATGGATTGTTATGGGTATTAATCAATCTTATCTGTGATAAGCAAAACATTGATGTTTGAAGCAGTCTTTATGAATCACAACATATCGAACACGCTATCAACGTATATATGAAAAAAATTAAAATTGTCTTACATTATATAGTAGGCTTATCTAGACGAAATAGATGACGTCACACTCAATGAACAATGATCGGTTTATGAAATGCCCACTTCTGACCGCCCTGGCACACCAAAAGTTCCTCTGCCGTGCGCTGCCTGCGTTGGGTCACTGACATGCAGGCCATGTACCCAAAGAGCCCACACGTCAGTGGAAGAATGACGCGGTGTCGTACGTCAGAGTCGAGGGCGCCACTCAATGCACGCCCGGCTGAACACGCCTCCTTGCCGCATTCAAGCGCCTCCATGAAACCCGTTTGGAAGCCGAGAAACCCACTCTGGACACACGCCCGTTCATGATCGAGCCGACATTAAACGCAACGCCGGCCGAGCTCCTCCCATCCGCCGTCCATTTAATCTCCTATTTAAACGAGGCCAAACGCCAGTCAAGAATCACACACCTCCGTCGTTCCCCTATCCCCCCTTCACTATTTTGTCCACTCTTACAATGGCTTATGAAGAGTAGTTATCCTGCATCCAAGCCGGCTGGGTGGCCCGCTGAGCCCGCCGGATACGAGCTATGCAGCTCGCTGATCCACGTCCCTCCCCTCGCCCGACGGAGCCAGTTGCCGCCCCAAGCCGGCGCGCGGTTCAGCAACTCGCCACTCCAGGCCAGCTCGACGAGGAGCGGCGCACGGGTGTCGTCGCAGCCATCCATGCCGCTGCCTCGTACCGCGCCTCCCGTGTCTGTGACCGCGTCTCCCGTTTATGTGGCTGATACTCCCATGCCGACGGCCGCGCCATGCAAGCAGAGACAGAAGCTGGGTGTGCGGAGAGTGACGAGTCGGTGGCCAGCGCCTCCGCGTCCGCCGCCATCATTGAGGAGAAGTAGAACACGGGAGGCCGTCGCCGCTTGGATCCCGTGAAGGCCACCGCGGAGGCGATGCCGGCATACACAGTAGGTGTCTTGCCGGATCATTTTGTTGCGAGGACCTTCGTCAACCCCGCATGGGCTGCATGGAAGCAGAGAAGCCCCCTTCCACCATCATCTTCGGTTTCGGCAGTGGGGAAGCGATCCGTCCTTTGCGTTGAAGAATATACCTCGGGGGCTCCCGGCAGTCTGGTGATCGTGCGGCCGGACATGAGGAACACATATGGATCGGTGGGCGACCATTTAGGCAATGTATTATATACCTGTGCTGTCCAGAACTAGCACCGCTTAGTTGATTTGAATGTAATGAAATCCGTCATGTTTGTATCAAAATCTAGTATTTTATATGAATTCCGTCATTGTTTATATGAAATATCGCCGTGTTTGCATGAATTTCGTCCGGTGGGTTGAGTTTCTGTCAGAATGTGTGCGACTATGGTTGGATGGCGTAATATGAGGGTCGCCAGTCGGTCTGCGGCTTGCTCGGGTGGCGTGGTGGGACAAAAAAAGCACAACTCGTGCGAGCTCATCTCCAACGTGCATGCTGGAGGATGCATGAGCACCCGAGCCATTGCTCGTTCATCGGTGGCAAAGGCACCAGTGGGCAAAAGGTCGCCAATATTTTGGCTACCCCAGGCAAGATCCAAACAGCCCCTCCGAGCAGATTCAAATCCCTCGTTTGCCATGAAATTTTACCATGTGTTGTTTTCATGGACTAGCAAGATGCTTGTGCATTGCACGGAACATAAAAAAGATGCATTTTTTTACAAAACACCTGTTGTGATTGACCCATGCAGGAGTAATCCCATGTGTAAAAACTAATGATATCTCAGGAATTTTATCGGGAAAATGGTATCTCGAGAATTTCATCGAAAAATGATATCTCGAGAAAGATGAGAGATAAGGTGAGGAGGAGTGGGGCATGGTGGTGACTGTTGTTCGGACTGGGCGGAGGCATGGGGATGGATGGCGCATTATGTCTAGGTTTGTATCTCTCCCACACATACTCCCGTCTCTTTCCCAACCACACCCGCGCGGGTACACTGTGGAGCTCATTTCTGTATGAAAAGGCAGCCCACATGGTAATTTGACACGTGTATTGGTTGTCCACTTGATGGAGGATCGTCTACCATGGGTGAACAAAAAAATTGTGACTTGACGTGTGATGTTAAAAAAAGAGGCAACCATGTGGGGCCTACCTTAGAGGCAAGGCTCTATACACTTGAGATGCTTTGTATGTATTACTTTTTATGTGTCCCTCAACTCGTAGAACGAGGAGAAGCTTGCTTACTACGTCGTCTCCCCCGCCCACGGGTGAAGTGGCTCAGGACGAGGTGAAGCTTGCGCCCGCTCCCTCGCCCACGCGCGCGGTGGCTCACATGATGAGGAGAACATTTTACAATTCCCTTCGTTTATTCCTCGTCCCTACCTTTATTAGAGAGTTTATCATATTGTTTGGAATATACAGTGGTATATAGGAGTAGTACTACTACATCAATTTCCTTGGAGTCCGTGGTGCAGCAAGCTACCCTAGCCTATGTTACTACTCCCTCCTTTCCAGTTTATGGCTCAATTTCAAAATCTCTCCAACCAAGGTAGATGGTGAGTGGTGGAATTAATTTTGTAGTTTGCACAAGTAATGTACGCTCGTTTTTCTCAAGAAGTTATGTTTACCGAGGCATTAATTAGAACGAATGCATGCATGACCACTAAATTTCCATGAACTTGTACATGCATTGGTGAGTTTTCTCTTGACAATGCTTGCATCGGGTGATTTAACGCACCTCAAAATCCAACATGTGATGGTACTACTACTACTACTAGTAGTAGAATTGAGACTTATAAAACGGAAAAAGTAATTTTTTTAGACGAGCCCTACAAACCAGAAAGGAGGGAGTAGTAAGTAGTATACTACCTCCATAGTGGGTACGTACTCCGTAAAATCATATTTTCCCAAAACTAAGTCGTTCAACCTTTATTTGCTTGTTTCCCTTCCTGCCTCGTTGCCTCGAATAGACTATGCCAAACTCCCCTGCCTGCCACGTGGGAAAAGACCTGCCCTCGCCTTTTTCTAGTCCGGGTTTGTATCGATGGATCGCGCGAAGCAGGAAAAACCAAGTTATGTCTTGTACTCCTTCATCGACGCTCGCTTTCATGAATTATATACTTCCTCTAGCCGACATGTGGGACATATAGCAATCGGGTCGACGTATCATGCACCAAATAACAGTGCAGAACAGCAGGGGGACACACCCCGGTCGTACCGCCCCAGAAGTAGTAATGAGCACTGAGACGTTAAATCACAATGTCGCACCTTCCCAGACGGGCGAAGCAACCATTATTTCACACTTCGCTTCGCCATCATCTCCTTCGAGAAAACCACGTACGTATTTCTTCTGCCATTGTTCTGCCTCAAGAGGGACACACGCATCGCCTTGGTACATCATGACACATGGGACCGCATGACAGGCCATGCTCCCCTGTCCATCACTCGGTAAAATAACCTCATTTTTACTACTTCCTCCGTATCGGTTTACAGGGCATGCATGTCATTCTAGGTTGAGAATTTAACTGGCTATATATGTGATGAACAGTATATGTTCAGAAACTACATCCACTTAAGAATCCAATGATATACTTTTTGTGACATAGTAACTCATATTTAGTTAGTCAAATGGATGACCGAGAACTACGTGCGCACCCTATAATCCGAGAAAGAGAGGGTAGTACAATATGTACCTTTTTAGATCAATATAGTTGGGATTCACCAAGGAGCAAAACCAAGTGGTAGGCTGCTCCTGTCGTGTTGACGTAGCAACTCAAGCAGGGTTAGTCCGCACACGAAATGGTGACACACTTAAGAGGGCCCCTTTGGCCGACATGTGGCACATCCACCGTATTGTTCCACGTGCGATGCACCAAATTACAGCTCGGAGCAGCGGTTGGCCTTGGAGGAACCCCAGTCGTAGCGCCGCAGTAGTAGTGAATGGGCGATGAGGGGTCAAATCACAAAGCCCCACCTTTCCTGCATTAAGCTGGACGGACGAAGAAACCATCATTTCACTCTAGGGCGCAAGAGCATAAAGAAAATAGAAAACGAATGATGTGTGCGACAGCTACCTAGGGCACCCCAGGGTTGGGGCCTCCACTACAAATCCATATTTGTTTGAAAGCGCCTCCACTACAAATCCGCTTCTCCCTCGTCCTCTTGAAGAAAACCGATGATGAGTGTGGCGGTAGGGTTTGTAGGAGTACTATGGTGGGCGGAGCCACATTGTAGTAAAAGGGAGAGGGATTGAGTTCGAGTCGACGCCTTAATATGTGTGGGCCGCTTGGTTTTATGGGAACGAGGCAACATTTTGGGTTTGGGGACCAGTGGAGATATACGTACAAAAAATTATGGACATAGATTCGACCGAAAGGCAATGATGCATGGGCCCTGCATTTTGATATACCCGCGGCCGCGTGAAATTTGCTACTCTACTCAAAACTACTAGTAAGGTACACATGCATTGAACACATGAGATTTGGAAATCAAATTATGAATAAATACACACTATAACATGTAAAGCTTTGAGTCATATATGCATCATGTAGATGTTCGTTTAGTTCTTATAGTTCATCTCATTCAAAATTAATTAGTTTTATAAAAAAGGTTAAGATTCGTGGGATTGTGCATTGTAAATCATAAAGTAAAAAATCAAATAATGGCAATTCATTTAGAAAAAAAAAGTTTGGGAAATTATGATACAGAAGATTCTAAAACAAAGGAGAAGTGCCTGTGTGTTGAGGTTTGTGCATTATGCTTAAGTTCAACCATGGAGTCTTCTAGATTGTACATGTGGCAGAATCTGGTGGAATGATGATGATATCCAACGGCCAGTAGTGCTCGGATTTGCCATCTCTGCACTGTCGGATTAGCTTCATCCAACGACCATCTTTCAAAGTTATTCACACACTATATAGGGGTATAGGTGTAGATAATGCATAAAAGTTCCTCCAAAAACATCTACTATAACTAATGGGAAGTGAATGTATGCTTAAAATGAAAAAATGTAATACTACCTCCGTCTAGGTGTATAAGTCATCTTAGGTTTTTTTGCTAGTTAATAGCATTCCATGCAATGTATTAACCATTGCATGTCATGGTTGAAAGTCTCAAGCCATTGAAAGCATGCACGGCCCACATCTCTTATTGGTTGATATGTCATGAAACAAGAAACTAGGAGGGAGTTAATGTACCATGCCAAAGTGTTTTGGGATTATTTGGTTTTCGGAATATGACTTACACACCTAGACAGAGGGAGTACAAACAGAAAAAATGAATTGTTGTTAAAAGAATGACATTTCTAACAAAAATGTGAATGTGAACTACATCTGTGTGCATGTGACCAACACATACATTGTCAATACAAAATTTAATGCAAGAAATAACTTATGAGTAACATGCACAAATTGATGATGTGGTGCTTGCATGCATATAGTAGAAAAACAATGTGATTTATGACTTGCATGCATGGCGTGTTCTTGTGCCATAGTTGCATGTCTACGAAAAAAGCTACTAGTGGGTTGTACTAGCTATTTAGGAATAGAAGATGTATACATGGAAGTTGTAGGGAAAGAGATGACATGTATCTCAATTCCTATGAGTAGGGATTGGAAAAGAGATGCCATTAGGTTCACATCATAGGAACTTTTGTATTGAATCTAGAGATGACATGTATGTCAATTCCTATGAGGAGGGATTAGAAAAGATATGTCATTTGGTTCACATCATAGGAACTTTTCTATTGAATACACGCTAATGTTTATTTTCCTTTGAAATTATGGGAGTATAGGAATCCATTCATATGAACCAAGTGGCTCTAAAGCTATAAAAAATGATATCATGTTTATTTCCATTGAAATGTGGAGTATATGAATCTATTCCTATGAACCAATTGGCTCTAAAGGAAAAAAATTCTATAAAAATCATATCATATAGAGTTCCTATGATATTCCTCCGCACCAAAGGATGGTTGAAATTGCTGCAGGTGATACGATGGACTTTCTCTGTAGATTCCTTCCCCACCTTTATAGTTACCTCTCGAAGATGAATGAAATGATATATATTGGGTATTCTATATGTGCATTTTGGTACACGAAAACCCGGTAAAAGTTTGCAAGGTTCTAATTTTCAATAAAGCTATATGCACTGCATTTTGGAACAGAGGGAGGAGCATACGGCAGTTGCTAACACTCACATGGAAGATTTGTGTGTAGGAGGTGTGGCGGCTCTGTTAAATGACATGGCAAAACTGACATTGTCGGATGCCGATCTAACAGTTCTTACGGCATTCGTTGGGAAATGGCTTGTGGCAAACGTTTGTCAGATAATGATTTACAGACACATGCATTGCATTGATACGTGCCCCCTCTCTCTCACGCACACACGCACCCTCACGAGTCACGACTCTCCCGAGTCACGACTCTCCCGAGTCCTCTCGCACCTGCCGTCTATCTGCAGGTAGACGTCACACACATATGTGCTCTTCACACCCTACCTTTAGAACTTCTAAAAAACAAAAGACATCGTGCACCTTTTATTTTAGCTCACACGTCACACACTTATACTATTACTCTTGTGGCGAACGTTCTTTGAGCATAGTATATTGTACTCTCACGAAGAGAAGCGGTGCACGCATGCACTAGTTCTCTCACACCCACTCGCAGGTACACATAGGAGCGCATTTTTTGAAGCTGGTACAACAAGATCACTCCACTATATATATAAGCAGGAGCCTTAGCGCTTGCTTTACTAGGGTTCCTCTCTTTCACTCTCTCATGCTCTCCAGATCTAAGCAAGACATAGGTGGCCACACTCTCTCTCTCTGCTCATGGCTGGTCACAAATCTGGCCAGACCACCTCGACCAGGGCAGGGGTGTAGGTGCATTGTTCACGCTGTCGTCGGCAGCGAGGAAGGATACCAACGGCTACCCATGCGTCCCGACCGGCTGCCGTGCCATTCTCTCCGAGAGGGCGCCGGCTCGGGAGCGCCTCCGACCCCTTCTTCCTCCCTGCGGTATTGTGGCCAAGATGTGGCCTCCCGACGTCGTCTTTGCCACATGCCGATGACCCTCAGGTATTTATTCCTTCAAAACCTGCATTGCTCTACCACCCCAGCTTCCCACGTGGCTGCGTGTGGATCTTTTTCTACTTTCGTCGGCTGTTCCAAAGCCACCTAGCCTTTTACTATTATTAGAGGTAAAGCTAGTTCATACAGTCGAATCTAAGAGTTGGTTCAAATAGGGAAGAAAGTGGGAATGTTGTAGCATGAATCTAGGACTTGGTTCTAAGAGGAAACAGGGGAAAGTAGTAGATACTGGCTACCCAACCGGTCTCTTGGTTGAAAAGGCGAAGAAAGCATGATGGATGGCGAAGGGTGGGGGGAAGTGGACATGTCTCTTGGTTGAAAAGGGAAAGAAAGTGAGGGGTGTTGGGGGACAACGCAAATGAGAATGAGCAGGTCTAGATTTCCTATGCTCACATAGGAAAATGTCGCCGAAGAGATAAAAAATGGGACAAATGCAGACATGATGCCTGAGTGTTTGCCGCTCTCGGCAACCACATCTGCCTCACCACTTTATGCCCTTGCTGTCCCTACGCCCATATCACTACCATTAATGTAAAATAACATGATGCATTAAGCAATGCTGCCTAATGTCACTATAAGTAAGGGTCTAGTGACGTCGATAAATTGAAGCAATGTCACCACCATTTTATGAAGTGCTTCCGTCTTTCTTTATTTCCCATGAATTGTGTTTTTGCAGTTACAATTAAATCTCACACCGCTAACATTGCTTCATCCCAGTGGAACTGCACAAATTTGATTACATATTTACTGACCATGTGCTACTCTCATGACAATAATACTAATGCTATTGTTCTGCATGTTAATCTAGTGGCAGTGTTGATGTGATGTGATGCAACTTACTTAAGGGCACTTTCATACTGTCAGTCTAGTGCCAATTATAACACAATAGATGTTGTTGTTAATCATACGCCATTGCAAATATCTGTCACTGTTTAAATAACCATATTTCTTATTTGCACAAACAGGGATGTATGTCTCCATATCGTTTCTATCTGTGCAATCAAAAGTACACACCTCAGTTTTAGTACAACTGCACAAAATGAGATGGATATTCCTAGCTATCGTCCTCTAACCACCAGTGTTCCAGGTATTCCTACATTGGTAGTAACTAGGTAGAATGACCAACGCAATCTAAAAGAAGTTGATTCGTACATTTTACTTCCTGATTGCAGTGCAGGGATCAGTGAAAATAACTGCATCCTAGTCCGGAATGCACTTTCTACGAGTTGATCCATGGACCGAGGACTAGCTGGCACGGCTGCAGAGAGGTTTTTGGGACAGGTGCGCGGACAAGAGGCATTGTGGTCTGCTTATTTCTGCAAATAGTGGTGCTTAAATTTAGTGGAATGCACAAGAATTTCAGCTGGTCAGTACACTACATGGTTCAGTTCAGCATTCCAGCTGAGAACACAATTATAATTGGTTATTCTGGAATGATAGAACCTAACCCTGGATGGTGGCAAAAAGAAAAAACCAGAGTGAACTCCAGGAATTTTAAGCCTGCCGGGAGGCCCTTTGCTTAGAGAAGCCTTGCTAGTTTTTTCCTATTTTGTAAACCTTCTCACAACTTTGTCTTTTGCTATGAACTAGTATATGTTTGCTATGTTCTATGAATCATTGAGATGTATAAAATTACTTAACTTATGCTTTTCAAGTTTTTTATGAAGCCGAGTTTAATGTGAGTGTTCCACATGAACACTAGACTAGCGTGTGAACGTTTGGAATTTACATTGTGGCCTCAGTTAACTGCATGAACCACTGTAACAAGATACGTAGTTGCTTATATGTCAGACAATAGATTATTGATTGTTAGCTGGTCTATAGCCTAGTGTTGAAGCGAGCTGAGCCAATGTGTCGTGTTTTGCACAACTGCTTACAAGTGGGGCAGCACCAACAGTGTTTACAAGTACTTATGTATACGTCGGCGCACAATTCTCGAACGAGTACTCTATTTCATCAAACACACACTGCTCGTATGGTAAACCGTGACAACTTATGTCGTACCATGCCATATTCATGAAAAAATTAGTGAGGACGCATCTGTTTCGGCAACAATTACGATGGTTCTCACATGATTCACGGGCACACAAAAGTAGCAGTAGTTCCCATAGACGGATTCAAACAGAGTACTAGCCCAGAGGGCTCGATAATAGGCAAGGTTCGGATAATTAGACACAATCCAAACTACTATTAAACACTAGCTGGGGCAACTATTTCATGCCTCGATCTAATTTGGGCTGGACACAATATGGACCTTGCCATGAACATCACCGAGGATGTCCGGCAGCAGCTCAATCCTGTGAACTTTCATGAAGATAACCTTGTGGCCTTGCCACTCAAAAACTTGTTTGTGGAGGCATGCCACATCATCTTCCTGCGTAAGCTTGACAAGAACAGTATGCCTCACAAATGAAGGAGTAGCTTTGAACTTCTTGTGCTTCAGTACACCCTAGAAAACACGCCTGACAACAGTGAGGCTGGAATACATCTCGACATTGGTATAAGTGCAAATGGCTTCCATGATCCAACAACCTAAGAACTCTGTTTTCCCAGTGCGTATATTCAGGTCATCCGCCTCATAGCGAGTGACATGTACAACCACACAATCCTTGTCTGCATCAGGGCTCTAATTGAAACATAAACAAATTCTGAATTACTTTCCAGTATAAGAAACACAAGTTATTTAAACCACTATCTATAGCATGGAATCGAAGCTAAATAAAATTTTGCATTATTCATCAGCACATACTTAGATGAAAAACCACAATCGAGATCGGCAAAGAAGAAAACCACCTTGGGTAGCTCAGCGGGGGGGGGGGGGGTGGACATCCTTGAAGGGGAAAACTGCTCCTGCAGTGCCATGGGGGTTGTAACCTCAAACAGGGCGTTGACCATCTCAGTAGTGGCCGTGAGCGTATCTGGGGTCAGCTCGATGGCTGCCTCCATCTTCTTGGAGCTTTTTGTCTCGTGGGGATCAGCACCCTGCGTCTGCTCCAATATCGGGAGATATTTGCCTGGTTCTCCTTGGTCCACCATGAAACTGACGAATACTAGGAGACCACTGAAAGGAAAACACAATCGCAATGACAATGAAACAAAAAAGAGAGTGGGGATCGGTCACTGCTTTGCAAAAGTTCTTTTTTTCTCTGAACGAAAATATACCAATATCACGGATCCGCTTACCTTCCCTTCGTTGGGAGAGAAGAACAGTGGCAGATGCGAGTGTTGGCTTTCTTGAAGACAGTGAGGGAGAAGGGGATTCAACGAAGAGTGAAATGATGGTTGCTTCGTCCATCAAACTTATACTGCGGGGAGGTGGGGTTTTCTGATACGACGACTCATTATTGCCGCGCTACGACCAGGGTGACTCTCCACCTGCATACTGGCTTCTAATTTGGTGGATGGCATTTGGGCCTGAGCGTGGCATGGCCCGCATGTCGGTGAACAAAAGTAAAATGGCATTCAGTAGAGGGAGACATTTCGAACTAGTAGTAATTGTTTTTCTAGGTAGCTGTAGAGTGTCTCCACTGTACTAGTAGTAATTGTTTCTCTGGGCCCAAGACAAAACAACCCATCCACCCTAGTAAATAATAAAATCATTTCAAAAGCCCATATATTTACTTAATGAGAGGCGCTACCCACACCCAGCACACCGCCCCCCAAAAAACCTGGGTGCTCTTTCTTCCTCCTCACTCCCATCCACCTCAGGTCAGCTCGCTCCACTAGTACCCTCAAATTCCTCACCTCACTCCTACAAAAACCCTAGCTCCCCTTCTTCCTCACTACTACAGGAAAACCCCAGCTCCCCTTCTTCTTCACTCCCACTACAACTTGACTCGTCAGTTGTTACTCTGCTCAAATCTGTGAGCGCGATGCGACGCCCTCGAGGAAAATGGAGTCGGCTGACCCCAGCACCAAGAAGATGAGGCTCCCGCCAGCGGCGACGGCTCTTGTAGATCCTGCACTCGGCAGCGCGGGGAGAAGCAGCGACCCCGCCCCCACCGGATCCCAGCAACCCGTAGAATCTTGGGTGGACTGCATCAGCGATCTCCCGGACGCCTTCCTTGGGGAGATCATCTCGCTTCTCCCCACCAAGGATTGCTGCCGCACCCAAGTCCTCTCAATTCGGTGGCGCCCTCTATGGCGTGTCGTGCCCCTTAATCTCGACAGTCATCATCTATCTCTCTTCAATGATTTTGAAATCCCCAGAGCCATCATGTTCTCCCACCAGGGCTCCGTTCAAAGCCTCTGCATCCCGTCATGCTACTTAAGAAAGCATACCATGCCCTGCATGGTGGAAGCCTGACTGAAATCCCCTGAATTCACAGAACTATAGCTGCTTGAGTTCTACTATTCCCCTGGAAATCACCTACCAGATACCGAACGCCATGTACCTGTGCCGTCAGCACCGATGTCCATCTCGCGGTTTTCCTCCTCTCTCCACACTGCCACCTTTGCGCTGTGCTACCTACCAGACAATCTGGTACTAAACCTTCGACTCCCATTTCTCAAGAAACTTTCACTTGTATGAGTTCGTATATCGAAGGCCTCATTGCACAACATCATCCACTCCAGTTGCTCTGCGCTGGAGTGCTTGGTGCTTGTTTTCATAGTTAGAATCGGTTGTCTCCAAATAAAGTCACCTAACCTTGTAAAAATTGGAATTTCTTTTGATGGAAGGCAGCTCATCATCCAAGATGCCCCTTCACTTCAAAGGTTGATCCTTGATTCTAGTTATTCACCGTCGCAAATAACCGTCCTCTCTGCGCCTAAACTGGAGACCTTGGGTGTAATACATGATCTCTGTGCTCATTTCAATATGGTGTTTGGCTCCACAGTTCTTCAAGTACTTTATATTATCATCTACACTTGTAACCATAAGCTACATTTTAAATTTCTGCGCATAAGTTATATATCGTCTCGGAGTACAAATTTTGTACTAATATTATGTTCTATGCTCAATGAAGAGTTTCTCCATGGATAGCCTATCAATGGTGCTGGATTCTGTCAAGATCTTATATATCCAAATGAATAGTTTTGATCTGAACAAGATTATTGGCTTTTTGCAATGCTTTCCATGTCTGGAGAACTTGTATATAAAGGTGATAATTTCATGCACATTGGAAGCCCGCATATAGTGTACTAGAATTAACCGTTCAGCTGTTGCTCTTTTGATACTCCTTTTTTAGACCTTAACTGTTTTCAATCTTCATGTCTATTTAGGCAACAAGACAGGGTAAGAAATTTATAACCAATCGGTGGATTCATAAGCACCGGGATTTTCACACTTCTCATGACATTCGATTTAAGACAATAACGCTAGAACGATAGTAGTCAACCATGCAAACACTAGATTTGTCACATTCTTCGTGCTGAATGTGAGGTTACTATTGTCCATCAGGCTTAAGTTCGTCGGCAACATTGTTTTGATGAATGGGTATGGCGAAGAGCAAAAAAGGAGTTTCAGGTGGGAAAAAGAGCTTCTGGACATGTCGGGCTTCTATTTACAACATACTGTGGTCATAATCCAGTAAATTTTACGACCCATGATGTTCATTCTATGGACCTGACCGATCCATTTGACTGTGACTGCCGAAAACAGTGCTGAGTTAGATGTTGTTGCCCTTTTCAACCTGGGTTTTGTCTAAACCTAATGAACAATTAACCCTCGTGCTTTTGTACAGTTTGTAAGCGGGAGTTAGATGTTCTTGCCCTTTTCAATTCGGTTGTGACTGTCATATTTTCTTTGAAACAAGGCAAATGGCTTGCCATTCATTTAATTTAGAGTGAAATATTGTAACAAATCCCAACCAAGGGAATTAACATCACTCTCGCTGGCTTCTTGAGCTCACTGTGCACTACAGAAGCCAAGTGATTAGCCCCCACCAGCACCCACAAACTTATTTTGAACTAGCACACTAAATGGGCTATAAATTTTCATAGGAAAGGCTGCATGACCGTGACAGATTTGGATTCTGACATTTGGGACCCACGAGGAAATAGCCTATCCAAGGTGGTGTCAACTTACTAGCTAGTCAACAAACGATTCTGCCTACCAGCCGTTGGATTGACATCCAACATCTGTCATGTATCTTCTATCTCTTGTCTTCTTCCTCTAGCCGCCTAAACCAAACCACCCATCGGCTCCGCCTGCTCCCACCTCCCATGGCTGGCTGCGCCTCCGCCACCCTACCGTATCGTCCAACATTGGCCAGTCCCTCTATCTATTCCCCCACACATCCTGTTATTCTCCGGCGATGTCAGCCCCAACACGCACCCGCACCCGAACCAGTCAACCCTCGTACTCCCCTCCGCCTGCGACTGGACCGGTGCATCTTCCACGGCTCCTGTTCGTTCCGTTTGAGGCCTCACCGTCGTCCTAGGCCTTGGTTCGCTCGACGTGCACAGTGCACCGCCCACTTGTGTTGTCAATGTCGTCAACAACTAAGAGGAACAAGGAGATGACTGTATGTGGAGAGGATGACAGTAGGGACCCACCAGCGTCATGGCAGTACGCAAGCAAGTGCCTCGTTATTACAAGCCCAAAAAAAGGTTCCTCCTAATGGTTGGACATCTGGGGCTCACGCCATTGTCAACGTAGTCAATAAGAGAGAGAATTACACAACGAGCGGCAGACACTGGAGACCTAGCAGGTCGCATAGTTGTTATTTACTTTTTTTAGGAACAAGCAGTTGTTATTTATACTAGTTTTAGCGACGGATCAGGGTAACAACGGGTTGTGCGGGGGCTGTGGCCCATCTAGCCAGTGTTTTATTATGTTTACCACATCATGAGCCCAGTTGTGTTTTTTTCTTGCTGAAAATGGCTAGCCCAGTTCTATTTTTTTAAAAGAAATACCCAAACGAGGCCTACTTGCTTTATCAGCCCTGCTGGGCTGCAACTCTTTCAAGACAAGAAGAGTTTCATTCGGTTTTCCCAGAAATGGGCTGTACATTTTTAAAACACATCAAACCGGGAATTAGTTTCAACTTTTTTCATTACAAGATTTTAAATTCCATTGATTTTTATGCATGGACAATTATTTGGATTTTATATTTATATAAATTATTTTTCAAAATAGTTTGAATGTGACTCGATATTTCGGGATTAAAAACAGTTGACCGCACCGAAATATGAAAAATTTCGTATAATATTTAACCGTGGCCACAATATGGGGTGTAATGCCAACAAAAAGAAGATGGGATCAAAAAAATTCTTAAGAATTTGCAAATGGGTTGTAAATTATTAGAAATAATGGCAGATGGGTTGTATGTTGTTTTCCACAGATTTGAGGCTGACTTGTGCGCCTACTACTGGTTGACGCGTATGCTTTCCTAAAAAAGGTTGACACACATGCAACGTCATGTCAACTTAGTCAACACACAAGAGCAGCGACTGTTGGATGTCCATCCAACGGCCGTCGTGCTTCTTCAATCTCTGCTCTTCCTGCTCCAGCCGCTCAAACAAGAGTCGGCAGGACTGCCTGCTCCCTCCTCCTGCAGCCGGCTATGCTGCCGTGCAGGCCTCACCGCCCCATCGTACTCCCATCGCTAGCCTAGCCATCACTCTACTCACCAACACCTGTTGTTATTATCCAGCGACGGCAGAGGAACCAGTAAACCCTCATACTCCCCTCCGCGTGGGAAACAACTGTCGAGTCTTCCCTGGCTCCATGTCGTTCTGTTCCTAGGCCTCGCCGTCATGCACCGCCCTAGTGCTCTCGGTGCGGCAAGGACAACGCGATCAACGAATGACACCATCAGAAGTGGACTGTACGTGGAGAGGTTGACAGTTGGGTCCATGGTCGCACGCAAGGAAATGCCTCCTTATTACGCGCAACATAATGATTCCTCCACCTGACAGCTGGGACCCACCAGAAGGGCCTCTGTATTTTGCGAAAAAAAGTTCCACCCGCTGACAGGTCGGACCCACCCACTATATCTTCGCACGCAAGGAAGTGCCTCCTTATTACGCACAAAAAATGAATACCCCCTGCTAGCTGGGACCCAGCATAGTGGGAGGCTAACTTGTGTTCCTACTAAATTGACGGGGACGGAGGACTTTGTCAATTTAGTCAATATGAATGATTCTAGCTCTAGTGACCGTACGATGTCCATCCAACGGCCATAGTGCTTCTTCAACCTCTGGTCTTCTTGCTCCAGCTGCCCGAAGCAGCGCCGGTCCTGCCGCCTGCTCCTGCCTCTCATGGCCGGTTGTGATGCCGCGGAGGCCTCACCGCCCCTACTACTCCCACCGCTGGCTAGGCCCTCCGGCGACGGCAACCTCACACCAAAGCCGAACCAGTGAACCCTCGTACTCCTCTCAGCGTGGGAAACAACTGCCGCGTCTTCCCCGGCTCCGCGTCGTCCCCTTCCTAGGCCTAGCCGTCGTCCACCACCCTGGTGCTCTCGGTGCGGTGTGGTGAACATGGTTGAGGGAGTCCTGGATTAGGGGGTCTCTGGACAGCCGGACTATATCCTTTGGCAGGACTGTTGGTCTATGAAGATACAAGATTGAAGACTTCGTCCCGTGTCCGGATGGGACTCTACTTGGCGTGGAAGGCAAGCTAGGCAATATGGATATGTATATCTCCTCCATTGTAACCGACCTTGTGTAACCCTAGCCCCCTCTGGTGTCTATATAAACCGGAGGGTTTTAGTCCGTAGGACAACATACAATCATACCATAGGCTAGCTTCTAGGGTTTAGCCTCTCCGATCTCGTGGTAGATCAACTCTTGTACTACTCATATTATCAAGAATAAATCAAGCAGGACATAGGGTTTTACCTCCATCAAGAGGGCCCGAACCTGGGTAAAACATCGTGTCCCATGCCTCCTGTTACCATTCGCCTTAGGCGCATAGTTCGGAACCCCCTACCCGAGATCTGCCAGTTTTGACACCGACATTGGTGCTTTCATTGAGAGTTCCTCTATGTCATCGCCATTAGGCTTGATGGCTCCTTCAATCATCGATAGCGATGCAGTCCAGGGTGAGACTTTTCCCCCTGGGCAGATCTTTGTATTCGGCGGCTTCACACTATGGGCCAACTCGCTTGGCCATCTGGAGCATATCGAAAGTTACGCCCCTGGCCACCAGGTCAGGTTTGGAAGCTTAAACTACACGGCCAATATCCGCGGAGACTTGATCTTCGACGGATTCGAGCCCCTGCCGAGTGCGCCACACGGTTTCGATGAGCATGATCTAGCTCTACCATCGGACAGTGTTCAGGAGGTCGCACTGGCAACTGCTACGACCCTCAACTCGGAGCCAATCGCGCCACCCATGGACGGGTGGATAGACCCCGCCACGGTGGTCGTACTCTCAGCGGCGATCGAGCTGAGGATTGACCTTACCCTTCACGGGAGCCGTGATGCCGAACTACTGGATTTTTCCTTGGCCACGGACTTTGAACCGCCTGCACCCGTGCCTATCGAATCCGATTGGGCGCCGATCATGGAGTTTACCTTCGCGGATATCTTTCAGCACTCGCCCTTCGGCGACATACTGAACTCATTAAGGTCTCTCTCCTTGTCAGGAGAGTCCTGGCCGAACTATGTCCGGCAGGATTGGGATGCGGATGACGAAGAAATTCGCTGCCCACCCACCACCCACTTAGTAGCCACTGTCGATGACTTAACCGAAATGCTCGACTTCGACTCCGAAGACATCGACGGTATGGACGACGATGCGGGAGGCGAAGAGGAACCACTGCCCACAGGGCACTGGACAACCACCTCATCATATGATATATACATGGTGGACACACCCAAAGAAGGCAATGGCGATCGGACAACGGAGGATGACCCCTCCAAGAAGTAGCCTAAGCGTCGACGTCAGCGGTGCCGCTCTAAGTCCCGCCAAGGCAAAAGTGGTGATACCGGCATAGGAGATAATAGCACTCCGGACAGTGCCGAAGACGGCAACAATCCCCTCCAGCAAGATTTAGGGCAGGAGGATGGAGAAGCTAGCCCTCCCGAGAGAGCGGCAGATGGAGAGGCGGAGGATGATAATTACATGCCCCCTCCGAAGACGAGGCAAGCCTCGACGATGAAGAATTCGTCGTGCCAGAGGATCCCGTCGACTAAGAGCGCTTCAAGCGCCGGCTTATAGCCATGGCAAATAGCCTTAAGAAAAAGCAGTAGCTTCAAGCTGATCAAGATTTTCTAGATGACAGATGGACTGAAGTCCTTGCGGCCGAGGAATATAAACTCGAATGCCCCTCCAAGAGTTACCCGAAGTGCAGGTTGCTACCCCGACTGGAGGAGGAAGCACCAAAACCTACATCTCCAGCGTATGACGCGGCTGATCGGCCACCTCGTGGCCGCGACAGAGAGGCATTCCATCCAAAAGCTCAATCCGCACCCCGAAGCCAATCAAATAAAAATGTCAAGGCATGGGGAAATACGTCAGACCTGCGAGACGTATTGGAGGACAAAGCAAAACACGCAAGATCGATCTACGGATCATGAGGGCGCGCCACTATGCGAGACGATAACCGTCACGCCGGATATAGTAAAAGTAATTACGGCCGGGCCGAACACAGCGGACAGGACTCATTCGAGGTGCGTCGCGATATAGCCCAGTACAGAGGCGCCGCACACCTCCTCTGCTTCACAGACGAAGTAATGGATCACCAGATCCCAGAGGGTTTCAAACCCGTAAATATTGAATCATACGACGGCACAACAGGTCCTGCGGTATGGATCGAGGACTTCCTCTTGCACATCCACATGGCCCGTGGTGACATTCTACACGCCATCAACTACCTCCCACTCAAGCTCAAAGGACCAGCTCGGCATTGGCTCAACAACCTGCCAGCAGAATCCATCGGCTATTGGGAAGATCTGGAAGCCGCATTCCTCAACAACTTCCATGGCACTTATGTGCGACCACCAGATGCCGATGACTTGAGCCACATAATTCAACAGCCAGAGGAATCCACCAGGCAATTCTGGACATGGTTCCTAACAAAGAAAAATCAAATCGTCGACTGTCCGGATGCAGAAGCCCTAGCAGCTTTTAGGCACAACATCCATGACGAGTGGCTCGCCCGGCACCTTGGCCAGGAAAAGCCGAAATCTATGGCAGCCCTCATGACACTCATGACCCGCTTTTGTGCGGGAGTGGACAGCTGGCTGGCTCGCTGCAATAACATATCAAAGAACCATGGTACTTCAGATAACAAGGACGGCAATGGCAGGTCACGTCGCAACAAACATAAGCGCCGCATCAACAATGACAATACCGAGGATACGGCAGTCAATGCCGGATTCAAAGGCTCTGAACCCGGTCAACGAAAAAAGCCATTCAAAAGAAGCACTCCGGGCCCGTCCAGTTTGGACCGTATACTCGATCGCTCGTGTCAAATACACGGCACCCCCAACAAGCCAGCCAACCACACCAACAGGGATTGTTGGGTGTTCAAGCAGGCCGGCAAGTTAAATGCCGAAAACAAAGATAAGGTATCACCTAGCGATGACGAGGAGGAACCCCGGCAGCCAAACACCGGAGGACAGAAGAGGTTCCCCCCACAAGTGCGAACGGTGAACATGACATATGCAACCCACATCCCCAAGAGCGAGCGGAAGCGTGCGCTCAGAGACGTATATTCGTTGGAGCCAGTCGCCCCAAAGTTCAACCCATGGTCCTCCTGCCCGATCACCTTCGATCGCAGGGACCACCCCACTAGTATCCGTCATGGCGGATTTGCCGCACTGGTCCTAGACCCAATCATTGACGGATTTCACCTCACTCGAGTCCTTATGGATGGCGGCAGCAGCCTGAACCTGCTTTATTAGGACACATTGCGCAAAATGGGCATAGACCCCTCAAGGATCAAACCAACAAAAACGACCTTCAAAGGCGTCATACCAGGTGTAGAGGCCCATTGCACAGGCTCAGTCACACTGGAAGTGGTCTTCGGATCCCCGGATAACTTCCGAAGCAAGGAGTTAATCTTCAATATAGTCTCGTTCTGCAGTGGCTACCATGCACTGCTCAGGCGAACCGCATTTGCGAGATTCAATGCGGTACCGCATTATGCATATCTCAAGCTCAAGATGCCAGGACCTCGGGGGTCATCACCGTCAATGGAAATATAGAGCGTTCTCTCCGAACGGAGGAGCACACTACGGCCCTCGCAGCAGAAGCGCAAAGCAGCCTCTTAAGGCAATCCACCAGTTTGGCGATTCAAGACCCGGACACCTTCAAGCGCGCCCGGAGTAATCGGCAACAAGACCGCCTGGCACGTTCCGAGCTCGCATAGCAATGCGGCCCCCACCCCGGTCCCAGCCAAACAACGAAATCCATTCCACGCGTACATAATTATGCATTAAAAATACCATGGGCACAGGTGGGGAGGGGGGCACGACTACGACACGCCCCAAGACGCGGCTCAACCGCACTAGGGGCTTCCCGTTTTGTTATTTTTCTCTTTCGGGACTTTAATCTCTAGAGACCCTGTCCAGCAGCATGATTGCCGAACACATGATGCAGCAACCAAGGAGGCAGAAAGCGACGTCGCACCACAGAACTCCGAGGTGGATTACGATATCGAGTGAAATACTTTCTCTAATACCATTCCTCAGCTTGCCCTTGGAGGGGACATGTCAAATAGTCCTACTTTTTGCTTATCGCACTACTTGTATCATTCTGCTTTAACGGACCTTTTTAAATAAACAATGCATAGCAACTTATTTTCCTTTGCCCTCCATTTTCTACACGTCAGATCTATATTTACTCTTACCATAAGGTTGGATAACACCAATGGTACTGAAGAAGTTTATCTTTGCATTGCTTTTGGCTGTACCTTTTGCCTATATCGCTATACTTACATTTATAGCTACATGGTTATGTAGCATCACTCTTCATCATATCTTAAATATTCTCCATTTTTTTTATATTATCACATCTATATTTACTCTTAACAAAATGTAGAATAAAGGAAATGCTTATGAAGAAGATTATGTGGTAAACTTCTTGAATTGCCCCCCCCCCCATTAGCATGGACAAGGGCTTTACAGAGCCGGTCTTCACCACTAATGTAAGTTTGTCCTTCTCAAGCCTTCAAACTTTGTTGTGTATATTTGGTTAGGCATGACTACAACAGCTATTTATTTTTGGTGTTTGCATCGAATTGCATGTTTAAAGTTTATTATGAAGTTCATAAACAAAAGTCTATCCTTCTCAATTTAAGTTTTCAGTTGTACAACCAAGTTCCTTGTTCATACCATGTAAATTAAACTATACCGAGCAAGTGATCTTCTTTTGCACTGCATGTATGCTTCTATTCTTGATCTGTAATCCAGTGGTGTGGTGAACCTACGCACTATAGCATAATGTTATATTCTGCAATGTCTTAACTATGAACAATGTCATATCATTATACTATTATTTTAACAGTTTCTTTATTTGCCAATCTGAAATGGGATAAATTGACAGCACACTAACCATTGATACTTATGAGTTCTTGATTTGTAATCCAGTGGTGTCGTGAAGCTACCAACTCCTTCACAATGTCACTTCCTGCCATGTCTTAACCTGAACAATACCATATTGTGTTAATGTTATTTTAAATTGTGTCTCTTTATTCGCCAATAAGAAATGTGATGAATTGTGAGCATTGATACTTATATGTGCAAAGTCTGTCATCTGTCTGCTTGTTTCTCTTTTAGAGTGAGGAGGATATAAGCGTTAAACAAGTGCAGTCTCATCAGCTTGCTCACCTGCTTGCGCTGCAGCTCCCGAGTAGGGCTAACCTTTCGTGAACTCTATTGAAGTGTTGTCAGTTTTGTATATTATTTTGCCGACGTGTTTATTTGCCCTGGTGGCGATCTTTGATGCCCAGTGTATATAATATGTTGTCTGCTTGTGCTTTATTAGCATAGTGGCGAACTTTGATGCCCAGTGGATGTAATATGCCGTAATTTATTTATTGTATAGTCTAGGTTTTTTCTTATTCACGATGATGCAGTTATTTTATTGTATATATATATATCCTATCTTCGCTCCATGAAAAGTAAATTGGCCAAACCGTAAAATTACGGTACATAATTGGGTCGTCATGCAAATCACTATGTATGGGCCGCATCATGGGCCTAGTAATCTTGGTCCATTAACATGCCTAAATGTAAACTGGCCCACTAGTAGTTTCGGGCTTTTAATGGGCCTAGGAAACCGTCGGCCCTATTTTGGCAAGAAAATTCAATGGGCTTTTAGCAGGCTGAAAAGTAGGTTGGGCCTGAAACGTGCGGAACAGCTCACGGGCCGACAGCAGTCCGAAATAGACCCCGGCCCATGATTGCGCCAATCACATCACGGGCCGTTAACAGGCCAAAATTTTCTCGGTCCTTGTTTGGCCCAATCGGATTATCAGCTATGAGAAGGTCGGATGCAAAGTGGACCATAATTAGGCCCAACTATATGATGGGCTTTTAATAGGCCAAAATAAATATAGGGCCGAACTATTAAACGAGCCTTTAACATGCTGAAACTAATATCATGCCGTACTATTAAATGGGTCGTTAGCAAATAGAAATCCTAACCGGGCCTCAAGTGGGCCCAAAAGCACAGCGTCCACTTGACGGGCCGAATCTGATATGGGCCACAATTTAGCCCAAAGAATGAAAGGCTCTTAAATGGTCGAATCTGATATGGGCCGTAATATGGCCCATAACGTGGTAGGCTGTTAATGGACTGGATCAACTATGGGCCGACATTTGGCCCAAAACATGGCAGCCTGTTAACGGGCCGGCCCACTAGTGTCTTCAAAATCTTGTGGGCCTTTAGCTGGGCTGGCCCATTATGGTATGCAAAATCTTGTGGGCCTTTAGTTGGGCCAGCCCATTATGGTCTGCAAAATCTTGTGGGCCTTTAGCAGGGCTGGCCCATTTATTCTTTATGGGCCAGTCTTGGGCCGGTCCACGTGTCAACATATCATAGGCGCATCTCGCCCATTGGATGAGTGACATCCGTGCAAACGCGGAACTGACATGTGGTTCCGTTGGCCAATGAGAATTTTACACGTGGAAAATTGCCATTGGTCGTGGATATTAGCGGGTTACTGGTTCCAAAACCGGACCCGATAGCTTAACGGTGACTCGTTATGATGGATGCCACATGTCGGTTAACCTTGACGAAAGCACTTTAATGACGCGACATTTATCGTCATGGAAGTGGACACTTCCGTGATGATAATTTTGATATTGCCATGGAACACTTCTACGATAGCATAGGTATGACTATCTTGATTCTGTCATAAAATCGTCATGGATGTACATGCATGACAGAAAACGTGACCTACTGTGACAAACACATATCATCACAGAAGTGTTTTTTTGCAGTGTACATTGATGCCAATGCGGATCACTTCCCCCATGTTCATCAGAGCTTCAGACTTGCAGGAGTTGATGCATTCGTTGGGAAGAAGCTCGCCAAATGGAATGATGATATGATCATGCAATTCTATTCCGCAGCTCATTTCTATCCAGATGGCAGAATTGCATGGATGACTGAGGGATCCAAATACCAGTCAACCATCTCTGAGTGGGATGAAATTCTTGGTGCCCCTGAGGAAGAAGAAGATGACATTGATGTCTATGGGAAGCCTAGGATGGATCACAACTCCATGGCTAATATGTACAAGCATATTCCCAAGAAAGATCTTGACACACATAAGCTTGGTTCAGTGAAGCATTTGCTTGTTGGTTTGGCACCACCAACACAATCTTGAGGTACACTCTTTTGCCCAAGTCTGGATATGATAAGATAATCCATGGCCACTCCACCAACTTGCTACATATGTTTGACACTCCACAAAAATTCAAGGTCATGAGTCTGATAGTTGAGATAATCAAGAGAACCGCAGCTGACCAAAAGAGCTCTTATGGATTTGCTCCTCATATTCAATTGCTCATCAACTCCAAGATTGGAACGAGCACTTATCTACTTGATCAAGAGCACCTCGCATTGCAGCCTGAGTTTAAGGACAATGTTGTAGTGATGGATCCTTCACATCCTTCGTCTGCTCAAGCTCAAGAGCATATCCATGTAGCTGCAGCAGCACAAGAGGCATCTACACCCAATGCTCACATAGGCAACCTCAAGACAAATAAGTACTAGATGGCTTACCTATTGGAGGCTACCCGGAGAATTGAGCGGAGTCTGCCCAACCTAGCCAAGAACAAGGAATGCTTAGAGCGGATAGTTGAGGACAAGATGTATAATCTCTATGTTAAGATTACCGAGGTACAGTCTATAGTGGAGAATCTCAGAGATTATGCTGACAGTGGAGATGATAGACCGACAACTCAGAGGTTTCAGACAGTACCCAGAGCACCCAGATCTTCAGTCATGCTAGTTGCAGACACGAGGACCATTCACTCTGCACCTCCTGCTACTGCTACAGTGCCACCTCCAGTCTCTACTCCATCATCCCAACAGATGTTAGCTGAAGCCTTTACCGATGCACTTCTCTCGACTCCATCTACGCACACCGGAGCCACCAGCCAGATGTCACCTTCAGGAGCTACCGGGACCATGCCTAGAGAGACACATAGATCTATACCTTTTCGAACTTTTTGGTACTTGTTGCCAAAGGGGGAGAAACTGTATAGATCATAGGCTTCGAGAGAGAGTGTCTCACTTTTGCTCATTGGTTTTTCTTGAGTTCTTGCTACTATTTCCACTTGTTTCATGACACTTTGTTTGTTATGTATATGAGATAGTATGTTTGTTTTGTGTGATTGATCATACTATGGTTCATGTGATGCTTAATGCTTATCTCTATCATTATTTGTGTATGATCATTCACTTATGTCTTTGGTGATGCGTGCATACTATTTCATTCATATCATTTTGTGCGCTTTACCAAGTTGTATGTGACATGGAAGAGTGACCCATGATCCTAATCGATTGTGCATTTGTATTCAAACGCAAATTTTTTATAACGCACAAATTTAGGGGGAGCTCTTGCATATCACATACTTCTCAAAGCGACGATGTATTTCATTCATTAATCATTTTTCAAAGCTTTGATCTATATGTTGTCATCCATTACCAAAAGGGGGAAGATTGAAAGTGCAACTAATCCCCGGGTAGTTTTGGTAATTCATAACAACATATATCTCATTGAACTAATGACCATTTAAGATAGATATTTCAGGATGTTCAATGATTGACATGGCATGGACTACATATGTAGACCCCTCGAAATGATAAGGATAAGGATTGGCAAAGGCTCAAGACTCTACATTTTTTTAAGTGATCCAAGATCATATTGAGTCCATATGAAAGCCAATACTATTAAAAGGGGATGAGGTGTTGCTTAATGATCTATTTTCTCAAGTGCTTAGTGATATTGCTCCAAAACCCTCAGCCACTTTCTCTACCCAAATATGTCCAAACCCTAAATTCGCAACTAGGCCCCACTGAAATTTCCCATCCAGAGCCATCGAGTTCATCTAGACTTAGCCACTGCCAAAACTGTAACAATTCGGTTCCACCGATATGGATCTCGGTCCCACCGAGATGGCCTTGCCAGCTCTTTGTTGCTTGTCGCAATTATTTCGGTCCCACCGAGATGTTGCAATCCGTCTCACCGAGATGGCTTGACTGATTCTGTGTTGCCTTATTGCTTCACTTCGGTCCCACCGAGATGACGCAATCGGTGCCATCGAAATGAGGTTTTCCCTAAGCCCTTGCATATCGGTCCTACCGAGTTGTTCCCATCGGTCCCACCGAGATCCCTAACGTTCATATTTTTCCATAGACCGGTGCCACAAAGTTTTCTGATCAGTGCCACCGAGATGGGTCAAAAGTGTGTAATGGTTGGATTTTGTGTGGAGGCTATATATACCACTCCACCCCTCTTCCTCATAGGAGAGAACCATCAGAATATGCCTATACTTCCACCATTCATTTTCTAAGAGAGAACCACCTGCTCATGTGTTGAGATCAAGAGATTCTAATCCTACCATTTGAATCTTGATTTCTAGCCTTCCGCAAGTTGCTTTCCATTCAAATCTTTCTTCCACCATAGCCAAATCTGTGTGAGAGAGATGAGTGTTGGGGAGACTATCATCTGATGCACAAGATCAAGGAGTTCATCATCAACACACTGTCTGTTACCTTTTGGAGAGTGGTGTCTCCTAAATTGGTTAGGTGTCGCTTGGGAGCCTCCGACATGATGTGGAGTTGAACCAAGAAGTTTGTAAGGGAAAGGAGATCACCTACTTCATGAAGATCTACTCGAGCGAGGCAAGTCCTTCATGGGCGATGGCCATGGTGGGATAGACAAGGTTGCTTCTTCGTGGACCCTTTGTGGGTGGAGCCCTCTGTGGACTCTCACAGCCGTTATTCTTTCGTGGGTTGAAGTCTCGATCAACGTGGATGTACGATAGCACCACCTATCGCAACCACGCCAAAAAAATTGTGTTCCCCATTGCGTTTGCCTTTTCCAAACCATTCTCTTTACCTGCATATGCAATGTTTTACATTCCGCTGCTATACTTTTAGAATTGCATGTGTAGGTTGATTGCTTGACTTGTCATAACTGCTAAAATATGCACAACTAAAATTGGGAAAGGATATATTTTATTTGGTCAAGTAGTCTAATCACCCCCCTATAGACATACTTTTGATCCTACAGTCATTGTCCATGTTGATGTCGAGGTCAAAGGAGAGAAGATGAGAAGTTCCCCTACCTGGTGCGTCAAATGTCAGAGTCTTGGATCTGCGTCCAAGAAACTCTCCAAGAACTAGGGTTCGAACTTTGGGGTGGGGGCTTTGCTTGGCAACCTATGACCCGACGAGGATTACAGCAAGATCACGACGAGCACGCTCACCCACACCGGACACGACGAGGACACGCGCGCTACCCAGGTTCGGGCCACCGTGCGGTGTAATACCCTACTCCTGCTTGTGTGGGATTGTTGTGTAATGGAGTGCTTGGAGCTCAAGGTACACGGAGCGTGGGGAGAAAATGGCTCGATCACCTTACATGGAGGCGGGCCTTCCCCTTTAGTAGTGCCTTGGTCCTCCTCCTCGAAAATATTAGCGGCAAGGGGTGGACACAGGGCGACAATTCAAAGGGGGACATGCGCCCAGGCTTATCCTGACTAAAGGCGGTCTTCGTGTGCCAAATTTAACATCCTGACGCGCTGGTGGGCTTGACAATGACCTCTGCCCTGGCGCGCCGATCCATCCCGATCTTCTTACACCAAAGCAGAAGGCTTTGGGAATTACTTTGGGGGAGGCAGACGCTCATGCCCCCTTATCACCAGAATGGAAACTAGTCTTGGTCAAGCCTTGTCGTCCTTATCCTGACAGTGGGACGTCATCCACATGATGGACTTGGAGCCCCACGGCTGGCGCCGCACGACCCCCTTCATGAGGCGGCCTCGCGAGTACTTAACGAACTTAGTAGGGATCAACTTGGCGGCAAGGGGCCTCGTGAGGTGGCTCCCTCCGGAGCGGCCGAGGAAGGGCCATCCCTCTTGAGCCAGCCCAAGTGTCGCCTCTTGGGCCGGAGGCATACTGGCCGTGGTACCCTGGTTCCCACTGGGCCAACATACCCCTTCAATTTTAAGTGACCTTCTATGGGAAGCACCCCCCTCCAAGATTTTTCTCATTGTGAAGGAATGGGTGGTGGAAATAAGTTAAGTCCAAGCCCGTAACTCAAAACAAGTTATTTATAGCTTTTATGGCTTATTTTGACAATAAGCACTCAAAAGGTGGAAAAAGAACTGGCCCTTAACCTGCAATTCAATTGTGCATGCAATGGTGAACGCTCCTGCCTGCTATAGTGTATATTTAGGCACCATACATGGCATAACCTAATACATGTGCATTTCATTATAGGATCTGAAATATGCAATGTTTATGCTAGTTCATACGTTGCACATGATGTTTAAATGCCTCCTAAATCTGGCCAATCTAGTGATGGTCTTTAAGCCTCCTTCTATGCTTGTTTTCTTGATATGTAATCCAGTGTTGTGCAAGATTTGCTCACACATGTGTTCAATTGCTTGCTTGTATCAGCCAGCCATACTAGAACGGTTTGCTTTGATTACTTACTTCTCATGACCTAGCAGAGCTTGTGAATGATTTAAACACTAATGGTTGTTATGGTGGGGGCTTGTATAACTCATAGGTGACATAAAGGTTTGACTGTATACTAAACTAGGCTCCCCAAGAGTACCTGGGGGTCTAGTTCACAAAGGTAGCATACATAGTAAATGCTCATATTTGTGTGTGCAAGAGATGTAGCATGTTTCATTATGTGGTGTCATTTTGTTGTAAACTCACGCTTTAGTCTTGCCCAGAGACTATAAAGTATGCATATTTATCTTCCATCTAAGGAGACCAATAACTAGTTTGTGTCACGTTGCAGAGGGGGTGCAGCCAAGCAAAGATTCAGGATTTCCAAGTATAAAATGTTAGGAAGGAGTCTTGCAAGAGAAGGAGAAGTAGCGATGAGCCTATACAACCTTTTATTGTAAGACACTATATTACAATTAGTAGGACATCCTATTTTTCTAACATTGTCTTGCATAGGGTTCTTCACCTGTAAACACATTTAATCTGTCTATTAACTCATTTCAGTACAGTTGTAGTATGATGTCTACTATGCAACTTTATTGTTGTAGACTCGTATTGGGCCTCCAAGCGCAGAGTTTTGTAGGACAGTGGCAATTTTCCCTCAAGTGGATGACCTAACGTTTATCAATCTGTGCGAGGCGTAGGATGAAGATGGTCTCTCTCAAACAACCCTACAACCAAATAATAAAAAGTCTCTTGTGTCCCCAACACACCAAATACAATGGTAAATTGTATAGGTGCACTATTTCGGCGAAGATATGGTGATACAAGTGTAGTAATGATAGTAAATATTTATTTTTGTAATCGTAACAATAAAAATATCAAGGTAACAAGTAACAAAAGTTAGCAAAAATGGCACTGCAATGCTTGAAAATGAGGCCTAGGGTCCGTACTTTCACTACCGCAATCTCTCAACAATGCTAATATAATTGGATCACATAACCATCCCTCAATGTGCGATGAAGAATCACTCCAAAGTTCTTATCTAGTGGAGAACATAAGAAGAAATTGTTTGTAGGGCACGAAACCACCTCAGAGCTATTATTTTCGATTGATCATGTTGGGGAACGTAGTAATTTGAAAATTTTCCTACGCACACGCAACATCTTGGTGATGCATAGCAACGAGAGGGGAGAGTGTTGTCCACGTACCCTCGTAGACCGAAAGCGGAAGCGTTAGCACAACCCGGTTGATGTAGTCTTACGTCTTCACGATCCGACCGATCCAAGTACCGAACGTACAACACCTCCGAGTTCAGCACACGTTCAACTCCATGACGTCCCGCGAACTTCCAATCCAGCAGAACTTCATAGGAGAGTTCCATTAGCATGACGGCGTGATGACGGTGATGATGTTGCTACTGACGCAGGGCTTCGCCTAAGCACCACTACGATATGATCGAGGTGGTATATGGTAGAGGGGGCCACCGCACACGGCTAAGCGATCAAGAGATCAATTATTGTGTCTATGGGGTGCCCCCCGGCCACGTATATAAAGGAGTGGAGGAGGGGGAGAGGGCCGGCCCCTATGGCGTGCCCTGGAGGAGTCCTACTCCCACCGGGAGTAGGATTCCTCCCCTTCCAAGTAGTAGGAGTAGGAGACAAGGAAGGGGAAGAGGGCAGAGAAGGAAGGAGGGGGCGGCGCCCCTCCCCCTAGTCCAATTCGGACTAGTCATTGGGGGGCGTGTGGCCTGTCTCTCTCTCTACCCTAAAGCCCAATAAGGCCCATATACTTCTTCCCCTGTATTCCCGTAACTCCCTGGTACTCCGAAAAATAACCGAACCACTCAGAACTTTTCCGATGTCCGAATATAGTCGTCCAATATATCGATCTTTATGTCTCGACCATTTCGAGACTCCTCGTCATGTCCCCAATTTCATCTGGGACTCCGAACTACCTTCGGTACATCAAAACACATAAACTCATAATACAAATCGTCACCGAACGTTAAGCATGCGGACCCTACGAGTTCGAGAACTATGTCGACATGACCGAGACACGTCTCCGGTCAATAACCAATAGCGGAACCTAGATGCTCATATTGGCTCCCACATATTCTACGAAGATCTTTATCGGTCAAACCGCATACCAACATACGTTGTTTCCTTTGTCATTGGTATGTTACTTGCCCGAGATTTGATCGTCGGTATCTCAATACCTAGTTCAATCTCGTTACCGTCAAGTCTCTTTACTCGTTCCGTAATACATCATCCCGCAACTAACTCATTAGTTACAATGCTTGCAAGGCTTATAGTGATGTGCATTACGGAGTGGGCCCAGAGATGCCTCTCTGACAATCGGAGTGACAAATCCTAATATCAAAATACGCCAACCCAACAAGTACCTTCGGAGACACCTGTAGATCACCTTTATAATCACCCAGTTACGTTGTGACGTTTGGTAGCACACAAAGTGTTCCTCCGGTAAACGGGAGTTGCATAATCTCATAGTCATAGGAACATGTATAAGTCATGGAGAAAGCAATAGCAACATACTAAACGATCAAGTACTAAGCTAACGGAATGGGTCAAGTCAATGACATCATTCTCCTAATGTGTGATCCCGTTAATCAAATGGCAACTCATGTCTATGGTTAGGAAACATAACCATCTTTGATCAACGAGCTAGTCAAGTAGAGGCATACTAGTGACATTCTGTTTGTCTATGTATTCAAACATGTACCATGTTTCCGGTTAATAAAATTCTAGCATGAATAATAAACATTTATCATGATAAAATTCCGGCATAGGGAATAACTTTCATTCTCTTTCTATCTTCTGTTGTGGTCGGGTTCTGAGTCTTAGTCAATTTCATACCTTGTAACACGGGCAAGAACTCTTTCTTTGACTGTTCCATTTTGAACTACTTCAAAATCTTGTCAAGGTATGTACTCATTGAAAAAATTTATCAAGCGTCTTGATCTATCTCTATAGATCTTGATGCTCAATATGTAAGCAGCTTCACTGAGGTCTTTCTTTGAAAAACTCCTTTCAAATACTCCTTTATGCTTTCCAGAAAATTCTACATTATTTCCGATCAACAATATGTCATTCACATATATTTATCAGAAATGTTGTAGTGCTCCCACTCTCTTTCTTGTAAATACAAGCTTCGCCACAAGTCTGTATAAAACTATATGCTTTGATCAACTCATCAAAACGTATATTCCAACTCTAAGATGCTTGCACCAGTCCATAGATGGATCGCTGGAGCTTGCACATTTTGTTAGCATCTTTAGGATCGACCAAACCTTCTGGTTTCATCATATACAACTCTTCTTTAAGAAATCCATTAAGGAAAGTAGTTTTGACATCCATTTGCCAGATTTCATAAAATATGGCAATTTGCTAATATGATTCAAACAGACTTCTACGAGTGAGAAAATCTCATCGTAGTCAACACCTTGAACTTTGTCAAAATCTTTTTTATGGATAGTAACACTACTATCAGCGTCCGTCTTCCTCTTGAAGATCCATTTATTTTCTATGGCTTGCCGATCATAGGGAAAGTCAACCAAAGTCCACACTTTGTTCTCGTACATGGATCCCATCTCAGATTTCATGGCCTCAAGCCATTTCGCGGAATCTGGGCTCATCATCGCTTCCTCATAGTTCATAGGTTCGTCATGGTCAATTAACATGACTTCCAGAATAGGATTACCGTACCACTCTGGTGCGGATCTCACTCCGGTTGACCTACGAGGCTCGGTAGTAACTGGATCTGAAGTTACATGATCATCATCATTAGCTTCCTCACTAATTGGTGTAGGAATCACAGAAACAGTCTTCTATGATTAACTACTTTCCAATAAGGGAGCAGGTACAGTTACCTCATCAAGTTCTACTTTCCTCCCACTCACTTCTTTCGAGAGAAACTCCTTCTCTAGAAAGGATTTATTCTCAGCAACAAATATCTTCCCTTCGGATCTGTGATAGAAGGTGTACCCAACATTTACTTTTGGGTATCCTATGAAGACGCACTTCTCTGACTTGGGTTTGAGCTTATCAAGATGAAACTTTTTCACATAAGTATCGCAACCCCAAACTTTAAGAAACGACAGCTTAGGTTTCTTGCTAAACCACAGTTCATACGGTGTTGTATCAACGGATTTAGATGGTGCCCTTTTTAATGTGAATGCAGCTGTCTCTAATGCATAACCCCAAAATGATAGTGGTAAATTGGTAAGAGACATCATAGATTGCACTATATCAAATAAAGTACGGTTATGACGTTCGGACACATCATTATGCTGTGGTGTTCTAGGTGGCATGAGTTTGTGAAACTATTCCACATTGTTTTAATTGAAGGCCAAACTCGTAACTCAAATATCCGCCTCTGTGATCAGATCGTAGAAACTTTATTTTCTTGTTACGATGATTTTCCACTTCACTCTGAAATTCTTTGAACTTTTCAAATGTTTCAGACTTATGTTTCTTCAAGTAGATATACCCATATCTGCTCAAATCATCTGTGAAGGTCAGAAAAATAACGATACCCGCCACGAGCATCTACACTCATCGGACCGCATACATCAGTATGTATTATTTCCAACAAGTCTGTTGCTCGCTCCATTGTTCCGGAGAGCGGAGTCTTAGTCATCTTACCCATGAGGCATGGTTCGCAAGCATCACCTGATTCATAATCAAGTGATTCCAAAAGCCCATCAGCATGGATTTTCTTCATGTGCTTTACACCGATATGACCTAAACGGCAGTGCCACAAATAAGTTGCACTATCATTATCAACTTTGCATCTTTTGGCATCAATATTATGAATATGTGTATCACTACGATCGAGATCCAACAAACTATTTTCATTGGGTGTATGACCATCAAAGGTTTTATTCATGTAAACAGAACAACAATTATTCTCTGATTTTAAATGAATAAATGTATTGCAATAAACATGATCAAATCATATTCATGCTCAATGCAACGCCAAATAACATTTATTTAGGTTCAACACTAATCGCGAAAGTATAGGGAGTGTGCAATGATGATTATATCAATCTTGGAACCACTTCCAACACACATCGTCACTTCACCCTTAACTAGTCTCTATTTATTCTGTAACTCCTGTTTCGAGTTACTAATTTTTAGCAACCGAACAAGTATCAAATACCCAGGGGCTACTATAAATACTAGTAAGGTACACATCAATAACCTGTATATCAAATATAGCCTTGTTCACTTTGCCATCCTTCTTGTCCACCAAATATTCAGGGCATTTCCGCTTCCAGTAACCAGTCCCTTTGCAGTAGAAGCACATAGTCTCAGGCTTAGGTCCAGACTTGGGCTTCTTCACTTGAGCAGCAACTTTCTTACCGTTCTTCTTGAAGTTCCCTTTCTTTCCTTTTGACTTTTTCTTGAAACTAGTGGCCTTGTTAATCATCAACACTTGATGCTCTTTCTTGATTTCTACCTTCATCGATTTCATCATCATGAAAAGCTCAGGAATCATTTTCGTCATCCCTTGCATACTATAGTTCATCATGAAGTTCTACTAACTTGGTGATGGTGACTAGAGAATTCTGTCAATCACTATTTTATCTGGAAGATTAACTCCCACTTGATTCAAGCGATTGTAGTACCTAGACAATCTGAGCACATGCTCACTGCTTGAGCTATTCTCCTCCATATTTTAGCTATAGAACTTGTTGGAGACTTCATATCTCTCAAATCGGGTATTTTCTTGAAATATTAACTTCAACTCCTGGAACATCTCATATGATCCATGACGTTCAAAACGTCTTTGAAGTCCCGATTCTAAGCTGTTAAGCATGGTGCACTAAACTATCAAGTAGTCATTATATTGAGCTAGCCAAACGTTCATAACGTCTGCATCTGCTCCTGCAATAGGTCTGTCACCTAGCGGTGCATCAAGGACATAATTCTTCTGTGGAGCAATGAGGATAATCCTCAGATCACGGATCCAATCCGCATCATTGCTACTAACATCTTTCAACTTAGTTTTCTCTAGGAACATATCAAAAATAAAACAGGGGAGTTAAACGTGAGCTATTGGTCTACAACATAGATATGCTAATACTACCAGGACTAAGTTCATGATAAATTAAAGTTCAATTAATCAAATTACTTAAGAACTCCCACTTAGATAGACATCCCTCTAATCATCTAAGTGATCACGTGATCCAAATCAACTAAACCATGTCCGATCATCACGTGAGATGGATTAGTTTTCAATGGTGAACATCACTATGTTGATCATATCTACTATATGATTCATGCTCGACCTTTCGGTCTCCAGTGTTTCGAGGCCATATCTTCATATGCTAGGCTCATCAAGTTTAACCTAAGTATTCCGCGTGTGCAACTGTTTTGCACCCGTTGTATGTGAATGTAGAGCTTATCACACCCGATCATCACATGGTGTCTCAGCACGAAGAACTTTCGCAATGGTGCATACTTAGGGAGAACACTTTTACCTTAAAATTTAGTGAGAGGTCATCTTATAAAGCTACCGCCGAACTAAGAAAATAAGATGTATAAAAGATAAACACCACATGCAATCAAAAATATGTGACATGATATGGCCATCATCATCTTGTGCCTTTGATCTCCATCTCCAAAGCATCGTCATGATCTTCATCGTCACCGGCATGACACCATGATCTCCATCATCTTGATCTAGATAATGTGTCGTCACATGGTCGTCTCGCCAACTATTGCTCTTGCAAATATTGCTATCGCATAGCGATAAAGTAAAGCATTTATTTAGCACTTGCATCTTATGCAATAAAGAGACAACCATAAGGCTTCTGCCAGTTGCTGATAACTTCAACAAAACATGATCATCTCATACAACTTATATCTCATCACGTGTTGACCATATCACATCACAACATGCCCTGCAAAAACAAGTTAGACGTCCTCTACTTTGTTGTTGCAAGTTTTACGTGGCTGCTACGGGCTGAGCAAGAACCGTTCTTACCTACGAACCAAAAACACAACGATAGTTTGTCAAGTTAGTGTTGTTTTAACCTTCTCAAGGACCAGACGTAGCCACACTCGATTCAACTAAAGTTGGAGAAACTGACACCCGCCAGCCACCTGCGTGCGAAGCACATCGGTAGAACCAGTCTCGTGTAAGCATACTCGTAATGTCGGTCCAGGCCGCTTCATCCAACAATACCGCCAAACCAAAGTGTGACATGCTGGTAAGTAGTATGAATTGTATCGCCCACAACTCACTTGTGTTCTACTCGTGCATATAACATCTACGCATAAAACCTGGCTCGGATGCCACTGTTGGGGAACGTAGCAATTTCAAAAAAAATTCCTACTCACACGCAAGATCATGGTGATGCATAGCAACGAGAGGGGAGAGTGTTGTCCACGTACTCTCCTAGAACGAAAGCGGAAGCATTAGCACAACGCGGTTGATGTAGTCGTACGTCTTCACGATCCGACCGATCCAAGTACCGAACGTACGGCACCTCCGAGTTCAGCACACGTTCAGCTCGATGACATCCCGCGAACTTCCGATCCAGCAGAACTTCATGGGAGAGTTCCGTCAGCACAACGGCGTGATGATGGTGATGATGTTGCTACCGACGCAGGGCTTCACCTAAGCACCACTACGATATGATCGAGGTGGTATATGGTACAGGGGGGCACCACACACAACTAAGAAATCAAGAGATCAATTGTTGTGTCTATGGGGAGCCCCTGGCCACATATATAAAGGAGTGGAGGGGGGGAGAGGGCCGACCCCTATGGCGCGCCCTGGAGGAGTCCTACTACCACCGGGAGTAGGATTCCTCCCCTTCCAAGTAGTAGGAGTAGGAGACAAGGAAGGGGAAGAGGGAAGAGAAGGAAGGAGGGGGCGCCGCCCCTCCCCCTAGTCTAATTCGGAATAGTCATTGGGGGGGCGGCCTGCCTCTCTCTCTCTCTCTCTCTCCTAAAGCCCAATGAGGCCCATATACTTCTTCCCCCGTATTTCCGTAACTCCCTGGTACTCCAAAAAATACCCGAACCACTCGGAACCTTTTCGATGTCCGAATATAGTCGTCCAATATATCGATCTTTACGTCTCGATCATTTCGAGACTCCTCTTCATGTCCTCGATCTCATCCGGGACTCCGAACTACCTTCAGTACATCAAAACACAAAAAGTCATAATACAAATCATCACCGAACATTAAGCGTGCGGACCCTACGGGTTCGAGAACTATGTAGACATGACTGAGACACGTCTCCGGTCAATAACCAATAGTGGAACCTCGATGCTCATATTGGCTCCCACATATTCTAAGAAGATCTTTATCGGTCAAACCGCATAACAACATACGTTGTTCCCTTTGTCATCGGTATGTTACTTGCCCGAGATTTGATCGTCGGTATCTCAATACCTAGTTCAATCTCGTTACCGGCAAGTCTCTTTACTCGTTCTGTAATACGTCATCCCGCAACTAACTCATTAGTTACAATGCTTGCAAGGCTTATAGTGATGTGCATTACTGAGTGGGCCCAGAGATACCTCTCCGACAATCGGAGTGACAAACCTAATCTCGAAATACGCTAACCCAACAAGTACCTTCGGAGACACCTGTAGAGCACCTTTATAATCACCCAGTTACGTTGTGATGTTTGGTAGCACACAAAGTGTTCCTCCAGTAAATGGGAGTTGCATAATCTCATAGTCATAGGAACATGTATAAGTCATGAAGAAAGCAATAGCAACATACTAAACGATCAAGTGCTAAGCTAACGGAATGGGTCAAGTCAATCACATCATTATCCTAATGATGTGATCACGTTAATCAAATGACAACTCATGTCTATGGTTAGGAAACATAACCATCTTTGATCAACGAGCTAGTCAAGTAGAGGCATACTAGTGACATTTTGTTTGTCTATGTATTCACACATGTACCGTGTTTCTGGTTAATACAATTCTAGCATGAATAATAAACAATTATCATGATATAAGGAACTATGTAATAACTTTATTATTGCCTCTAGGGCATATTTCCTTCAGATCCATCCAAGAGTTCATACTAAAATAACACCAAGCTATCCTTTCTAATTGATCTATCTAAGAGTTCGTACTAAAATAACACCATATGATACACATTGATACGTCTCCATCGTATCTACTTTTCCAAACACTTTTGCCCTTGTTTTGGACTCTAACTTGCATGATTTGAATGGAACTAACTCGGACTAATGCTGTTTTCAGCAAAATTGCCATGGTGTTATTTTTGTGCAGAAATAGAAGTTCTCGTAATGACCTGAAAATCAATGGAGATTATTTTTGGAATATATAAAAAAATACTGGAAGAAGAATCCACGTCAGGGGGTACACACCCTGTCCACGAGGGTGGGGGAGCGCCTACCCCCTGGGCGTGCCCCCCTACCTCGTGGCCCCCCTGACGCTCCACCGACCTCAACTACAACTACATATATTCGTGTTCCGGTAGAAAAAAATTAGAGAGAAGGATTCATCGTGTTTTATGATACGAAACTGCCACCAAGCCCTAAACTCTCTCAAGAGGGCTGATCTGGAGTCCGTTCGGGGCTCCGGAGAGGGGAATGCGTCGCTATCGTCATCATGAACCTTCCTTCATCACCATTTTCATGATGCTCACCACCGTGCATGAGTAATTCCATCGTAGGCTTGCTGGACGGTGATGGGTTGGATGAGATTTATCATGTAATCGAGTTAGTTTTGTTAGGGTTTGTTCCCTAGTATCCACTATGTTCCTAGATTGATGTTGCTATGACTTTGCTATGCTTAATGCTTGTCACTAGGGCCCGAGTGCCATGATTTCAGATCTGAACCTATTATGTTTTCATGAATATATGTGAGTTCTTGATCCTATCTTGCAAGTATATAGTCACCTATTATGTGTTATGATCTGTTAACCCCAAAGTGACAATAATTTGGATACTTATCGGTGATGACCGTAGTTTGAGGAATTCATGTATTCACTATGTGCTAATGCTTTGGTCCTGTACTCTATTAAAAGGAGGCCCTAATATTCGTTACTTTCCAATAGGACCCCGCTGCCACGGGAGGGTAGGACAAAAGATGTCATGCAAGTTCTTTTCCATAAGCACATATGACTATATTCGGAATACATGCCCACATTACATTGATGAACTGGAGCTAGTTCTGTGTCACCCTATGTTATGACTGTTACATGATCGATCGCATCCGGCATAATTCTCCATCACCGATCCATTGCCTACGAGCTTTTCATATATTGTTCTTCGCTTATTTACTTTTCCGCTGCTACTATTACAATCACTACAAAACCCAAAAATATTACTTTTGCTACCGTTACCACTATTATCATATTACGTTGCTACTAAATACCTTGCTGCAGATATTAAGTTTCCGGTGTGGTTGAATTGACAACTCAGGTGCTAATATTTGAGAATATTCTTTGGCTCCCCTTGTGTCGAATCAATAAATTTGGGTTGAATACTCTACCCTCGAAAACTGTTGCGATCCCCTATACTTGTGGGTTATCAAGACCATTTTCTGGCGCCGTTGCCGGGGAGCATAGCTCTATTCTTTGAGTCACTTGGGATTTATATCTGTTGATCACTATGAAGAATTTGAAAGATCAAAGAACCAAGATTTTTCTCTCAAATTCGAGGGGAGGTAAGGAACTGCCATCTAGCTCTGCACTTGATTCACCTTCTGTTTGGAGTAAACTTGCGACACCTACACATGCTATTGATTCTGATAGGTCGCATGTTATTGATGATGCCACTTCTGCTTTGCATGATACTTATGATGAAACTACTTCTATGCTTGATACTACTATGCCACTTGGTGAATTTCTTGATGAACAACTTGCTAGGGCTAGAGAGAATGAAATTATTGAAACTGATAATATTGATGAAAGTGATGATGAAGATTCTCCCCCTAGATATGAATTGCCTGTTGTGCCTGAGGGTTATGTTATGGATGAAGAAACTGCTAGAGACTTTCTTGCCTGCAATGATAGAGGTGATCTTAAGAAACTATTAGCTAAGCTGAAAGAAAATTCTCTGAATGCTAGAATGAAATATGATCCTTCTTATGCTACTTCACCTATCTTTATTACTGATACGGATTATGATTTCTTAGTTGATCCTGATATAATTACTTTGGTTGAATCGGATCCTTTTTATGGCTATGAATCTGAAACTGTTGTGGCACATCTTACTAAATTAAATGATATAGCTACCCTATTCACTAATGATGAGAAAACTTGCTACTATTATATCCTTATATTATTTCCGTTCTCATTGAAGGGCGATGTTAAGATATTGTTTAATTCTCTTGATCCTGGTTGTGTGCGTAGTCCCCAGGATATGATTTACTACTTGTCTGCTAAATATTTCCCCGCTCATAAGAAACAAGCTGCTTTAAGGGAAATATATAATTTTGTGCAAATTGAAGAAGAGAGTCTCCCACAAGCTTGGGGGAGGCTTCTCCAATTACTTAATGCTTTGCCTGATCATCCTCTCAAGAAAAATAAAATACTTGATATCTTTTATAATGGACTAACCGATGCTTCCAGAGACCACTTGGGTAGTTGTGCTGGTTGTGTTTTCAAGGAAAGAATAGTTGATCAAGCTGAATTGCTATTGAATAATTTGTTGACTAATGAAAATAATTGGACACTTCCTGAACCAACTCCTAAGCCAACTCCGAAGAAAAGGGGTATCCTATTTCTTAGTCCTGAAGATATGCAAGAGGCAAAGAAATCTATGAAAGAAAAAGGCATAAAAGCTGAAGATGTTAAGAATTTACCTCCTGTTGAAGAAATACATGGTCTTAATTCATCACCTATTGAAGAAACACACGGTCTCAATAACCCGACACAGGTAGTAAAGGTAAACTCTCTCTATAGATATGATAAAGCTGAAATCCCTCCTGCTAAGTTTGCTAGTCAATGTTTGGATGAATTTGATAACTTTATGGTTAAGAAAGAAGATTTTAATGCTTATTTTGGTAGACAAGTGAAACGCAATGCTTATATGATTGAACACTTGGGTGATTATATGTCTAGAGTTAAAGGTGAACTTAAACTCATTAGTAAACATGCTTCTATGGTTACCACTCAAGTAGAACAAGTACTTAAAGCTCAGAATGATTTTCTTAATGAATTGAATAGTAAGAATAATGACTTTGTTGTTAGAGTTGCGACTAGAGGAGGTAAAGTGACTCGGGAACCTTTGTATCTTGAGGGCCACCCTAAGATAATTGAGCAAGATTCTCGGAGAACTACTATAGATGCACCTAGTCCTTCTAAGAGGAAGAAAAAGAAAAATGATAGGACTTTGCATGCTTCTAGTGAGTCTGTTGTAGACACACCTGAGAATCCCAATGATATTTCTATTTCTGATGCTGAAACACAATCTGGTAATGAACATGAACCTAGTGATAATGTTAATGATGATGTTCATGTTGATGCTCAACCTAGCAATAATAATGATGTAGAAATTGAACCTGCTGTTGATCTTGATAACTCACAATCAAAGAATCAACGTTATGATAAGAGAGACTTTGTTGCTAGGAAGCACGGTAAAGAAAGAGAACCATGCAGAAACCCATGACTTTTCCTCCTAAACCATCCAAGAAAAAGGATGATGAGGATTTTGAGCGCTTTGCTGAAATGATTAGACCTATCTTTTTATGTATGCGTTTGATCGATATGCTTAAAATGAATCCTTATGCTAAATGTATGAAAGATATAGTTACCAATAAGAGAAAGATGCCGGAAGCTAAAAATTCCACCATGCTTGCTAATTATACTTTTAAGGGTGGAATACCAAAGATACATGGAGATCCAGGAGTACAAACTATACCATGTTCCATTAAAAGGAACTATGTTAAAACTTCTTTATGTGATCTTGGAGCCGGTGTTAGTGTTATGCCTCTCTATTTATATCGTAGACTTGATTTGAATAAGTTGACACCTACTGAAATATGTTTGCAAATGGCTGACAAATCAACTGCTATACCTGTTGGTATTTGTGAGGATGTGCCTGTTGTGGTTGCAAACATTACTATTTTAACAGACTTTGTTATTCTCCATATTGCTGAGGACGATAGTATGTTTATTATTCTCGGAAGACCCTTTTTGAATACTGCAAGGGCTGTTATTGATTGCACCAAAGGCAATGTAACTTTTCATGTTAATGGTAATGAGCATACGGTACACTTTCCGAGGAAACAACCTCAAGTCCACAGTATCAATTCTATTGGAAAATTTTCAACAATCACTATTGGAGGTTTTGAATTTCCTCTTCCTACTGTCAACAAGAAATATGATATTCTTATTGTGGGGGACATGCATATCCCCGTTGAGGTAACCTAGTGTTATTCGAAAATTCTCCGGTTTCATGTTATTCAAAATGAGTTTGTTAACAAGACCTGATCAACCTTGTTAGTGGATTCCTTTTGATGAGCATGAGATGGATGAATTTAGAAAACACAACTCTCTGTACCCTCTTTTTACTTTCTGTTATTTATATTAATAAAGCAAAAATAGTATTTTCTATCTGTTTTCTGAATTATCCATGCAATAAACAATACCCCAAAAATAAAAGTTCCCCAAATGCCCTGAAAATTAAATATAATTTTTCTAGAATATTTGAGAATATCTCGCACTAAGAACACACCAGGGGGAGCAAGCACCTAGCCGTGAGGGTCCAGGGCGCGCCCACCCCCCCTGGGCGCACCCCCTGCCTCGTTGGCCCATGGTGGCTCCCCTCCACTTATTCCAGCCACCACACACTCCTTCTTCCTCCCAAAAAAATCACCAACCAGCTCAAGCACGAGTTCTAGCTCATCTTGCTGCCATTTTCGATCTCCTAGCTCAAAGCTCCATTCACAAAACTGCTTTGGGGGATTGTTCTTTGGTATGTGACTCCTCCAGTGGTCCAATTAGTTTTTGTCCTAATGCTTTATTCATTGCAAATTTTTTCTGCTTACGTGACCCTGTTCTTGAGCTTGCATGTCAAAGTTATATGGTCAAAAGTAGTTTTAATGCATGATATTGCCTCCAGGCACTTGTAGGAGTAGTTGCTATCAATATTGTTGAGTTTGGTTCACTTTTATTTTGAGTTACTAAAAATTTCAGAAATTCTTCAGAGGAAGAAATATGTTTAGGAAAATGTACCAAGGTGGTTCTTCAAGGAAGCAAGGACCCAGGCCCGCAATCGTGAGCCGGACGATGAACCACCAAGGGACGCTCAAGTGCGGCCTTGTGAATGGTCATCAGAAGATTTCATTGTCCAAGCAGGAATCAAGGAGGAATTTGAAGCATATGTGCGTAATGCCGATCTTGAGAGCTTCATGGCAGATAAGTGCCGTCAGTACCACTACCTCACTGACTCCTTTGTGTGAAGGCAAAAGGGAGATATGTTATAACCAGGGAGGAGGCGACCGAGTACGAGAGGAGGACGGAGGCAGCTCGCCTCCAAGCTGCAGCTCGTCAGGCAATAGCTGATGCATCTCACTACGGCCCCAGCTTCAACTTTGGATATCCACCAGGCCATCCATGGGCATAGACCAACTTAGGCCAAAAGCCTAATCTTGGGGGAGTATGTATCGGTGAGAGTGTTCACACACTCATGCTAGTTGTTGGTGCTCATACTTTTTCATTGTATCATCCATGATAGTTTATTTCCTTTTTAGTTTTCTTCTTGTGTGCCTTAATAAACCTTAAGAAAAACAAAAAAAATTAGTTAGTTTACTTTCCATGCATGTGGTAGTAGTAATTAAAAAGAAAACCCAAAAAGATTTCTCGTTCTTCTTTTGCTTGTTGGGAGCTTTCCCATGTAAATAGTTTTGTTTCTTTTCTTTGGGGGTCGAGAGGAGAAGACTGTAATTAAAATGTTGAGTGGCTCTCATATGCATTATTGTTGATCTAACAAAAGAGCCCATATTACCTTGTCTTCTCTCTTGAATTGAATGCTTACAGATTCCAGCTTAGTCCAATGCACGTGCACTATTATTATTATTATTATTATTATTATTATTATTATTATTATTATTATTATTATCCACACCGTTCGGTCGTGCAAGTGAAAGGCAATAATGATGATTATATGATGGACTTATTGAGATGAGAAAAGCTGGTATGAACTCAACCTCTCTTGTTTTTGTAAATATGATTAGTTCATCGTTCCTGATTCAGCCTATTATGCAAGAAACATATTTGCAATGACAATTAGAGATTGTAGTTGCTTATTCCATGCTTAATTAGCTAGGAGTTTATAATGGTTTACCTTGCGTGCCAACATGCTATTAAAATGGTTGTGATGTGGTATGATAGGGTGGTATCCTCCTTTGAACGATTCGAGTGGCTTGACTTGGCACATGTTCACGCATGTAGTTGAAACAAAATCAACATAGCCTCTACGATATTTATGTTCATGGTGCATTATATCCTACTCATGCTTGCATTCAGTGTTGATTAATTTTAATGCATGTTCATGACTATTGTTGCTCCCTAGCTGGTCGCTTCCAAGTCTTTTTGTAGCCTTCACTTGTACTAAGCGGGAATACTGCTTGTGCATCCAATTCCATAAACCCCAAAGTTATTCCATATGAGTCCACCATACCTACCTATATATGGTATCTACCTGCCATTCCAAATAAATTTGTATGTGCCAAAATCTAAACCTTCAAATAAACATTCTGTTTTGTATGCTCGAATAGCTCATGTATCAACTACGGTTGTCTGTATCTTCCATGCTAGGCGGGTTATTCTCAAGAGGAGTGGACTCCGCTCCTCACTCACGAGAAAATGGTTGGTCATCGGGATGCCTAGTCCCATGCTCTATGCAAATCAAATCAAAATAACTACAAACAAAACTCCCCTGGGACTCTTGTTAGTTGGGGGCACTCGTTGTTTCGAGCAAGCCATGGATTGATGCTTGTTGGTGGAGGGGGAGTATAAACTTTTACATTCTGCTTGGGAACCGCCTATAATGTGTGTAGCATGGAAGATATCGAGATCTCTCGGTTGTTATGTTGACAATGAAAGTATACTGCTCAAAATATTATTCATATCTATTTCAAAACCAAGCTCTAGCACCTCTACAAATCCCTGCTTCCCTCTGTGAAGGGCTTATCCATTTACTTTTATGTTGAGTCATCATCCTCTTATTAAAAAGCACCAGTTGGAGAGCACCGCTGTCATTTGCATCCATTACTGTTAGTTTACATTGAGTATGACTTGACCGGGTCTCTTTTACCATGAATTACAATGTCTAGTCAGTCCTTGATCTTTAAAGGTGCTCTGCATTTATGTTTTGCGATCTCAGAAAGGGCTAGCGAGATACCATCTTGTTATATCATATTATGATTGTTTTGAGAAAGTGTTGTCATCCTAGATTTATTATTATTGCTCGCTAGTTGATTATGCCTTTGATATGAGTAAACATGAGACCTAAATGTTATTGTGAATATGGTTAGTTCATAATCTTTGCTAAAAACTTGAATGCGGCTTTACATATTTACAACAACAAGAGCAAATAGAGTTTGTAAAAGTTTTTCTTTATCACTTTCAGTTTATCAACTGAATTGCTTGAGGACAAGCAAAGGTTTAAGCTTGGGGGAGTTGATACGTCTCCGTCGTATCTACTTTTCCAAACACTTTTGCCCTTGTTTTGGAGTCTAACTTGCATGATTTGAATGGAACTAACCCGGACTGACGCTGTTTTCAGCAGAATTGCCATGGTGTTATTTTTGTGCAGAAATAAAAGTTCTTGGAATGACCTGAAAATCAACGGATATTATTTTTGGAATATATAAAAAATACTGGAAGAAGAATCCACGTCAGGGGGCCACACCCTGTCCACGAGGGTGGGGGCGCGCCTACCCCCCATGGGCGCGCCCCCTGCCTCGTGGGCCCCCTGACACTCCACCGACCTCAACTCCAACTCCATATATTCGTGTTCGTGGAGAAAAAAATTAGAAAGAAGGATTCATCGCGTTTTACGATACGAAGCCGCGGCCAAGCCCTAAACTCTCTCGGGAGGGCTGATCTGGAGTCCGTTCAGGGCTCCGAGAGGGGAATCCGTCACCATCGTCATCATCAACCTTCCTCCATCACCAATTTCATGATGCTCACCGTCATGCGTGAGTAATTCCATCATAGGCTTGCTGGACGGTGATGGGTTGGATGAGATTTATCATGTAATCGAGTTAGTTTTGTTAGGGTTTGATCCCTAGTATCCACTATGTTCCGAGATTGATGTTGCTATGACTTTTCTATGCTTAATGCTTGTCACTAGGGCCCGAGTGCCATGATTTCAGATCTGAACCTATTATGTTTTCATGAATATATGTGAGCTCTTGATCCTATCTTGCAAGTCTATAGTCACCTATTATGTGTTATGATCTGTTAACCCCAAAGTGACAATAATCGGGATACTTACCGGTGATGACCGTAGTTTGAGGAGTTCATGTATTCACTATGTGTTAATGCTTTGGTCCGGTACTCTATTAAAAGGAGACCTTAATATCCCTTGGTTTCCAATAGGACCCCGCTGCCACGGAAGGGTAGGACAAAAGATGTCATGCAAGTTCTTTTCCATAAGCACGTATGACTATATTCGGAATACATGCCTACATTACATTGATGAACTGGAGCTAGTTCTGTGTCATCCTATGTTATGATTGTTACATGATCGATCCATCCGGCATAATTCTCCATCACCGATTCTTTGCCTACGAGCTTTTCATATATTGTTCTTCGCTTATTTACTTTTTCGCTGCTACGGTTACGATCACTCGAAAACCCAAAAATATTACTTTTGCTACCGTCACCACTATTATCATATTACTTTGCTACTAAATACCTTGCTGCAGATATTAAGTTTCCAAGTGTGGTTGAATTGACAACTCAACTGCTAATAGTTGAGACTATTCTTTGGCTCCCCTTGTGTCGAATCAATAAATTTGGGTTGAATACTCTACCCTCGAAAACTGTTGCGATCCCCTATACTTGTGGGTTATCACACATCAACCAACTCTAATGTCACCTAGATACTCCAATGTCACTACGAGTATCCGTGAGTTGATTATATGATATGCATCAAACAATTTCAGATTCATAATACTCAATCCAACACAAAGAACATCAAAGAGTGCCCCAAGATTTCTACTAGAGAAACAAGGACGAAAACGTGCATCAACCCCTATGCATAGATTACCATAATGTCACCTCGGGAATCTACGAGTTGAGTGCCAAAACATATATCAAGTGAATCAATATGATACCCCATTGTCACCACGGGTATTCATAGCAAGACATACATCAAGTGCTCTCAAATCCATAAAAGTATTCAATCCGATAATAACAAAATCTCAAAGGAAAAACTCAATTCATCATAGCAAGATAGAGAGGGGAAAACACCATATGATCCAACTATATTAACAAAGCTCGTGATACATCAAGATCGTGCCAAATCAAGAACACGAGAGAGAGAGAGAGAGAGAGAGAAATTAAACACGTAGCTACTGGTACAAACCCTCGGCCCTGAGGGTGGACTACTCCCTCCTCATCATGGTGGCCGTCGGCATGATGATGATGGCCACCGGTGATGATTTCCCCCTCCGGCGGGGTGCTGGCACGGGGTCTAGATTGGTTTTTTGTGGCTACAGAGGCTTGCGATGGTGGAACTTCTGATCTAGGGTTATTTCTGGGGGTTACTGTATTTATAGGATTTTTGGCATTGGTTTCACCCAAAGATGGGCTTAGAGGGCCCCACTACCCACCAGCACACGGGCAAAGACCCTGGCGGGCCTTGGTGGGTGGTGGCCACCTCCTTCACCTTCTAGTCCTCCCACGAAGCTTCTAGTGCCTCTTTTGTTCCAAAAAATCATCAAAAAGTTTCGTTGCATTTGGAGAACTTTTATTTCTACACGAAAAACAACACTAGAGTAGTTCTGTTGAAAACAACGCCAGTCTGGGTTACTTCCATTCAAATCATACCAATACCATATGGAATTATTGTAAACATGGCACGAATACTTCATAAATTATAGATACGTTGGAGACGTATCAGCATCCCCAAGCTTAATTCCTACTCGTCCTCGAGTAGGTAAATGGTAAAAGAAATAATTTATGAAGTGTGAATGCTAGCATAGTGCATAAGTTTGATCAATGATAATCTCAATCACTTTTCCTAGCAACATAACAACAACTCTTTCTTATAAAACTCATCATGATAAAGTAGCAACTGAAAAAGGAATATTTGATGTGGAATGCTACCTATCATATTCATCATATACTCTTTTCTTTTGTAGCATGGACATTTGGACTTGAATGATTCAACCCAATAGTCTATAATTTGACATCAATACATCAATACTCAAGCATAGTAACAAGCAACCATGTCTTTCAAAATATCAACAATAAAGGAAGCTATCCCTAGCCCATTATGCTCAATCATTGATCCATTTATGAAACACACTCAAATATTAGCTACATCCAATGCACAAGTATGACAATAGTGTTCCTAGTTGGTGCTTTGTAAGAGAAGATGGAGGCTCAATAAAAATAAAAATTGCATAAAGTAAATAGATAGGCCCTTCGCAAAGGGAAGCAGAGATTTGTAGAGGTGCCAGAGCTCAAAGCTTAAATTGGGAGATAAAATTGTTTTGAGAGGCATGCTTTTCCTATCAACGAAAATGACTGAGAATTCCAATACTTTCCATCCTAGATAAATAATAGGCGGTTCACAAACATAAAATAAAGTTTATTCCTTTTACCACCATTCTTTCACAATCATGGCTAGCCATATCCACAGGTGTCTTTCATACCAACACTTTCCAAGGATTTACTATTGACAACATAAATAAAATTTCTTTTCATTTTGGGACTGGTCATCCCTATTACTGGCCACACTCTCGTGCAATGACAAGTGAATAAACACTCATCTTTAGAATAACATATCTAGAATGGAAAATATCATCCACCCCCTGCCGCTTCATGAGCGGTATGGGCACACAAAAAGGAAATTCATTTTGAAAATTAGAGTAGGCACATACAAATTTACTTGGAATGGCATGGAAATACCGCATATAGGTAGGTATGGTGGACTCATTTGGCACAACTTGGTTTAAGGAGTATTTATGCACAAGCAGTATTCCCTCTTAACACAAATGAAGGCTAGCAAATAGATTGATAAGCAACCAACCAAGAAACAAAAACGATCATAAATGAGCATTAAACATAACTAACACCGAATAATGCAGCACAAGTAGGATATAACTTCATTGAATAACTATTGACTTTTGTGCTTGCATAGGGAATCACAAACCTTAACACCGATATTCCTACTAAAGCACAATTACTCACCAACATGACTTACATATTATTATCTCCATATCGCAAAACTATTGCAAGGAATCAAACTTATCATATCCAATGATCTACATGAAAGTTTTTATTATATCCTTCTTGAATATTCATCATATTAGGACCAATTTCAAAGCTTGTGCAAATTTTCATTACTAGTATCAACTCTCAAAATAATATAAGTGAAGCACAAGATTAAATAACAAACTACTCCAAAAAGATATAAGTGAAGAGCAAGTGAGTACTTAAGAAAATGGGTAGCGATTTGAGGACTCTCTTATTTAAAAACTTTCAGATATAAGTATTTTATTAAAACAACAATCAAAACAAAATAAAATTAAATTCCAATAATACCACACATCATGTGAAGAAGCAAAAACTTAGGCTCAACCGACACTAACCGGTAATTGTTGATGAAGAAAGGTGGGATGCCTACCGGGTCATCCCCGAGCTTAGATTCTTGAGACTTCTTGAAATATTATCTTAGGATGCCTTGGGAATCCCCAAGATTTAGATTTTGTGTCTCCTTAATTCCTTTTATATCACGGTTTCCCTAAATCTTAAAAACTTCATCTACACAAAACTCAACAAGAACTCGTGAGATAAGTTAGTATAGATCAATGCAAAACCTTATCATTATATACTTTAGAAAATCACTAAAATTATTATTTAAAATTGCATACTAAATGCCTATACATATTTAATACTCCTATCCTCAAATAGAATCATTAAAAAAGAAACATATGCAAACATAACAACAATTTGTCAAAACAGGATAGTCGGTAAAGGATGCAACAATATTCATACTTATTTAACTCCAAAAGTTCTAAAAAATTACCACACTGTAGAACATTTGTTTTAGCTTATTGTGCAAAAAAATCAACATTTTATCACATTCTAAATTTTCTCAAGAATTCACGGACTAGCATGCAACTTTCTATTTTCAAACAGCCACATATAGACTTGCAAAAAAAGCATGGTAAAGGCTATACTTGAAAATTTTTATTGAAGTAAAAGATAAAAAAACATTATTCGAAATAACAGCAAGAAAATCTGAAAAAATAAAAAGACACTCCAAGGAAAACTCATATCATGTGACGAATGAAAATATAGCTCCAAGTGAGGTTACCGATAATGTTGGAGACGAAAGAGGGGACGCCTTCCGGGGCATCGCCAAGCTTATTTGCTTGGATATTCCTTTAGTATTACCTTGGGGGTGCCTTTGCATCCCCAAGCTTAGGGTCTTATCACTCCTTATTCTCCTCGTATTGATATCTCACCCAAAACATGAAAACTTCAATTACACAAAACTTAATAAAACTTCGTGAGATAGGTTAGTATGATAAAGACAAATCATTCACTTTGGTACTGCCAAGACAAGATTAATAAGTGTTCTCACACAGTGCCTACTGTACCTAATCATTTCCACAATTTATATTGAGCAATATAGGCCATATAAACTAGGAAACAAGCAAACTATGCATTGTAAACAGAATCTGTCAAAAATAGAAAAGTCTGTAATGATCTGGACAATGACCATACTTTTGTTACTCCACAAATTCTAAAAAATTAGGACAACGTAGGAAATTTGTGTATCAATCATCTGTAAAAAATCAGAATTTTATAATGTTCCAGTGAATTTAAACAATTATGTTACTGGAAGCAAAACTTTCTGTTTTTGCACATGATCAAGTCAACTATCATCCACACTATCCCACAGGCTTTACTTGGCTCTTTATTGAAACAAAATCTATAAAACATGATTAATACAATATCTTAATCATGTGGACACACAAAAATAGTAGGAAATAGTGTTGGGTTGTCTCCCCAAGCGCTTTTCTTTAATGCCTTTTTAGCTAGGCATGATGATTTCAATGATGCTCTCATAGAAGTAAAGAATTGAAACACAAATAGAGCATCATGAAGCACATGACTATCACATTTAAGACTAGCCCACTTCCTATGCATAGAGATTTCGTGAGGAAATAGTTTATGGGATCAAGAATCAACTAGCATAGGAAGGCAAAACAAGCAAGACTTCAAAACTTTCAACACATAGAGAGGAAACTTGATATTATTGAGATATGTAGATGCATATGTTCCTCTCTCATAAAAAATTCAGTAGCATCATGAATAAATTTAACAATATAACTATCATATAAAGCATTCCCTTCATGACCCACAAGCATAGTATTTTTATTACTCTCCACATAAGCAATTTTATTCTCATTCATAATAGTGGGAGCAAACTCAACAAAATAACTATCATGGGATTGAAAATTAAAATCATGATGACCAGTTTCATGGTTATCATTACCCTTTATAGCATACATGTCATCACAATAATTATCATAGATAGCAAACTTGTTGTCATAATCAATTGAAACCTCTTCCAAAATAGTGGATTCATCATTAAATAAAGTCATGACCTCTCCAAATCCACTTTCGTAATTATTAGAATAAGATTTGATACCCTCAAAAATAGTGGGATCATTAGTACATAGAGTTGACACTCTTCCAAACCCATTTTCATCAATATAATGATCATAAATAGGAGGCATGCTTTCATCATAATAAATTTTCTCATCAAAACTTGGGGCAGTAAAAATATCATCTTCATCAAATATAGCATCCCCAAGCTTGTAGCTTTGCATATCATTAGCATCATGGATATTCAAAGAATTCATACTAGCAACATTGCAATCATGTTCATCATTCAAAGATTTTTATGCCAAACATTTTATTGAATTCTTCTTCTATCAATTGAGCACAATTTTCCTTTCCATCATTTTCAAGAAAGACATGATAAAGACGAATAATATAAGGCCACCTCAATTCCATTTTTTGTATTTTCTTTTATAAACCAAACTTATGATAAAAAGAGAAACTAAAAGATTCAATTGCAAGATCTAAAGATATAACTTAAAGCACTCACCTCCCCGGCAACGGTGCTAGAAAAGAGCTTGATGTCTACTATGCAACTTGATTCTTGTAGACTCGTGTTGGGCCTCCAAGTGCAGAGTTTTGTAGGACAATAGTAATTTTACATCAAGTTAATGACCTAAGGTTTATGAATCCATGGGAGGCAAGATGGTCTCTCTAAAACAACCCTACAACCAAATAATAAAAATTCTCTTGTGTCCCCAACACACCGAATACAATGGTAAATTGTATAGGTGCACTAGTTCGGTGAAGAGATGGTGATAGAAGTGTAGTAATGATAGTAAATATTTATTTTTCTAATAGTAACAATAAAAAACAGCAAGGTAACAAGTAACAAAAGTGATCACAAATGGTAATGCAATGCTTAAAAATGAGGCCTAGGGTTTGTACTTTCTCTAGTGCAATCTCTCAACAATCCTAATGTAGTTGGATCATATAACCATCCCTCAACGTGCGATGAAGAATCACTTCAAAGTTCTTATCTAGCGGAGAACATAAGAAGAAATTGTTTGTAGGGTACGAAACCACCTCAAAGCTATTCTTTCTGATCGATCCATCCAAGAGTTTGTACTAAAATAACACCAAGTTACCCTTTTCGATCGATCTATCTAAGAGTTCATACTAAAATAACACCATATGATACACATCAACCAACTCTAATGTCACCTAGATACTCCAATGTCACCGCGAGTATCTGTTAGTTGATTATACGATATGCATCAAATAATTTTAGATTCATAATTCTCAATCCAACACAAAGAACCTCAATGAGCGCCCCAAGATTTCTACTGGAGAAACAAGGACAAAAACGTGCATCAACCCCTATGCATAGATTACCCCAATGTCACCTCGGGAATCCGAGAGTTGAGTGCCGAAACATATATCAACTGAATCAATATGATACCCCATTGTCACCATGGGTATTCGTAGCAAGAAATACATCAAGTTCTCTCAAATCCATAAAAGTATTCAATATAATAATAACAAAATCTCAAAGCGAAAACTTAATTCATCACAATAGGATAGAGAGGGGGAAAACACCATATGATCCAACTATATTAATAAAGCTCGTGATATATCAAGATCATGCCAAATCAAGAACATGAGAGAGAGAGATAGAAAGAGAGAGATTAAACACATAGCTATTGGTAGAAACCCTCGGCCCCAAGGGTGGACTACTCCCTCCTCATCATGGTGGCCGCTGGGACGAGGAAGATGGCCACCGATGATGATTTCCCCCTCCGGCAAGGTGCCAGAATAGGGTCTAGATTGGTTTTTCATGGTTATAGAGGCTTTCGGTGGCAGAACTTCTGATCTAGGGCTATTTCTAGGGGTTTCTTATTTATAGGATTTTTTGGCGCTGGTTTCACGTGAGGATGGGCTTCGAGGGGGCCACGACCCACCAGTACATGGGCAAGGCCCCTGGCGTGCCCTGGTGGGTGGTGGCCACCTCCTTCACCTTCTCGTCCTCCCATGAAGCTTTTAGTGCCTCTTTTGTTCCAAAAAAATTGTCAAAAAATTTCGTTGCATTTGGAGAACTTTTATTTCTGCACAAAAAACAACACCCCAGTAGTTCTACTAAAAACAACTTCAGTCTAGATTAGTTCCATTCAAATCATACCAAAACCATATAGAATTGATGTAAACACGACATGAATACTTCATAAATTATAGATACGTTGGAGACGTCTCATAGTCTACATTAAAATATCTAAAACATCTTATATTAGTGAACAGAGTGAGAAACTCCTTCTTGCTCTGGTAGAGTTCTCGATGTCATAAATGTCTAAACCAAACACATGTTCACATCATTACCCTCCCTATTATTACTAGGATCTTAAGTACATACTAGTCGAGATACTTCACAGGGGGCAAACAATGTTGCATTACTTCTTCCATTATATAGAAGATACATTAATTGATTTAAATGTAGCCATGCCAAGGATCTTATTGAGGTGCGCATGTATGCATGCTGCCAGAACAATAGTACAATTGTTTGTTTGATTCATGCATAGTTTCCTTTTCAATTGCTTTATTTGCCTCATTTAATGAGATGCCCAAACAATATTGTCTGATTTAGGGTACTTGTATAATTGTTAGTTGACATAATTAAATTCCTTACCATTTCATTACTCTGGCGAAGTGTGCCTAAAGCTTTGTAGTCCATTAACCAACTATTAATGCACTAGGCTCACTACCTATTTTATACGAGGCTAATGATTGCATATTTTTGCTTGCTTTAGTAGGTTTGTATGAATCCCTCTATAGTTCATTATGCTCCCTAAGACTCATTTGAAACACGGCACACAATGCTCCAGCTAGTTAATATGACTTACAGAATGGCTAACTGCTTGGTTACTTATACACAAGATATATCTAATGTTCTGTTTTTTCATGTACTCCCTGTGTTCCTAAATATAAGCCTTTCTAGAGATTTCAATAAAAACTACATACTAATGTACATAGACCTATTTTAGAGTATAGATTCACTCGTTTTGCTTCGTATGTAGTCTATATTGGAATCTCTAAAAAGACTTATATTTAGGAACGGAGGGAGTACAAGATAGTCTATCTTGCTCGCTTCACTATCGTAACTATATTTTTGCCCAAGTCATCTATACCTACAGAGACATTTCAGGATAAAGTGACATCAAGAGAAAGCTCTCAGAGTAGTGCGGCATGGATGTTACCAAATGATTATGGATTGGAATTGGAATGTCCTGATGGTCTAGAGCATCAACCAGAGGCGGCAAGACATCATGCATATGAGTCTCAAGATGCAATCAACTTGTTGAGATTGGGGGTGCAGATATCAGATGCAGAAGTCAAAAAAATGAAACAAGACACTGAGGAAACCACAAAGAAAGTGTAGATTTTGCAGACTGAAATTTTTGATATATGAATCCAGTCAATCCTATTTTCGGAATAGATTATATTTAAATGGTAAGTTGTGTTGATGCGCATCCAAGATGTATGAGTCGTATGTGCCCAGTGTATATAATTTGCTGTTTGTTTACTCTTTAATATCACATGTCGCGAACTATGATGCCCAGTGGATGTAATATGCCATAATTTCTTTATTGTATAGTGTATGATTATTCTTAATTTCTATGCCTTAATTTGTTTATTGTATGGTGTATGATAAATCTTTGTTATTGTATATACTATTTTTGAAACGGGGGCCAACAAGCCAAAGCATTACCTGGACGTCATCCGAACATAATGAAAATGTGTAGTCAAAGCGGGACGTAATTAGGCTGGTCAACAAATAATAAGTGGATCCTATATCCATGGACACATGTGGGCCATAATATTCATGGACCAATAATGGGCCGCATTATGGGCCGTAAGTGAGCCAAAGTCATAATCGTCCATTTGTGGGCCCAACCATAACGGGTCGTTAACAGGCCGGTATGTACCACATGCTTATTTTTATTAACAAGCATAATGGGTCTTTAATTGGCCGAAATACATGATGGGGTAAAAAAGGCCCAACGAGTTAATGGGCCACAAACGGGCCGAGTGTAACCACAGGCTGAATTTAGCCCGTTGGCTGAACATGCCAGTAAAGGACCGAAAGTAATATTGGACCAAAAATGAGCCCAAGAATATATGGCCTTAGGAGGCCGAAAGTTAACATGGGATGGAAAATGCCCAACCGAATTATGGGCCATTGGTGGGTATAAAGCAGTTTACTATTCATTATGGGCCAGAATCGCCACAGGCTGTTAAAGGGCCTAGAGATACAAAAGGCCTCATATGGGCCGAAACACATCATGGGCCATACATGGGCCGATAGTGACAACGCTCCGGAATTATACTGGATGACCCACATGACGTTACTAGGTTGAATTCCGGAAGGCCATGACGGGCCGTGAGTTATCGAGATATAAATGGGCTATATGCGAATAGGTCGTTAACACGCTTTCCGTGGCCGGGCCGCTAACTTTTGACCAAGTTAGACCGGCCAGCCTTTTTAACCTATATGAGCCACTATTGGGTTGTACCACATGTCGACGTATCATTGGTGTGTGTCGTCCATTTGATGGATGACATCTGTCCAAATGTGGAGGTGACATGTGGGTCCTCCGACCAATGAGAATTTTACACATGGAAAATTGCCATTGGTCAAGGCTGTTAACGGGTTGTCAAATCCAAACCAGAACCCGATAGCATAACGGCGACCAATTACGGTGGATGCCATGTGTTGGTTACCCTTCATGAAAACACTTCCGTGACATGCCATTTATCTTCTTGGAAGTGGACACTTCCATGATGATAATTTGAGTATTGTCATGGAACACTTCTACAATAGCACAAGCATGACTATCTTGATTCTTTCATAAAATCGCCACAGATGTACATGCATGACAGAAAACGTGACCTACTATGACAAATATGTATCATCATGGAAGTGTTTTATTTTTGTAGTGTGGAGCTATTGTGTATCGCTCTAGGTTGTGACTATTATATGATGAATATCATCCAACGCAAATATCCATCCCTGATCCAATGCCTAGGCTTTTTTCATATTAATCTTTGCTAAGTTACTACTACTTATGTTATTACAATCATCACAAATTTCTATTTTTACTGCTCTTATTACTATTGCTACTTTTACTGCTACTATCAAAACTATCAAACTAATGTGAACACTTTGTTGCAGACATATTATTTCCTAGGTGTGGTTGAATTTACAACTCAACTTATAAGGCTCACAAATATTCTTTGGCTCCCCTTGTGTCGAATCAACAAATTTGGGTCAAATACTACCCTCGAAGACTGTCGCGATCCCCTATACTTGTGGGTTATCATCCCCTAGGAAGGAGGTTCATAGGAGTTAATCATCACACACTCCCAGTTATGACAGCACTCAACAATTTCAATCAAACATAAAAATGCTCAAATGTCCCCACCATGCCATGTCACACACTTAAATTAGTAGTAAACAACAAGCTTTAATATCGATATTCTTACTAACCAATGATCATGGACTCATGCCCTTTCATATTACGACATCAATATAATTAGAACATATGTTTCATATTTAGTGATCTACATGAAAGTTTTTATTAAAACACTTAAATACTTATCCTTTTGGACTAGTCTTATAACCCGTGCTCATTACCACTTCCTATTTAAAGACCCTCAGAAAGATTTAAGTGAATCATGAGAGTGCAATCATTTCTATAAAATATAACCACCATCGTGCTCTAACAAATATAAGTGGAGCACTAGAGCAACTTCATAGCTCAAAAGATATAAGTGAAGCTCATAGAGTATTCTAACAAATCACAGTGAATGTGTGTCATTCTCAAAGAGGTGTGTCCAGCAAGCAATGATTGTGGCAAACTATCAAGCAAACAAAATAAAGCTATGGCACACGACGCTCCAAGTAAAACTCATATCATGTGATGAATAAAAATATAGCTCCAAGTAACATACCGATAGATTGTAGACAAAAGAGGAACGACATCCCCAAGCTTAGATGCTTAGGTTTTCCTTGAATAGTAACTTGGTTTGCCTTGGTAATCCCAAGCTTAGCGTTTTTCCACTCCTTATTCCTTCATCCATCGTGATCTCACCCAAAACTTGAAAACTTCAGCACACAAAACTCAACAGAAACCTCGTGAGATCCATTGGTATAATAGACAAATCATAAACTTTAGGTGTTTTTCAAAACCCATTCATAATTTATTCTCGCATAATACCTACTATATTCTAACTTCTCCATGACTTATACCCCGCGATGTAATCCATAGCATCATTAAAATAAGCACACTATGTAATAAAAACAAAATATGTCTAAAATAGAACAACCTGTAATGATGTGAATAAAAATCATAGTTCTGTAACTCCAACAATTTTGAACAATTAGGACAATGTGAGCAACTTTTATATCAATCATGTGTAAAAATTTCAGATCAAAATCACATTCCAGGGAATTATAGTAATTCCTAGATTGGGAGCAAAAGTTCTTATTTTTTCATAGAATCAAGTCAACTATTATCCAAATCATCCCAAAGGATTTACTTGGCATAAAAACTAACTAAAACATGAAAACACAATCATTATAGTAGCAATAATCATTTCATCACACAAGAATAGAAAGTAAAAGAAAAAATACAGATAACTACTGGGTTGCCTCCCAACAAGCGTTATTGTTGTACGCCCCTAGCTAGGCGTAATGCATTGTTTCAAGTATTGTCATCCTTCAAATTAATTTCATAAGCGACTCTCATAATAGATTCATATGACTTATACATATTCCTATGACTATGAAATTATGCAACTCCCGAATACCGGAGGAACACCTTGTGTGCTATCAAATGTCACAATGTAACTGGGTGATTATAAAGATGCTCTACATGTGTCTCCGAAGGTGTTTGTTGAGTTGGCATATATCAAGATTAGGATTTTTCACTCCGTGTATCGGAGAGGTATCTCTGGGCCCTCTCGGTAATGCACAACACTATAAGCCTTGCAAGTAATGTGACTAATAAGTTAGTTGCAGGATGATGCATTGTAGAACAAGTAAAGAGACTTGCCACTAACGAGATTGAACTAGGTATGAAGATACCGACGATTGAATCTCGGGCAAGTAACATACCAATGACAAAGGGAATGACGCATGTTGTTATGCGGTTTGACCGATAAAGATCTTCGTAGAATATGTAGGAGCCAATATGAGCATCTAGGTTCCGCTATTGGTTATTGACCGGAGATGTGTCTCGGTCATGTCTACAAAGTTCTCGAACCCGTAGGGTCCGCACGTTTAACGTTCGATGACGATTTATATTATGAGTTATGTGTTTTGGTGACCGAAGTTTGTTCGGAGTCCTGGATGAGATTACAGACATGACGAGGAGTCTCGAAATGGTCGATAGGTAAAGATTGATATATTGGAAGGTTATATACGGACACCGGAATGGTTCTGATATGGTTTGGGGATTTTTCGGAGAACCGGGAGGCTACCGGAACCCCCCGGGAAAGTTAATGGTCCTATTGGGCCATAGTGGAGAGAGGGAGGCGGCCATAGGAGGTGGCGCCCCCAACCCCAAATCGAATTGGAAAAGGGTTGGGGGCGCGGCCCCCCTTTCCTTCTCCCTCTCCCCCTTTCCCCTTTCCCATCTCCATTGGATGGAAAGGGGAGGCCGAATCCTACTTGGACTGGGAGTCCAAGTAGGACTCCCCCCCTTGGCATCCCCCCTTGGAGTCCCCCTTGGGCCGGCCTCCTCCTCCCCCTCCTTTATATACGTGGGCATGGGGGCATCCCAAAGACACAACAGTTGTTTCTTAGCAGTGTGCGGTGCCCCCCTCCATAGTTTACTCCTCCGGTCATAGCGTCGTAGTGCTTAGGCGAAGCCCTGCGCGGATCACATAACCATCACCATCATCACGCCGTTGTGCTGTCAGAACTCTCCCTCAACCCGCTACTGGATCAAGAGCTCGAGGGACGTCATCGAGCTGAACGTGTGCTGAACACGGAGGTGTCATATGTTCGGTACTTGGATCGGTTGGATTGTGAAGACGTTTGACTACATTAACCGCGTTAACCTAACGCTTCCTCTTTCGGTCTACGAGGGTATGTGGACACACTCTCCCTGTCTCATTGCTATGCATCTCCTAGATAGATCTTGCGTGATCATAGGAATTTTTTTGAAATTGCATGCTACGTTCCCCAACAGTGGCATCAGAGCCAGGTCTATGCGTAGATGATATGCACGAGTAGAACACAAAGAGTTGTGGGAGATAATAGTCATACTGCTTACCACCAATGTCTTACTTTGATTCGGCAGTATTGTTGGATGAAGCAGCTCGGGCCGACATTACATGACCGTGTTCATTAGACTGGTTCTATCGACGTGCTTCGCACACAGGTGGCTGGCGGGTGTCTGTTTCCCCAACTTTAGTTGAATCAAGATTGACTACGGCCGGTCCTTGTTGAAGGTTAAAATATCACACTTGATGAAAATCATTGTGGTTTTGATGCGCAGGTAAGAATGGTTCTTGCTAGAAGCCTGTAGCAGCCACGTAAAACTTGCAACAAGAAAGTAGAGGACGTCTAACTTGTTTTTGTAGGGCATGTTGTGATGTGTTATGGTCAAGATGTGATGAGATATAAATTGTTGTATGAGATGATCATGTTTTGTAAAAGTTATCGGCAACTGGCAGGAGCCTTATGGTTATCGCTTTATTGTATGAAATGCAATCGCCATGTAATTGCTTTACTTTGTCACTAAGCGGGACAGTCGTAGAAGCAATGGGTGGCGAGACGACAATGACAATACGATGGAGATCAAGGTGTCAAGCCGATGACGATGGAGATCATGACGGTGCTTTCGAGATGGAGATCAAACGCACAAGATGATGATGACCATATCATGTCACATATTTTGATTACATGTGATGTTTATCTTTTTATGCATCTTATTTTTATTAGTACGGTAGTACCATTATAAGATGATCCCTCACTAAATTTCAAGGTACAAGTGTTCTCCCTGAGTATGCATCGTTACTACAGTTCGTCGTGCCGAGACACCACGTGATGATCGGGTGTGATAAGCTCTACGTTCACACACCACGGGTGCAAGCCAGTTTTGCACGTGCAGAATACTCGGGTTAAAGCCTAGCATATGCAGATATGGCCTTAGAACTCTGAGACTGAAAGGTCGAACATGAATTGTCGGTGTAAAAACCGACGGATCTCGGGTAGGGGGTCCCAAACTGTGCGTCTAAGGCGGATGGTAACAGGAGGCAGGGGACACGATGTTTACCCAGGTTCGGGCCCTCTTGATGGAGGTAATACCCTACGCCCTGCTTGATTGTTCTTGATGATATGAGTATTACAAGAGTTGATCTACCACGAGATCGTAGAGGCTAAACCCTAGAAGCTAGCCTATGGTATGATTGTATGTTGTCCTACGGACTAGAACCCTCCGGTTTATATAGACACCGGAGGGGGCTAGGGTTACACAAGGTCGGTTACTTGGGAGGAGATATGCATATCCATATTCCCTAGCTTGCCTTCCATGCCAAGTAGAGTCCCATCCAGACACGAGACGAAGTCTTCAATCTTGTATCTTCATAGTACAACAGTCCGGCCAAAGGATATAGTCCGGCTGTTCGGTAGCCCCTGAACCAGGCTTCAATGACGATGAGTTCCACATTGCAAGGCAGGTTCCTCCTCCGAATACTCCATGGAAGAGTTTAAACACAAGAATAGTGTCCGGCCCTGAAAAATAAGTTCCACATACCACTGTAGAGAGAATAATATTTCCACAAATCTAATCTGCTGACATGTTTTGACAGCATGACAACACGCCACGGCCCGATCATTATTCAAACCGTTTTTCTCAACCAGCACCGCACATATCGTAGGGTGGTTTTCTTGACACGTCTTGTTAATGCGAAGATCGTGTTCCCCTTATTACAGGATTCTCATCAATACGGATGTGGGTAACCCAACCGCGCCATCAATTACGGCGCCTGGGGAATAAGCGGTTTTACCAGGAATGTGGGGAGACACATCGCCTCTTCCGCCCTTATAAAGGGATAAGGATTTACTATTTTCACCCACGCCTTCTTCCTTGCTTACCCATCCCCGCACACTCGAGCTCTAGCGCCCAAGCTCGTGTTCCTCCTCTCAAACCACTCCAAGCATGTATGGAGCAGGAGGCAAGTGGATGGTCTCCTCCGTCACGAAGGAGAACATCAAAAAGTTACGGGAAGCCGGATATCTGGCCGCGAACATCGCGCACCGGCTGCCAGATGCAGGGCATATCATCCCTACGCCCGAACCCCATGAGAGGGTAGTTTTTCTTACCCACTTTGTCCGCGGACTGGGATTTCCTCTCCACCCGTTCGTCCGCGGACTCATGTTCTACTACGGGCTGGATTTTCACGATATTGCCCCCAATTTAATCCTCAACATCTCGGCGTTTATCGTCGTGTGCGAGGCCTTCCTCTGCATCAAGCCCCACTTCGGCCTGTAGCTGAAGACTTTTAATGTCAAATCGAAGGTGGTGGTCGGCTAGCAGGCAAGGTGCGGAGGCGCCATGGTGGGCAAGATGCCTAACGTCACCTGGCTCGAGGGCTCCTATGTGGAGACCATAAAGGGGTGGCAATCGGGGTGGTTCTACATCACCGAGCCGCGCGACTCCAACTGGCCGGCGGCCCCCAAATTTCAATCCGGAGTCCCCACGCGGCTCACCTCCTGGAAAGAGAAGGGCCTGTCCTGGGGTTCTTCGGTAGAGCTGACCGGACTCCAGACCTGCATCTAGAACATGATGAATAAAAAAATCAAGCTTGTCAACGTGGTCCAGGTTATGCTCTTCCGCCGGATCCTCCCGTGTTAATGACGGGCATTTGATTTATGGGAGTTTGACTCAGCCAAGCACCAGACGCTGCGAGAGCTCTATGACATGACGCACGAGGACGTCTGGAGGGTGTTGTTCAAGAGCGCCGAGATTCCTCCCTCACTCACCGAGGACCGCGGACTCAGCGCAAAGCGCCGCACCCATCCGGTAGGATTTTTAAATCTCTCAGGGTCTTTATTTTCCCCGGTTTAGTTATGTGTAGGATCTAAGCTTCCATGTCAATAACAGGACTGGATAGAGACAGCGGAGCGGCTTGATTGCCCAGCCCCCCTGCCCGAGGATCCTGCAGACGCTCTTCTAACAAAGATGCTGACTCCGGCACCTTATGAGGTGCCGCAAAGAAGGCCAAGAAGAAGGCCACGGGGACCCGAAAGGGTCTCCGGTGCAAGGTTGTATCGGACCCATCGTCCGATGACTCCGACGCGCACTCCTCCCACAGAAACGAGGAGGAGGAGAGAAGTTCTCCCCCCCCCCAGCCGGGGGAGACAAGAAAAGGAAGGCCGACCCATCCGGGGAAGCCGAAGGGTCCAAGAAGGGAAGGACCCTCCCTCCGGACTGTGCCATGATGGCCGCCGACAGCGGCGACGAGTAGCTACCCAGGGACAAGCCCCTGGCGAAGTCGTAAGTGTCCGGACACCATAGTACTTCATGGTATGTTATATTGCATTGCCTCTCTTCATGCCGAACATGATTATGCAGTCCGTCCCGAGCTCATCTCGACGTACCCTCGTCGAGTGGCTCTTTGGACTCGTCGGATATGAAGAGCGGTTCTCCTCCGACCGCTCCCACCCCTCGCCCTATGGACAACACCAAGGTGTTATCTCAAAAGGCACCGAGCCAAGGGGAGGTGGTCCTGGGGGCACCTCGCGGCGACTTCCCAGCCCCTGGGTACCAAGGGAGCGAGGCTCCTACGGGCTCCGATATCGGGCCCCAGCACACTGCTCTGGAACCTCCGATGGTTCCAGACTCCGACAGGCGGTCCCCCGTTAAGGGGGGCCAACCATCCAGAGGCATCGGACAACTTGCTGGAAGCACTTCACAGCGCTTCCATCGATGAAGAGCACCACACTATCATGAGTGCGGTGGTCAAAAAGGTTCAATCCGCCAAAAACGGACTGACCGAAGCTTGCGCCATCCTCCTAACAGGCTTTGAGGTAAGCGATCAAAATATAAGAAAATGGTACCGCATAGATAGTATCCCATGATGCTCTGTTCAGCGTTCAAGAAGAAAAGCTGAATAGAGGATCAAATGATGATTCAGGAGTCTAATCAGAAATGTATCTATGTGTATGTGCATGCTTCGCTGCTGGCCACTGCCGCACGTACTGCGGAGGTCTCTGCACTGACGCGGGACCTAGAGCGGTCCGAGACTGAGCTCGGCCTTACCAAGAGGCAGCTCGAGGAGAACAAAGGTAAGCAATACCTTTGTCTATATATTAAAAAGGAGTTCGGGTGTAAGGTAATAGGATCATCATGGATTTGTCAGGGGCCACAACCGCAGTGGCGACCCTGAGGGAGGCGTTGTCCAAGGCCGAAGACAAAGCGGCCAAGGAGCGCATTGAACGAGAGAAGCAAGAAGCCTCAGTAGGCGACGTGCAGCAAGAGCTCGAGGCTCTTGCAAAAAAGACGAGTCCTTGGAGCCGGACTCTAAGACGCGAGAGTCTGAGCTCGCGCAGGCGCTGGAAAGCGTCCAGAGCACCAAGGCAGAAGCCCACAAGGCCCTTCAGGAGATTGACGCGGTGAAGAAGATAGCAGCGGGTAAGGCATTCATTATGCAAAGCAAGCATGTGAAGGAGACTTTCCTTTTTCTTACTCGAGTTCGGAGCTCTCCAGGAGCGTTTGCAGATCTTCCCCGTAGTGTACTGGATGCCGCAAAGTTTTACCGAGCTGAGGAGGGGAGTTCGGCGGAGAAGTTGTTCTGGTCTCAGTATACTGGGACCGAACACCCTGTGCCCTTGAGCGACCAGCTGAAGCAGTTGGTCGAACTTCACAAGGCGGCCGAACAGGCCATGAGGAGCCTTATAGTCCGGATGTGGCTTGGCGAGCCCCTGTCCGGCAGCTACTTCGGTCTGGTGAGGCGGCTTGTGGAAGCCTGCCCACGGCTTGAAGTCATAAAGCGGTCCGTCTGCATCGAAGGTGCACGCAGGGCTTTTGCCCGGGCGAAGGTGCATTGGGCGAAGCTGGAAGCTGTGAAGCTGGTGAAGGAGGGGCCGTCGGAGGGCAAGGAGCATCGCTGCCCCGAGAACTATTATGAGAGTGTCCTGAAGGGCTCTCGCCTAGTGGCGGATGAGTGTGCCAAGGATGTACTTTTTGAATGAACATGCTCATGTGATCCTATAATGTGAAATGAGTTTATTTGCGCCATGGGACGCTTTCTTAATTTAAAATATTACCTTCTGGGCGGCCGTTTATAAAATCTGAGAGTTGGCCAGTCATCGGCTTCTGCCCCCATGTAACTAGTACTGGGGTGTTCGGGATAAAAATGAGCACTCTTTACCCCAATTTTGGGTCCTTCGAGGGAGGTGTCCAGCGCAACGAACCAGGCAATCATACTATAATGCTTTATCACTCTCACTTAGCCATAGAAGTCTACAATTTTAAATTTTGGCGAAGCCCCTGGTATTCGGAGGGCCGAATTTGGGGCGCTATACATGCCTAAGCCGGACAAGGCCGACTCCTTGCCTGAAGCGGAAAAAGTCTTTAAGGACTTGAGACCTCTCAAACAGCGACCAGTCTCTCGCCTTATCATGACAGGTAGTTTTCAGCTTTCTCTACTGAGGTGCTCGTCCAGAAGAACTGGGACACAATCGCAGTAGTTCTCCCACCGCTACCTTAGCCAATATAACGGAACGTAAGGTACCAAAGCATCGGAGTTGGGCAAACCTAACATTTGACCAAAGACTTGATTCGGAGCTGATGCATATAATGCTATAAGTTCGGGGTGCCGCACTGTATTATGGGGTAAACGAGAGCCCCTGGTATGATTGTTCTTGATGATATGAATATTACAAGAGTTGATCTACCACGAGATCGTAGAGGATAAACCCTAGAAGCTAGCCTATGGTATGATTGTATGTTGTCCTATAGACTAAAACCCTCCGGTTTATATAGACACCGGAAGGGGCTAGGGTTACACAAGGTCGGTTACAAGGGAGGAGATATGCATATCCGTATTGCCTAGCTTTCCTTCCATGCCATGTAGAGTCCCATCCGGACACGGGACGAAGTCTTCAATCTTGTATCTTCATAGTCCAACAGTCCGGCCAAAGGATATAGTCCAGCTATCCGGAGACCCCCTAATCCAGGACTCCCTCATGAATCATGTATTAGATATGATCAACATAGTGATGTTCACCATTGAAAACTACTCCATCTCATGTGATGTCCGGACATGGTTTAGTTGATATGGATCACGTGATCATTTAGATGACTAGAGGAATGTATATCTAAGTGAGAATTCTTAAGTAATATGATTAATTGAACTTTAATTTATCATGAACTTAGTACCTGATAGTTTTTTGCATATCTATGTTGTTGTAGATCAATGGCCCGTGCTACTGTTCCCTTGAATTTTAATGCGTTCCCAGAGAAAGCTAAGTTGAAAGATGATGGTAGCAACTACACGGACTAGGTCCGTAACTTGAGGATTATCCTCATTGTTGCACCGAAGAATTACGTCCTGGAAGCACCGCTAGGTGCAAGACCCGCTTAGGAGCAACTCCAGATGTTAGGAACGTCTGGCAGAGCAAAGCTGATGACTACTCGGTAGTTCAGTGTGCCATGCTTTACGGCTAAGAATTGGGACTTCAAAGATGTTTTGAATGTCATGGAGCATATGAGATGTTCTAGGAGTTGAAGTTAATATTTCAAGCAAATGCCTGAGTTGAGAGATATGAAGTCTCCAACAAGTTCTATAGCTGCACCATGGAGGAGAATAGTTCTGCCAGTGAACACATACTCAGAATTTTTGGGTACCATAACCACTTGACTCAGCTGGGAGTTAATCTTCCTGATGATAGTGTCATTGACACAGTTCTTTAATCACTTCCACCAAGCAATAAAGGCTTCATGATGAACTATAATATGCAAGGGATGGAAAAGACAATTCCCGGGCTCTTCGCAATGCTAAAGGCTGCAGAGGTAGAAATCAAGAAGGAGCATCAAGTGTTGATGGTTAACAAGACCACTAGTTTCAAGAAAAAGGGCAAAGGGAAGAAGGGGAACTTCAAGAAGAACAACAAGCAAGTTGCTACTCAAGGGATGTCAGGACCCCGATCTAGCATGTAACACATCATATCACTTTGCGACCTCACACATGGTATTCCCACGGGTGCCACCTTACCTGGCCCGGGACCATTTGCACCTTTTGGCTCACGTATATGATAGTGTTGCTAGCATCCATATGATAGAGAACTCGAGCCGACATGACTAGTCATAAACCCAAAGTGGCACTAACTTACAGGGACAGGCATACATGACCCAGCAACGAACTTGTTGGTCATCAACGTATGAACCCAAGTCATAGAAAGCTACAAGGACTTAAAGGAACACCGCGTGACATTTCCCTGAAGGGACAAATAGAGGAACGAAGAAGGACACATGCCGGCCAGCCTAAGTGTTCTGGAGCAGTAGCAAGCTACCATGGCTCAGTGGAAGCACTAGGAGACATTTTCTGGTAAGAGAGGCTACCAAGAATAAACAAATAGGTTGTCGGATCCCACACATACCAAGCATTTCAATAACATACACACAATATGCCCGATATGTGCAAATACAACATGGCATCACAATAAAACTCTATGACTCAAAGTATTTATTCATAAGACTCCGAAGAGTCAGATATTACAAACATGGGTCACATGAACCAACATAGAGAGCATACAGGCAACAGAAGCATAACATGTCCGAGTAAAGACAACTATAAATGGAAAAGGCTGAGAAGCCTGACTATCTACGTGACTCTCCCAAGGGTACAAGATCGTAGCTGAGGTAACAAGCTAAACGTTGAAGTCCCCGCGGAACTACTAGTGAGACTGAAGTCTATCTACAAAAACATAAATTAAGCAAACATGATTACAAATGTACCCAGCAAGACTTACATCAGAACTATCTACATATGCATCAGTATCAACAAAGGGGTGGTGGAGTCTAACTGCAGCAAGCTAGCTTTGACTTGGTGGCTATCTAAAACTACGACTACAAGTAACTCTTTTGATGTGGCCCACACAAGTCCACATATTCACCATATCACTAGGTGACTGGCGCTTGCCAGTCGGCTTGGCCAGCACAGTGCTAGGCCAGCAAGTGGCCCAGGTAAGTTTCCCCTTTTCTATTTTGTTTCTGTTTTCTATTTATTCTGTTTTATTTTGATTTAGTAAAAATACTAAACCATTTGATAAAATCCTAGAAATAATTATGGGTGCTTTCTAAATTATTCGAGTGACCCTTAACAATTTCCAATATTTTTGGAGCACCTAAAATATATATAGCATTTAAATAACTCCAATTCAAATATGTTTGAATTAATTCAAAGTCCAAATATGTCCTATAGAAATGTGAACATTTTTAAAGGGCATTTTGAAATCATTGGAAAAGATTTTAGTTGAACCTATTTGAATTCCTTTTGATGCTAGGGTTTGAACATCCCCATTACAAATTTCCATGAAAGTTAAAAATGATGCAAGGAAGATGAAAACACTAGGCAGTACCAAAAGCTAGGGATGTGACAACTGACCCCCACTAAACAAGAATCTCGTCCCGAGATTCAAGACGTGAGGTAAGGAGAAAGGAGGTCACAAAACTATCACAATTTTCTCGATCCAACTAGCCTTCTCGAAGAAGTAGCTTCATTGCATCATATTGATCTTGACGTATTTTCTCCAAGAACTCCATCCAACATGACAACGACAAGAAAGGGAAAACTCTAGAAGAATCGATTTTCTCGAAGATCGAGTAACTGACGATCAACTCACGGAATCAGACACAGAACACCTCTTGAGCTGAGGCGTCCAAACACACATCAAAATGGATGGGAGGACAGATGATGGAGGTTCAATTTGGTATGCAGCAATTCCACGCATAGATAAGATGGTGCATGATTTCAGAGTAGCGAGGAGGTAATTGCCATGATTCCATTATGGAACACCTTAGGGAAGGTGACTCATAGGGTTATTCCCTGAAGTGGCAAAAAGAATTACTTTTGATACAAGGATCACTAAAACTCTTCATACCAGGCTAAGGCAATTCACCAACAATCGTTTGGCGGAGTTCAAAGGAATGGCATACCCGGGCTAGAATGGATGATGTGGACTACCTTGTTGAAGACAACGCAATGGATGATTTTTTCTTACCATTGAAAATGGATGGGACCCATGGTAGGACCACTTTTGAAGATGATCCTGAGCAGCAATTGGTGAGAAGGCAGCCCATAGTGAAATGGCACAAAGACGGTTGCAAGCTGGGAACAAAATGCAAATGCTGGGAATGTTCCAACCATCATATCTGCCCGAGATTCAGATCTAGTTAGTAACAGGATACTTCAGACTCAACATGTCTGCAAAAGAAAGTTTGCAACACGATTCGATGAGATGACGTTGCGAGATTCTCAAGGGATGAACTACGGAAGCAAGCTCCAAAACATGAGCTGGTTCTGCTACACACCTGTAAATGTGCTATCCAAGACAAGCATGACCACGTAGTAGTCTTACAACAAAACACTACCGAGTTCTGGTTGAGAACCATCGTCAAGGATATCGGAGTCTTGTGCATGATCTAGAATTAACACAACAAACTCATTTTCCTTGAGCAAATCAATTAGTGGCTTGGTGTGCTAGGAAACACATATGGAGTGGAGGCGACCAAACTATGCAACCATAGAGTACTTCACACATATGCGTGACTAACTTGGGATGATTCCAAATGAAGCAAAAACAAGCTTTCTCGAATTCACGGCGGCAACTTACATCAAGTGCGCGTGAATTAGAGGAAGTCACTTCTTTCATCCAAATGTATACCTCATGAGCGGAACATGAAGGCAATGATTACAAAGTTCCCAATGCTAGCTTCAATGTTCATCATGAATCATGGAGGAGATAGAAATATTTACTATGGGCTCAACAACAATTCATCCAGATTTCCATGAGAATGGAATTCCACAACTATGTGAAAAAGGTGATAGCATTGGTCAGAACAAAAGATATAACGGTGTATGCTCGAGGAAGCAACCACGAGTAATACAACATTACGAACATTGTTGGTTCTGATTTAATTTGACGATATCCCATAGTCAAATCAAAGATGGGATAAGATAATAGGTCCAACAACTGATCATGAGTACCAATCAATGAAGATAGCGTCTTACTTCAACACACACAAAAAGATATCCCTTAGTGATGAACTCAGTCGGACAAGCTTCCATCTTCCAACTCTCCAAGTTGTTGTTTAGCTTAACCAACTAGCTCAGGGTATCCAACACAGATTCTTGGAGAAGGGGTGGTTTAGGGAAAAACCATCTTGATCATGAACTCAACATAATGGCCAGGGAACAACCTGGTGATACCTCCGAGAAGATATTCAGAAAATCACGAACCACCATATGTTACTAAGCTCGAGAACAATCTTGCTTTTCAGGGCAAGACAATATGATCGAAGGAGCAAGGAATTAACATAATCCAAACTCATTGATCGAAGAGTGCACCAGGGAAAAATGGACTAGGTAGCACATTCTATCTTAGAATGATGATTCAATAACCAACATGCTAAGAATGAAATTATTTTCCTTTAACTACCAAGCAACAGGGTTGCTAGGAGTATTGATTTCACACATCATAGTTCACTTGTCGGCATTCAACAACACGGGGACCAAGGAATGAATAATGATGGCGAGAAGCATCACTGTATCAAGAGTTCATAGGATGATGTGCAATTCTCATGATATTCTTGATATAAAGATGGTAATACTCCAAGGTAGAACAGAACAAAAGCTGGATTGGCATTTTGATCTGTGGAATACAACTGCTTTGACCCAATCCTAGATATGGATAAGGTACTGGAGTTTGTTTCTCCTAGTCATTCAGGAATAGAATGGCTTGGCAAACCATAGGAATAATAGACACCGATGAACACGAATGCATGACATACTCTTGACTATCAACTGATAGGCTAAGGTCGGAAAACAACTAAAGAGGGACAACTCAAAGGAACATATGATTTTCTGAGTTGTGGATGCATAGATTAGCATGTCGAACAATGCTCAAAATTTCTTCTGGATAACGCATGCATAAACCATAGGAATAATAGACACCGATGTGTAGGATCTAAGCTTCCATGTCAATAACAGGACTGGATAGAGACAGCGGAGCGGCTTGATTGCCCAGCCCCCCTGCCCGAGGATCCTGCAGACGCTCTTCTAACAAAGATGCTGACTCCGGCACCTTATGAGGTGCCGCAAAGAAGGCCAAGAAGAAGGCCACGGGGACCCGAAAGGGTCTCCGGTGCAAGGTTGTATCGGACCCATCGTCCGATGACTCCGACGCGCACTCCTCCCACAGAAACGAGGAGGAGGAGAGAAGTTCTCCCCCCCCCAGCCGGGGGAGACAAGAAAAGGAAGGCCGACCCATCCGGGGAAGCCGAAGGGTCCAAGAAGGGAAGGACCCTCCCTCCGGACTGTGCCATGATGGCCGCCGACAGCGGCGACGAGTAGCTACCCAGGGACAAGCCCCTGGCGAAGTCGTAAGTGTCCGGACACCATAGTACTTCATGGTATGTTATATTGCATTGCCTCTCTTCATGCCGAACATGATTATGCAGTCCGTCCCGAGCTCATCTCGACGTACCCTCGTCGAGTGGCTCTTTGGACTCGTCGGATATGAAGAGCGGTTCTCCTCCGACCGCTCCCACCCCTCGCCCTATGGACAACACCAAGGTGTTATCTCAAAAGGCACCGAGCCAAGGGGAGGTGGTCCTGGGGGCACCTCGCGGTGACTTCCCGGCCCCTGGGTACCAAGGGAGCGAGGCTCCTACGGGCTCCGATATCGGGCCCCAGCACACTGCTCTGGAACCTCCGATGGTTCCAGACTCCGACAGGCGGTCCCCCGTTAAGGGGGGCCAACCATCCAGAGGCATCGGACAACTTGCTGGAAGCACTTCGCAGCGCTTCCATCGATGAAGAGCACCACACTATCATGAGTGCGGTGGTCAAAAAGGTTCAATCCACCAAAAACGGACTGACCGAAGCTTGCGCCATCCTCCTAACAGGCTTTGAGGTAAGCGATCAAAATATAAGAAAATGGTACCGCATAGATAGTATCCCATGATGCTCTGTTCAGCGTTCAAGAAGAAAAGCTGAATAGAGGATCAAATGATGATTCAGGAGTCTAATCAGAAATGTATCTATGTGTATGTGCATGCTTCGCTGCTGGCCACTGCCGCACGTACTGCGGAGGTCTCTGCACTGACGCGGGACCTAGAGCGGTCCGAGACTGAGCTCGGCCTTACCAAGAGGCAGCTCGAGGAGAACAAAGGTAAGCAATACCTTTGTCTATATATTAAAAAGGAGTTCGGGTGTAAGGTAATAGGATCATCATGGATTTGTCAGGGGCCACAACCGCAGTGGAGACCCTGAGGGAGGCGTTGTCCAAGGCCGAAGACAAAGCGGCCAAGGAGCGCATTGAACGAGAGAAGCAAGAAGCCTCAGTAGGCGACGTGCAGCAAGAGCTCGAGGCTCTTGCAAAAAAGACGAGTCCTTGGAGCCGGACTCTAAGACGCGAGAGTCTGAGCTCGCGCAGGTGCTGGAAAGCGTCCAGAGCACCAAGGCAGAAGCCCACAAGGCCCTTCAGGAGATTGACGCGGTGAAGAAGATAGCAGCGGGTAAGGCATTCATTATGCAAAGCAAGCATGTGAAGGAGACTTTCCTTTTTCTTACTCGAGTTCGGAGCTCTCCAGGAGCGTTTGCAGATCTTCCCCGTAGTGTACTGGATGCCGCAAAGTTTTACCGAGCTGAGGAGGGGAGTTCGGCGGAGAAGTTGTTCTGGTCTCAGTATACTGGGACCGAACACCCTGTGCCCTTGAGCGACCAGCTGAAGCAGTTGGTCGAACTTCACAAGGCGGCCGAACAGGCCATGAGGAGCCTTATAGTCCGGATGTGGCTTGGCGAGCCCCTGTCCGGCAGCTACTTCGGTCTGGTGAGGCGGCTTGTGGAAGCCTGCCCACGGCTTGAAGTCATAAAGCGGTCCGTCTGCATCGAAGGTGCACGCAGGGCTTTTGCCCGGGCGAAGGTGCATTGGGCGAAGCTGGAAGCTGTGAAGCTGGTGAAGGAGGGGCCGTCGGAGGGCAAGGAGCATCGCTGCCCCGAGAACTATTATGAGAGTGTCCTGAAGGGCTCTCGCCTAGTGGCGGATGAGTGTGCCAAGGATGTACTTTTTGAATGAACATGCTCATGTGATCCTATAATGTGAAATGAGTTTATTTGCGCCATGGGACGCTTTCTTAATTTAAAATATTACCTTCTGGGCGGCCGTTTATAAAATCTGAGAGTTGGCCAGTCATCGGCTTCTGCCCCCATGTAACTAGTACTGGGGTGTTCGGGATAAAAATGAGCACTCTTTACCCCAATTTTGGGTCCTTCGAGGGAGGTGTCCAGCGCAACGAACCAGGCAATCATACTATAATGCTTTATCACTCTCACTTAGCCATAGAAGTCTACAATTTTAAATTTTGGCGAAGCCCCTGGTATTCGGAGGGCCGAATTTGGGGCGCTATACATGCCTAAGCCGGACAAGGCCGACTCCTTGCCTGAAGCGGAAAAAGTCTTTAAGGACTTGAGACCTCTCAAACAGCGACCAGTCTCTCGCCTTATCATGACAGGTAGTTTTCAGCTTTCTCTACTGAGGTGCTCGTCCAGAAGAACTGGGACACAATCGCAGTAGTTCTCCCACCGCTACCTTAGCCAATATAACGGAACGTAAGGTACCAAAGCATCGGAGTTGGGCAAACCTAACATTTGACCAAAGACTTGATTCGGAGCTGATGCATATAATGCTATAAGTTCGGGGTGCCGCACTGTATTATGGGGTAAACGAGAGCCCCTGGTATGATTGTTCTTGATGATATGAATATTACAAGAGTTGATCTACCACGAGATCGTAGAGGATAAACCCTAGAAGCTAGCCTATGGTATGATTGTATGTTGTCCTATAGACTAAAACCCTCCGGTTTATATAGACACCGGAAGGGGCTAGGGTTACACAAGGTCGGTTACAAGGGAGGAGATATGCATATCCGTATTGCCTAGCTTTCCTTCCATGCCATGTAGAGTCCCATCCGGACACGGGACGAAGTCTTCAATCTTGTATCTTCATAGTCCAACAGTCCGGCCAAAGGATATAGTCCAGCTATCCGGAGACCCCCTAATCCAGGACTCCCTCATGAATCATGTATTAGATATGATCAACATAGTGATGTTCACCATTGAAAACTACTCCATCTCATGTGATGTCCGGACATGGTTTAGTTGATATGGATCACGTGATCATTTAGATGACTAGAGGAATGTATATCTAAGTGAGAATTCTTAAGTAATATGATTAATTGAACTTTAATTTATCATGAACTTAGTACCTGATAGTTTTTTGCATATCTATGTTGTTGTAGATCAATGGCCCGTGCTACTGTTCCCTTGAATTTTAATGCGTTCCCAGAGAAAGCTAAGTTGAAAGATGATGGTAGCAACTACACGGACTAGGTCCGTAACTTGAGGATTATCCTCATTGTTGCACCGAAGAATTACGTCCTGGAAGCACCGCTAGGTGCAAGACCCGCTTAGGAGCAACTCCAGATGTTAGGAACGTCTGGCAGAGCAAAGCTGATGACTACTCGGTAGTTCAGTGTGCCATGCTTTACGGCTAAGAATTGGAACTTCAAAGATGTTTTGAATGTCATGGAGCATATGAGATGTTCTAGGAGTTGAAGTTAATATTTCAAGCAAATGCCTGAGTTGAGAGATATGAAGTCTCCAACAAGTTCTATAGCTGCACCATGGAGGAGAATAGTTCTGCCAGTGAACACATACTCAGAATTTTTGGGTACCATAACCACTTGACTCAGCTGGGAGTTAATCTTCCTGATGATAGTGTCATTGACATAGTTCTTTAATCACTTCCACCAAGCAATAAAGGCTTCATGATGAACTATAATATGCAAGGGATGGAAAAGACAATTCCCGGGCTCTTCGCAATGCTAAAGGCTGCAGAGGTAGAAATCAAGAAGGAGCATCAAGTGTTGATGGTTAACAAGACCACTAGTTTCAAGAAAAAGGGCAAAGGGAAGAAGGGGAACTTCAAGAAGAACAACAAGCAAGTTGCTACTCAAGGGATGTCAGGACCCCGATCTAGCATGTAACACATCATATCACTTTGCGACCTCACACATGGTATTCCCACGGGTGCCACCTTACCTGGCCCGGGACCATTTGCACCTTTTGGCTCACGTATATGATAGTGTTGCTAGCATCCATATGATAGAGAACTCGAGCCGACATGACTAGTCATAAACCCAAAGTGGCACTAACTTACAGGGACAGGCATACATGACTCAGCAACGAACGTATCGGTCATCAACGTATGAACCCAAGTCATAGAAAGCTACAAGGACTTAAAGGAACACCGCGTGACATTTCCCTGAAGGGACAAATAGAGGAACGAAGAAGGACACATGCCGGCCAGCCTAAGTGTTCTGGAGCAGTAGCAAGCTACCATGGCTCAGTGGAAGCACTAGGAGACATTTTCTGGTAAGAGAGGCTACCAAGAATAAACAAATAGGTTGTCGGATCCCACACATACCAAGCATTTCAATAACATACACACAATATGCCCGATATGTGCAAATACAACATGGCATCACAATAAAACTCTATGACTCAAAGTATTTATTCATAAGACTCCGAAGAGTCAGATATTACAAACATGGGTCACATGAACCAACATAGAGAGCATACAGGCAACAGAAGCATAACATGTCCGAGTAAAGACAACTATAAATGGAAAAGGCTGAGAAGCCTGACTATCTACGTGACTCTCCCAAGGGTACAAGATCGTAGCTGAGGTAACAAGCTAAACGTTGAAGTCCCCGCGGAACTACTAGTGAGACTGAAGTCTATCTACAAAAACATAAATTAAGCAAACATGATTACAAATGTACCCAGCAAGACTTACATCAGAACTATCTACATATGCATCAGTATCAACAAAGGGGTGGTGGAGTCTAACTGCAGCAAGCTAGCTTTGACTTGGTGGCTATCTAAAACTACGACTACAAGTAACTCTTTTGATGTGGCCCACACAAGTCCACATATTCACCATATCACTAGGTGACTGGCGCTTGCCAGTCGGCTTGGCCAGCACAGTGCTAGGCCAGCAAGTGGCCCAGGTAAGTTTCCCCTTTTCTATTTTGTTTCTGTTTTCTATTTATTCTGTTTTATTTTGATTTAGTAAAAATACTAAACCATTTGATAAAATCCTAGAAATAATTATGGGTGCTTTCTAAATTATTCGAGTGACCCTTAACAATTTCCAATATTTTTGGAGCACCTAAAATATATATAGCATTTAAATAACTCCAATTCAAATATGTTTGAATTAATTCAAAGTCCAAATATGTCCTATAGAAATGTGAACATTTTTAAAGGGCATTTTGAAATCATTGGAAAAGATTTTAGTTGAACCTATTTGAATTCCTTTTGATGCTAGGGTTTGAACATCCCCATTACAAATTTCCATGAAAGTTAAAAATGATGCAAGGAAGATGAAAACACTAGGCAGTACCAAAAGCTAGGGATGTGACAACTGACCCCCACTAAACAAGAATCTCGTCCCGAGATTCAAGACGTGAGGTAAGGAGAAAGGAGGTCACAAAACTATCACAATTTTCTCGATCCAACTAGCCTTCTCGAAGAAGTAGCTTCATTGCATCATATTGATCTTGACGTATTTTCTCCAAGAACTCCATCCAACATGACAACGACAAGAAAGGGAAAACTCTAGAAGAATCGATTTTCTCGAAGATCGAGTAACTGACGATCAACTCACGGAATCAGACACAGAACACCTCTTGAGCTGAGGCGTCCAAACACACATCAAAATGGATGGGAGGACAGATGATGGAGGTTCAATTTGGTATGCAGCAATTCCACGCATAGATAAGATGGTGCATGATTTCAGAGTAGCGAGGAGGTAATTGCCATGATTCCATTATGGAACACCTTAGGGAAGGTGACTCATAGGGTTATTCCCTGAAGTGGCAAAAAGAATTACTTTTGATACAAGGATCACTAAAACTCTTCATACCAGGCTAAGGCAATTCACCAACAATCGTTTGGCGGAGTTCAAAGGAATGGCATACCCGGGCTAGAATGGATGATGTGGACTACCTTGTTGAAGACAACGCAATGGATGATTTTTTCTTACCATTGAAAATGGATGGGACCCATGGTAGGACCACTTTTGAAGATGATCCTGAGCAGCAATTGGTGAGAAGGCAGCCCATAGTGAAATGGCACAAAGACGGTTGCAAGCTGGGAACAAAATGCAAATGCTGGGAATGTTCCAACCATCATATCTGCCCGAGATTCAGATCTAGTTAGTAACAGGATACTTCAGACTCAACATGTCTGCAAAAGAAAGTTTGCAACACGATTCGATGAGATGACGTTGCGAGATTCTCAAGGGATGAACTACGGAAGCAAGCTCCAAAACATGAGCTGGTTCTGCTACACACCTGTAAATGTGCTATCCAAGACAAGCATGACCACGTAGTAGTCTTACAACAAAACACTACCGAGTTCTGGTTGAGAACCATCGTCAAGGATATCGGAGTCTTGTGCATGATCTAGAATTAACACAACAAACTCATTTTCCTTGAGCAAATCAATTAGTGGCTTGGTGTGCTAGGAAACACATATGGAGTGGAGGCGACCAAACTATGCAACCATAGAGTACTTCACACATATGCGTGACTAACTTGGGATGATTCCAAATGAAGCAAAAACAAGCTTTCTCGAATTCACGGCGGCAACTTACATCAAGTGCGCGTGAATTAGAGGAAGTCACTTCTTTCATCCAAATGTATACCTCATGAGCGGAACATGAAGGCAATGATTACAAAGTTCCCAATGCTAGCTTCAATGTTCATCATGAATCATGGAGGAGATAGAAATATTTACTATGGGCTCAACAACAATTCATCCAGATTTCCATGAGAATGGAATTCCACAACTATGTGAAAAAGGTGATAGCATTGGTCAGAACAAAAGATATAACGGTGTATGCTCGAGGAAGCAACCACGAGTAATACAACATTACGAACATTGTTGGTTCTGATTTAATTTGACGATATCCCATAGTCAAATCAAAGATGGGATAAGATAATAGGTCCAACAACTGATCATGAGTACCAATCAATGAAGATAGCGTCTTACTTCAACACACACAAAAAGATATCCCTTAGTGATGAACTCAGTCGGACAAGCTTCCATCTTCCAACTCTCCAAGTTGTTGTTTAGCTTAACCAACTAGCTCAGGGTATCCAACACAGATTCTTGGAGAAGGGGTGGTTTAGGGAAAAACCATCTTGATCATGAACTCAACATAATGGCCAGGGAACAACCTGGTGATACCTCCGAGAAGATATTCAGAAAATCACGAACCACCATATGTTACTAAGCTCGAGAACAATCTTGCTTTTCAGGGCAAGACAATATGATCGAAGGAGCAAGGAATTAACATAATCCAAACTCATTGATCGAAGAGTGCACCAGGGAAAAATGGACTAGGTAGCACATTCTATCTTAGAATGATGATTCAATAACCAACATGCTAAGAATGAAATTATTTTCCTTTAACTACCAAGCAACAGGGTTGCTAGGAGTATTGATTTCACACATCATAGTTCACTTGTCGGCATTCAACAACACGGGGACCAAGGAATGAATAATGATGGCGAGAAGCATCACTGTATCAAGAGTTCATAGGATGATGTGCAATTCTCATGATATTCTTGATATAAAGATGGTAATACTCCAAGGTAGAACAGAACAAAAGCTGGATTGGCATTTTGATCTGTGGAATACAACTGCTTTGACCCAATCCTAGATATGGATAAGGTACTGGAGTTTGTTTCTCCTAGTCATTCAGGAATAGAATGGCTTGGCAAACCATAGGAATAATAGACACCGATGAACACGAATGCATGACATACTCTTGACTATCAACTGATAGGCTAAGGTCGGAAAACAACTAAAGAGGGACAACTCAAAGGAACATATGATTTTCTGAGTTGTGGATGCATAGATTAGCATGTCGAACAATGCTCAAAATTTCTTCTGGATAACGCATGCATAAACCATAGGAATAATAGACACCGATGAACACGAATGCATGACATACTCTTGACTATCAACTGATAGGCTAAGGTCGGAAAACAACTAAAGAGGGACAACTCAAAGGAACATATGATTTTCTGAGTTGTGGATGCATAGATTAGCATGTCGAACAATGCTCAAAATTTCTTCTGGATAACGCATGCATAAAGGTAGAACTGGCAGAGTCCCAATATAGAATGGGGAACTCATCGAGAGCACTCTTGTTGTGATCTTTTGGTTCAAAGAACTTCTGCCATAAGCAGTTCATGGTATTTGGAAGAAGGAAATACCACGGACCTCGAGGACTATCGCAAAGGTTACAAATATCATAAGGGAACTAGAAAACACTATCAACATGAAGTAAGTAGAGTGAATCTTGGGTTTAAGAACCCAGAAATAGAAGGCCTACTGACTAAATGGCATCACGGGATGTTTTCGAGAATGACGGCCAGAATCATCACATTGGGAACACAAAGCATGGCTAGATTACTAGGTGATCCTCTAAGACACCTAGGGTCATAATAATAGCTCCAACATATATGTCGAGGCAATAGACTACCTCAACTCACCGATTAGTGTGGTTGAATTGGCCCAAAGGGACATTGGGAACTGAAAGAAGGGATTTGCAAATGCATCAAACTATTTAGAAACCTGGGATGACTCGGACATCATAACAACTATAAATTCTCAAAAAGATTTGAGACATCCTGCAAAATAGTGGCATGACCACTCAACATCACAATATCAAGGTTCTGAGGCCAGCTATGAACATACGGAAGTAGTAGAAACTGAACTGAGACTTGAATCCATCAATCCTATAATTCTATGGATTAGTAACACGTGATCCTGATTGATAGATGAGAAAGCCTAGTTTCTTAACCCCCGTAGAAGAGAAGAGGATGACTCATATCAGAAGGGAATAAGGTAAAGGAGTAAAAAGAGCCTTAAGTTCCCTTCCACAAACAATTTCCTTAAATAACTACAGTATTTCTAGACTCGACTTCGACCAGTTTGGCTTGGTAATCCTACAGGCAGTCAGGCTCTGATACCAAAGCTGTCAGGACCCCGATTCTAGGTCACACCGATCTAGCATGTAACACATCATATCACTTTGCGGCCTCACGCACGGTATTCCCACAGGTGACACCTTACCTGGCCCGGGACCATTTGCGCCTTTTGGCTCACGTATATGATAGTGTTGCTAGCATCCATATGACAGAGAACTCGGGCCGACATGACTAGTCATAAACCCTAAGTGGCACTAACTTACAGGGACAGGCATACATGACCCAGCAACGAACGTGTCGGTCATCAACGTATGAACCCAAGTCGTAGCAAGCTACAAGGACTTAAAGGAACAACGCGTGACATTTCCCTGTAGGAATATACACAAGAACGAAGAAGGACACATGTCGGCCAGCCTAAGTGTTCTGGAGCAGTAGCAAGCTACCATGGCTCAGTGGAAGCACTAGGAGACATTTCCCGGTAAGAGAGGCTGGCAAGGATAAACAACTAGGTTGTCGGATCCCACACATACTAAGCATTTGAATAACATGTACACAATATGCCCGATATGTGCAAATACAACATGGCATCACAACAAAACTCTATGACTCAAACTATTTATTCATAAGACTCCGAAGAGTCAGATATTACAAACATGGGTCACATGACCCAACATATAGAGCATACAAGCAACAGAAGCATAACATGTCTGAGTACAAACAATTACAAATAGAAAAAGCTAAGAAGCCTCAGTATCTACACGACTCTCCCAACGGTACAAGATCGTAGCTGAGGTAACAAGCTAAACTTCAAAGTCAACGCGGAACTACTAGTGAAACTGAAGTCTCTCTGCAAAAACATAAATTAAGCAAACGTGAGTACAAATGTACCCAGCAAGACTTACATCAGAACTATCTACATATGCATCAGTATCAACAAAGGGGGTGGTGGAGTTTAACTGCAGCAAGCCAGCTTTGACTCGGTGGCTATCCTAAACTAGGACTGCAAGTAGCTCTTTTGAGGTGGTGCACACTGCTAGCTCTTGAGGATGAGTTGGTTTTCCCTTCAATAGGAAAGGGTGATGCAGCATAGTAGCGTAAGTATTTCCCTCGGTTTTTGAGAACCAAGGTATCAATCTAGTAGGAGGTAACACACAAGTCACCTAGTACCTGCATAAACAAAAAAGAACCTCGCAACCAAGACGATAAAGGGGTTGTCAATCCCTTCACGGTCACTTATGAAAGTGAGATTTGATAGATGTAATAAGATAAATATTTTTGGTATTTTTATGATATAGATTGGAAAATAAAGATTGCAAAATAAACAATAATAGAAATAGCAAATTGATATGGAAATAATATGATGGAAGACAGACCCGGGGGCCATAGGTTTCACTAGTGGCTTCTCTCAAGATAGCAAATTCTATGGTGGGTGAACAAATTACTGTCGAGCAATTGATAGAAGGGTGAATAATTATGAGAATATCTACGCATAATCATGAATATAGGCATCACGTCCGTGACAAGTAGACCGAAACAATTCTGCATCTACTACTATTACTCCACACATCGACCGCTATCCAGCATGCATCTAGAGTATTAAGTTCATAAGAATAGAGTAACGCATTAGGCAAGATGACATGATGTAGAGGGATAAACTCAAGCAATATGATATAAACCCCATCTTTTTATCCTCGATGGCAACAATAGAATACGTGCCTTGCTGCCCCTGCTGTCACTGGGAAAGGACACCGCAAGATTGAACCCAAAGATAAGCACTTCTCCCATTGCAAGAAAGATCAATCTAGTAGGCCAAACCAAACTGATAATTCGAAGAGACTTGCAAAGATATTTAAATCATGCATAAGAGATTTCAGAGAAGAATCAAATATTGTTCATATATAATCTTGATCATAAACCCACAATTCATCAGATCTCGACAAACACACCGTAAAAAGAATTATATCGAATAGATCTCCAAGAGAATCGAGGAGAACTTTGTATTGAGATCCAAAGAGAGAGAAGAAGCCATCTAGCTAATAACTATGGACCCGAAGGTCTGTGGTAAACTACTCACACATCATCGGAGAGGCTATGGTGTTGATGTAGAAGCCCTCCGTGATCGATTCCCCCTCTGGCAGAGTGCCGGAAAAGGCCCCAAGATGGGATCTCACGGGTACAGAAGGTTGCGGCGGTGGAAATAGGGTTTCTTGGTGCTCCTGGATGTTTTCGGGGTATATGCGTATATATAGGAGAAAGAAGTACGTCGGTGGAGCTGCGAGAGGCCCGTGAGGGTGGGGGCGCGCCTCCTTGCCTTGTGGCCTCCTCACTTCTTTCTTGACATCCACTCCAAGTCTCCTAGATCACGTTTGTTCCAAAAATAACTCTCCCGAAGGTTTCATTCCATTTGGATTCCGTTTGATATTCCTTTTCTGCGAAACACTGAAATAGGCAAAAAAACAGCAATTTGCACTGGGCCTTTGGTTAGTAGGTTAGTCCCAAAAATAATATAAAAAGGTAAATTAAAGCCCATTAAACATCCAAAACAGATAATATAATATCATGGAACAATCAAAAATTATAGATATGTTGGAGACATATGAAGCATCCCCAAGCTTAATTCTTGTTCGTCCTCGAGTAGGTAAATGATAAAAACAAATTTTTTGATGTGGAATGCTACCTAGCATAATTCTCAATGTAATTTCCTTTATTGTGGCATGAATGTTTAGATCTGAAAGATTCAAGACAAAAGTTTAATATTGACATAAAAATAATAATACTTCAAGCATACTAACAAAGCAATCATGTCTTCTCAAAATAACATGGCCAAAGAAAGTTATCCCTACAAAATCATATAGTCTGGCTATGCTCTATCTTCAGCACACAAAGTATTTAAATCATGCACAACCCCGATGACAAGCCAAGCAATTGTTTCATACTTTTGGTTTTCTCAAACTTTTTCAATCTTCACGCAATATATGAGCGTGAGCCATGGACATAGCACTATAGGTGAAATAGAATGGTGGTTGTGGAGAAGACAAAAGGGAGAAGATAGTCTCACATCAACTAGGTGTATCAATGGGCTATGGAGATGCCCATCAATAGATATCAATGTGAGTGAGTAGGGATTGCCATGCAACAGATGCACGAGAGCTATAAGTGTATGAAAGATAAAAATAAACTAAGTGGGTGTGCATCCAACTTGATTGCTCACGAAGACCTAGGGCATTTTGAGGAAGCCCATCATTGGAATATACAAGCCCGGTTCTATAATGTAAAATTCCCACTAGTATATGAAAGTGACAATATAGGAGATTCTCTATCATGAAGATCACGGTGCTACTTTAAAGCACAAGTGTGGTAAAAGGATAGTAGCATTGTCCCTTCTCTCTTTTTCTCTCATTTTTTTGGCTTTCTTTTTTTTATGGCCTTTATTTTTTTCTCTTTTTTCGTCTGGAGTCTCATCCCGACTTCTGGGGGAATCATAGTCTCCATCACCCTTTGCTCACTTGGGACAATGCTCTAATAATGATGATCATCACACTTTTATTTACTTACAACTCGATACTAGAACAAAATATGACTATGTGAATGCCTCCGACGGTGTATCGGGATGTGCAATGAATCAAGAGTGACATGTATGAAAGAATTATGAACGTGTCTTTGCCACAAATATGATGTCAACTACATGATCATGCAAAGCAATATGACAATGATGTAACGTGTCATAATAAACAGAACAGTGGTAAGTTGCATGGAAATATATCTCGGAATGGCTATGGAAATGACATAATAGGTAGGTATGGTGGCTGTTTGAGGAAGGTATAAGGTGGGTGTATGGTACCAGCGAAAATTGCGCGGTACTTAGAGAGGCTAGTAATGGTGGAAGGGTGAGAGTGCGTATAATCCATGGACTCAACATTAGTCATAAGAACTCACATACTTATTGCAAAAATCTATTAGTTATCAAAACAAAGTACTACATGCATGCTCCTAGGGGGATAGATTGGTAGGATAAGACCATCGCTCGTCCCTGACCGCCACTCATAAGGAAGACAATCAATAAATAAATCATGCTCCGACTTCAGCACATAACGGTTCACCATACGTGCATGCTACGGGAATCAGAAACTTTAACACAAGTATTTCTCAAATTCACAACTACTCAACTAGCATGACTCTAATATCACCATCTTCATATCTCAAAACATTCATCAAGTATCAAACTTCTCATAGTATTCAATGCACTTTTTATAAGTGTTTTTATTATACCCATCTTGGATGCCTATCATATTACGACTAATTTTATAGCCAAAGCAAACTACCATGTTGTTCTATAAGACTCTCAAATAATATAAGTGAAGCATGAGAGATCAATAATTTATATAAAATAAAACCTCCACCGTTCTATAAAAAGATATAAGTGAAGCACTAGAGCAACATTTTCTAGCTTAAAAGATATAAGTGAAGCACATAGAGTATTCTAATAAATTCTGATTCATGTGTGTCTCTCCCAAAAGGTGTGTACAGCAAGTATGATTGTGGTAAACTAAAATCAGAGATTCAAATCATACAAGACGCTCCAATCAAAACACATATCATGTGGTGAATAAAAATATAGCCTCAAGTAAAGTTACCGATAGACGAAGACGAAAGAGGGGATGTCTTCTGGGGCATCCCCAAGCTTAGGCTTTTGGTTGTCCTTGGATTTTACCTTGGGGTTCCTTGGGCATGCCCAAGCTTAGGCTCTTGCAACTCTTTATTCCAAAATCCATCAAATCTTTACCCAAAACTTGAAAAGTTCACAACAGAAAACTCAACAGAAAATCTCATGAGCTCTGTTAGTATAAGAAAACAAACCACCACTTCAAGGTACGGTAATGAACTCATTATTTATTTATATTGGTGTTAAACCTACTGTATTCCAACTTCTCTATGGTTCATACCCCCCCCCCCCCGATACTAGCCATAGATTCATCAAAATAAGCAAACAACACACGAAAAACAGAATCTGTCAAAAACAAAACAGTCTGTAGTAATCTGTAGGTTCCGAATACTTATGTAACCCCAAAAATTCTGAAATAAATTGGTGGACGTGAGGAATTTGTCTATTAATCATCTGCAAAAAAATCAACCTAATTTCATTCCCCAGTAAAAAAAATGGCAGCAAATCTCATGAGCGCTAAAGCTTCTGTTTTTTACAGCATGATCGCAAAGACTTCCCCCAAGTCTTCCCAAAGGTTCTACTTGGCACAAAAACTAATTAAAATCATAAAACCACATCTAAACAGAATATAGATGAATTATTTATTACTATACAGGAACAAAAAACAAGAAAAAAAATTGGGTTGCCTCCCAACAAGCGCTATCGTTTAACGCCCCTAGCTAGGCATAAAAACAATAATAGATCTAGGTATTGTCATCTTTGGTATGCAATCCATAAGTGGATCTCATAACAGATTCATAAGGTAATTTAATTTTCTTTCTAGGAAAGTGTTCCATGCCTTTCCTTAACGGAAATTGTAATCTAATATTCCCTTCTTTCATATCAATAATTGTACCAATCGTTCTAAGGAAAGGTCTACCAAGAATAATAGGACATGTAGGATTGCAATCTATATCAAGAACAATGAAATCTACGGGCACATAATTCCTATTTGCAACAATAAGAACATCATTAATCCTTCCCATAGGTTTCTTAATAGTGGAATCCGCAAGATGCAAATTTAAAGAACAATCATCAAATTCACAGAAACCTAACACATCACACAAAGTTTTTGGAATCGTGGAAACAGTAGCACCCAAATCACATAAAGCAAAGCATTCATGATCTTTAATCTTAATTTTAATAGTAGGTTCCCACTCATCATAAAGTTTTCTAGGAATAGAAACTTCTAATTCAAGCTTTTCTTCATAAGGTTGCATTAAAGCATCAACGATATGTTTGGTAAAAGCTTTATTTTGACTATAAGCATGAGGAGAATTTAACATGGAGTGCAGCAAGGAAATACAATCTATCAAAGATCAATTATCATAATTAAATTCCTTGAAATGCAAAATAATGGGTTCATTGATATGTAAAGTTTTGACCTCTTCAATCCCACTTTTACCAACTTTTGCATCAAGATCTAAAAACTCCAAATCATTGGGACGCCTTTTAACTAAAGTTGACTCATCTCCAGTCCCATGATTATCAAGATTAATATTTCAAAACAAAGATTTAATAGGAGACACATCAATCACTTTTAGATCTTCATCCTTACTACCATGGAAACTAGATGAACACGACACTAGAGCAAAATTGTTCCTCCCAACAAAATTCACATCCGTAGATTCATTATTATTCTCAATCAAAGTAGATAAAGGCATATCATTAGGATCAGAAGAAACACTCTTATTAGCAAAAAAATCATAAGTTCATCCATCTTTCCACTCAAAACATTAATTTCTTCTATACCATGAACCTTTTTACTAGTAGATCCTTTGGTGTGCCATTGAGAATAATAAACCATAATATTATCTAGGAGTTTAGTAGCTTCTCCTAGGGTGATTTCCAGAAAAGTGCCTCCCGCGGCCGAATCTAAAAGATTTCTAGAAGCAAAATTCAATCCAGCATAAAAAAATTGTATGATCATCCACAGATTCAAACCATGTGTAGGGCAATTACGTATCATTAATTTCATCCTCTCCCAAGCTTGTGCAAAATGCTCATGATCAAGTTGCTTAAAATTCATAATATCGTTTCTAAGAGAGATGATCTTAGCGGGAGGAAAATACTTAGAGAGAAAAGCATCTTTGCACTTATTCCATGAATCAATACTATTTTTAGGCAAAGAGGAAAACCAAGTTTTAGCACGATCTCTAAGAGAAAATGGGAATAGCTTCAATTTAAAAATATCATTATCCACATCTTTCTTCTTTTGCATATCACACAAATCAACAAAGTTGTTTAGATGGGTAGCGTCATCTTCACTAGGAAGGCCAGAAAACGGATCTTTCATGACAAGATTCAGCAAAGCAGTATTAATTTCACAAGATTCAGCATCGGTAAGAGGAGCAATCGGAGTGCTAATAAAATCATTATTGTTGGTATTGGAAAAGTCACACAATTCAGTATTATCTTGAGCCATAGTGACAAACAATCCAACACACAAGCAAGCAAGAGGCAAGCAAAAAGAGGCGAACAAAAAAGAGGCGAGCAGAAAAGAGGGCGAATAAAACAGCAAGGGTGAAGTGGGGGAGAGGAAAACAAGAGGCAAATGGCAAATAATGTAATGCAAGGGATAAGAGTTTGTGATGGGTACTTGATATGTCTTGACTTGATAGAACCTCCCCCGCAACGGCGCCAGAAATCCTTCTTGCTTCCTCTTGAGCATGCGTTGGTTTTCCCTTGAAGAGGAAAGGGTGATGCAACACAGTAGCGTAAGTCTTTCCCTCAGTTTTTGAGAAACATGGTATTAATCCAGTAGGAGGTAACACACAAGTCACCTAGTACCTGCACAAACAAACAAGAACCTCGCAACCAACGCGATAAAGGGGTTGTCAATCCCTTCATGGTCACTTACGAAAGTGAGATTTGATAGAGATAATAAGATAAATATTTTTGATATTTTTATGATATAGATTGGAAAATAAAGATTGCAAAATAAATGGTAATAGAAATAGCAAATTGATATGGAAATAATATGATGGAAGATAGACCCGGGGCCATAGGTTTCACTAGTGGCTTCTCCCAAGATAGCAAATTATACTGTGGGTGAACAAATTTCTGTCGACCAATTGATAGAAAGGGGAATAATTATGAGAATATCTAGGCATGATCATGAATATAGGCATCACGTCCACAACAATTAGACCGAAACAATTCTGCATCTACTACTATTACTCCACACATCGACCGCTATCCAGCATGCACTAGAGTTCATAAGATCAGAGTAACGCATTAGGCAAGATGACATGATGTAGAGGGATAAACTCAAGCAATATTATATAAACCCCATCTTTTTATCCTCGCTGGCAACAATACAATACGTGCCTTGCTGCTCCTGCTATCACTGGGAAAGGACACCGCAAGATTGAACCCAAAGCTAAGCACTTCTCCCATTCCAAGAAAGATAAATCTAGTAGGCCAAACCAAACTGATAATTCGAAGAGACATGCAAATATATTTAAATCATGCATAAGAGATTTCAGAGAAGAATCAAATGTTGTTCATAGATAATCTTGATCATAAACCCACAATTTATCGGATCTCGACAAACACGCCGCAAAAAGAATTACATCGAATAGATCTCCAAGAGAATTGAGGAGAACTTTGTATTGAGATCCAAAGAGAGAGAAGAAGCCATCTAGCTAATAACTATGGACCCGAAGGTCTGTGGTAAACTACTCACACATAATCGGAGAGGCTATGGTGTTGATGTAGAAGACCTCCGTGATCGATTCCCCCTCCGGCAGAGCGCCGGAAAAGGCCCCAAGATGGGATCTCACGGGTACAGAAGGTTGTGATGGTGGAAATAGGGTTTCGTGGTGCTCCAGGATGTTTTTGGGGTATATGGGTATATATAGGAGGAAGAAGTACGTTGGTCGAGCTGCGAGGGGCCCATGAGGGTGGGGGCGCCTCCCTGCCTCGTGGCCTCCTTGCTTCTTTCTTGACATCCACTCCAAGTCTCCTGGATCACGTTTGTTCCAAAAATAACTCTCCCGAAGGTTTCATTCCATTTGGATTCCGTTTGATATTCCTTTTCTACGAAACACTGAAATAGGCAAAAAAACAACAATTTGCACTGGCCTTTGGTTAGTAGGTTAGTCCAAAAATAATATAAAAAGGTAAATTAAAGCCCATTAAACATCCAAAATAGATAATATAATAGCATGGAACAATAAAAAATTATAGATACGTTGGAGACGTATCACACACGAGTCCACATATTCACCATATCAATACACCACTATGGATCCGCTCACGTCTCCCTACGAGAACGCCATCCATAGCACTCATGCTTATCTTGCGCATTTTAGAGTATCCACTTTCACTTCTCTATGAACTGTATAGGCAACCCAGAGGTCCTTTACCGCGGACGCGGCTATTCGAATAGATGATGTTAACCCTGCAGGGGTGTACTTCTTCACACACACTCTCACCACTTATCGTCGTTTACACGACATGTACTCGGCAACCTTCAAGCGGAAGCCCAGCGAGGGTGTCGGCCACGACTTGACTAACCACACAATTCCCTAGTCCAGGTTTATCGCCTATTTAGGTTCCATCCGCAGGGAGTCCAGCCGAGGTTTCCACATACGACCCCGAACGATGTGTGCAGGGTTCTCGAGACACCAAATGGGTGCCCGGTACACCGTGCCACATACCTACCACATCACAGCCCACCCCGAGGGTCAGCGCTGCGCACGGCCTCCTGTATACTACAAACACCATAAACTACTTGCAACTCCCATACAGGGGATAGGGCAGTTAATAAGTCGAGAGGTTCCATTGGTTTCAGGCCCAACGCGTGGTAGTAGCTGTTCATGGATCACAAACACATAACTCAGTTCCTGAGGATGGTTTCAGTGAGACAACCCACTATGTACTCCTACAGGGCCTCTCACCGCTACCTTTAGCAAATCGTGTTCACACACTTAGCTCACACACAGTAGGACATGTTCATCACCATCCAATTCATCCCCGATGAATCAGACCTGACTCAACTCTAAGCAGTAGCGGCATCACAAACAAGCATGAATGATTAGGCACATAAGGCTTCAAACAACTCCTATTAATGCTAGTGGGTTTCATCTATTTACTGTGGCAATGACAGGTAATGCAGAGGAAAGGGGTTCAACTACCGCAACATGTAACAGTTGAATCGTTGTTGTCCTAATGCAGTAAAAGAGAGCAGGAGCGAGAGAGTGGGATTGTATCGGAATGAACAAGGGGGTTTTGCTTGCCTGGCACTTCTGAAGATAGTATAGCTCTTCATCGGTGTCATCAAACTCATCGTCGGATCAATGTCTACTTAGAGGGAACAACACCGGCAAACAGAGAAGGAACACAATCAATGCAATGCGACAATATGATGCATGATTATGACATGGAAAAATGTTGTGATTTGAACTAATGTAGCTAGCAACAAGTTAAATGAAGTTGGTTTGAACCCAAGGTTCAAATCCAAACTCCATATGTGAAAGTTTAAATGCCCTTTATATGATTTGTCCTAAAAAGCAGCCATAAGTTATTCTAACATGCATGAAAATGGCACATACGGATAGATTGGATTTTTCTGATAATTTTTCATATATAACTTATTTCATTTGGAGTTACGGTTGATTTTATATGATTTTAAGAAGTTTATAACATTTTCTGGAATTTCCTGGTTATTCTGATTTAAACTAAATCCAGAAAATGACTTATTGCATCAGCATGACATCAGTGTGATGTCAGCAAGTCAACAGACGCGGTCCAGTCAAACCTGACCAGTGGGACCCGCGTGTCAGTGTCTAACTAAGCTAACCTAGTTTAATTAGCACTAACCTAGGTTAACACTAATTAGGGTTAACCTAAACTAGTTTAATTAGCTGGGCGGGGCCCGCATGTCATTGACCCAGGGGAGGTTAAATAGTGGTAAAACTCGGGTCAACTCGCCGTAGTTGACCTGCGGCTCGTCGCCGGCGGAGAAAGAGACGGCGGAGGCTGTCCGGTTTCGCCCTCTGGTGACCAAACGAACGGCGGTTTGGCTTGGCATGATGCTGGTCCTCGTCCGCATCCAATGGAGCCATCAGCTCGCGCCGGAGAGGACCAGAACGACAACGGTGAAGGGAAGTGCGGTGGCCGAAGTTCGGCCGGCAATGGTTTGGGCGATGCGGGGCAAGGGAGGAGCCGTGATTGGTCGTGTTCAATTCACGGAAGTGCGATGAGTGCAGCAGTGAGCTCGGACACAAGTTGTGGTGGTTGCGGCCACGAGGTGACTTGGCCGGCGGAGCTAAGCTCGCGGCTCTGGTGGAATCGGCGGCTACATGATAGGAACGAGCTCGGGGAAGAGGGGGAAAGACGCATCAGCTCACAGCAAGTTGAATGGAGGCCTTGGCATGCTCGGGGAGGGGCTGGTGACGACGGAAGGTCGCCGACGATCTTGGTGGCCCAAGGAGGAAGAAGACATCAGGAACGGTGCTCCAGGGCTCTTCCCGTCGCGTAGCTCAGTGGAGACAGCGTAGAGGTCGATGGCGGAGCTTCCTGGCACGTGGGAGAGGCGAGGGGTGGACGGTGTCCGTGGCTACGGTGAGCGCCCGCGATGGTTGCGCTCGGTGGAGAGGGGAGGGGGAGGAGCACAGGGAGGGTGTGAGGCAGTCGGGGTGTGCGTGTCGATGTCCAGGGCGTCCAGAGGGAGAAGGGGGGCAGCCAGGCAGGGAGGAGGTGGCGCCGCTCATGCCAGTGCGCGGCGACCACACGCCCCTGCCTTCTGGCGCGAGGTAGGGGGTGACTGGCGCGGGCCAGTTGGCTGGGCCGACACAGTGCCAGGCCAACAAGTGGCCCAGGTAAGTTTCCCCTTTTCTAATTTGTTTCTGTTTTCTATTTATTCTGTTTTGTTTTGATTTAGTAAAAATACGAAACCATTTGATAAAATCCTGGAAATAATTGTGGGTGCTTTTTGAATTATTCGAGTGACCCTTAACAATTTCCAACATTTTTGGAGCACCTAATATATATATATAGCATTTAAATAGCTCCAATTCAAATATGTTTGAATTAATTCAAAGTCCAAATATGTCCTGTAGAAATGTGAACCATTTTTGTAGATGCTTCCACCTTGATCCAGAAATGATGAACATTTTTAAAGGGAATTTTGAAATCATTGGAAAACATTTTAGTTGAACCTATTTGAATTGCTTTTGATGCTAGGGTTTGAACATCCCCATTTCAAATTTCCATGAAAGTTAAACATGATGCAAGGAAGATGCAAACACTAGGCTGTACCACAAGCTAGGGATGTGACAAGGGAAGAAGCCCAAGTCTGGACCTAAGCCTGAAACTAAGTGCTTCTACTGCAAAGGGACTGGTCACTGGAAGCGGAACTGCCCCAAGTATTTGGCGGATAAGAAGGATGGAAAAGTGAAAGGTATATTTGATATACATGTTATTGATGTGTACCTTACTAATGCTCGTAGTAGTGCCTGGATATTTGATACTAGTTCTGTTGCTCATATTTGCAACTCGAAATAGGGGCTATGGATTAAATGAAGATTGGCTAAGGACGAGGTGACGATGCGCGTGGGAAATGGTTCCAAAGTCGATGTGATCGCTGTCGGCACGCTACCTCTACATCTACCATCGGGATTAGTTTTAGACCTAAATAATTGTTATTTGGTGCTAGCGTTGAGCATGAACATTATATTTGGATCTTGTTTGATGTGAGACGGCTATTCATTTAAATCAAAGAATAATGGTTGTTCTATTTATATGAGTAATCTCTTTTATGGTCATACACCCTTGATGAGTGGTCTATTTTTGTTGTGATACACATACTCATAATATTGAAGCCAAAAGATGCAAAGTTAATAATGATAGTGCAACTTATTTGTGGCGCTACCATTTCGGTCATATTGGTGTAAAGCGCATGAAGAAACTCCATGTTGATGGGATTTTGGAATCACTTGATTATGAATAACTTGATGCTTGTGAACCATGCCTCATGGGCAAGGTGACTAAGACTCTGTTCTCTAGAACAATGGAGCGAGCCACTGACTTATTGGAAATAATACATACTGATGTATGCGGTCCGATGAGTGTTGAGGCTCGCGGTGGGTATCGTTATTTTCTATACTTCACAGATGATTTGAGAAGATATGGGTATATCTACTTAATGAAACATAAGTCTGAAACATTTGAAAAGTTCAAAGAATTTCAGAGTGAAGTGGAAAATCATCGTAACAAGAAAATAAAGTTTCTATGATCTAATCGTGGAGGTGAATATTTGAGTTATGAGTTTGGTCTTCATTTGAAACAATGTGGAATAGTTTCGCAACTCACGCCACCTGGAACACCATAGCGTAATGGTGTGTCTGAACGTCATAACCGTACTTTATTAGATATGGTGCGATCTATGATGTCTCTTACCGATTTACTGCTATCGTTTTGGGGTTATGCTTTAGAGACGGCTGCATTCACGTTAAATAGGGCACCATCTAAATCCTTTGAGACGACACCATATGAATTGTGGTTTGGTAAGAAACCTAGGCTGTCGTTTCTTAAAGTTTGGGGCTGCGATGCTAATTTGAAAAGCTTCAACCTGATAAGCTCGAACCCAAATCGGAGAAATGTGTCTTCATAGTATTCCCAAAGGAGACTGTTGGGTACACCTTCTATCACAGATCCCACGGAAATATATTCGTTGCTAATAATGGATCCTTTCTAGAGAAGGAGTTTCTCTCGAAAGAAGTGAGTGGGAGGAAAGTAGAACTTGATGAGATAATTGTACCTTCTCCCGAATTGGAAAGTAGTTCATCACAGAAATCTGTTCTAGTGATTCCTACACCAATTAGTGAGGAATCTAATGATGATGATCATGAAACTTTAGATCAAGTTACTACCGAACCTCATAGGTCAACCAGAGTAAGGTACGCACCATAGTGCTACAGTAATCCTGTTCTGGAGGTCATGTTACTTGACCATGATGAACCTACGAACTATGAGGAAGCGATGATGAGCCCAGATTCTGCAAATGGCTTGAGGCCATGAGATCTGAGATGGGATCCATGTATGAGAACAAAGTGTGGACTTTGGTTGACTTTCCCAGTGATCTGCAAGCCATGGAGAATAAATGGATCTTCAAGAAGAAGACTGACGCTGGCGGTAATGTTACTATCTACAAAGCTCGACTTGTTGCGAAAGGTTTTCAACAAGTTCAAGGAGTTGTCTATGATGAGACCTTCTCACCTGTAATGATGCTTAAGTCTGTCCAAATCATGTTAGCAATTGTCGCATTTTATGATTATGAAATTTGGCAAATGGATGTCAAAACTGCATTCCTTAATGGATATCTTAAAGAAGAGTTGTATATGATGCAACCATATGGTTTTGTAGATCCTAAAGGTGCTAACAAAGTGTGCAAGCTCCAGCGATCCATTTATGGACTGGTGCAAGCCTCTCGTAGTTGGAATATACGCTTTGATAGTGTGATAAAAGCATATGGTTTTATACAGACTTTTGGAGAAGCCTGTATTTACAAGAAAGTGAGTGGGAGCTATGTAGTGTTTCTAATATTATATGTGGATGACATATTATTGATTGGAAATAATACATAATTTTTGGATAGCATAAAAGGATACTTGAATAAGAATTTATCAATGGAAGACCTCGGTGAAGCTGCTTACATATTGGGCATCAAGATCTATAGAGATAGATAAAGACGCTTAACTGGACTTTCACAAAGCACATACCATGATAAAGTTTTGAAGAAGTTCAAAATGGATCAGTAAAAGAAAGGGTTCTTGCCTGTGTTACAAGGTGTGAAGTTGAGTTAGACTCAATGCCCGACCACTAGATAAGATAGAGAGAAAATGAAAGTCATTCCTTATGCCTCGGTCATAGGTTCTATCATGTATGAAATGTTGTGTACCAAACCTGATGTGTGCCTTGCTATAAGTTTAGCAGGGAGGTACCAAAGTAATCCAGGAGTGGATCACTAGACAGCGGTCAAGAACATCCTGAAATACCTGAAAAGGACTAAAGATATGTTTCTCGTTTATGGAGGTGACAAAGAGCTTGTCGTAAATGGTTATATCGATGCAAGCTTTGACACTGATCCGGAGGACTCTAAGTCACAAACAGAATATGTATTTATATTGAATGGTGGAGCGGTCAGTTGGTGCAGTTCCAAGCAGAGCATCGTGGCGGAATCTACTTGTGAAGCTGAGTACATAGCTGCTTCGGAAGCAGCAAATGAAGGAGTCTGGATGAAGGACTTCATATCCGATCTATGTGTAATACCTAGTGCATCGGGTCCAATGAAAATATTTTGTGACAATACTGGAGCAATTGCCTTGGCGAAGGAATTCAAATTTCACAAGAGAACCAAACACATCAAGAGACGCTTCAATTCCATCTGCGATCAAGTCAAGGAGGGAGACATAGATATTTGCAAGATACATACAGATCTGAATGTTGCAGACCCATTTACTAAGCCTCTCTCATGAGCAAAACATGATCAGCACCAAGACTCCATGGCTGTTAGAATCGTTACTATGTAATCTAGATTATTGACTCTAGTGCAAGTGGGAGAATGAAGGAAATATGCTCTAGAGGCAATAATAAAGTTGTTATTTATATTTCCTTATATCATGATAAATGTTTATTATTCAAGCTAGAATTTTATTAACCGGAAACTTACATAGACAAACAGAGTGTCCCTAGTATGCCTCTACTTGACTAGCTCGTTAATCAAAGATGGTTAACTTTCCTAACCATGGACATGAGTTGTTATTCGATGAACGGGATCACATCATTAGAGAATGATGTGATGGACAAGACCCATCCATTAGCTTAGCATAATGATCGTTTAGTTTTATTGTTATTGCTTTCTTCATGACTTATACATATTCCTCTGACTATGAGATTATGCAACTCCCGAATACCGGAGGAACACCTTGTGTGCTATCAAATGTCACAACGTAACTGGGTGATTATAAAGATGCTCTACAGGTGTCGCTGAAGGTGTTTGTTGAGTTGGCATAGATCAAGATTAGGATTTTTCACACCGTGTATCGGAGAGGTATCTCCGGACCCTCTCGGTAATGCACATCACTATAAGCCTTGCAAGGTATCACTACTAGGAAAAAGGCTACTAGCAGCGCGGGTAAAATGGCTACTAGTAGCGCGGGTACTCGCGCTACTAGTATCGCGCTACAGCTAAAAGTTAGTAGTAGCATGGGTCGAACCCGCGCTACTGCTATTATGAACCGCGCTACTACAAATGAAATAGTAGTAGTGTGTCTATAGTCCCAACGCTACTAGTATCCTAAATACTAGTAGCGCGCCATTTTATCCCCACGCCACTACTAACTTAATAGGAATTAAAAAAATAAAATCAACCAAATTCATTCTATCACACAGTTGTCCTATCTTCTCCAATTCCTCATTGTAGCAGCAACTCATGTATAATTTCATTCTATCGCACAGTTACATAAGCAACTACTCCCTCCGTTCCGAAATAATTGTCGCTGGGAGAAATCTCCGACCAGGTGAAAATGAACGAAAGTACAGAACTACCAATAACTTGAAATCAGATCGTCGTCTTCCTCGTTGTCTTCCTCCAGTGCAATGCATCCAAGCCAGCAGCAGGGCCCTCCTCCTCCAGCTGCTCGTCCAGACCAGCAGCAAGCCCATCCTCCTCCTCCTCCTCCGCCCTCCACCAGCCGGAGCCTCCGCCAGGCTCCTCCCTGTCGTCCAGTTGCTCATCCCCGTCGCCAGCACTAGGCCCAACCTCCTCCGCCCCAGTCTTCTCGCCGCGGCCCTAGCATCTTCACCCTGCTGCCCAGATAGATCGTCGCTGCGCCCCCGCCTGGTCATCGCAGCCCACACCACTCCAGGCAGGTACTCCTCACCTCAAATTATAGAAATTAACAACACAAGATTGATTCAGTTAAACAATACACCAGAATTTGAGGAATCACTAGAATTTCAAATTCAGGACTCAACTGAAATAAAAGAGATAATTAAAGGAGGCAAGTGTAGCCTGCAGCCCACATTTTCCATCAGTCATCCAAATATGGCTAATTAAACATGGCTTGCTTTGGTTGTGTGTTAAGCTTACATTTATTCTTTAAACATGGCTGGCTTTGGTTAGTTAGCAATGGCACTTTCAATTTACAGTTATAGCCAAGAAAAGAAAATGTAGGGTAAAGCAAAGAAAAGAGCAGCTGGCAAGGTGCACTATCTGCTTCTTACTGTAGACATGAATACAAGGAGTACATCACTCTCTGTCTATAGGAGTAATATGAACATCATTCTACATGGGTCTCTGAACATCTTCTTACAAAGTTGGAGCACAATCACTTCATTTATCGATCTGTATATCATGGAAGAGGAACCGAAGAATGTGCATGTACTTACAGTAGTCTTTTGTCTTTGTACTCCAAATCTGGAAGCAGGCATCTTTACTTACCAAAAACACACTTAAAATTGGAGTCTACAACAGTCTTTTGTCTATAGGAGTGAATATGCACTGGTGTACTCAAATTCTGGAAGCACTAGCACTAGTACTGCATTTGTTTGCTTCAGTAGATGTATACACAAATCTGGAAGCAGGCAAAGGTTTTCTTTACCTACCAAAATCTGCTTCTGCTTTCTGGTAAATGGCTTGCATCGTCCTTGGATGAAGTGCATTGAAGTACTCCTATTAAAAGATGAACAGAAAAATGTTACTCCTACACTGTACTGAAAAAGTTGCACAAATCTCTACTGCCAAGCCTTGCATTCACAGAAATGAAGTACTCCATACTCCATACTGTACATCCTTCCATAAGCAAAGAAGATGCCAACAAAGAAGATGCACATAAATCTCTAGTCCATGCTTTAGTGAATTTAGTGAATCAAGTGTGTAGAAGCTACAAGAGATCACTACAAATCTCTACTCCATGCTTAGGCACATTCAGTTACACACAGGAGATCACATAAGAAGATGTCGAGATCCCATAAATCTGTGGGACCAGCCAAATTTCATTGCTTGATGGCCATTTAGACAATTTTGATAGTGATAAACCTTATTTTATTTTAGTCAAAGCATCACAGTGACAGTGCTTATTTTATTTCAGTTTTTACAGTGGATACAATTTTGGCAGTAAAATCTGCAGTACTCCAATTTTACAAACTGAAAACTATGACAGTACAAGCAGATCACAGTTTGCACATGGAAAATACATTTCTCAGCTTTACAAACTGAAAATTACTGTATGATAGTGCAAGCAGATCTCAGTTTCAAAATGGAAAATACACTTCTCAGTTTTACAAACTGAAAATTATGACAGTACAAGCAGTTTCAAAATCTCCAAGAAGTCACCTGGAAATGCAAAGTCTCCAGGGGAAAGCACTCGAGTAAGCTCATCACCTTGAGAACTTCACAATAATAGCCATGATCTTCAAGCTATGTTTACAAGCAGATCTCAGTTGTTCAGTTTCACAAGAAGATCTCAATTTTTCAGTTTTGACAGTCAAGCATCCTCACCTTTGCTCTGTCGTCGCGGGAGGCGACAGTGGTGGCTGCCCTATCCCCATGAGCTCGACGTGACAACCTCTCCTCTCTCCGGGCTCCGGCGACCTGCACCAGAACACCAACACTGACTGTAATTTTCGGTGCATCATACTGTACATACAAATTTATTGCATTTGTTCAGACATCACGGACAACAACTTATAAATTGCCCATTTTTTGTTGGCTTTACTACTATTGCCCCTAACATTGACCAGGACCATGATCCTAGATTAAATTGTGCAAACTTCTGGGAAGAAAATTACTCCTGCTTTCAAGTCCACGGCCTCCTCCAGCTGAAACCTACTGTTGCTAAATTTTCCCAACTCGCAATCCATTCCAGCAACAAATTTATGTTGCACCTCCGCGCAGACGCAATCCTTGCAGCAACAACACAGGAAATCTATCTAGGCACACACCTGCATCCAATCTCCACTTTATTTTTGGAGTTGCGAACCGAGCTAGTGGGCTACGCATATTACCGCAGAACAAGATGCCAAGTAACTAACTAACTAGAATGCCATATCGACCAGTTCTGAATTCTGAACCAAAAATTGGGAGGGGGGCACTGACATGGATTTGTCAGCGGCTGCCCCGACGAGCTGGAACCGGGTGACGAGCGGGAGCACCTCCGTATGCATCACTCCAACCAACCTGACCCCCACACAGTGAGCAAGAAAGCATAGCACCAGCCACGAGGAGCGGCGGGGAGGGAATCTTGCACAGGGGGAAAGCGCACGCACCTATGACGATGAGGACCTTGGAGATGGCGCCGGCCCGGGCAGCCTAGGCGGCGGCAGAGGCCGGCTCTTCGGAGGACGGCGGCGCCATGGCCGGAGGCGTGAGGCTGCGGTGGCGCGAGATCTGGTCGGCGACGGCGGCGGCGGGCGAGGAGGGGCCAAAGCCGCGGTTGGCTTCCTTATACACTTACTACTTACTTATAAATTTAGCAGCAGTAGGTTTCGGTTGGGCAGATTTGTTGGATACGCGAGAAGGGGAGCGGCGGGCGCGCGGCCGTCGGCCTGGCGCACGCGGAGGGGGGCATGGGGGCGGACAGACGGAGGAGAGGAGGTGGAAGGGAGGACGGCGGCGAAGTGGGTTGGGAGAGGAGAGGAGGCGTGGTTTTTTTTTTGAGACAGACGGGGGTGGGTGGTGTGGGACAGTTGGTGGGGTGGGAGTGTGGATCGGGCCGGGGTGGACACGCTTAGTAGTAGCGTGGGGGTCTTACCTGCGCAAATACTACTTACTTAGTAATAGTGCCGGTTTTATACCCCTCGCTACTACTATGACCTATCTCGGGGGCATTGTTAGAGACCATTTAGTAGCAGCGCGGGTTTATACCCCTCGCTACTACTATCAACTTAGTAGTAGCGCGCTTTTTATACCCCTCGCTACTCCTAAATAGGAGTAGCGCCCATTTTTAAACCGCGCTACTGATAAACTTCTGTGTATAAGGTTTTCCCTAGTAGTGTATGTGACTAATGAGTTAGTTGCGGTATGATGCATTACGGAACGAGTAAAGAGACTTGCCGGTAACGAGATTGAACTAGGTATGAAGATACCCGCGATCGAATCTTAGGCAAGTAACATACCAATGATAAAGGAAATGACATATGTTGTTATGCGGTTTGACTGATAAAGATCTTCGTAGAATATGTAGGAGCCAATATGAGCATCTAGGTTCTGCTATTAGGTATTGACCAAAGATGTGTCTTGGTCATGTCTACATAGTTCTTGAACCCGTAAGGTCTGCACGCTTAACGTTCGATGACGATTTGTATTATGAGTTATGTATTTTGGTGACCGAAGTTTGTTCGGAGTCCTGGATGAGATCACGAACATGATGAGGAGTCTCGAAATGGTCAAGAAGTAAAGATTGATATATTGAAAGGTTATATACGGACACCGGAATGGTTCCGATAAGGTTCGGGGATTTTTCGGAGTACCGGGAGGCTAGCGGAACCCCACGGGAAAGTTAATGGGCCTATTGGGCCATAGTGGAGAGAGGGAGGCTGCCACAGGAGGTGTCGCCCCCCCCTAAGCCCAAACCAAATTGGACAAGGGGTGGGGGCGCCCCCCCTTTCCTTCTCTCTCTCCCCCTTTCCCCTCCCCCCCTTTGGATGGAAAGGGGGGTGAATCCTACTTGCACTACAAAAAAAGACACTTCCGTGATGATACGTGTTTGTCATAGTAGGTCACGTTTTCTGTCATGCAAGTACATCCATGACAATTTTATGACAGAATCAAGATAGTCATACCTGTGTTGTCATAGAAGTGTTCCATGACATCACCAAAATTATCATCACGGGAGTGTCCACTTCCATGACGATAAATCGAGTGTCATGAAAGTGCTTTCGTCAAGGGTGACCGACACGTGGCATCCACCGTAACGGGTCGCCGTTAAGCTATCAGGTCCAGTTTTGGATCCGATAACCCGCTTACAGCCCGGACCAATGAGGATTTTCCACGTGTAAAATTCTCATTGGCCGGAGGTAACACGTGTTGGCTCATCGTTGGGACAGATGTCATCCATTCACTAGACAGGAGGCGCCTATGATACGTCGACACATGGCACGGCCCAACAGAGGCCCATTCCGGTGAAAAGGCCGGCCCATTAGACTTGGTCAAAAGGTAATGGGCCGGCCCACTGAAAGCCTGTCAATGGCCTATTCATATATAGCCCATTTACAGCCCGCTAACTCACGGCCGTTACGGCCAATCGGAATTAAGCCCAGTAGCTTCATCTGGGCCGTCCAATATGATTCCAGCCTGTTGTAACTTCTGGCCCATGTATGGCACATGACGTCTTTTGGCCCATACGAGGCCATTTGTAACTCTTGGCCCATTAACGGCCCGTGGTGAATCTAGCCCGCAATGAACAGTGTACCCCTTTATACCCATTAACGACCCATTATTCCATTGGGCCGTTTCCAACCCGTGTTATCTTTCGGCCTTCTCAGGGCCCATTTATTCTTGGGCTCATTTCCAGCATTCGGTTACTTATGGCCCGTTATTGGCCTTTTCTACTTGTGGGCCAAATTCAACCCGCGGTTACAATCGGCCTGTTTGTGGCCCGTTAATCCGTTGGGCTGTTTTCATAGCATCATCAAATACGGACGATTAACGATGGCCCGTTATTGTCGGTCCATGAACGGATGATTCCAAATCTAGCTTGTTTACGGCCCATAATGCGGTCTGTTATTGGCCCATTTTTGGCCTATTGATCATATGGCACATAGAAGGCCCATTAATGCTATGGCCCGTAGAAGGCCCATTGTTTCTACGGCCCTTAGAAGGCCCATTGTTTCTATGGCCCATGTCGGATCACGGGTTCCGGCAAACCCTTGAGGTTCGAACACTAGGGTGCGCGCGAAGGTTTTCTCCCTATCGATCCACGCCCTAGCTCTCTAAGATCTTGCGAACAAACTCGACGAACTCACAACACAGAAAGACACAAGATTTATACTGGTTCGGGCCACCTTTGTGGTGTAATACCCTACTCCAGTGTGGTGGTGGTGGTGGATTGCCTCTTGGGCTGATGATGAACAGTACAAGGGGAAGAACAACCTCCTGAGGTTGAGGTGTTCTTGTGCTTGGTGAACTTGTGTGGGTGAGATGATCTTGGATCCGCTCTCAATTTGTGATCAGATCGATCCTCTCTCCCCCTCCACTGTGGAGGCTAGTTCTACTTATATAGGCCCTGGTCCTCTCCCCAAATATTGAGCGAGAAGGGAGCCAACAACGGCCAATTAGATTGGGGACAGCCAGTACAAGTTATCCTGACAAAAGGTGGTCTTCGCCTGCCAAAGGCTCTGATGGTGACGCCGTCTTGGGCTCCATGGTGACCTCCGTCTTGCCATCCTTCTGGTCTTGGTCTCGTTGCACCAATATGGAAACCTTTGCTTGATGCCTCGGTACTCCGCGCCTGCGCTTACCCCCTTGGCACCAAAGAGGAAACGAGGACACTACACGCGCTCGCGCCCGCCTGATCTCGATCGTCATGGCTCACGTCACGAGGACCTCGCGAGGTTTACCTTGCCTTGATCTCTCCGCCCCTCGTGAGCCTGCCTGGCGAGGCCGCTCCTGAGGAGGTCTTGCGTCGTCCGCCTCATGAGGGTCTTGAATGCCTTGCCGATGAAGATGGGCCGTACAGACCTGCCAGCCCAGCCACGCCGGCGGCCGCACACAGGCAAGTCTGGGGACCCTCGTTCTCAGAATGCCGACAGTAGCCCCCGGGCCCAAGGCGCACTCCGGCTTGGCTTCGAGGCGAAGCCAAAGGGTCAAGCGCGGAGCGCCGTGGGCCCCAAAAGCCTGCGGCCTTGGTTGAGGCATGGCGGTTGATTGGATGTGGGCGTCTCCGCTTCCCCACGCTGCCTCAACAACTGCCCGACTTGACAAGTCCCTGCGTCATGCAAGGAAAACCATCATTACCTGCGACCGTGGGGGTGCTGGTTGGCCTTCTCCTGTTATAGATGGGGAGGGGGGCAGAGCCCCCATCACCCATCTCTTCCCATTCTGTCTGCTTCTTCCTCCTCTCCTCCACCACTGGCTCCAATGGCGACGTCGAAGAGGTTCTCCGCCATGGAGAAAGGAAAGGCCCCTCGCGAGGGTCCTGGCTCCCCAGCGCCTAAACGGGGACGCGGCCGTCCCTGCAAGCACACCAAGACTCCCGCCGTGGCCCCCTGCTCCCGGGGTGCCGCCACTGTGCGTGGCGGGCGTCGATCCGGTCGTGGCAGCCCCGTCGATGAGGGGAGATGCGCCATGGTTGCACGGCCTCCCCGACCACGCTTCCACTCAGCAGAGGTGCTGCCGGAGTTTGTTGTCTGGTCGGTGGATCCGGCCGGCAACTGGCTCCAGCTTCCACGCTTCTTCGTCAACGAGCTGGCGGCCCCTGGTCCAGGCGGGCTCTGGCTGTAGGCGGATGGTTGCTGTAGCAGGGCTTCTTGGGTCGCAGTTGAAGTCTCCGCCGCAGGCAACATAGCTCTGGCCCATGGTTGGCAGACGTTCGCCCGCGCGCGCGGCCTGGGCAAGCGGTGCAACCTCCATTTCAAGTATGACGGTGATGCGACCCTCTACGTGAGGGTGTTTGGGGAAGATGGTCGCCGCGCTGGGTGCTACCCCAAGATGAATGATGGCGAGGAGGTGCTCAGTCTCGGCAATGCTCGCGACAAGGGCGAGCTCGCCGGCCGTGCCTCGTCCAGCTACGGCGACTCTTCTCTTGGCGATAGCTCTAGTAGCGGTGGCTACGACCACCCGCCACGCCGCCGCGCCCGTTTCAAAGGTGGTAGTGGGTCGTCTCGTTGCCGCGCCTCTGTGAAGCGCGAGGAGGGATCCGGCTAAGGTCGGATGTCGCTGGAGGCCTGCCCCCGTGGTTCACCGCAACGCCGCTTTTGTTTTGTTCCTCTTTTCTTTCCTGCATCAAAATGAAACCAGTATGGGCCCAGAGGGGCGTGTATCGAACTGTGATTCCTCACCCATTATGATATGCTTGTTATTTCCGTGCTGTGTCATTATTTTGTGTGGAGATAACTTAGCCTAGCGTGATCGGGGCGGCTTCTTCTTCACGAGGCACTTGTTTCCTCGTGCCCATCTTGGCTTAGTGGTTTCTCAGGAACTGCAAAAATTTGTTAGGAGGCTCGCTAAGAGACTTATCGTTCAGCTAAGCCTTGACCGAGCACTTCATATCGCGGTACCCGAGGGGCACGGATTAGGAGAGATGTGTCGGTTGTGGGCTCAAACGAAGGTGCCTCGCGAGAAAACAGACAAAGGCAGAGAGAAGGACCAACGCAAGAGGAAGAAACCCTCGCGAAGGCACCTGCCTAGCCCCCTCGCGAGGTATGCGGGAGAGAGAACACAAGCGAACTGGATTCGGAAAAGGCGACGAAACCAAATCAGCAAGGAACACCAGAAGCAAACTTCGAATAAGAGAAGGCGAGCAAACTACGGAAAGCAAATTAAAAGCCGTGCCCCGGCCGCTGAACAATAGTGGACAAAAGGGCTTCCCCCCACAAGTGCGGACGATGAACATGATATACGCAACCCACATCCCCAAAAGGGAGCGGAAGCGTGCACTCAGGGACGTATACGCGTTGGAGCCAGTCGCCCCAAAGTTCAACCCATGGTCCTCCTGCCCGATCACTTTTGATCGAAGGTACCACCCCACTAGCATCCGCCATGGCGGATTCTTCGCATTGGTTCTAGACCCAATCATTGACGGATTTCACCTCACTAGAGTCCATATGGACGGCGGCAGCAGCCTGAACCTGCTTTATCAGGATACAGTGCGGAAAATGGGCATAGATCCCTCAAGGATTAAACCCACAAAAATGACCTTTAAAAGCGTCATACCAGGTGTAGAGGCCAACTGTACAGGCTCAGAAACACTTGAAGTGGTCTTCGGATCCCCGGATAATTTCTGAAGCGAGGAGTTAACCTTCGACATAGTCCCGTTCCGCAGTGGCTATCACGCACTGCTCGGACGAACTGCATTTGCAAAGTTCAATGCGGTGCCGCACTACGCATATCTCAAGCTCAAGATGCCAAGCCCTCGAGGAGTCATTACGGTCAATGGAAACACCGAACGCTCTCTCCGAACGGAGGAGCACACGACGGCCCTCGCAGCGGAAGTACAAAGCAGCCTCTCAAGGCAATTCTCCAGTTCGGCTATTAAACGTCTTGACACCGTCAAGCACGCCCGGAGTAACCTACAACAAGACCGCCTGGCACGTTCCGAGCAAGCGTAGCAATATGGCCTCAACCCCAGCCCTCGCGAAATTGCGAAATCAGTACTACGCGTACATAACTATGCTCTGAAAATACCATGGGCACAGGGGGAGGGGCACTACCACGAGACGCCCAAAAATGCGGCTCAACCGCACTAGGGGCTCCCGATTTTGTCATTATTTCCTACTTTCAGGACTCCACTCTTCAGAAGTCCTGTCCGGCAGTACAACCGCCGAACACACGATGGAACAACCAAGGAGGCAGAAAGCTACGTTGAATTCCCAGGTGGCCTCTATAACGAGCAAAATACCCGTCTTACATGTTGTCTCGCAGCTCGCCCCTGGAGGGGGACATGTCGAATAGTCCCATCTCTTGCTTATTGCACTTTTTGTATCGTTCTGCTTTCACAACAGCCTTTTAAAATAAACAATGCTTAGCTTCATCTTATTGTTGCATTCTCTATTCTTTTTTTTTCAATACATATGTTCAGTTATGACATTTAGCACCCGTACACTTTGGTATGGTCCATACGCCAGGGGCTCAAGCACCCCATAATACAGCGTGAGAAGTCCGAACACTTTCACAAAGTGCGGCCCTCCGAACTTATAGCATTATATGCATCAGCTCCGAATCATGTCTTTGGTCAATAGTTGGGTTTGCCCGGCTCCCATGTTTTGGTACCTTACGTTCTGCTATATCGGCTAAGGTAGCGCTGGGAGAACTACTACGATTGTGCCCCGGTTGAGCTGGGCTAAGCACCTCAGTAGAGAAAGCTAAAACTGACTGTCATGATAGGGCGAGAGCTGGTCGCTGTTCGGGAGGTTTCGAGTCCCTAAAGACTTATGCCGCTTAGAGAGAGGAGTCGGCTTTGTCTGGCCTAGGCGTGTATAGCGCCCCGAACTTGATCTTCCGAACACTAGGGGCTTCGCCGAAATTTAAAATTATAGAATTCTCTGGCTAAGTGAGAGTGATAACGCATTATAGTCCGATTGCCTTGTTCGTTGTGCTGAGAACCTCCCTCGAAGGACCCAAGAATGGGAAAAAGAGTGCTCAGGTTTATCCCGAACACCCCAGCATTCGTGGCATGGGGGCAAAAGCCGACGACTCGCCATCTCTCAGACTTGATAAATGGCCGCATAGAAGGTAATATTTTAAATTAAAACAAGCGTTGCATAGCGCATATGAACAAGTTTTCAGCGCACAGGATAAAACAAACAAGTTCACTCAAAAATTACATCTTTGGAACATTCGTCCGCCACAAGGCGGGCGCCCTTCAGGACGCCCTCGTAATATATCTCGGGGTGGCAATGCTCCTTGCCCTGCGGTGGCCCGTCCTTCACAAGCCTCTCCGCATGCATCTTGCCCCAGTGCACTTTAGCGCGGGCAAGCTCCCTACGGGCACCTTCGATGCAGACAGAGCGCTTGACGACTTCAAGCCACGGACAGGCATCCACCAGCCGCCTCACCAGCCCAAAGTAGCTCCCAGGCAGGGCCTCTCCAGGCCATAGCCGAACTATAAGGCCCTTCATGGCCTGTTCGGCCACCTTGTGGAGCTCGACCAGTTGCGTCAGCTGGTCGCTCAAGGGCAGCGGGTGTCCGTCCTCAGCATACTGAGACCAGAACACCTTCTCCGTCGAGCTGCCCTCCTTGGCCCGGTAGAAAGTGGCGGCATCTGACATGCTACGGGGCAAATCTGCGAATGCTCCTGGAGAGCTCAGACTCGGGTAAGTAACAAGTAATTCACTTTCACGTGCTTGCTTTGCATAAAAAATGCCTTACCCGCCGCTATCTTCTTCATCGCCTCAACTTCTTGGAGGGCTTTCTGGGCTTCGGCCTTGGCAGACTTGGCGCTTTCAAGGGCCGTCGCGAGCTCGGACTCTCGCGTCTTTGAGTCAAGCTCTAGACTCTCGTGTTTCACGAGAGCCTGGAGCTCTTGCTGCACCTCGCCAACCCGCGCCTCATGTTTCTCCCGCTCGGTGCACTCCGTGGCCGCCTTCTTTACGGCCTCGGAAAGCGCTTGCTTAAGGGTTGCCACCTCAGTCGTGGCCCCTAGGACACCAATAGCGATCCTATCATTTTTTGCAACTGCATCTTTCTTAATATACTCCACAAGGTATTACTTACCTTATTTTTCCTCGAGCTCCTTTTTAGCAAGGCCGAGCTCTTGCTCGGACCACTTGAGGCTCTGCTTCAGCGCATCCAGCTCCGTAGTCAGTGCGGCAGAGGCCAGCAGCGAAGCCTGCATACGCATATTAACTTAATTATGTTAGACTCCTACGAATGTTGTTAGATCCTCTATTCAGCTTTTCTTTTCGAACGCCAAACAAAGCATCAGGGGCTACTGTCTATGCGGTAATATTTTCACATATTTTTCACATACCTCAAAACCTGTTAGCAGGCTGGCACATGCTTCAGTCAGCCCGCTTTTGGTGGACTGAACCTTCTGGATCACCACACTCATAATAGTACGGTGCTCCTCGTCGATGGAGGCGCCGTTAAGCACCTCCAGCAAGTTATCCAGTGCCCCCGGTTGGACAGAGGTCACTGGCATCATAGGCTTGCCCTTCTTACTAGGGGGGCGCCTGCCGGACTCCGGAACCATTGAAGGTTCCGGTGCGGTGTCTGGCCCAGGGCCGGACTTGGAGCCCTTGGGCTTTTTTCCCCTTTGCACCTGGAGTCTGGGAGGTCGCCTTGCGGCGCCTCTAGGACGACCTCCTCCTAGCTTGTAACCTTTTGGGACAACACCTCAGCGTCGTCCGTAGGGCGGGGGGAGGTAGCGGTCGGAAGTGAAAAACTATTCACATCCGACGAATCCAAGGAGCCGCTCGACGACACGTCGAGCCGGGCTTTGGGCGGACTGCATAATTATATTCGGCGTCAAGAGAAGCTGTGCAATAAAGGAACACCATGAGTCACTCAGGTATCCAAATACTTACGATTTTGCCAGGGGCTTGGCCCTGAGCGGCCACTCCTCTCCGCCGTCGTCGGCATTGGTGGAGTAGTCCGTAGGGAGGGTCCTCCTTTCTTGGACCCTCGGGCCTCCCCAGTTGGGGAGGCCTTCCTTTTCTTTTCTCCCCCTGCTAGGGAAGAAACCTCTCTTTCCTCCTCCTCGTCTTCGTGGGAGGAGTGTGCCTCGGAGTCATCGGACGACGAATCCGACTCCACCGGGCACGGGGAACTCTTCCAGGTTCCCGTGGCCTTCTTCTTGGCCTTCTTCTCCGGCACCACGTAAGGTGCCGGAACCAGCAGTTCCGCCAAGCGGGCGTCCGCTGGGTCTCCGGGCAAAGGAGCCGGACATTTGATCTATTCGGCCGTCCTCTGCCAGTCCTGTCAAAGGCATGGGGGCTTAGATCCCGCATAGAGTCAAACTATGAAAGACAAATATCCTGTAAGAGGTAAAAACAGCTTACCGCGTTGGCTTGATGCTGCGCGCTGAATCCGCGATCCTCGGTAGCGGATGCGGGAGCCTCGGCGCCCTTGAATAGCACCTCCCAGGCATCTTCGTACGTTGTGTCGAAAAGCCTGCTCAGAGTTCGGTGCTGGGCCGGATTGAACTCCCACAAGCTGAAAGCCCGTTGTTGGCACGGGAGGATCCGGCAGACGAGCATGACCTGGACTATGTTGACAAGTTTGAGCTTCTTGCTCACCAGGTTTTGGACGCATGTTTGGAGTCCGGTAAGCTCTCCTTTTTTACCCCACGGCGGGCCATTCTCTTTCCAGGAGGTGAGCCGCGTAGGGATTCCGGATCAGAACTCGGGGGCTGCGACCCATGCAGGGTCGCGCGGCTCGGTGATGTAGAACCACCCTGATTGCCACCCCTTTATGGTCTCCACGAAGGATCCCTCGAGCCATAGGATGTTGGGCATCTTGCCCACCATGGCGCCTCCGCACTCCGCCTGGCGGCCGCCCACTACCTTCGGCTTGACATTGAAGGTCTTCAGCCATAAGCCGAAGTGGGGCTGGATGCAGAGGAAGGCCTCACACACGATGATGAACGCCGAGATGTTAAGGATGAAGTTCGGGGCCAGATCGTGGAAGTCCAGGCCATAGTAGAACATGAGCCCCCGGACAAATGGGTGGAGAGGGAAGCCTAGTCCGCGAAGGAAATGGGTGAGGAATACCACCCTCTCATGGGGCCTGGGGGTGGGGATGAGATGCCCCTCGTCTGGGAGCCGGTGCGCGATGTCGTCAGACAAGTATCCATCTTTCCTCAGCTTCTTGATGTGTCGCTCCGTAACGGAGGAGACCATCCACTTACCTCCCGCTCGGGACATGGCTGTAGAATGTTGAGGTGGGGAATGTGGACTTGGGTGCTGGAGCTCGAGTGCGCGAAAATGGATGAGCAAAGGAGGAAGAAGGCGTGGATGAAAAGGTGGATCCCTATCCCCTTATATGGGCGGACGAAACTGCGTGTCCCCCCAGCATGGTAAAAGTCGCTTATCTCCCAAGCGCCGTAATCAATGGCGCAGTTGGGTTGCCCACGCCCGTATTGATGAGAATCCCGGAATAAGGGGACACGATCTCTGCTTCGACAAGACGTGCCAAGGAAATTGCCTCGCTAAACACGCTGAGGTGGGACAGTAAAAACGATTCGAATAAAGGCTTGGTCGTGGTGTGATGTCACGCTACGGAATACGTCAGCAGATTGGATTTGTGTAAATACTATTCTCTCTATGGTAGTATGTGGAACTTATTTTGTAGAGCCGGACACTATCCTTGTGTTCAAAATCTTCTATGAAATAGCGGAGGAGGAACCCGCCTTGCAATGCCGAAGACAATCTGCGCGCCAGACTCGTCGTCATTGAAGCCTGGTTCAGGGGCTACTGCGGGAGTCCTGGATTAGGGGGTGTCCGGATAGCCAGACTATAACCTTTGGTCGGACTCTCTGACTATGAAGATACAAGATTGAAGACTTCATCCCGTGTCTGGATGGGACTTTCCTTGGCATGGAAGGCAAGCTTGGCAATACGGATATGTAGATCTCCTCCCGTTGTAACCGACTCTGTGTAACCCTAGCCCTTTCCGGTGTCTATATAAACCGGAGGGTTTTAGTCCATAGGACGAACAACAATCATACCATAGGCTAGCTTCTAGGGTTTAGCCTCTTTGATCTCATGGTAGATCTACTCTTGTACTACCCATATCATCAATATTAATCAAGCAGTAGGGTTTTACCTCCATCGAGAGGGCCCGAACCTGGGTAAAAACATTGTGTCCCTTGTCTCCTGTTACCATCCGCCTAGACGCACAGTTCGGGACCCCCTACCCGAGATCCGCCGGTTTTGACACCGACAGACCCCTTATGTTTGTTTTCGACATTTAGCTTGCCGGCCTGCTTGAACACCCAACAATCCCTGTTGGTGTGGTTGGCTGGCTTGTCGGGGGTGCCGTGTATTTGACACGAGCGATCGAGTATATGGTCCAAACTGGACGGCCCGGAGTGCTTCTTTTGAATGGCTTTTTCCGCTGACCGGGTTTAGAGCCTTTGAATCCGGCATTAACTGTCGTATCCTCGGTATTGTCACTGTTAATGCGGTGCTTATGTTTGTTGCGACGTGACCTGCCGTTGCCGTCCTTGGTATCCGAAGTACCATGGTTCTTTGATATATTATTGCTGTGAGCCAACCAGCTGTCTTCTCCCACACAAAAGCGGGTCATGAGTGTCATGAGAGCTACCATAGATTTCGGCATTTCCTGGCCAAGGTGCCGGGCAAGCCATTCGTCGCGGATGTTGTGCTTGAAAGCTGCTAGGGCCTCTGCATCCGGACAGTCGACGATTTGATTTTTGTTTGTTAGGAATCGTGTCCAGAATTGCCTGGCCGATTCCTCTGGCTGCTGAATTATGTGGCTCAAGTCATTGGCATCTGGTGGTCGCACATAAGTGCCCTGAAAGTTGTCGAGGAACGCGGCTTCCAGATCTTCCCAACAGCCAATGGACTCTGCTGGCAAGCTATTGAGCCAATGTCGAGCTAGTCCTTTGAGTTTGAGTGGGAGGTATTTAATGGCGTGTAGATCATCACCGTGGGCCATGTGGATATGAAGGAGGAAATCCTTGATCCATACCGCAGGATCTGTTGTGCCGTCGTATGATTCTATATTTACGGGTTTGAAACCCTCTGGGATTTGATGATCCATTACTTGTCTGTGAAGCATAAGGGGTGTGCAGCACCTCTGTACTGGGCTATATCGCGACGCAGCTCAAATGAGTCTTGCCCGCTGTGTTCGGCCCGGCCGGACTTACTTTTACTATATCCGGCGTGACGATTATCGTCTCGCATAGTGGCGCGCCCCCATGATCCGTAGATCGATCTTGCGTGTTTTGCTTTGTCCTCCAATACATCCTGTAGGTCTGGCGTATTTCCCCATGCCTTTTTATTTGAATGGCGTCGGGGTGCGGGCCGAGCTTTTGGCTGGAATGCCTCCCTGTCGCGGCCACGAGGTGGCCGATCAGCCGCGTCATACGACGGAGATGTAGGTTTCGGTGCTTCCTCCTCCAGTCGGGGTAACAACCTGTACTTTGGGTAACTCTTGGAGGGGCGTTCGAGTTTATATTCCTCGGCCGCCAGGACTTCAGTCCATCTGTCAGCTAGCAAATCTTGATCACCTTGAAGCTGCTGCTGCTTTTTCTTAGGGCTATTTGCCGTGGCTATAAGCCAGCACTTGAAGCGCTCTTGTTCGATGGGATCCTCAGGAACGACGAATTCGTCATCGTTGAGGCTTGCGTCGTCTTTGGAGGGAGGCATGTAATTATCATCCTTCATCTCTCCATCTGCCGCTCTCTCTGGAGGGCTGGCTTCTCCATCCTCCTGCCCTAAATCTTGCTGGAGGGGATTGTTGCCGTCTTCGGCACTGTCCGGAGTGCTATTATCTCCTGTGCTGGTATCACCACTTTTGCCTTGGCGGGACTTAGAGCGGCGCCGCTGACGCCGGCTCTTGGGTTGCTTCTTGGAGGGGTCATCCTCCGTTGTCTCGTCGCCATTGCCTTCTTTGGGTGTGTCCACCATGTATATATCGTATGATGAGGTGGCTGTCCAGTGCCCTATGGGTAGTGATTCCTCTTCGTCTCCCGCATCGTCGTCCATACCGTCGATGTCTTCGGAGTCGAAGTCGAGCATGTCGGTTAAGTCGTCGAAAGTGGCTACTAAGTGGGTGGTGGGTGGGCGGCGATTTTCTTCACCATCCGCATCCCAATCCTGCCGGACATAGTTCGGCCAGGATCCTCCTAACAAGGAGAGAGATCTTAATGAGTTCAGTATGTCGCCGAAGTGCGAGTGCTGAAAAATATCCGCGAAGGTGAACTCCATGATCGGCGCCCAATCAGAACGGTCGCAGGCGGTTCGGAGTCCGTGGCCGGAGAAGGATCCGGCAGTTTGGCAACACGGCGCTCGTGAAGGGTAAGGTCGATATTCAGCTCGATCGCCGCTGAGGATACAGCCTCCATGACGGGGTCTATCCACCCGTCCATGGATGGCGCACCTGGCTCCGAATTGAGGCTCGGAGCGGCCGCCAGTGCGATCTCCTGAATACGGTCCGATGGTAGAGCTAAATCATACTCATCGTGACCGCGTGGCGCACAAGGCAGGGGCTCGAATCCATCGAAGATCAAGTCTCCGCGGATATCGGCCGTACAGGAGGCAGGGAACACGATGTTTTACCCAAGTTTGGGCCCTCTTGATGGAGGTAAAACCCTACGTCCTGCTTGATTTATTCTTGATGATATGAGTATTACAAGAGTTGATCTACCGCGAGATCGGAGAGGCTAAACCCTAGAAGCTAGCCTATGGTATGATTGTATGTTGTCCTATGAACTAAAACCATTCGGTTTATATAGACACCGGAGGGGGCTAGGGTTACACATGGTCGGTTATAAAAGAGGAGATATCCATATCCGTATTGCCTAGATTGCCTTCCACGCCAAGTAGAGTCCCATCCGGACACGAGACGAAGTCTTCAATCTTGTATCTTCATAGTCCAACAGTCCAGCCAAAGGATATAGTCCGGCTGTCCGGAGACCCCCTAATCCAGGACTCCCTCAGGTAGGTCGAGACAACTTTGATGCGGTGTCCCTAGAAGTAGTGCCACAACTTGTGCGAGGCCACCAGGAGCGCGAGCAGGAGCTTATGAGGCATGGGATAGCGTGCCCTCGCATCCCACAACACCGTGCTGACGAAGTACACTGGGTGCTCGACGAGGACTGGCGTGTTGGTGAGGCTTGCGTCTTGTGCAAGCTAGGATGCCACCTTAGACGGTGGGGCCCTTGGTGCCTGGTTGCTTGAGGGGATCTCTACGGTGTCATCCTGCCGAGCTTGATCTTCTGTTGCTGCCGCTATGGCTTTTGCTGTGCCTCCCTGATCTTGCGTCACCTTGGCTGGCGACGCAGCTTGGTACGGCGCACTCTTGGCCTGGTGCTCCTCCCGAACCGCCACTAGTGCAGCGCTGGCGGAGTATGGGATGGCAGCGAGGTAAAGTACTAGAGGCTCGAGAGGTCGTGGCCCCACTAACACCGGTGGGCTGGTCAGGTATCTCTTGAGGTCTTGGAAGGCTCGGTCGGCCTCCGGAGACCACTCGAACAGGCCCTTCTTCTTCTTCATCAGCTTGAAAAAGGGTAAGGCGCGCTCTCCCAGCTTGGAGATGAAGCGCCCCAATGCAGTCACCCGACCAGCCAGCTTCTGCATTTCCTTGAGGGTCTGCGGTGAGCTCATGCCCTCAATGGCCTTGATCTTCTCCGGGTTCTCCTCGATTCCTCTATGTGACACGAGGAATCCCAACAGCTTGCTAGAAGGGACGCCGAACACACACTTTTGCGTGTTAAGCCGCAAGTTCACCTAGCGCAGGCTTTCGAAGGTCTCCTCCAGGTCTTGGATCAAGGTTCTCGCCTCCCGAGACTTCACCACAATGTTGTCGACGTAGGCCTCCGTGTTCCTCCCGAGCTGCCGCTGTCGGTGTCAAAACCGGCGGATCTCGGGTAGGGGGTCCCAAATTGTGCGTCTATGGCGGATGGTAACAGGAGGCAGGGGACACGATGTTTTACCCAGGTTCGGGCCCTCTTGATGGAGGTAAAACCCTACGTCCTACTTGATTTATTCTTGATGATATGAGTATTACAAGAGTTGATCTACCACAAGATCAGAGAGGCTAAACCCTAGAAGCTAGCCTATGGTATGATTGTATGTTGTCCTACGGACTAAAACCCTCCGGTTTATATAGACACCGGAAGGGGCTAGGGTTACACAAGGTCGGTTACAAAGGAGGAGATATACATATCCGTACTGCCTAGCTTGCGTTCCACACCAAGTAGAGTTCCATCCGGACACAAGACGAAGTCTTCAATCTTGTATCTTCATAGTCCAATATCCCAACCAAGGATATAGTCTGGCTGTCCGGAGACCCCCTGATCCAGGACTCCCTCAGTAGCCCCCGAACCAGGCTTCAATGACGACGAGTCCGCATGCAGTGTTGTCTTCGGCATTGCAAGGCGGGTTCTTCTCCATCTTTCGAACGTTTGTAAAGCAGTGTCTGGTCCCATAAATATTTGGACCTCTTGGCTTCCGTTCCCAATAAGGGCTATCTCCCACGTGTCGAATGAATACGAGGCGCCAGGGCATTTTTACATTCGCCCACCCTAGCCAGATAAATAAATTGTCTATAAAGGGATGGGGATTCTTAGATCCGATCCATACCATCCTCCCCCAACGAGAATCCATCAGAGCGCGTTTCGGAAAGATCCATTCCAGCATGGCTGATCTCCGCAGCTCCTCCTCCCGCCCCCGTAGCCCTAAGCCCGATGATTGGGAGAGGTGTTCAGTCCCGCACAGTCGATTAGGTGAACTACATACTAAGGGATTTCTCCCTCCGGCGTATATGGTGCCCGTTCGAGCCGGGCTTGCCACCTACAATGGCGGGGAGCAAGTGGAGAGCTTTCCCTGTCCTTCTATGGGGGAACGGGTCTGCCTTGTTCCTTATTTATTAAGGGGACTCGGATTTCCAATTCATCTGTTCCTCCGCGGGCTCCTGGAGTTCTACGGCCTCCAATTACACAATTTCACCCCTGCCTCCATTCTACATATCGCCGGCTATGTTGCTCTCTATGAGTTGTTCCTGGGCTGTGAGGCTCACTTCGAGTTGTGGAAAAGGCTATTTTGCCTCGTCCCTCGCACACAGAGGGGGTCACTTTATCAAGTGGGTGGAGCCGAAATATGGCGCATCGCCGGTACCGGATACCTGTCCGGTACCCCGAAGAAGTCGCCCGAAGACTGGCCTTCAGAATGGTTTTATATGGAGGGCGTTCCCCTTCCGGACCCTGTTCGGCGGGGTCTTCCTAAGTTCAACAGCGCTCCTGTGAAGAAATGCCGAAGTTGGCACCCACGGAGCCCCCAGGTGGAAGACAATGGAGAAGTCCTCTATCTGATGAACCGTATTAAAGCACTGGCTCAATTAGGATTGACAGAAATCGAAGTTATGTCGATTTGCATAATGCGGGGAGTGCAACCACTTCAATATCGTGGGCACCCCTTGTGGTGTTTTAACTGGGCGGATGATGCCACCCGCTGCGGGCGTAAGGGTCCGGACAATGCTGTCGCTTTAGCAAAAATTCTGTCTGAATTGTTCAAGGGAGAGGAAGAGGAGTTCACCCGCATCAAGCCACGGGATGGATTCTCCATGTACAATCCTCCAAGCTGGGTAAGTTATGTCCCCTTACTCCCATTTTTCCCGCATTCTTTGTCGTAAGTATTCACCTTGCCACTTTGCAGCAGGATCTACGAAAAGCCATAAAGGAGGTCAGCATCCCCTCTCCACAACCAGAGGACCCTGACCAGGCCCTCGACTCCGGACTTGAGGAAGATCCGGTTATATTTGTGGAGCTGATAGACCGGTAGTTCTATCAGTTAAGCTGCGATGATGCCATGGTGGCCATTACGGCCGACTATCCCAGATTGCTCCCTGCATCACACGTAAGAAAAACCAAAAATCCCACCTCCAAAAACTAGGATCCCCTTTTAGACACTTCACCCACCATATACATATGGCATTTTTACAGGGAAGGCATTCGGGACGCCCTGCAGAACCCGCAGCAACTCGCCAACAAGAGGCACCGAGGCCGGGTAGGCCAAAAAGGAAGGCGGTTAGGACGGAGATGCCAGCGCAAAGGTATAACAAAAACCCCGCTCCGTGGTTGTCGTCTTTCTCAAAATGTAATGACGCCAGTGTTTCTTTAACAGAAAAAACGCTCGCCGGAATATGTCCGGCGATGTTGCTAATCACGCTTCCACCAGTCGGGCGCCAGGACCGGACATAGAGGCGAAAGCCGATATGGGGCGGGCGCCGGATAATCCCCCTGCAGAGGATGCGGATAGATTATCCGCCACAAACTCAGAAGTGGAAAGCGCCATGAATCATAGGCGCCGCCAGGCCGTACTCCGTGACGCGTGTTTCTCACCAGAGGCATTTGATGCCTTCAATTCTGGAGAGGCGTACCTCCGTGCTGCTCAAGATGGTCTAGCCAGAGCCACGGATCAGTATGTAAGGGATGCACGGGTAAGTAAATCTGATGATTTATATGTATCAGTAGCCCCTGAGACTTGAAACAGTTAGCAGAACTGATTTAAGGATCATCTTTATTGTGCAGGTTCTTACAGAGAAGAATACTAGGCTGTCACAGGAGCTGGAGGAATGCAAGACCCAACTGCGGGTCGCTGTTGCCGCATTGCAGGACCCGAAAAAGTCTCTTGCTGGTAACATTTACTTTAAAGGATGATGGTTACCATATAGTGTGCGGCGTGGCTGCAGATCTAACAATAGATGTTGCAGATGAATCCGGAGAAAATCCGGAGGACCAGCATGTCATGCGACAGCAAGAGGCTGGCAAACGCGTGCTGACTGAGGTTAGGCGGGAGAAAAACAATCTCCAAGACGCCAATATCAAGATGAGCATGGAACTAAAAGACATTCGAGCCCAACTTGCAGACTCCGAGAAGGAGAATAAGTGGCTTCGGCGCGGCATTTTCAGTAAGTGCTTGAACGAATCCTTTTGAAAGAGTTTGGCGTAGAAGCCGACTAACAGCGGTTATGTCTATAGGTATGCTGATGGGTCGTCCCGTGGAGGAAATGCCCGGGTTTGCGGGTGATCTTCTATCCGAGCTCTCACATCTGCACGAACAAGTTCGGCAGGTGATGCAAGGTGTTGCCCAGGCCTTGTGGCCATCCGCCTCCCTGCCAGAAGGCGTTGCAGAGCTTACGGAGAAGCTCAAGGGAGCACGGGGGCGCATCCGATTATGGAAGATATCGGCCTGCCGACAAGGTGCCAGAGAAGCCTGGGCCATGGTGAAGACGCGGTACACCAAGCCTGACCCAAATCACATGGCCGAGGTCGGACCTGTGGGGCCCGACGAAAAAGAGATCCCTGTTAGCTTAGTTTATGGGCAAGTAGAATTAGCCGCAAAGTATTCCCAACAGGATTGTAGGCTAGACCGCCTGTTGGATGGTATAGAAGAGGAATTTAGTCACTCTGCATGACTATGTAATTAAAATGACATGTATAATGCCTTCTAGACGGATTGTAGATCATTTGTCATGGCGGACCTTTTCGCTTCAACCTCGGGACCCGATAGTCCGGAGTGTATCCGAATACCTGCTCAGTTATATAAGAACCGGGGTATGCATCGAGACCAGGCGTAGGGGTCATTAGTGCTTGAACAGACAAGTGCCCAACTAGTTATGTTATATTACATGGGTAGTAAGAAACATCTTCAGGGAGAATAGTTCCGTTAAGGGTTCCTTTCCTTGGGTAAGCATGCCCTAAAGTGCATGTCCGGACTGCGATAGGAAACGCAGGAAAAACATCTGGGGCGTATATGGAAAATAAATAAAAATCATCTTTTGTTCACCGACCGAATATTCCCTTAAGAACGCTAGCTTTCGGCTTCACCCAGTCTGAGGTACACATCCGGCTAACCCGGCAGTAACAATCGCAGAGGTGCTCCACTTATGCTCTAGCCGAATTAATGGGAATGTAGGGCATAAATAGAAGATCCACGCAACCCAGCTTGGCCAAAACTTAAGTCATATCGATGCATATAATGGCGAAAAAAGGTACATGCGGAAGCGTAACACATGTGCGGGGCACGAGGCCCAGACAAATAATCAAGCTTCTGTGAAAGAAGCCCCCAGGTATGATGAGCGCGGCTAGCGCATCTATAATGTGCAAACGAGGCACAAGTTGGCCTTTGAAGGCCTAGAGAAGGAGTAAAAGAAAGAGAGAAAGAAAAACAAGGCAGACAATGTATATATAAAAAATGGACAGAGGAAGGAGACGAGCATGGAGTCCGGCGCTAGGCATAGAATCTTCAGAGCCTGGCCGCGTTCCATGGGTTCAGTTCGAGTCGATTAGTCGATGCTTCCCGCAGACGGTACGCTCCTCCGGTCAGAACTTGGTCAATAATGAAGGGACCTTCCCATTTGGGCTTGAGCTTGTTCTTTTTGTTATCCGGCAGGCGTAGAACTAATTCGCCAACGTTATAAGTTTTCGCCCGTACTTCTCTGCTTTGGTATCTGCGAGCCTGTTGCTGATAAAATGCGGAACGGGCTTTTGCCACGTCGCGCTCCTCCTCCAAGGTGTCCAGACTGTCCTGCTGATCAAGCTCGGCTTCTCTTTCTTCGTACATGCGCACTCGAGGTGAGTCATGAATTATGTCACACGGCGAGACTGCCTCTGCACCGTACACCATAAAGAAGGGTGTATATCCGATACTACGGTTCGGCGTGGTCCGCAGCCCCCAGAGTACGGAGTCGAGCTCCTCTACCCAGTGCATGTTAGACTCCGTTAAGGACAGCACTAGCCTGGGTTTAATGCCGCTCATTATAAGATCGTTTTCTCGCTCAACTTGGCCGTTGGTTTGTGGGTGATAGACTGAAGCATAATCGAGCTTGATGCCCATTTTGCTGCACCAGAGTTTTACCTCATCGGTAGTGAAGTTCGTGCCGTTGTCAGTGATGATGCCGTGGGGAACGCCATAACGGTGTACGACCCCGGATATGAAGTCTATCACCGGTCCGAATTCGGCTGTTTTAACAAGTTTGGCCTCTATCCATTTGGTGAATTTATCCACCATGACCAGTAAGTATTTTTTCTTGTGGGTTCCCCCTTTAAGGGGTCCAACCATGTCAAGCCCCCAGACCGTGAAGGGCCACGTAATGGGGATTGTTTGGAGGGCGGTGGGTGGCATGTGGCTTTGATTTGCAAAGAGCTGGCAACCGGCGCAACGTTGGTCCAAGTCATGTGCATCTGCCCGGGCCGTTGGCCAATAGAATCATGTGCGGAAGGCCTTGCTTACAAGAGCCCGGGCTGCGGCGTGGTGACCGCCGAGTCCGGCTTGAATTTCTACCAAAAGGTTCCGCCCTTCCTCTTCGGAGATGCACCTTTGAAGGACTCCGGTAGTGCTTTTTTATACAATTCTCCCTCATGGACCCTGTAGGCTTTAGATCGCCGCACTATGCAGCGTGCCTCATTTTGGTCCTCCGGAAGTTCCTGCCTAGTTAGGTAGGCCAGGAATGGTTCTGTCCACGGGGCTATGATGGCCATCATTATGTGGGCTAAAGGGGTTATTTCGATGGCGGAGCCTCCGATTGTGTCAGACTGTTCGGTATCGGGTATTTTGGCCGGGTCTGGACTATTGTTACTGGTGTCCCCTTCCCATACTACGGATGGCTTGAACAGCCTCTCCAAAAATATGTTGGGGGGGGACCGCATCGCATTTGGCGCCGATGCGGGCGAGGATATCCGCCGCCTGATTGTTTTCCCGAGCCACATGGTGAAATTCGAGCCCCTCGAACCGAGCTGACATTTTTAGGACGGCGTTTCGGTAGGCCGCCATTTTCGGATCCTTGGCGTCAAAGTCTCCATTTATTTGGGATATTGCGAGGTTTGAATCCCGACGCACCTCCAGGGGTTGCATGCCCATGGAGACTGCCATCCGAAGACCATGCAACAGAGCTTCGTATTCGGCTGCGTTGTTGGAGTCTGTATACAATATTTGTAGTACATACTGAACGGTATCTCCGGTTGGGGACGTTAGGACGACACCAGCCCCTAGACCAGCCAGCATTTTAGAATCGTCGAAGTGCATGATCCAATTGGAGTATGCGCCGTATTCTTTAGGGAGTTCGGCCTCCGTCCATTTGGCGACAAAGTCGGCCAATACTTGCGACTTAATGGCTCGTCGAGGTTTGTATGTTATGTCGAACAAGAGGAGCTCAATGGCCCATTTGGCAATCCGGCCCGTAGCATCGCGGTTGTTTATAATATCATTAAGTGGCACTTCCGAGGCTACTGTAATCGAACACTCTTGAAAGTAGTGTCGCAGCTTCCGGGATGCCCTGAATACCGCATAGGCTATCTTTTGATAATGTGGGTACCCTGATTTGCATGGAGTGAGGAAAGTGGATACATAGTATACCGGCTTTTGAAGAGGGAATTTATGTTTGTCCGCTTCTCGTTCGACGACGAGCACTGTGCTTACAACTTGATGAGTTGCCGTGATGTACAACAGCATTGGTTCACCAATGTTTGGCATGGCCAGGATTTGGTTGGTTGCCAAAATGGCCTTTATTTCTTCCAATCTGGCTGTGGCAGCGTCCGTCTACTCAAAGTGTTCGGTGCGCCGAAGGAGGCGATAAAGCGGTAAAGCCTTTTCTCCTAAGCGGGAGATAAAGCGGCTTAGAGCCGCCACGCACAGTTAACTTCTGGATTTGTTTGAGGTCTGTTGGGGTAGCTAACTATGACAAAGCTCGGATTTTGGCCGGATTAGCTTCAATACCTCTACTGGAGACAATGAAACCCAGGAGCTTTCCGGCTGGTATGCCGAAAACGCATTTTTCCGGATAGAGCTTGATGTCATATGTTCGGAGGTTGTCGAATGTAAGCCTCAAGTTGTCTATCAAAGAGTCGACGTGTTTGGTTTTGACGACCACATCGTCTACGTATGCCTCTACTGTTTTGCTGATTTGTTTCTCCAGACATGTCTGAATCATGCGCTGATATGTTGCGCCGGCGTTTTTGAGCCCAAAAGGCATTGTGTTGAAACATAAGGGACCGTATGGTGTGATGAATGCCGTTGCGGCTTGGTCGGACTCCGCCATCTTGATTTGGTGGTAACCGGAGTATGCGTCGAGGAAACACAATGACTCGTGTCCTGCGGTAGCATCGATAATTTGATCGATGCGGGGGAGGGGGAAGGGATCCTTTGGGCAAGCTTTATTGAGGTCCTTGAAATCGACACAAAGGCGCCAGGATTTTTCCTTCTTTGGTACCATCACCAGGGTTGCTAGCCAGTCCGGGTGTTTTATTTCTCTGATGAATCTGGCCTCCAATAACTTGGCTAGTTCCTCTCCCATGGCCTGTCTCTTAGGTTCGGAGAAACGCCGAAGAGCTTGCTTGACCGGCTTGAATCCCTTTAGGATATGGAGGCTATGCTCGGCCAGCCTGCGTGGGATTCCTGGCATGTCCGAGGGATGCCAGGCGAATATGTCCCAATTATCGCGCAGGAACTCTCGTAGTGCGGCGTCCACGGCGGGGTTTAACTATGCCCCAATGGAGGCTGTTTTTGTAGGGTCCGTTGGGTGGACTTGGAATTTGACTATTTCATCTGCTGCTTTAAAAGAGGTGCACTTGGATCTCTTATCGAATATTACATCGTCCCTGTCCACTTTGGAGCGTAGCGTGGTTAATTCCTCGGCCGAGAGGGCTTCGGATAATGCCTCGAGGGCCAGTGCGGCTGTTTTGTTTTTGGCGCGGAGTGCTGTGTCTGGATCACTGGCGAGGGTGATCATTCCGTTGGGCCCGGGCATTTTGAGCTTCATGTACCCATAATGGGGTACGGCTTGGAAGATCGTGAACGCCTCACGTCCTAAAAGGGCGTGGTATCCACTACTGAACGGGGCCACCTGAAATGTAATTTCTTCGGACCTATAGTTCTGTGGCGTACCAAATACCACATCTAGTGTGATTTTCCCAGCGCATCGTGCCTCCCGACTGGGTATGATTCCCCTGAAGGTTGTGCTACTTTGCTCAATGTGGTTCCAGTTTAGTTCCATTTTTTGAAGAGTTTCCTCATAGATGAGGTTTAATCCGCTGCCGCCGTCCATGAGTACTTTGGTGAGTCCAAAGCCGTCCACAATTGGACTGAGGACCAGTGCGGCTGGTGCTCGGGCTGTTCGGAATTTAGGTTCGTCACTGGCATTGAAGGTAATAGTCGTGTCACTCCATGGATTTATTGCTGCTACGTGGCAGATTTCGGCCATGCTGCGGATTGTTCGCTTGCACCTATTATTTGACGTGAAGGTCTCAAAGACTGTTAACACCGTATTGTTATCCACGGGATGGTGCTCTTTGGTATTTGGGATAAGAAGATCCTCACCACTTTTGGCCACCTGCCGGAGTATCCAACATGCTCTAAGGCTGTGCGTTGGTATTGTATCCGATGTACTATGAATTTTGCAGGGTTCGTTAAGCCATCCCTCAAGTACGGTTCCATGCCCTGTAGAGGGTTTTTGTTTCTTTGCAACTAGCTCGGGTGTCTTATGATAGTGCACCCTTTTACTTCGGACTGGGTGTATATTCGGAGCCGGATTATCCCAAAATTTCGTTTCGGTTTTCTAGGCGCTTTCCATCGCACAGTGCTTTCATACTATGGATGCCAAGTCAGCGAAGCGTGATACGTCACGGCGACTTAAGGAGTAAAGGATTCCCTTGTCCGTGCAATTATTGCAAAAAATTGAGACTGCATCTTCCTCGCGACAGTCCTTAACCTTGTTCATCACAAGGAGGAATCTGGCCCAATAATGATGTACTGTTTCATGGGGCTCTTGCCTGATGTGGGAAAGATTGTTTGTGTCTAGGTGGGTGGGTGGATTTGAGTCCGACCCCCTACCCGATCTGAGACCCAGGGGCCGAGGAGTTTCCAATCTTGGAAGTTCAGGTTCCGGAGTGTTGCCCGATAAGTCTGGCCCGCTGCCTAATTCTAGGTTGAGGGCTTGGGTGATGTCCTCCCGTAAGCGGGTATCCGTCTCGGATAGCTCAGGAATCCGGACATAGCTAGTCCTCAAAATAGAGGAAGAGTTGCCGCATTGTTCCGCCACCACCGCAACGTGATGGGTGATCGATGGAGAGTTAATCTCCCTTTGATCGGGTTTAAGCCCAATCCGATCATAGTTCGTAGCGACTCCCAAGGCGGTGATGCGATCCAAGAGTTCGTTTAGGGAAGAGAGCTCCATTCGATCCATCTGCTCGGCGAATTCCGAGCCGACGTGGAGGTTGTTTTTGATGACCCGAGAAGTCATCATCAGTGCAGCTGCCTAACAGGCAGTCATGACAAAACTGCCTAGCCGGGGAGTTCGGCCGACAGCCAGAGCTCCCTCGGCGGTAATGTTGTTTTTAACAACAAGATGAGGCATCCTTCCTTACGGCGACGTCACAGAGGAACTCTCAATGAAAGCACCAATGTCGGTGTCAAAACCGGCGGATCTCGGGTAGGGGGTCCCGAACTGCGCGTCTAAGGCGGATGGTAATAGGAGGCAGGGGACACGATGTTTTACCCAGGTTCGGGCCCTCTTGATGGAGGTCAAACCCTATGTCCTACTTGATTTATTCTTGATGATATGAGTATTACAAGAGTTGATCTACCACGAGATCAGAGAGGCTAAACCCTAGAAGCTAGCCTATGGTATGATTGTATGTTGTCCTACGGACTAAAACCCTCCTGTTTATATAGACACCGGAGGGGGCTAGGGTTACACAAGGTTGGTTACAAAGGAGGAGATATACATATCCGTACTGCCTAGCTTGCCTTCCACGCCAAGTAGAGTTCCATCCGGACACAAGACGAAGTCTTCAATCTTGTATCTTCATAGTCCAACAGTCCGGCCAAAGGATATAGTCCGGCTGTCCGGAGACCCCCAAATCCAGGACACCCTCAACCGCCCTAAAGCGATGTGCATCAGTCGCTGAAAGGTCGCACCCGTGTTGCGCAGTCCGAAGGGCATACAGGTGTAGCAGTACACCCAACACGGGGTAAGGAAGGTTGTCTTCTCTACATCTTCCACCGCCATCTTGATTTGGTGATACCCCAAGAACGCATCCAGGAAGCATAGTAGGTCACACTCAGCGGTGGAGTCGACGATCTGGTTGATGCGTAGGAGAGGGAACGGATCTTGAGGGCATGCCTTGTTGAGGTTGGTGAAGTCGACACACATTCACTCCTTCTCGCCTTTCTTCGGCACCATGACTAGGTTCTCCAGCCATTCAGGGTACCTAACCTCATGAACGGCACCCGCCGCCTCCAACTTGCGGGTCTCTTGGACGATGAAGGCCTGCTTCTCCGTGGACTGCCGCCTTGCTCGCTGCTTCATAGGGCGCACATTGGGGCACACCCTTAAGTGGTGCTGAATCACCTCTCTCGGAACCCCCACCAGCTGATTGGGCTCCCATGCGAATATGTCCTTGTTTGCATGCAAGAACTTCACCAATGCTTCCTCTTGGTTGGGGTTGATGCCGGCACCTATGGTGAAGGTGGCTCCTAAGGAGCCATCCTCGTCGATCGGCACCTGCTTTGTCTCTGCCTTGTCTTGGGTGAACAACTACTACTTCTTCGACGGCGCAGCCTCCTTGGCCTCGGGGGCACCGGTGCCAATGGGCTGCGCCGCCGCAGCGGTTCTGAAGGCAAGTTTGAGCGCCGTCACTACCTCCTTGGTGTCTCCCTTGATGGTGAGGACACCTTTGCTTCCTGGCATTTTCATGAGGTTGTAGGCTGGATGAGTCGCCGCCATGTATTGGGCCAGAGCTGGGTAACCGAGGATGGCGTTGTATGGGAGGCCGATGTGGGCGATGTCGAAGTCGACCAGCTCGGTGTAGTAGTTGTCACGCGTGCCAAAGGTGACGGGAAGGCGGATCTGCCCCAAAGAGTGGGCAGCGCCACCACCAACTCCTGAGAAAGGCTTGCTGAGGCTGAGTCGCTCAAGCGCCACGTGAATAAGGCTGAAGGCCTCCATGGAGAGCAAGTTGAGGCCAGCGCCACCGTCGATGAGGGTCTTGGTGACAGCCACGTTGTAGATGGTGGGTATGCAGAGCATCGGAAGCATGCCCGAGCCGGTGGTGGTGACGGGGTGGTCTTCTGAGCTGAAGGTGAGGTCGGCCTCAAGCGCAGCCCAGCCTGGCGGAGCCCCCGAGCGTGTGGAAGCGGTGCCGATCTGGCGGAGGAACAACTTGATGTGGCGCTCTGAAGGCGGCGCCTAAGAGCCACCTAGCAGGGCCGCTACCGCGTGGTGCGCCGGTGCCACGTAGCATGCAGTGAAGAGGTCGCAGAGCTCCTCCCAAGACGCCACCGTGGATCCGGGAAGGTTGAGCAGCCACGCGCACGGCTCACCGGCGAGGGCCATGGGAAGCCAGTTGGCCATGTCCCTGTCATCATCCCCGGCTTCGAGGACAGCCTCCTCGTACGCCAGTAGGAAAGCTGACGGGTCCGCCGCACCGTCGTAGCGCGGCAGCATCTCCGGCTTGAACTTCGGTGGCCACTGCACCCACCGCAAGGCGGGGGCCAGGGCTCAGAGCCCCCTAGCCCCGTCGTCAACGCTGGCCGTCGGAGTCGGTGGTAGGGCGCCTGCCATGTGGGCGAAGCATAGTGTTGATGGAGCGCAGATCGACGGAAGAGAAGCTACAGCGCACCCCTACCTGGTGCACCAAATGTCGGATCACGGGTTCTGGCAAACCCTTGAGGTTCGAACACTGGGGTGCGTGCAAATGTTTTCTCCCTATCGATCCACACACTAGATCTCTAAGATCTTGCGGACGAACTCGACGAACTCACAACACAGAAAGACACAATATTTATACTGGTTCGAGCCACCATTGTGGTGTAATACCCTACTGCAGTGTGGTGGTGGTGGATTGCCTCTTGGGCTGATGATGAACAGTACAAGGGGAAGAAACAGCCTCGTGAGGTTGAGGTGTTCTTGTGCTTGGTGAACTTGTGTGGGTGAGATGATCTTGGATCCGCTCTCGATTTGTGATCAGGTCGATCCTCTCTCCCCCTCCACTGTGGGGGCTAGTTCTACTTATATAGGCCCTTATACTCTCCCCAAATATTGATCGGGAAGGGGGCCAACAATGGCCAATTCGAAAGGGGACAACCAGTACAAGTTATCCTGACAAAAGGTGGTCTTCGCCTGCCAAAGGCTCTCGTGGTGACGCCGTCTTGGGCACCATGGTGACCTCCGTCTTGCCATCCTTCTGGTCTTGGTCTCGTTGCACCAATATGGAAACCTTTGCTTGATGCCTCAGTACTCCGTGCCTGCGCTTGCCCCCTTGGCACCAAAGAGGAAACAAGGACACTACACGCGCTCGCGCCTGCCTGGTCTCGATCGTCATGGCTCACATCACGAGGACCTCACGAGGTTTGCCTTGCCTTGATCTCTCTGCTCCTCGCGAGCCTGCCTGGCGGGGCCGCTCCTGAGGAGGTATTGCGTCGTCCGCCTCACGAGGCTTGGCCCCTCGCGAGGGTCTTGAATGCCTTGCCGATGAAGATGGGCCGTACAGACCTGCCAGCCCAGCCACACCGCGGGCCGCAGGCAGGCAAGTCTGGGGACCCCCGTTCCCAGAATGCCGACAACCCATAGGAGGCCCATTGTAACTACAGTAAATATGTAGCCCATGGTTATTGTGGCCTAGTTTTAAAAAATAGGTTATTGCGGCCACTAGTAAACCGCGGAAAAAGAACCGCACTGACTACGAGCAAACAAATAAACAAGACAACAAGGAAATAAATAAGCAAGCAACTTAAGCTAGGCTATCACGGCTATTACACATATTACATCCATTGGGCATCAAAGTTCGCCACCAGTGCAAATATAGCGAACAAAGCAGCATATCATATACACTGGTTGTCAAAGTTGGTGACCAGTGCAAATAAACCTTGCAGCAAAACAAGTCCAGAACTGAAACCACTTCAAAATAGCTCAAGAAACAATGTCCTGGGTACCCATAATGCTGGCAAGATGCTTAGCAAGTTATTAACTTTCTCTTGTTTGGCGCTTACATCCTCCAGCACTTGTTGTTGCACCAGAAAGTATGCATCTGAATTCTGCAGGGACTTCCTCGGTCCCTCAGCTTCCTATCGCATAACATCTGATCGATGTCTTTCAACTTGAAGTTGAGACTCAAGAAGCTGAACTGATTCAGGCAGCAAGTTCGAAGAGCTGGTGCCAGCAGTAGTAGCCAGTAACTCGAACACTACATCAAGACAGGACTTTGGGGTTGTCTCAGTGTCTTCAATATAGTTTTTATCATCTTTCTTGGAGACCAATAGGGATGTATCACTATCTTGAACCTTATCTGCATTACTTCCTTTACCATTGCATAACGGGGTACTCTTCTCCAATATTTTATCCGTGTTCTAAAAGAGAAACAAACAAACCATCACAGGTTTACAATGTAGTATATGAAACTCATTTTGGTAAACTAGTTCAGTAGTAAGGTGGACAGGATAACAGCATGAAACAAACATATATCTATGTAGTATGGTCACTGTATGGTCTATATCATTCCAGTTTATGTTGCCAAATAAAGATAGATACAGTTCGAATCATATCTATTTAAGACAAAGCAGCATAGACAGAATATAAGTGTGGGAAACTACACAGCAATAACAACACTTGTAATGTGCATGGCATGAGAACATAATTGTTTATTCAATTGAAACTGAAATCAACATAGGGCGAGTTACAACAACAAACATGTTAAAGAAACAGGTTTAAAACATACCTGTTCCGCCATTGGAGTTTCAATTGCATCCTTCAAATTTGAAATTAGTTGGTATGAGTAAATACAGTGATGCAAGAGCAAAGTAGTATGAACCATAGCTACGGAACCTGACCTGAGAACAATTCTTCTTCTGCTTTAAGCATTGACTTGGGGTTCGGAGTGGTGGTCCTTGTGCTTTGGGCACTGCAGTTGCCTTACTAACTGCTTGTGTTCGGGTGCTCCGTGGTGAAGACGGTGCTGTGTCAACTGGAACTGGGTTACTATCTGCTGGGGTTGGGGTTAGAAGGGGTGTAGCTGGTTCTCTGTCCAACTGGGTAGGGGTACAATCTGCGTGAGTCTGGGTTATGTGTGGTGGGGCTGGTTCTTGGGCAAGTACAACCGTGGTTCTATCTGCATCGACAGGTAGCACGATCTTTTCTGAAGACCGTGTTTTTACTCCCACAGATACTGCCATCACCCCCTCCAATTGAAATGGCTGATAAACATGAAAAGTTATTGAATGTACAGACATTGTAAGATAGACAGGTGCAATGGATAGTAGGCAAGAAAATAGGGCATGAAATAATTCACATTTATGTTGTCTAACCAAACAGAATAGCAGGACATAATTTCACATATATGATGGCTAATTAAACAGGATAGCATGACACAATTTCACATGTATGATGGCTAACTAAATAGGATAGAATGACATACTTCAAAATATGATGACTATGTAAACAGGATGACATGATATAACTATACGATGTGTCTATTAAAGTGGTTGACATGCCATAAATCACAAACATGCCGTCGAGGGAAACATGATGCATGATATAATTCACGGATAGAATGACATAATTCAAAATATGATGACTATGTAAACAGGATGAGATGGTATAACTATATTATGTCTTTAGCAAATGGGTTGGCATGCCATAATTCAGATACATGTTGTCTATGTAAACATCTTGGCATGATATAATTCAAATATATGATTTATATACTAAGCAAGTGAGCAGAGGGCAATCGCATATATGATGTGTCAACTAAGGAGATGTCATTCGATATTGTGTATATGATGTAAAAACTAAGCATTGCAATACAACATATGCATGATATGAATAATATAACCCTGCCAAGTTTGAGCATACACCTCAGGGGGATAATAGGACTGGTCATCTGCCTCTGAATCCTCCTTTGAAGAGCTATCTGTAACCAGTAAGATATTTGCTTTAGCGGAAGACCTTGTCTTCACTCCAGATTTCTCCATCACCAATTCAAATGGCTGATGCACAGGAAGAGCAGTTGAGTATACAAATATTGTCAAAAAAATACAACGAGAAATACAAAAAAAGGATGGCATGATATAATTCACATATATGATGCTTGGCTAAACAACATGGCATTGCATAATTCACATATATAGTGCCTTGCAAAAAGATAGCATTGCATAATTCACATATATAATGTCTTGCAACAAGATGGCATCACATAATTCACATATATGGTAATTAGACACTAAACAGGTGGCATTCACACAAAGCATGTCTAAACTAAGCAAATGACATAGCAATGCAAGATACTATATGGACGATATGAGGAACATAACCCTGCCAAGTTAGAGCATGCACCTTGGGGGGAAATAGGACTGGTCATCTGTCTCTGAATCCTCCTTTCAGGAGCTATCCGTAACCAGCAAGACATGTGCTTCATCAAATAGCATTGTCTGCTCTAAATACCTTGTTTCCACTTCAGATTTTTTCCATGACCGTGCCGAATGGCTGATGCACAAGAAGAGTAACTGAATGTACTAAAATTGTTGACAAATTTAACACGTAATAAAAATGATGGCATGATATAATTCACATATAAGATGACTGGCTAACCAGGGTGGCATTGCAAAATTCACAGATATGATGCCTGGCTAAACAAGATGGCATTGCATGATTCACATATACGATAAAGAAACTAAACAGATGGCATTGACACAAAGCATGTCTAAACTAAGCATATGACATATTTGATGTATACAGTAAGCAATGCAAGGAACCATATGCATGATATTACCAACATCAGCATGCCAAGTTAGAGCGAAGACCTCAGGGGGTAAATAGGAGTGGTCTTCTCCTTCTGAATCCTCCTCAGAACAGTTATCTTCCTATTGATTACGATCCGAAATGGGTGGAGGGGAGCTGCCTTTGCGCCCACCATGGAGCGACGTATGCATGAAATTTTATTGCCGCGCAAGGCTCGTCTCTTTTGCTCTACATGTTCAGTTCCATTGTGTACAATAACTGACATGCATAGGAATAAAACATAGTGAGATTATGTAAGGAGTGCATGCACAAATTTAGAGTGATGGTAGCAAACTGTGGATAGACCCTAAACCAATGATAGCAGGCAGATAATAGCTTTAGTTAAAAAATACAGATAATGGCTCCTTTAAAGTTTGTTTGCACCCAGCATGACACTCATAGTAGGCACCCGAGATTAACCAGATAGTAGACAGATGGTACTGATTGATGCCCCAATATGTACCCCACAACCATTTAAAAAATCAAGTTTTAGCATTAGTTTGGACCTGACTTGGAGTCTAATAGGTGAACATGACGATAAAGTAGCATGTCATCATATTAAGCGATGCATAACATAAGCAGACACGGAAGAGTGCGACCTCTCTTGCGGACCTCAGGGTCATCTGCTCAGTTGATGATGGTAATGCAGTTGTCGTGGCTGCCGGAGGCGGGGAAGAAGATCTGAGGCGGCGAAAGACAATCTAGAGAGCGGATCCCTGCTGTGGTGAACCCTTCTGTCGTTGGAGCAGTTGAGCTGGGGTGGAACACAGCGCAACAGGAGCATGACAAACCACACAAGGTTTTCTTTGACACATATCTGTAACAGAAGTAATTGTGTAAGGGCTTGTCTGAATTTGAGGATTCTAACAATGCAGGGATAGGAAATAGACAGGAATAGGATAGGAATGCACATGCAAAACAGAGAATTTAAAAACACAGGATTTCTGCCAATCTGGGTGTTTGATTCACAAGAATTGGAAGATCACAGGATGCAAAGAAGCATGGTGAGATTAAGTCAAACCACAAGAAAATGTGCGATTATAATGCTATTATGCTACTATCTCTTAGTCTTGTGCTTCATGAGTAGGAACTTGAAAAGGTGGACAAGTGGAAATTAAAATCCCTATAGTTTTTCTTTCAAGGAGACACTAAAGGAACAAATCCTACACTTTTCCTTTCCTCCATTCCTTTGAACCAAATTCATGAATAGTAGTACCATAGGAAACATTCCAAATCCTATGTTTTTCCTTCACTTCTCCTTTCAAGCACTGGAGATTCTAGTAGGCGGGCTTGAGCAAGGAAAATCCTACACTCAAAATGTTTTTGTGCTACTTCTATTACTTTGGAGCCAGGCCTCTTCCCTACTATCTCAACTCCCAGGCCCATCGACAAATGCACAACTCAAATGCGCAGAGATAAATAATGATGGCATTCAAGAGAGTCCGTCACGGATAGCTAAGTTGCCTGGTACCTCACTGCTTGTCATATAGTAGGATAAATAATCGTATTTCACATTACTACGTGTGCTCAGTGGACAATAGATATAACATGTAGAGTAAAAAAGAGATGCAACAAGTGTACAACCTCTTTGGCGAAGCCATGTCGATCTCAGCGTGATTGGGTTGGTCGGTGAGGATGCTCCGGCTGACTTGGCTGTCGGGGGAGGGGAAGAAGATCTTAGGCGTATGGAGATGGAGCTCGGGGTACTGCTCCGCTATGATGGAGGGTTTCGTCGCTGGAGCAGCTCCGGTGAGTTGTATGACGCCGAGGTTTAAGCAGGACAAGAGAGACAACATTAACCTGAGTGGAATTCTAATAGCATCTCCAATAGATGACATAAAATACATAACCACAAAGTTCTAGATGTAAAATACATCAGCCACTCATCTCTGAACTTATTTGTCGAAACTGAATTTAATTGTCGTAACTGAACTTAACTGTCGAAACTGAATTTTGCTGTTGAAACTGAATTTTACTGTCGAAACTGAATGCACTAGTAGCAGAAAAGCAGTAGCAGCAGTAGCACATGTGAGAGTCGGGGCAGCTGGTCATGTAGCAGCATCAGGTGAGGCTACCCTGAGCCGCCAGCCACCACCGGCCAAACAGCCGCCCGCAGCCGGCGGTGCACCGCCCCGCCCACCTTGAAACCACTCCCCACCGCCGGTCAGCCGCTGCCCCGGCCATCCCTCTAGCCCCCCCCTGTGCCAATATTTTTCTCCAGCGATCCCCACGCCACCGCCCCACCACCGCCCCCACCCTGAACCCTAAGATAGATAGTGGGGTACCTCTCCAGCGAGCCCCCCTCCTTGCCGCGGCTAGTTCTTCCTTAACTCCGGTGAGCCCCCCTGAAAATCGACTGACCCAAAAGTCGATTCAGTCGACTGAAGTGTAGCTAAAGCGGAGCAGCATCGTAAGCAAGAGCAAGAGCAAGAGGACCAGCGCGAGAAAGAGCAAGAGCAATAGCAAGAGCAGACCAAGTAGGGGACCGAGAGCAAGAGCAGAGCAGCAGCGCGAGCGAGAGCTAAAGCAGCAGCAGCTCCTACTGATGTGGATGTCGCCGCCGAGGGAGCGACGCCATGGAGGAAGTGGCTGGCGGTGCCGCCGTGGATGGAGCCGCGCCATGTCGACTCGGGACCGAGCGCCGGTAGCACCGTGAGATCGAATCAAGAAGAAAATGCGGCAATTAGTGTACAACCTCTTTGGTGGCACTGATTAGGCCTCAACTACATCCGAGGAAACAATGATGATGATGCTCTTTTGGTGGTGCAGGTGAAGACGGCGGTGTGGGAATGGAGCACTACTAGAAAAAGGGCTATAGATGGGATTGACACTAATGGCGCACCAGACAAGCGGTGCGCCATTAGTATATACTAATGGCGCACCACCTTCTGATACGCCATTAGAGTTGAAACTACTAATGGCGCACCTGGCCCAGGGTGCGCCATTAGTATCAAATTTTTTTTTGAACTAGTGCGCCTGTCCAAACATACTAATGGCGCATCCAGACACAGTGCGCCATTACTAGTTGTAACTAGTAATGGCGCACCTGTCGGAAAGTGCGCCACTAATGTTGTTTTTTTTATTATATTTTTATTCCTTTTTTGCAAAACTACTAATGGCGCACTGTTCCACCATGCGCCATTACTAGTTTAAACTAGTAATGGCGCACTGTGGAACAGTGCGCCATTAGTATGTTTTTTTGCAAAACTACTAATGGCGCACCACCAGAAGGTGCGCCATTAGTAAGCTGGATTACTAATGGCACATTTAGAGTTGGTGCGCCATTAGTAAGTGGGCAGTAACAATATATTTTGGACAGCCTCTCCTACCCACACTCACTTTCTCCCCACTTCATTCTCTCCACCTCCTCCTTGTCTCGGGTGCCTCCTCTTTTTCACCTCATTTCCACCATAGATTCATTCAATTTAAGTGGTTAAATTACCTTGTTTTGATAGGTAAGTAAGGGGGAAGCTATATTTATGTTATTCTCCCTACAACAATGTGCACATGCACTTTTTATGGCCTAGCTAGATCTATGTATGTTCGTGGTGTTGCATATGTTTGTGGTGTTGCATATGTGTTTGTGTTTGGAGGTGTACCGGTATTTGAAATGCGATAGTTGCCAATATTTTGCCGGAATGTTGATTCATTTCCGTTTCGCCGAGAATTTTGGCATTAAGCATTCTTTTTGGTCCTATTTTTAGGGAAAGTCATGCCAAATTTTTTCTTTGTTCTAAAATATCGTTTTGCTCTACCCCGCAGGCGACCATGGTCCGCACGATGACCGAAGGCATCGTGAATAGGTTCTTGAGATCCGCGAAGGCCGAGATGCTTCAAAAGAATGAGACGGAGATAAGATGTCTGTGTCGAAGATGCAAGCTGAAGAGCCTTATTGTGGACCCGGATTCCGGGCAGGTGTGGGACAACGTGCTCTTGCGTGGTTTCATGGATGGCTATCGGTGGCAAGGTGATGAAGATGACTATGAAGTCGTCCATGGGGGCCGGGTAAGAAATGAGGAAGGGCAGCAAGACAACCACCGCGGCTCGGGCGGGCGAGAAGACGAAGAATCCCCAGGAGATGATCATGACGGTGATGCTGTACATAGTCATCATGTAGAAGATGCAGGACATGATGATGAGGAAGATGCCGGAGCAGACGACGGGCATGAACATGAAGATGATGATGCCGGCGGAGAAGACGACGCTGGACCATCGATGGGCTGGGTGCAGGACCCTCATATTCAAGAGCTGCTTCTCAAGCAGACGGATAACGCAAGAGCTGCCGCCCGAGAGAAAGCCAAGATGGATCAACTTGAGTTAGACACGGTTACTCCATTGTATGAAGGATGCAGGCCCGAGGATACCCGCCTGAAAGTAACGCTCATGGCTCTGGAGATGAAGGTAAAACACAAAATGACCGACGCATGCTTCGACGAGAACATGTCATTCTGGCACGAACGTCTTCCCAAGGGGAACAAGTGCCCGACCAGTTTGGAGGAGGCGAAGAAAATCGTGTGTCCTCTAGATTTACCGCACGTGAAATACCATGTGTGCATGAACAATTGCATCATTTATCGGGACGAGCACGCGGAGTCTACCATATGTCCGGTGTGCGGCGTCACTCGATACAAGAAGAGGAAGAAAGCTCCTCGAAAAGTGGTGTGGTACTTTCCGATCACTCCTCGTCTGTAGTGGTATTTCGCGGACCCTAAGGTAGCAAAGCTCCTGCGTTGGCACGCGGATAGGGAGGAGAAGAATCGAGAAGATGACGCAAATGATCCGGAGATGGATAAAAAAGACAAGATGCTGAGTCACCCTAAGGATGCGAGCCAGTGGCAAGCGTTGAACTTCGAATACCCAGAATTTGGGAAGGATCCAAGGAACATCGTGCTGGGCGCGAGCACCGATGGAGTCAATCCGTTTGGCAGCCAGAGAAGCACACATAGCACCTGGCCTGTGTTTGTGTGGATGTACAACCTTCCCCCCTGGTTGTGCATGAAGAGGAAGTACATTCACATGAGTATGCTAATTGAAGGGCCGAAACAACCAGGGAACGACATCGATCTGTATCTGGGGCTGCTGAAGGAGGAGCTAGACACACTGTGGAAAACGCCAACCAATACGTGGGATGCCGCAGAGAAAGAATATTTCCCTATGAGAGCCGCACTACTCACGATGGTGCACGACTATCTCGGTTACGGATATCTCGCGGGGCAGGTAGTCCATGGATTTTCTGGATGCGTAAGGTGCATGGATGACACAACGTATCGCCAGCTAGATAGAGATCCCGGGTCTTCGAAAACCGTGTTTATGGGACATCGAAGGTGGCTTCACGACGATGACCCATGGAGGAAACGCAAGGATCTGTTCGATGGTGAAACCGAACCCCGAAAACGCCCGTGTACGAGGAGCGGCGAGGAAATAGACAAGCTGTTGAAAAATTGGAAAGACTGCCCACTGCCGGGAAAGAAGCAAAAGGCGCCAGAGCCGGGAAAGAAGCGAAAGGCGCCAGAGCCGCTGCTGAAGGTATGGAAAACGAGGTCTGTTTTCTGGGACTTGCCGTACTGGAAGATCCACCGTGTGCCTCACAGCCTTGATGTCATGCATATCATGAAGAACGTGTGCGAGAGTCTGCTTGGTACCCTGCTCAACATGCTAGAGAGGACCAAAGATGGGCCGAAAGTAAGGGCAGACTTGAAATCAATGGGCATCAGGCAGGAGCTTCACGCTATATATGATGATGATGATGATGAGGCGAGCAGGACACAGAAAGTCGTCGCAAAGGCAAAAAGGCCAAGAAGACCGGAAATGACTACCCTCCCGCGTGCTTCACTCTAAGTCAGGAGGAGATTGAGCAGTTTTTCACCTGCCTCCTAGGAGTAAAACTTCCTTACGGTTACACGGGGAAGATAAGCAGATACCTAGACCCAGCGAAGCAGAAGTTCAGCGGGATGAAGTCTCACGACTGTCACGTGCTGATGACGCAGATACTTCCAGTTGCAATCCGTGGGATCATGGACGCGCACGTCCGTGAAACGCTATTTGGCCTATGCAACTTTTTCGACGTCATCTCTCAGAAGTCGATTGGCGTGAGGCAACTCAGAAGGCTACAGGAAGAGATCGTGGTGATACTATGCGAGCTTGAGATGTACTTCCCGCCCGCATTCTTCGATGTTATGGTGCATCTGCTGGTCCATATAGTGGAGGATATCATCCAACTCGGGCCGACGTTCCTGCACAGCATGATGCCATTCGAAAGGATGAATGGTGTCATCAAAGGATACGTTCGCAACATGTCACGTCCAGAGGGAAGCATAGCCAGGGGCTTTCTGACCGAAGAGTGCATCTCCTACTGCACGAATTATCTAGGCATCGAGAACCCCGTTGGTCTGCCCGTCAACAGGCACCTCGGCAGGCTCGCTGGATGGGGTCACCGTGAGGGTCGCCGCGAAATGCATGTCGACTTCGAGGGTCGACTCGCCGACTTTGAAAGAGCAAACCTAGTCGCGCTACAACACATAGACGTGGTCGATCCTTGGGTGGTAGAGCACAAAACCTTTATTAAGAAGACGTACAATGACCGAGGCCAATAGAGGACGGACGGAGATATACTCAAAGAGCACAACTCATGTTTCACGCGTTGGTTCAAGCAGAAGCTTCTGTCGTACCCTTTACATGAGGATTCTTCTGCGGAAGAACAACTCATATTCGCCTTGTCACAGGGCACCGAGCACAACCTGATGACCTATGAGGCGTACGATATCAACGGTTACACATTCTACACCGAGGCCAAGGACATGAAGAGCGATGGTTATCAGAACTCCGGGGTAACAATGGAATCCTACACCGGTAACGACAAGGACAGATACTACGGAAGGATCGAGGAGATCTGGGAGCTGAGCTACGCTGGAGAGAAGGTCCCGATGTTCCGTGTCAGATGGGCCAAGAGCGTCCTAAAAGAAGACCGGTATTTCACCACCATGGTTATACCCGAAGCCAAATCCAAGACCGCGGGCGCAAACGTCACTGCAAAAAATGAGCCATGGGTACTGGCTTCCCAAATGGACCAATGCTTCTTCATTACCGACCCGTCAAAGCCCAGTCGTGTTGTCGTGAGGAGAGGCAAAAGGAAGATCATCGGAATGGATGGAGTAGCCAATGAGCAAGACTTCGACAAGTACGGCGACCCGAGGATCGAACATGACGACGATGATGAAGTAGCAGCATACACCACAAGAAGAAGCAGGACCACCCTACCTAAAGGACGTCCGTTCCACAGAAGAACTCCATTTGCGAAAAAGAAGGGCAAGAAGATTGTGAACAGATAGCTAGCTAAGATCGATTGTATTTAAATCATAGCCTTCATTTCTCGATTGTATTTCATGTGCACTTTTTGAACTATCATGAATATTTTTAAATTTCATGGACACTCGATCTCGATCCCCCTCCATCTCGACCGCTATCCCACCTCGCCAAATCCGGTCCCCCTCGCCGCCGAGCACCCCCCAGTCCACCGGCCGCCGCCGACCCCCCGCACCCTCGGTTCCCCTACTCAACCGCCGTCGCCGACCCCCCGCACCCCTCCCCTACTCAACCGCCGCCGCCGACCCCCCGCACCCCCCGCACCCTCCCCCGCTCCACCGGCATTACTGTTTGATGATATTTTTTAAAAAATTATTACTGTCTTATAAAAAAATATTACTGTTATGATTTAAACAAGTTTGAACATATTTAAACACAAATAAGTATCAAACAACATTTTAAATGTATTTCATGTGCACTTTTTGAACTATCATGAATATTTTTAAATTTCATGGACACTCGATCTCGATCCCCCTCCATCTCGACCGCTATCCCACCTCGCCAAATCCGGTCCTCCTCGCCGCCGAGCACCCCCCGGTCCACCGGCCGCCGCCGCCGACCCCCCGCACCCTCGATTCCCCTACTCAACCGCCGCCGCCGACCCCCCGCACCCCTCCCCTACTCAACCGCCGCCGCCGACCCCCCGCACCCCCCGCACCCTCCCCCGCTCCACCGGCATTACTGTTTGATGATATTTTTTAAAAAATTATTACTGTCTTATAAAAAAATATTACTGTTATGATTTAAACAAGTTTGAACATATTTAAACACAAATAAGTATCAAACAACATTTTAAATGCATAAAAAAATTGTGGAGTCTAGGAATCAAACCCAGGACCTCCTGGTGTGAGAACTAGCTGCTGACCAGTCGAGCTAGTAGAGAGAACTTGATGTGGATCAGGTCAGGTGGAAGATAACCTGCTGGCTCGAGAAGAAATCAAAAAAAATACTAATGGCGCACTAGGGTGAGGTGCGCCATTAGTATGGATGTACTTATGGCGCACCGAGGGGTGGTGCGCCATTAGTATTGTGCCACCCCCATCCATATTTCCTCCCCGGCCCAAACCTATCCCCTCTCTCTCCCTCGCCCTCGCCCTCGATCCCCTTCCCCTCTCCTCTCCCGACGCCGCTGCCCCGCCGCCTCGACGCCGCCTCGACGCCCCGACGCCGCCTCGATGCCTCGCCCGCGCGCGGCGCAACCTCCGCCTCGCCGAGTCCAAAGGTACCCTCTTTCTCCACGCCCCCCGCTCCCCGGACCCTGGCTAGGGTTCTAACTGAACTGCTGGGGGTTTCGCATCTAGCGGCCGGCGGCGCCGCGAAGCTGGAGGAGCTGCTCGTGGAGGAGACATGGCTGGAGGCGCTGTCCGGGGAGCTGCGCAAGCCCTACGCGCTCGACCTCTGCCGCTTCGTCGCCCACGAGCGCCTGCACGCCAAGGTGCCCGTCTACCCGCCGCCCCACCTCGTCTTCCACGCGCTCCACACCACCCCCTTCCACAACGTCAAAGCCGTCATCATCGGCCAGGTACCCAAATACCAAGCCACTCAAGTCTACGAATCATGTACTTGTTCACCTGCTGCTTCATTTTCATTGTGAAGAAATGTGTGACAGTTTCACTAACTTAATTTCATTCTGAAGAAATTTGCGCCTAGAATTTCTTTTTGTTACAATGCTGCTTGCTGAATGGAGTGATGGCATCAAATTGAAACATGGATAGAAAAAATGACTGATTTGTGGTGACAGTGCTGCCTGCTGTATGGAATAATGACATTATACCAAAATATGGATAGTATAATTTGGCAGTGCCATATGCATTTTCATATTATCATGCGAGAATAACTGGTTTGAGGCTATTTTATTTGTGTGATCACATTGTGGTGCCTGGAATATTTGCCACAACACTTTGTAGCCGGAAAATATGCCTGTCATATATATGCCTTTCATTCAGCTATTAGTTGGTGATCCTATTTCGCTTGTTGTACTTACCATATGGTCTTCATTTGTCTTTGAACCTACTTTGCATCTGTATCATGCACTAAGTTTCTGATCTTAGTGTTTTCAGTCTATTTTTCTATTTCTGCTTTAACATAACGGAATAAATAATGGTGGCTGCCTAATGATGACAGACTAAGTTTCTGATTTATTTTCTTATAGAAGTGTAGATTCATTGGCAGCAATTGTTTTCAGTGTCTCATGTTGCAGATTGTGAACAGATAGCTAGCTAAAATATGTGTTCTGAAACACTGAGAGCAGAAACACTTACTACATACATATGCTCAAGAAACACTTACTAACCAGAAAAGGTTTTGACTTGAAATGTTAATAGCACAGAGAGCACCACAAGTTAAACACCTCAATCTGTTAGTATTTGTCTGCATTTTCTCACATTCTTCTTGTATCTGATCCAGTATTGCTTGTAGTGGTTTGTCCAAAATGTTGAATGATACTGCTTGGAGATGCATATATTGTTTCACCTCTTCACATGCCAATGTATTTTCCATGTTGTGATGGAGGCCTTTTTTGCCTTGTCCACCCGAGAGGCCCTTGAGTTTGCCGGAATGTCGATTAACTTCCGTTCCGGCAAATTCGGGTACTCCATATGTCCTATTTTCAGCAAAGGTCATGCTGAAATTTTCCGTGAATTTTAGCATGACTTTGCTAAAAATAGGACATATGGGGTACTTGTGACTAATGCATGGGTGTCGACAAACCATTAATTATACAACCTTGGCTTTTAGGGTGCCTCGATGTCGATAAAAACCGAAATGATGAAAGCTTAGGCTTTTAGGGTGCCTCGGCGTCGAAAAACCCTCAATGATAAAAGCTTAGCTTTTAGGATGCCTCGGTGTCGACAAACCCTAAATGATGAGACCATGATCTTGTTCCTTGACAATAACCAACTTTTTGACCAAACTTTGTTCCTATTTAGAGAGAAACATGGCCAACAACGATGAGGCCGGGGGTTCGGGCGGCAAGGCATTCTGGGAGCTGTCCCAGGAGATGGAGGAACAACCTCACTTGTATGAGGACACCGCCTTCCCCACCGATCCTGAGACCACTGATGGTGCCGCCGAGGATGACCCCACTGATGCCACCACTGATGGTGCCGTCGAGGATGCCACCACTGATGATGGCGGCGCACGCACAGATGGCAGCCAACTGAAGAGGCAACGGAAGGACTGGCGCTCGACCGTGCTCCGCACCCTCAAGGAGGAAGTTACTGAAGTGGACTCCGACGGGAATCCAACGGCGCCCGAATGAATAGTCAAGGGGTACTCGCTTCAGCTCGGGTGCATTCTCCAGAGCACCGTCTCGATCAACACCGAGAACCTGAGGCATCCTGACCGAGGGAATTTGCGCAACCTCCTCTTCACGAAGCTGCACGAACGATACAAGTTCCCCGCTGAATTTGAAAACACAAGCCTGAAAGGGAATAAAGTGAACAATGCTGCCCTCACGAAGATGAGCAAGGCCCTGTCTACTTGGAAAAGCAATGTGAAGAGAATGATCGAGAAAGGTGAGAGTTATGAGAAGATCAAGGAGAAAAATCCTTCGATCACCGAAGATGACTACAACGACTTCAAGATCAATTGCTCGAGCACCGCAAACTCCGAATCAAGTCAGTGGGGGAAAGAAATGCGGGAGCTGAACTTAGGGGAACACACGCTCGGTCCCGGCGGTTACAGAGTGGCGGAGCCTATATGGGACAAGGAGGAGGTGGACCGTGCCGAGCAAGGCCTACCGCCCCTCTTCGATAAATACGGTTACAAGCAGACCATGAACTTTGTCAGGGCCCGGTACAAGAAGGACCCGAAAACAAAGGAGCTTACCACGGATCCGAAGACCAGGGCGCTTGAGCTTGTTCTGGTAAGGAATACACCCCCGCGTAATTAGCTCCATATGGTTGCATTCTAATTAATGAAGCCAAATTTCTAAATGGTTCACATTCCTTCCGCAGGCGACTGAAAGTAGTAGCGCGGGGTCGACTAAGAGCAACCCTTGGGACACCACTCTAAATAGGGCGTTGAATGTAATGAAGAACAAGGATAAGCTCAGTAAGCCGACGTCAGCTGGTCGTGTGGCCGGCAAAGGCTTGTCGACAAAATGGTCGTCATACTATAACACTGGTGGGCGAAAGGAGAAAAAGACCAGCTTGGAAAGCTAGGCGCGCGAGGTTCAAGAACTCAAGGCACAGGTGGCGCGGATTCCGGAGATTGTCCAAGAGCAAGTGCAACAACAACTCGGAGCGACGATCACCACCATTGTGCCTACCTTGATCGAGGGGTTGAGTGCGTGGATTGCGGGTGGCCAACAGGGGCCGCCCCCGATTCCTAGCTTCACGGCCAGCAACTCGCAGAACGTGATGGCGGGGCCATTGGTGTCTCCGGCGGAGGCGGCATTGGTGTCTCCGACGCCGGCACGGGAGCTTAATGAACCCGGGTGTACGCCGGCTGCCACCTCTGCAGCAAGCGGCCCCTCCATCAACTGCACGCCCGCCGTTGGCGGTGCCTCGACATTAGCTGAGCTCGACGCCATCATCACGGTAACTAATTAAGCCTCTCTCGGCCGAGGACTTCATCTCCTTGCCTTTGACTGGGCATCCCTGACGCCCTACATGTTTTCGCAGGGCGCCGCCGACGTTCCGTGCACTCTCCCGCACTTCGTGAACAACGATTTGGTCGATGTCGCCAAGGGCAAAATCGTTCAACCGGGCAACCCCTTGTTCCATGGTACCCAGATGCCACCCAACTGGTTTAGGGTTCAACTGGTTTGGGTGCTGCTAGGCTGCAACGAGTTGTTACCTCCGATTCGACCCGTCGGGGCCGACGATGATGACGTGATGACCCTCAGCGCCTGCCTGAGCTGGCCCCTGCTTTGGCCGAAGAGCCAGATTCGTTTGGGGGCGGGGGACACCACCCCAAAGACAACACCGCCAGTCGTGCCGGCGCCAAGTCGGCCCCATGGCAAGACCGCCGCAACGGTGCCGGACATCCCTATGCCACTGGATCCAAACATGCATATGGCACAGGATCAGAACGACGACGACGACGATACATTTGGCAACGTCGATCAGTACTTTGCCGATCATGGGTACGGTGGCGACTTCATGGGGCCTCCTTCTGAAGAACCCAACCCAAAAAATACGTGCGCGATCTAGCTGGTACCGCGGAGAAGCCAAGTTGCAACAGGCGTCGTCTGCAGTTCAGCTCTCAGGAGACGCCTCCAGCTGCCGACTTCACCAAGCCTCAGATAGGCGAGGTGCAAAATATTATCAGCCCCAACACACTCAAGAAGGCGGTTTGTGAGCAGAACTCGGTCCCATTACAGGAGAAGAAGAAGGCACGCAAAAGAAAGACTAACAAGGGTGCGGGCCAGCCGGCACCGAGTACGATCCGTGCTCAGGACGGGCCACCTTCACCTAAGGATTTAATGAGGAGGCTGCATGTGGCGGGTAGGCCGATGCTACCGAGAAATATGCTCGATGCTGCAACCGGTGCTATGCGGAGTCTGCATGACTGTGTTCTTTCTTTGGAGAAGCGGCGTCTCAGAGAAAAGGATGTGGCATACCCGGTTTTTGCGGCCAAGGTGCCAGAGGGCAAGGGCTTTGTGGATAACTCCATCGGGGGTACGATCGTCCTGCGGTTTGATGATATCCACGCTATGTTGAACCTTCATCCGTTGCACTACACCTTCGTTCGGCTATTTTTGCTGAGTATGGAGATGCGGATCATTCGCGACAAGACCCCGGACATCGTGATAGTCGACCCCTTCTAGATGCGTGCCAAGATCTTGGGCAGCGCTGGGGACCGGCAAGTCGCGAGTTCTTACCTCGAAGGCGTCATTCTGGCAAACCAAGATAAGGATAACTTCCTCGTGCCTTACTTTCCCGAGTAAGTCCTCCCCTCAACCACCCCGTAACATATGAATTCTTAGATTTCGATCGTTTTTCTTTTAACATTCCGTGTTTTCTGCAGTGACACACATTGCACGCTCATCCTCCTAAGCCCCAAATATTCCATGGCCACGTATTTCGACCCGGACCGTCATTCGAACGTAGACTACACAAATGTCAAGAAGGTTCTTGATGATGTTCTCCCCGGCTACGCCAAATCTGGAGGCACCTTCACCAGGCCTATTCGTAAGTATGGCAAGCACGTGTTCTCCCACAATACGACGTTCTGCTGCGTCAAGCAGCCGCCTGGCGGTCAGAAGGGTGCCTACTATGCCATCCATCACATGCGGGTGATCGTACGGGACCATCATCAACTTCTGCTACCGAGTAAACTCAAAGATTGGGCCGCGAGCGTGTCGGCAATCCAGGACGCGGACATCAGACAAGAATTCTTTCGCATCCAGTCGGAGTTTGTGGAAATCATCCATCAAGATGTCCTTCATACCTCGGGGCAGTTCTACCTCAGAAATCAACCGTCCAACAGTGACATCGACACAATTTCTACAAATGCAGGTTGACAACGACCGTTATTTCATGACTCCCACGATAGACGGCGGCTTCATCCACGCTCCGGTCCCTTGAGTCGAGTCGAAAGCAGTGATGCTGTGTCTAGTTCTGAAACATCGATTGGCTCATGTTGTAATTAAACTTTAATGAACTTGTAGTATGTCTCTTTGGTTTCGAGAGTCGTTCAACTTAGATGTAATCGATGCTATTAATGTCTTGCTTTTCTCTTCCGATCGTTCTGTTGCATACTTATATATTGCTTATGTATTGTCTGTGAATTGGTACTAACATTTCGTTTGGCTAGTGCATAGCGATGCCGTCGTATGTCGTGTACAAGGGTAAGGTTCCCGGAGTCTACGACGACTGTGAGGAGTGTCGGAGACAGGTTCACTGATTCAGCGGTAACAGTTACAAAGGGTACACCACTAGGGCCGAGGCCGAATCTAGATACGCCCGCTATCTAGCGGGAGAGGGGAGGGAGCGTTGGAGGAACCGGATGAAGACGAGTTTCATCGTGATGATGCTCATCGTGATGACCGCAGCTCTCTTCTATGTGATGGTAGTTTAGATGATCGATATCGACTTGTAATGTGAAGACAAACTCGCTACTCGCGGTCTTGAGACTTGTAATATAATGTTCTATCTTTGTTCGGTCTTTTCAATTCGGAGACTAATATGATGAATTGTATTCGGAGACTAATATGATGAATTGTATTCAGAGACTAATCTTCTATTGTATTCGATGAATCTGTTGTTGATGTGTGCTGTCTATATTTTGTCCAATTATACATTTTGTAACCTGTGCAAAAAACAGAAAATTAAAAAATAAAAAAACCTAATATTCATACTAATGGCGCATCACATCATAGTGCGCCATTAGTATGCCAAAGGATACTAATGGCGCATCATTAGACAGTGCGCCATTAGTATGCCGAAGTTACTAATGGCGCATCTTGTTGTTGTGCGCCATTAGTATGCCAAAGCACCTGGGTATACATGCCCCCCTGGGAGGCATACTAATGGCGCACTGTTGTATATACTAATGGCGCATCTGAGGTCTGCCATTAGTATACCAGATACTAATGGCGCACCAGTGGTGCGCCATTAGTAAAATATACTAATGGCATGGCACTAATGGCGCACCACTAATGCGCCATTAATGGCCAAATTAGGTGCGCCATTAGTAGGCCTTTTCCTAGTAGTGGAGGTGGCATCAAAGACGAGGGGAACATTAGGGCAGCTACTTAGAGGTGGAGGACGGGGTGGCTGAACCGGCGGGACGATGAGATCGTCGACGGATCCTCATCCGGTACGGTGGATGAGGGACGTCGAGGTGTTGTTGTGGACGACATCATCGGGGAAGAGGCTCCGGTTGGGTGGCGGACGGAGGAGGGTGTGGGGCTTCACGCGTTTTCGCGGCCTTGGTGTATGAATGGGTGGACGGTGTCAGGACCCCGATTCCAAGTCACATCGATCTAGCCGGTAACACCTCATATCACATTGCGGCCTCACGCACGGTATCGCACGGGTGTCGCCTTACCATGGCTCGGGACCATTTGCGCCTTTTGGCTCACATATATGATAGTGTCGCTAGCATCCATATGACAGAGAACCCGGGCCAACATGAATCACATCGAGCATGTCGGTCATCAGCGAGTGATTCCGGGCTATAGCACTGGGCTAACAGGACTCCGGATGTCACCGCGTGACATTTCCCCGAAGGGACAGACATAGGAACAAAGTGAAACACATGCCGGCCAGTCAAGTGTCCTGAGCAGTAGTGCTGGGCTAGCAGGTCTCCGGTGAACCGGGCTGTAGTGGACTACTATGGCTCGAGGAACACTAGACTACATTTCCCCATAAGGAAGGCTACCAAGGATAAACAACTAGATTGTCGGATCCCACTCATACCAAGCATTTCTATCATACACACAATATGCCCGATATGAGTACATACAACATTGCATCACAACAGAACTCTACAACTCAAGTACTTTATTTAAAGGCTCCAAAGAGCCATACATAACATGTTCATACAAGTAGGGGGCACACGACCCAACACTCAAGTCATACAATCATACAAGCACAAGCGGAAGTAAATAGTCTGGGTACAGACACTAGAAAGCAAGAAGGCTTTCGAAGCCTGTCTATCTACATAGGGTCCTCCATGGCCAGGATCACCACCTGGGTGGCTAGGTACTCGTCGACATCAAGGTCTACGTAGAACCCATCAGAGGGGGCGGTGTTGTCGTCTGAAAACAGTAATTAAGCAAACATGAGTACAAAGGTACTCAGCAAGTCTTACAACAGAACCTACTATACATGCTCATTCTCCAGAAGGTGCTGGGGTTATTGCAGCAAGCCAGCTTTGATTCTTGGCTAGTCTATCCTACGGAACTCCACTAGTAAAATAGTTTTCGCACACGAGTCCACTACTCACCGACACAATACTCCACCGGGGATCCTCCCTCGTCATCCTATGAGAGGGCCATCCTCGGTACTCACACTTATCTTGAGTCTTTTAGTAGTAACCATTAACTTGTCTATGAACTGTATAGGCAACCAAGTAGTCCTTTAACCCGGACGCAGCTATTCGAATAGTTTTATACCCTGCAGGGGTGTACTTCTTCATACACGCTTTCACCACTTACCGCCATTTACACGACATGTACTCGGCAACCTTCAAGCGGAAGCCCAACGAGGGTGTCCGCCACGGCCTACCCAAACACTCAAGTCTCTAGTCCAGGTGTATCGCCTATCCAGGTTCCATCCGCAGGGAGTCCGGCTGAGGTTTTCACATACGGCCCCGAACGATGTGAACAGGGTTCCCGAGACACCAAATGGGTGACTCGGTACACCGTGCCACGGTGTATATACCGCAACATAGCCCACCCCTAGGATCAGCGCTACGCACGGCCGCCAACACATAACCTACAAACACCAGAAACTATTTGCAACTCCTGGACAGAGTACTAGGGTGAATAAGAAGCCGAGAGGGTCCATTGGTTTCAGGCCCAATGTATGGTAGTAACTGCATCTTAAATCACACATGCAGATCTCAGTTCTTATGGACGGCCTCAATGAAACAACTCACCATGTACTCCTACATGGCCTCTCATCGATACCTTTACCAAATAATGTTCATCACATCCCTCACATTACCGATATAACCATTTCACTCTAGCCCATCACCCAGATGGACCAGACCTGACACAACTCTAAGCATAGCAGGCATAGCAAGGTAGGAATCACATACATGGCTCAATCAACTCCTAGACATGCTAGTGGGTTTCATCTAGTTATTGTGGCAATGACAGGTCATGCAGAGGATAAGGGTTCAACTACCGTTGCACACAGTAGTTTGAATCGCGTTGTCTTAATGCAGTAAACAAGAGCAGAAGCAAGAACATGGGTTTGTATCGGAATGATCAATGGTTGCTTGCCTGTTGTAGTGGTAGTAGGGTAATGCCCTTCAGACGGATACTCGGGGTTATCCTCGGAGGCAGAACCTACCACGAAAGATACACCGAACATAATGAACACATGACAATATGCAACAGTATGATGCATGCTATGACATGGCAAAATGAATGTGTCTTGGCCTAATGCAAGCTAAAACAGGATGGAATGAACTCATTTGAATCAAAGATTCAAATGTTAGCTCATTTAACATGGCCTTATTAGTGCATTATCTTATTCTGCTTAAACAGCAAGGTTAACTTGTTTTGTCATGCATGTAACCATTACAGATGGATAGATTGAATTTTTCTGATCATTTTTCATATATAAATCTTTGCATTTGGATCTATGGTTTATTTTCTATGATTTTTAGAAGTTTTGGCTATTTTCTGGAATTTCCTATATTAGAATAAATCCAGTAATTGAATTAATGCGTCAGCATGACATAGGTGTGACGTCAGTGGTCAACTGGGTTGGCCAGGTCAAACCTGACTGGTGGCCCTGTCTGTCAGTGACTCAGCTAATTGACAGAATTAAATTAACACTAATTAGCTGTCAGTGGGGCCTGGGCCCACATGTCAGTGACTAAACTAATTAAAATTAGTTATAACTAATCCTAAACTAATTAGCAGACCGGCCCCACCTGTCATAGACTCAAGGGGGGTCAACCTGGGCCCACACAGGGGTCAAACAGAGTCAAACTCGCCGGCGTCTAGCCTCCGGTGAGGCCAGACGCGGTGGAGCAGTGCGGGATTTGCACTCCGGCGACCAAATGGGCGGCGGAGACTATCTACGTGATGCGGGGAGGAAGCCGCGTTGAGTGGTGGCAGTGGGTGGAGCTGGGGTGGCTGGAAACGTCGCCGGCGACGAGTTTGGCGGCGGCCGGAGCTCGGGTGAGGTTGAGCTAGTCGCTAGGGGGCACGGCGAGGGGCGTGCAGGGGTGCTACGGGCTCCTGCGAGTGCGTGGAAGACGAAGGCATGCTCTATGGCGTCCCAACGTGCCTATGGCCATGACGGCGACGTGCGGTGGCGGCGGCGAGCTTCGGCTTTGATGGCAGAGGTGGTTAGAGGACGCGGACGAGCGCGGGGAGAGGGGGAAACGGTGGCGGAGCTCACAGCTATTGCAGGGGAGCGAACGTGAGCTCGGGGAAGGGCTGGAGCGAGCGGGGCGACGAAGGGGATCTCCGGTGGCCGGAGTTGAGGACAAGCTCGGTGCAGCGTCTCCGGGGCGAGCGAGCGCTCGGGGCTCGGCCTACTTGATGTAGTTGACGACGGCGGAGCTTCCTGGCATGATGGGGCAACGAATGGACGGCGGTGGCTACGGTGAAGCTTGTCGGCGGCGACGGCTGCGCTCGGCAGGAAGATGGGGAGAGAGCCAGAGAGGGGGAGAGGCCACGGGGAGAGTGGGAAGAAAGTGAGGGAGACGTGGAGGTCGGCGTGGCACTCGTGGACGCCTCCAGGGCATCGGCGGAAGCAGGAGGTGGCCGGCGTGTGGCCGCGGGCGCCGGCCACGCGCTCCTCGTCCTCCTGGCGAGAGGAGGGGGACGACTGGCATGAGCTAGTGGACTGGGCCGAGCCAGGTGGGCTGGTGGGCTGCGCCAGGTAAGTCCCTGTTCTTTCTCTCCTTTCTGTTATTATTATTATTATTATTTCTGTAACTTCAGGGCTTTATTAAAAATGCCAGGGCATTACCAAAAATCATAAAATTAATCATGGCCACTGCTTAGAAAATATCCAGCAGCAAACATTTTAGTTTATGATTATTTGAGCATTTAAAATATTTTATAGCATTTAAATGCCCAAATGAAAATACCATAAGGATTAATCCAATGACCTTAGATGTCCTAGAAAAATGTGCACCATTTTTGTCAAAGGTTTTAACCCAAAACAAAAAGGGTGGGCTTTTTAGAAGGGCATTTCAGGTTCATTGAAAAAGTTTTTAGTAAACCCTAGTTGTTCCAGGGGGGGTGCTGGGGGTTCTGTCATCCCCATTTCAAATTTAAAAGGAATTTAAACATGATGCACACTCTAATGCTCGAACTAGCTAGGGTGTGAAAACTCACCCCCACTCAAAAGAATCTCGTCCCGAGATTTAGGATCCTCCGGAAAGAAGGTGGGGTACTCGAGTCGAAGACGATCCTCCCTTTCCCAAGTGGCTTCTTTCTCGGAATGGTGTGACCATTGAACCTTGAGAAACTTGATATTATGACATCGAGTGGTACGCTCGGCTTGATCAAGGATAAGAACGGGATATTCCCGATATGAGAGGTTATCTTGTAAATCAAGCGTTTCGTGGTCTACTCCACGGATAGGATCCGCGAAGCAACGCCTGAGTTGAGAAACGTGGAAGACATCGTGAACTCTGGAAAGATGCGAAGGTAGTTCCAATTGGTAGGCAAGTTCTCCTCGTTTGGCAAGAATGTGAAAGGGTCCGATGTAACGAGGAGCCAATTTGCCTTTGATACCGAAACGATGGGTTCCCTTTAACGGAGTAACCCGAAGGTAAGCCTTCTCACCGACTTCATAAGTCATAAGCTTATGTTTACGATCATATTGACTATTTTGACGAGATTGGGCTGTTTTCAATTTCTCACGAATAACGCGAACCTGCTCTTCTGCTTCCTGAATCATATCCGGGCCAAAGAGTTGTCTTTCCCCGGTTTCTGACCAGTTAAGAGGCGTTCGACATTTTCGTATATAGAGAACTTCGAAAGGATCCTTGCCCAAGCTATCTTGATAACTATTGTTATAAGCAAACTCCGCGAATGGAAGGCAATTCTCCCAACCCATTCTGAACGAGAGGACAGAAGCTCGGAGCATATCTTCCAGAATTTGATTGACTCGCTCTACTTGACCACTTGGTTGAGGATGGAAGGCGGTGCTAAAAGAGAGACGAGTTCCCATAGCATTTTGGAAACTTTCCCAAAATCGAGAGGTGAAGAGACTCCCACGGTCTGAGTTAATTTCCAATGGGACACCATGAAGTGACACTATTCGGGAGATGTATAGCTCAGCTAGCTGGCTAGCGGTGATACTCTCACGAACAGGTAGGAAATGGGCTACCTTGGAAAGGCGGTCGATCACGACAAAGATGGCACTATTCCCTCTCTTGGTCCTGGGAAACCCAGTGATGAAATCCATACTAATTTTATCCCATTTCCACTCGTGAATAGCCAAAGGTTGAAGGGTGCCAGCAGGCCGTTGATGCTCTGCTTTAACACGACGACAAACGTCGCAATTAGCAATGTATTGAGCGATTTCTCTCTTCATCCTAGTCCACCAAAACCTCTGGCGTAGGTCTTCACACATTTTAGTACTACCTGGATGAATGGTGAGAGGGGATTCATGAGCTTCCTTAAGGATCAGCCGCCTCAGGTTTCGTGCCTTTGGAACCACTAAGCGGTTTCCAAAGTATACGACACCTTGATCATCAATGGAGAAACAATTCGCGACTCCTTTCTTAATGTTTCTCTTAATACGGGAGATTCCCAGATCTACCTTCTGTGCCTTGATGATCTGATCCGTAAGGGTAGGTTTCGCCACCAGTGTGGATAGGAATCCTCGAGGAACAATGTGAAGATTGAGCTTACGAAATTCCTCGTGGAGAAGTGGTTGGCTTTGGTGTAATATCAGGTTGTTACAATAAGATTTATGACTTAGCGCATCAGCCATGACATTGGCTTTGCCCGGGGTGTAAGTTATTCCTAAGTCGTAATCCGAGATCAACTCGACCCAACGTCGTTGCCTGAGATTCAAATCCGGTTGGGTGAAGATATATTTCAAACTTTGGTGATCGGTGAAGATCTCGCAACGATTACCAAGGAGGTAATGTCGCCAAGTTTTGAGTGCATGGACTACAGCTGCAAGCTCTAGATCATGTGTGGGATAGTTTTCCTCATGTGGGTGTAATTGCCGTGAAGCATAGGAAATTACCTGACGATCCTGCATGAGTATGCAACCTAGTCCTTGTCGCGAGGCGTCACAATAGATAACAAAGTCCTTGGAGAAATCTGGTGGTACCAGTATGGGAGCAGATGTCAGGCGTCTTTTCAGTTCCTGAAAACTGAACTCGCACCGTGGAGTCCACTCGAACCTTTTATCTTTCTTGAGGAGTTCAGTTAGAGGTTTAGCAACCTTGGAGAAATTCTCGACGAAGCGGCGGCAATAGCTCGCTAAGCCAAGGAAACTCCAAACTTGCTTGACCGTCTCAGGTGGAGTCCAATCAAGGACGGCTTGAACTCGTTCGGGATTGACAGCAATACCCTTACCAGAGATTACATGGCCTAGATAGGTCACTTCTGGCAACCAAAATTCACACTTGGAGAATTTGGCATAAAGGCGATGCTCTCAAAGTTTCATCAATACCAGCATTAGATGTTCGGCATGTTCCTCTTCATTCTTGGAGTAGATGAGTATGTCATCGAGGTATACTACGACGAATTTATCCAAGTACTCCATGAAGACCGAGTTCATTAACCGAGAGAAGGTAGCTGGGGCATTGGTTAAACCGAAGGACATAATGGTGTACTCGTATTGGCCATAACGAGTAACAAAGGCCGTTTTGGGAATGTCCCCGTTTCTAATTTTGATCTGATGGTAGCCTAACCTCAAATCCATCTTGGAAAAGACTGAGGATCGAGCGAGCTGATCATACAGATCGTTGATCCTGGGAAGCGGATACTTGTTCTTGATGGTGACCAGGTTGACAGGTCGGTAATCTACAACCATTCGATCTGTTCCATCCTTCTTCTTGACAAAGAGGACGGGGCAAGCCCAAGGAGAGGAACTAGGACGGATGAAACCCTTTTTCAAGGACTCATCGAGTTGATTCTTAAGCTCGACTAGTTCTAAGGGTGCCATCTTGTAGGGTCTCCTAGAAATTGGAACGGTTCCTGGGACAAAGGTCTATCATGAACTCGACATCCCTGTCAGGTGGAACACCTGGCAGTTCTTCGGGAAAGACATCCAGGAAGTCCTGGACTACCGGAACATCCTCAAGGTCTGGAAGGGGGTTGGCATTTAGGGAGTAAAGCTAGCGCTTGGCCACTCGAGTTAAGACATTGACTGTCTTGCCCGATGGATGAGTAAGTTGAACGGTTCTAGTGGCACAATCAATCTTAGCATAATGAGCTGACATCTAGTCCATACCCAAGATGATGTTTATGTCCGAGGACTTGAGAGCTATTAAGGATGCAAGGAAGACAAGTCTATCGACAAGAATTTCGTTCCCATGGCTTACTCTAGAAGTTTTCCATTTGGAACCCGGAGTTTGAATTACCATGGAAGTGGGCATGTCACAGAATGTCGTGTTATGCAATCGAGCATAGTTCTCGGATATGAATGAATGAATTGCTCCAGTATCAAAAAGAACAGATGCCGGATGGCAGTTAACAAGGAGCGTACCAAGGATGACATTAGGATCCTCATGAGCCTCCTCGGTTGAGACATAGTTAACATGGCCACGTGCAGTGGTGACCGGCTTGGCGTAGAATGTCTTTCCCGCTGGGTTACCACGGCCAACGGACTTTCCAGTCTGACTGGGGTTGTTCTGGGGACACTCTCGACTATAGTGACCCGGCTCTCCACACTTGAAGCATGTCACCACATTGGGGCGTGGAGAAGCATTAGCAGCGGGGCCACCATAGGGCTTGGGCGGTGCAAACTGCTGGTTGGGACGAGGCGCCTCAAAGGATGGCCTCGGAATGAACCTGGGTGGCAGTGCCGTGCTTGGGATCCACACCCGACGCTTCTAAGCTCCAGAGCCGGATGAAGAGCCAAAATCACGTGAGTGTTTGCGTGAAGCATCATAGTCAGACTGGCCTGTCTCAGCGCTGATGGCTTTATTGACCAACTTCTGAAAGGATGTGCACTCGTGCAGACGAAGATCGCGGCGAAGCTCAGGGCTAAGGCCCTTGCGGAACCTTGCCTGCTTCTTAGCATCGGTAGATACTTCTTCAGGAGCATAACGTGCCAGATTCCCAAATTCACGGCTATATGCATCCACAGTCAGTCTTCCGGAATGTGATGCTCACGGAAAGCCTCATTGAATTCAGTCCAAGTAGTGATTTGGCCGACCGGGCGCATAGCTTCAAAATTTTCCCACCAGAGGCTAGCAGGGCCTTCGAGATGGTAGGCAGCGTAAGTAACTTTATCAGCTTCGGCTACATTGGCAGAATGTAGCTTGTGGGTGATGCTGCGAAGCCAGTCATCCGCGTCGAGGGCTCGACAGAATGGTTAAACTTTGGTGGGTACAGCTTGATAAAGTCATTGATTGACACCAAGTCATTTCACGGATGGCGTGCAGTGTTCTGCTCAATCCGCTCCAGCAGGCGGTTAGTCTCACGCTTGTTTCTTTCCGCCTCCAGCATCACTTCGGCCAGGGAAGGCGGGTGAGGCAGATTTTCACCCCTAGCTGCACTGGCTTCCCCCTGCTCCGGGGCAGCAGGGTTGCTGCGGGTGTTGACCATCCTAGGAGAAAACAAGACAACGGTTTAGATAAGGATGGCACAACTTAGCAAGGAAGTGCAGAATGTAATGGATAACATGGAATGCTAAGACGTTCATTGCACGACATGGTAATATAGAAACTGCCATATATATACCATTGGTCATACACACCGTACATAGTTTAGTACAAGCCCAGGCTAGAGTACAACTACGGTGAAAGACACTACATCTCATCGGAGGCATTCCAAGCTCCTATACATTATTTGTCTACAGCTCCGGAATCGATTACACACAAAGTCATATTCCACAAGTCACGCAGGACAGTGAAGATACAACTATTACAATACTAGTGGTATTACTGCTAACTCCGACGGCTCCGTAGTAGTCCTCATAGAAGTCACCTCCATAGGCTGGAAGTTCAACGTGATCATTCGGGAACAGACAGTCCTGAGGAGCTTGTGGACCAAAGGGGCTAGGGTGAGGCCTTGGACCAACAAACGGTGGCCTGCGGGGACCACGGAGTGGGGTGATGCCTCCCACATCACACCAATCCACCATGTCTAGCAGAGCAGATCTCACAGGATACAAATCCCTTGTATCCATACATCTAGCTTTCACCGCAGGTGCAAACCGAGTCAATGTGACCCAATGATCAGCACGGGTATTGAAAAGCTCCAGCCTCAAGGCCCGATTCTCTCGGTCCTTATCTTCGAGCATCTCGGAAGTGGTACGAGTTAATGAGTCCTCCTGAGTGGAGTCAGCATAGATAGCCTGAAGATACCCTTGCGCTCCCGGAAGTGAAGCTGGCATGTAACGGAAGTTGGTGTTCCGAAGCAGGCCAGTCCGGACTCGCGTGATGGTCATCATGGAATAGGCAGCATCCTGCACAGCCATCTCAACAGTAACCCCGAGTCCATAGGAACAGTGGAGGGGCTCGGTTGATCCAGGATAAGAAGGAAATATCCTGACGGTGCAGAAATATTGGCTTTGATTAAAGTCTCGAAACTGCTCTTCGACAGTGTATTCGGGATACCAACAGTAACCCGTCTCGATCATTACCCGGACTAACATAGCAGTATGACCTGGCACATCGAGGCACCGGGTCAGGCGAACCACTTGGTTTTGAGCACGAGTGGCCATCTGAAAGCACAATCACAATGCAAAGACATTAGAATTTCTAGGGAAAATTGGACAGCATAACGGTTGTAAATGCTCAGAAAATGATTTGAGACATTCACAACAGTTTGCAATACCACTCAACAACATCATATCAAGGTTCTGATTCAACTGGCAACATACTAAAAATAGTAGGAACTGTACTGAGGCTTGTAACAACAATCCTATAAGCTACTACGGATTAGTAACACGTGAACCTGATAGAAGAAGAGAGCCTAGTCCTTAACCCACGTTGAATGAGAAGAAAATAACTCAGATCAGAGGGCATACGGTAAAGGAGTAAAAGAGCCTTACGTTCCCTCCCACAATCAATTCCCCTACATATAACTAAAGCATTTCTAGACTCGACATCGACCAGTTTGGCTCAACGAACCTACACACAGTCCGGCTCTGATGCCAACGCTGTCAGGACCCCGATTCCAAGTCACATCGATCTAGCCGGTAACACCTCATATCACATTGCGGCCTCACGCACGGTATCCCACGGGTGTCGCCTTACCATGGCCTGGGACTGTTTGCACCTTTTGGCTCACGTATATGATAGTGTCGCTAGAATCCATATGACAGAGAACCCGGGTCGACATGGCTAGTCGTGAACCCAAAGCGGCACAGGCCTATGGAGACAGGCATACATGAATCACATTGAGCATGTCGGTCATCAGCGAGTGATTCCGGGCTGTAGCACTGGGCTAACAGGACTCCGGATGTCATCGCGTGACATTTCCCCGAAGGGATAGACATAGGAATGAAGTGAAACACATGCCGGCCAGTAAAGTGTCCTGAGCAGTAGTGCTGGGACAGCAGGACTCCGGTGAACCGGGCTGTAGCGGACTACTATGGCTCGAGGAACACTAGACTACATTTCCCCATAAGGAAGGCTACCAAGGATAAACAACTAGATTGTCGGATCCCACTCATACCAAGCATTTCAATCATACACACAATATGCCCGATATGAGTACATACAACATGGCATCACAACAAAACTCTACAACTCAAGTACTTTATTTAAAGGCTCCAGAGAGCCATACATACATGTTCATACAAGTAGGGGTCACATGACCCAACACTCAAGTCATACAATCATACAAGCACAAGCGGAAGTAAATAGTCTGGGTACAGACACTAGAAAGCAAGAAGACATTCGAAGCCTGTCTATCTACATAGGGCCCTCCATGGCCAGGATCACCACCTGGGTGGATAGTCACTCGTCGACATCAAGGTCTACGTAGAACCCATCGGAGGGGGCGGTGTTGTCGTCTGAAAACAGTAATTAAGCAAACATGAGTACAAAGGTACTCAGCAAGTCTTACAACAGAACCTACTATACATGCTCATTCTCAAGAAGGTGGTGGGGTTATTGCAGCAAGCCAGCTTTGACTCTTGTCTAGGCTATCCTACGAAACTCCACTAGTAAAATAGTTTTCGCACACGAGTCCACTACTCACCAACACAATACTCCACCGGGGATCCTCCCTCGTCATCCTACGAGAGGGCCATCCTCGGTACTCACACTTATCTTGAGTCTTTTAGTAGTAACCATTAACTTGTCTATGAACTGTATAGGCAACCAAGTAGTCCTTTACCGCGGACGCGGCTATTCGAATAGGTTTATACCCTGCAGGGGTGTACTTCTTCATACACACTTTCACCACTTACCGCCATTTACACGACATGTACTCGGCAACCTTCAAGCAGAAGCCCAACGAGGGTGTCGGCCACGGCTTACCCAAACACTCAAGTCTCTAGTCCAGGTGTATCGCCTATCCAGGTTCCATCCGCAGGGAGTCCGGCCGAGGTTTCCACATACGGCCCCGAACGATGTGAACAGGGTTCCCGAGACACCAAATGGGTGACTCGGTACACCGTGCCACGGTGTATCTACCGCAACATAGCCCACCCCTAGGATCAGCGCTACGCACGGCCGCCAACACATAACCTACAAACACCAGAAACTATTTGCAACTCCTGGACAGAGTACTAGGGTGAATAAGAAGCCGAGAGGGTCCATTGGTTTCGGGCCCAATGTATGGTAGTAACTGCATCTTAAATCACACATGCAGATCTCAGTTCTTATGGACGGCCTCAATGAAACAACTCACCATGTACTCCTACATGGCCTCTCATCGATACCTTTACCAAATCATGTTCATCACATCCCTCACATTACCGATATAACCATTTCACTCTAGCCCATCACCCAGATGGACCAGACCTGACACAACTCTAAGCATAGCAGGCATAGCATACATGGCTCAATAACCTCCTACACATGCTAGTGGGTTTCATCTAGTTACTGTGGCAATGACAGGTCATGCAGAGGATAAGGGTTCAACTACCGTAGCACACAGCAGTTTGAATCGCGTTGTCTTAATGCAGTAAACAAGAGCAGAAGCAAGAACATGGGTTTGTATCGGAATGATCAATGGTTGCTTGCCTGTTGTAGTGGTAGTAGGGTACTGCCCTTCAGACGGATACTCGGGGTTATCCTCGGAGGCAGAACCTACCACGAAAGATACACCGAACATATCAAGACATGACAATATGCAACAGTATGATGCATGCTATGACATGGCAAAATGAATGTGTCTTGGCCTAATGCAAGCTAAAACAGGATGGAATGAACTCATTTGAATCAAAGATTCAAATGTTAGCTCATTTAACATGGCCTTATTAGTGCATTATCTTATTCTGCTTAAACAGCAAGGTTAACTTGTTTTGTCATGCATGAAACCATTACAGATGGATAGACTGAATTTTTCTGATCATTTTTCCTATATAAATCTTTGCATTTGGAGCTATGGTTGATTGTCTATGATTTTTAGAAGTTTTGGCTATTTTCTGGAATTTCCTATTAAAGAATAAATCCAGTAATTGAATTAATGCGTCAGCATGACATAGGTGTGACGTCAGCGGTCAACTGGGTCGGGCAGGTCATACCTGACTGGTGGCCCTGTCTGTGTGACTCAGCTAATTGACAGAATTAAATTAACACTAATTAGCTTTTAGTGGGGCCTGGGCCCACATGTCAGTGACTAAACTAATTAAAATTAGTTAAAACTAATCCTAAACTAATTAGCAGACCGGCCCCACCTGTCATAGACTCAGGGGGGTCAACCTGGGCCCACACAAGGGTCAAACAGAGTCAAACTTGCCGGCGTCTAGCCGCCGGCGAGGCCAAATGCGGCGGAGCAGTGCGGGATTTGCACTCCAGCGACCAAATGGGCGGCGGAGACTATCTACGTGATGCGGGGAGGAAGCCGCGTCGAGTAGTGGCAGTGGGTGGAGCTGGGGTGGTCGGAAACATCGCCGACGACGAGTTTGGCGGCGGTCGGAGCTCGGGTGAGGTCGAGCTAGTCGCTAGGGGGCACGGCGAGGGGCGTGCGGGGGTGCTATGGGCTCCTGCAAGTGCATGGAAGATGAAGGCATGCTCGGTGGCGTCCCAACGTGGCTATGGCCATGACGGCGACGTGCGGTGGCGGCGGCGAGCTTCGGCTTTGATGGCAGAGGTGGTTAGAGGACGCGGACGAGTGCGGGGAGAGGGGGAAACGGTGGCGGAGCTCACAGCGGTTGCAGGGGAGCAAACGGCAAGCTCGGGGAAGGGCTGGAGCGAGCGGGGCAGCGAAGGGGATCTCCGGTGGCCGGAGTTGAGGACGAGCTTGGTGCAGCATCTCCGGAGAGAGCGAGCGCTCGGGGCTCGGCCTACTTGATGTAGTCGACGACGGCGGAGCTTCCTGGCATGATGGGGCAACGAATGGACGGCGGTGGCTGCGGTGAAGCTTGTCGGCGGCGACGGCTGCGCTCGGCAGGAAGATGGGGAGAGAGCCAGAGAGGGGGAGAGGCCACGGGGAGAGTGGGAAGAAAGTGAGGGAGACGTGGGGGTCGGCGTGGCACTCGTGGACGCCTCTAGGGCGTCGGCGGAATCAGGAGGTGGCCGGCGTGTGGCCGTGGGCGCCGGCCACGCGCTCCTCGTCCTCCTGGCGAGAGGAGGGGGATGACTGGCATGAGCCAGTGGACTGCGCCAGGTAAGTCCATGTTCTTTCTCTCCTTTCTGTTTATTATTATTATTGTCGACACGGATGTTTTTGTCGTGGTTCCGATAGGTGGTGCTATCGTACATCCACATTGATGCAGACTTCAACCCACGAATGGTAACTGTTGTGCGAGTCCACGGAGGGCTCCACCCAGGAAGGGTCCACGAAGAAGCAACCTTGTCTATCCCATCATGGCCATCGCCCATGAAGGACTTGCCTCACTAGCGGTAGATCTTCACGAAGTAGGCGATCTCCTTGCCCTTACAAACTCCTTGGTTCAACTCCACAATCTTTGTCGGAGGCTCCCAAGTGACACCTACCCAATCTAGGAGACACCACTCTCCAAGAAGTAACAAATGGTGTGTTGATGATGAACTCCTTGCTCTTGTGCTTCAAATGATAGTCTCCCCAACACTCAACTCTCTCTCATAGGATATGGATTTGGTGGAAAGAAGATTTGAGTGGAAAGCAACTTGGGGAAGGCTAGAGATCAAGATTCATATGGTGGGAATGGAATATCTTGGCCTCAACACATGAGTAGGTGGTTCTCTCTCAGAAAATGTGTATTGGAAGTGTAGGTATGTTCTGATGGCTCTCTCCATGAATGAAGAGTGGGTGGAGGGGTATATATAGCCTCCACACAAAAACTAACCATTACACACAATTTACCAATCTCGGTGAGACCGAATTGAGAAACTCGGTCAGACCGATTTAGCAAACCTAGTGACCGTTAGGATTTTCGGTGGGACTGAGATGCAACTCGGTAGGACTGATATGGTTACGGTTAGGGCATAACGTAATCTCGGTGTGACCGATTACAAAAACTCGGTGGGACCGATTTTGGTAATAAGCTAATCAGAGAGTTGTTCAGGTAAGCTCGATGGGACAGATTTTCTCATTTCGGTGGGACCGAAATGTTACAAAAGGGAAACAGAGAGTTTACATTGCAATCTCGGTGGGACTGATCGCTCATCTCGGCAGGACTGAAATGTTACGAAGGGAAACAGATAGATTACAACCCCATCTCGGTGTGACCGAGATCCCTATCGGTGAGACCGATTTGCCTAGGGTTTGTGGCAGTGGCTATGACATGTGAACTCGGTGGCGCCGGATAGAAAGAATCGGTGGGGCCGAGTTTGACTTTTGGTTTAGGTCATATGTGGATGTGGGAAGGTAGTTGAGGGTTTTGGAGCATATCACTTATGAAGCAAGAACCCATCAAGCAACACCTCATCCCTCCTTGATAGTATTGGCTTTTCCTATAGACTATATGTGATCTTGTATCACTAAAATATAAAATGTAGAGTCTTGAGCTTTTGAGCTTGAGCCAATCTTTCTGTCCTTAGTATTTTGAGGGGTCCACTTCCCTCATCCATGCCATGCCATTCATTGAGCTTTTCCTGAAATATTAATCTTGCAATAATGTTAACTCAATGAGCTATATGTTGTTAGGAATTACCAAAACCACCCAGGGATAGTTGCACTTTCAGTCTCCCCCTTTTGGTAATTGATGACAACATATAGATCAAAGCTTCGACGAATAATAATAAGAGTGAAAAACATTGTCGCTTTGAGAAGTATGTGAAAAGCAAGAGCTCCCCCTAAATTTGTGCATAGTTTATGATTTGCTTTGGACTGCAAATGCACAGAGAGTTAGGCTCATGGGTTACTCTTCCATGTTACATACATCTTGGTGGAGCGCTCAAAATGATAATAATTAAGTACATGCACTCACCACCAAGCAAAGTGAATGATCATATAGGGATAAAATGATAATGTCATGCAACAAGCATTAATGTTGCATATGATCAAACACACAAGATCATCCAAGTATCACACAGACAGAAATATCTCAATCAAGCAAATAAAGTTCAGCCACCAAAGCAAGAGAGAGAAAAAAGCAACCCTCTCTCTCGAAGCCTATGATCTATACATTTTTCTCCCCCTTCGGCAACAAGTTACCAAAAAGTTCATTGAAAATGCATAGCACTAAATCATCTCTCAGGCTTTGTCTTCAGGTGGTGGTGTCCGGAGAACTCCAAGAACGAAGGCCTCAATCGATGTAGATGGAGCTGATGGAGTAGGTGCTAGAGCTGGTGGCACTGAAGCTGTAGCTGGTGCAGATGAAGTTGCTCTGGTGTCTGTTACTGGCACTGCAGCTGACCTCTGAGCTCTAGGCACTCTAGCAAATGCATCAGTGGTTGTCTTGCCCTTCCTCTCCTGCATATCATCCTGAAGTTTCTCCACAACAGACTGGATCTCAGTTACCTTCACATCCATGTCATAGAACTTCTGCTCCATGATCCTTTCCAAGCTCTCCTGGTTTTGAGTCAGGGTGGACAGCCCTTTCTCAATCCTTAGAGTGGATGCAATCAAGTAGCCAAGCTGATCTTGCTTGCTCTTCAGAAGATACTGAGATGCCTCTTCCATGGTTGGCATCTTTGCAGCTTTCTCCGCCTTAGCCTTCTCCCTCTTTGCTTGAACGTGCACAGAAGATGGTTCATCCTCATTCATAACCACTTGGTTGTCCTCAAATTCTGGATAGATAGGCATGTGCTCCTTGTCCAACAAGTATGTGCCAGTGCCCATCTTGGAGTTAATCAACTCCTGGATCTGTGGTGCATACCCACAACTTCTCTTTTGGTCAGCAGTTGTCCTCTTGATAGTTTTAACTATAAGACTCATGACCTTGAACTTTTGTGGCACATCAAATATATGTAGCAGATTGATGGAGTGGCCTCTGATCATTCTGTGATCACCAAACTTGGGCAGAAGAGTGTGCCTGAGGATCCAATTTATAGTAGGTCGTCCTGACAGCAGGTGTTTCACTGATCCAAATTGGCGAGTCTCCAGATCTGCATCAGGAATCTCCTTGTACATGCTAGCCATGGAGTTGTGATCCTTCTTCTTCTTGGCATAGACATCCAAGTCATCTTCATTCTCCTCAGGAGCATTGATCAATTGATCCCATTCTGCTACTGTTGACTGGTATCTAGTGCCTTCAGACATCCAGACTATCTTGCCATCTGGGTAGAAGTGAGCTGTGGAGTAGAACTGCATGATAAGCTAATCATTCCACTTGGTGAGCTTTTGAGCCACAAACTCATCAACTCCACAAGCCTTGAAACTGTCATATACTCCTGGATAGTGTTCTTCATTCTCCTTGATGTACTCCCAGTTGACCCATCTCATGTCACACACTATTGGTTTCTTGTCAGGCAACACTGTCTCATAGAAATCCTGCTGTTCTTTGGTATGGAACCCGTAGTCCATAGCAGTTCTCCTTCTAGTGGCATATGGATCTGACTCTCTCCATAGCCTTAATCCCGAGTCCTTCCTGATCTTCATGTTTTCTGCTAGAGGATGAGCATCATTATGATCTGGAATTTTTGGCTTTAACTTCCTCAAAACATGTGTCTCATCATCTTCTTCTTCAACTACAGTTTCAGGCACTGGGGCCTTGTTTTTCTCAGCGGCTGGAATGTTGCTGGTACTCCTCTTTGGTGCAGTTTTGGGTTTTGGAGCAGCTGGCTTTGGAGCTTCTTTGGGCTTAGATGAAGAAGCCCCTGATCTTATGGCATCTCCCATAAGTTTCTATGCCTTAGGTGCTGGTGCAGCATCTTCTTCCTCTTCCTCTTCAGAGTCTCTCATGATTGAAGATCTCCCAAGCACTCTGGCAGTGGTCTTCTTGACCCTCTCTTTCCTTTTCTTTTCTGCCACAACCTGCTCTTTGGGTGCAGATCCAAAGTCTCTTGAGTAGATGCTCTGGCTTTAGACATTGGAGCTCTCTTGGCAGGAACCTTTTGCTTCATCCCTGGCTTGGTGGCAGCAGCAGTGCTATATTCCTTTTTAACCACTTTCTTCTTGGAAGTGGCCTCATCCTCAACTGCCACATAGTCTTCATCCTCAGATTCAGAAGTTTTCTTCTTTCTGGCCCTGGTGGCAGCTTTGGGCAAGTTGCTTGGTGTGCTCCTGCTGCCATCATCTGAGCTGCTAGAGGGACTAGTGCCCTCACTCAAGTTAACCTGCTCCTCTGACTTGTTCTGCCTGTCACTTTGATCAGACATAATGCAATCCCTGATAGCTGACCATGTGAATAGATATAGATGAGATAGAGTGGATGAGCATCACAAAATATAGTGGTTTTTGCAAAAGAATGAATTAAAAACTTAGTTTTAGTTTTCCAAAGTAAGCATTTCGGATCTACCGATTTGCAAACTCGATGATACCGAAGCAGCTTTTGGAACCTAAACTAGTGAACTCGGTCAGACCGAGTCACAGTTCGGTGGCACCGAGACTGCTAGGGTTTCACAAAGTGCTGAACTCGGTCACACCGATTTGCAATTCTCGGTCAGACCGAGAATCACATGTGCAATGGCCTAAGCCAAATCGGTGGAACCGATTTCATCAACTCGGTCGGTCCGAGATGGTTTCGGCAGAAACCTAACCCTAAATTTTCAATTCATGACTAAACTATGGAGTGTTTTCGATGGATAGAATGATCTCAATCGTGGCAAGATACATGGCAAAGCAATGTGCTGGGGAATCGGAGTTAGAACAACACAAATTTCAAGTCCATACCCTAGTTCGGCGATGAACTTGCTACGGCGGCAACGGCGGAGATGATCCCATTGACGGCGGCGGAGACCAGCGACAGGAGGCTGCTGGCGACGAGGAGGACGATCTGGAGACCCAGGGAGGCAGAGCAGGCTAAGCGCGGGCAAGGAGGTTCGGAAAGTTTTCCAAAATTTGACCCGTGGATATATATATATATATATATAGCCTGACCCTCGGTGTGACCGAGTGGAACAACTCGGTGGCACCGAGATTCATAACTGCAAGCAGTTACTGAAACTCGGTGTGACCGAAAAGTTCGAATTGGTTGCACCGAGATTGAAAACCTAGATCGACTTAGTGATCTCGGTATGACCGAAATGGATGAATCGGTCAGACCGAAACACACAAAGAAGTTTTGGAAGTTTAAGTCTATGACGAATCGGGGACTCCGAGTGCTCCTCACATAAAGTGGTTCGAATCTGACTTGATCAAACTTTGTGATGCAGCATGAATAGAGTTTGAGACGAGAAAAGCATAGATAGCTAGAGAAGGTTCTTAGGCATTCTTGTCCATCCACTTGGCCAAAAGAAAAGGAAACCAATCAATCAAAACAACAAGTGGATGTCCTCGATGAGTAAATTATGCAACCAACATGCTCACACAATAAAATGACAAATGAAATATGTGGCAAAGCATGCACAAACAATTCTAGCATCTATCAAGCAATTGGCAATAACTAGGTCACCTATATATGAGTATATTGACTTAGGATTCAAATGAGAACATTTGATCATAGGTCATACTCATCGTTTAAGCATAAGTGGGGTTACCACTTTTACATAAAGCGTTGTTGTGTTCACACCATTAGAGTTGCTTTAGCTCAATTCTTAGAGTAAAGCCCCCCTAGATGTGAGATCCCCCCTAAGAGGGATGAACTAACCTTGGGTGTTGTCGATGATGACTTCATGTAGGTGTTGAAGATGTGGATGCTCTAAGTTGATGTACATCATTCGGGGCTATCCTTTGGAGTGAGTTGCACTTTCAATACCTACACGGGTTAGTCCCACAAGGAACAAACAAGGATATCTATAGACATAGCGTGATGCACACACAAGATGATGTCTGTGAAAGCTTTATGTTACCTTGCCCCTTGTCTTACCAACAAGAGGGTTTGTGACTCCTTGAACTAGTGCAAGATGTGGAAGTTGACTGCACTCGTTCTTGCCAAAATGATAAGAGTGAAGTATGTTGGCGGAGTCACCCTCAAGAACTCTCTAGTTCTTCTTCTTTGGGATCCACACCATCTTGATGGGAATCCTCGGAGTTGTAGTTGTACTTGATGAAGTGGAACTTGATGTAGTCTTGGGAACCCACTTGACCAAGGCCTTAGGAGCTTCTTCAAATGCATCAATTTCCTCTTGAAGCTTGTCCTTGCCTTTTTGCTTGTGGTCTTGTGGTGGAAGATCATCTTGAGCTTGTGTCCCTTTGGAAGAAGTAGGATCATACTTCTCTTGTTGAGGAACAAACTTCGTCTTGGGGTATTGATCTTCTTCCCACTCAACTCCATTGGCATTGAACTTTCGTTCAAAACCAATACCTTGATTCTTCCGGTGCCTTCCTTGCTTGCGTACAATTTCCTCGAACTGCTTACTCCCGGTAAGGCTCTTGTAAACACCTTTATCTATGATTCCCTTCAATAAGCTATTTTCTTGCTCAAGTGTAACTTGGCTAAGAGAATCATTAGTGGAATCAAGAGAACTACTAGAAGCAACAATATTGGATTTAGGATGATTATTGTTACTACTAGAAGAATCTTTCTTGTTCTTGTTATTAAACTTGACTTGAGGCATGTAAGTGGATAAGAGTAAACGCTTGGCAATGTAAGAAGAACTTTTCTTGCGAAGATCATCATTGATTGCCTTTAAGAACTCATGCTCTTGCTCAAGATTGAGCTTCTCAAAACCTAATTTCTCATGAGTCCTTAAAAGTTCTCAATGATCTCCTAAGATAGTTTCACGAGCTAACTTAAGAGTGTTTAGTTCTTTAGTTAGAGACTCAATCTTCTCCTTATCATTGTCATTCATTTCATCTTAATTAGCATGATTAATTGACGTTTCATCATAGTATTCATCACTATAGTTGTCAACAAGTAAATCATCATCACCTAACAAGTCATCTTCATCACTATTGAAATCAACATACTCGGGGTGTGATACCTTTGGACATTTGGCCATGAAGCATCTTCCAATTCCTTCATTTGGTGAATCAAATATGTCGTAGGAGTTGGTTGACACAAGTGCTAGACCGGCAACACCTTCATCTTGAGTATATTCGGAGTCGGAGTGATAGCTTCTCTCGGAGTCATTGTCGGAGTCGGAGCCGGTTACCCATTCACCAACATGAGCTTGATGTCTTCATTTTGTGTAGCTCCTTGATGACTTGTCCTTCCTTTTCGAATCCTTGCTTCTCAGAGAGGGACTTCGTTCATATTGATCATCCCTACTCCTTCTTTCCCTTGATGGTGATTCTTCTCTTCTACTTCTTCTTTTGGGAGAATCTTCTCTTCTCTTGTGGGGAGTCGTACACTCATTGGAGTAGTGTCCGGGTCTTCCACAATTGTAGCAGTTTCTCTCTCGACTAGAAGATCTTTTGTCATTGTAGGACCTTGACTTGGAACTTCTCTCTTTGCTTCTATTCTTGTAGAACTTGTTGAAGTTCTTCACCATTAGGCTCAATTCTTCATTGAAGGTTTGTTTCTCACTTGATGATGTGGGAGCTTCACATGAGGCTTTGTATGCACCACTTGACTAGTTATGGAGCTCCTCCTTATACTTGAGTGACATCTCATGAGCAACAATTCTTCCAATGACTTCCGTTGGCTTGAGATCTTTGTAATTTGGCATCATTTGGATCAATGTGCATACAATATCTTATTTTCCATCCAAGGCTCTTAGGATCTTCTTGATGATGAATTTGTCGGTCATCTCTTCACTTCCTAAGTCAGCAATCTCATTTGTGATAAGAGCAAGCCTAGAGTACATTTCAGCAACACCTTCACCATCCTTCATTTTGAGCTTGTCAAGTTGACTTTGAAGCACATCCAACTTGGATTCCTTGACAGAGTCGGTACCTTCGTGCATATCAATCAAAGTATCCCAAATTTCCTTTGCATTCTCAAGACGGTTGATTTTGTTGAATTCTTCGGGGCACAATCCGTTGAAGAGGATATCACAAGCTTGAGCATTGTATTATAGCATCTTCAACTCTTCCGCGGTAGCTTCACGATTTGGTTCTCTCCCATCAAAGAATTCACCTTGCAAGCCAACACACACAATAGCCCAAACGGCAGGGTTATGTCCAAGAATATGCATTTTCATCTTATGCTTCCAATTAGAAAAATTAGTACCATCAAAGTCAGGACCTCTACGGTGGTAATTTCCCTCGCTAGACGCCATACTCTCCTAGGTTGTGAAACCAAGGCTATGACCACCAAAAGCTATGGAAATCAAACTAAATGGAGACTAAAGCTCTGATACCACTTGTAGGATCGAAAGTATGTCTAGTGGGGGGGGTGATTAGACTACTTGACCAATTAAAAATCTATCCTTTTCCCAATTTTAGTCTTTGGCAGATTTTAGCTATCTTAGCACAAGTCAAGCAATCTTAACACAATTCAAGCAAGCATGCAAAGAGTCTATGAGCAGAGGAAAGTAAAGCATGCAACTTGCAAGAATGTAAAGGGAAGGGTTTGGAGAATTCAAACGCAATTGGAGACATGGATGTTTTTGTCGTGGTTCCGATAGGTGGTGCTATCGTACATCCACATTGATGCAGACTTCAACCCACGAAGGGTAACGGTTGTGCGAGTCCACGGAGGGCTCCACCCAGGAAGGGTCCACGAAGAAGCAACCTTGTCTATCCCATCATGGCCATCGCCCACGAAGGACTTGCCTCACTAGCGGTAGATCTTCACGAAGTAGGCGATCTCCTTGCCCTTACAAACTCCTTGGTTGAACTCCACAATCTTTGTCGGAGGCTCCCAAGTGACACCTACCCAATCTAGGAGACACCACTCTCCAAGAAGTAACAAATGGTGTGTTGATGATGAACTCCTTGCTCTTGTGCTTCAAATGATAGTCTCCCCAACACTCAACTCTCTCTCACAGGATATGGATTTGGTGGAAAGAAGATTTGAGTGGAAAGCAACTTGGGGAAGGCTAGAGATCAAGATTCATATGGTGGGAATGGAATATCTTGGCCTCAACACATGAGTAGGTGGTTCTCTCTCAGAAAATGTGTATTGGAAGTGTAGGTATGTTCTGATGGCTCTCTCCACGAATGAAGAGTGGGTGGAGGGGTATATATAGCCTCCACACAAAAACTAACCATTACACACAATTTACCAATCTCGGTGAGACCGAATTGAGAAACTCGGTCAGACCGATTTAGCAAACCTAGTGACCGTTAGGATTTTCGGTGGGACTGAGATGCAACTCGGTAGGACCGATATGGTTACGGTTAGGGCATAACGTAATCTCGGTGTGACCGATTACACAAACTCGGTGGGACCGATTTTGGTAATAAGCTAATCAAAGAGTTGTTCAGGTAAGCTCGATGGGACAAATTTTCTCATTTCGGTGGGACCGAAATGTTACAAAAGGGAAACAGAGAGTTTACATTGCAATCTCGGTGGGACTGATCGCTCATCTCGGCAGGACTGAAATGTTACGAAGGGAAACAGATAGATTACAACCCCATCTCGGTGTGACCGAGATCCCTATCGGTGAGACCGATTTGCCTAGGGTTTGTGGCAGTGGCTATGACATGTGAACTCGGTGGCGCCGGATAGAAAGAATCGGTGGGGCCGAGTTTGACTTTTGGTTTAGGTCATATGTGTATGTGGGAAGGTAGTTGAGTTTTTTGGAGCATATCACTAAGCACTATGAAGCAAGAACCTCATCAAGCAACACCTCATCCCTCCTTGATAGTATTGGCTTTTCCTATAGACTCAATGTGATCTTGGATCACTAAAATATAAAATGTAGAGTCTTGAGCTTTTGAGCTTGAGCCAATCTTTTTGTCCTTAGTATTTTGAGGGGTCCACTTTCCTCATCCATGCCATGCCATTCATTGAGCTTTTCCTGAAATATTAATCTTGGAATAATGTTAGCTCAATGAGCTATATGTTGTTAGGAATTACCAAAACCACCCAGGGATAGTTGCACTTTCAGAGGGGAACCATGGCTTAGGGACGCGCTTGTTCGAAATGTGGGGTAAGTTACGAAAGTACCCCCACCGATTTAAGCTAGGCGGTTCTTTCGGTTCAGGGGTATCACGGGCATTTCGCGTGTCTGGATTTCACAAGAGGTGGGAGTTTTCGCGCGCGTTGTAATTTTGGAATAGCAAGGCGCGGGTTGAGATGGAGGGAGTTGTCGGAGCACAACGATACAAAGATATATCTTAAATATTTCAGGGTAACAAGGCGCAGCTTGAAGAGGCGGGAGTTTCGCAGCACGATAGAGAGAGACGCTAGCTTGAAATTTCAGCATAACAAGGCGCGGCTTGAAATTTCGGGAGAACAAGCTTAACGTGTACCCAAAAAAATGCAATTCATACCTCATCACTAGAGAGAGCCATGTCCCATTTTACCATATTACTATAAATGCATTCAAATACAACAAAAAATTAAAAAATCAGGACAACAAACATAACATGTACAGTACCAAAACAATTTGCACTTCCCTCAACAATAAAAAAACAATGTGTGTTGTCTAGCATATGGACTAAATTTGAGTACATTTTCCCTTTTTGAATGGGATTGTACTCGAGTTAGTTATACAACCATCTAAATATTATCTTCACAACACATGACATGAATATAGGAGAAGTAAATTCCTATATAAATACGAACTACATGTACATACGATCTCAAGTTCATATATATGTGTCCATTTTATGTTGAATTCCAATCATAGTACATCTATGCTCTAACAAGATGTTCGGAATCTAAACCATGTATGATATACTACGTACAATGTATTTAACAAGCACAACACACACACACACAAACACCATTTAGACTAGTAAGGTACACGTGCATTGCACGCATGAGATTTGGCAACCAAATTATGAATAAATACCACATTATAGCATGTAAGCTTTGAGTCATATATGCATGATGTAGATGTTCGTTTAATTCTTATAGTTCATTTCATTCGAAATCATCTATTTTTTATAAGAAAGCTAATCTATTTTAAGATTCATGGAATTGTGTGTTGTAAGGCATAAAGTAAAGACAAATAATGGCAAATCATGTAGAAAAACATTTTGGGAAATTCTGATATGGAAGATTCTAGAACAAATAAGAAGTGCTTGTGTTTTGAGGTTTGTGCATTATGATTAAGTTCAACCATCAACCAATCTGGTGGAATCTAGATGATATCCAACGGCTAGTAGTGCTCAAATTTGCCATCTCTGCACCATCAGATTGGCCTCATCCAACGATCATCTTTCAAAGTTAAAGTTATCCACACACTATACAAAAAATATAAAATATAATATATATATAGGGGTATAGATATAGATATGTGATGCGAAAGCCACCCATCATCTCCAATTAGAATACTGTGTCCATGCACGGATGCAATGTGGCCAAACGATGTCTGCAATCAATATCTCAAATTCAAATCAGTCTGACCTTGTTCAATGTGTATACAGTACACATGCTCGTTTCCAAACCACACCACACATATCTCACTTATATTCATGCATGCATGGGTTTCAAACATCATGATCTCTTATTCAAATATTTGAATTCAACTTTACATTGATTATGACCTCACCTAGTCTTTTACACCCACAAGTCGTCTTCTCTTTTATAATTGTACCACTAACTTTCTCCCATGCATGCATGCACACACAGTAGCAGTCGGCATTATCCATCTCACACATGCAATCTTTTTCTTCAGGTCGGTCTCCCATGCATGCACACACACACCTCCCCCACTCCATCATATCGGTCGTTCTTTATCTCTCATGTGCATGCGCAACGATCGATGTTCCTCTACGTGTGTGTATATATATAGCTAGGTCTTTCACAGTTTCCCACACAAATTGATCAATCTATATATCTAGTGAGGTCTCACCCTCTTTCCCACGTCCACATCGATCAATCTATACCTCTCTATATAGGATTACATAGCTAATACACACACATTAATATATATCCAACGTCCCCCTCTCATCATTCGTGCCTTCCGCTTCATCTCTCAGACGCGCACACAGTGGTGTAGACAGGGGTAGCAAGGGCCCTGCCCACCCCCCTAACATCACTATATATCGAGGCTAATATGAATGTGATCATTAGACAATTGTTGGTAAAATGGTTTAAGTTGATGAATTGCCCTCCTCGTAAATGATTAGCACTGCTTGGCCCCCTAGCTCATTTATTTTTCATGGCTCCGCCACTGTGCGCAACAGCGAATGTTCTCGCCCCCTCTCTTTAAATATTTATCTCGCACTTGTGCACTCCTTCATAGAATCCCTCCACTTGGCCCCTCGCATCATCTACTAGCCCCCACCAGATTTTGCCACATGTACAATCTAGCAGACTCCATGGTTGAACTTAAGCATAATGCACGAACCTCAAAACACAAGTGCTTCTCCTTTGTTCTAGAATATTCCGTATCATAACTGCCCAAACTTTTTTTCTAGTTCAATTGCTATTATTTGTTTCTACTTTATGCTTTACAACGCACAATTCCATGAATCATAAAATAGGGCTTCTTTGATTCAAAGGATTCTCAAAGGAATTCTGGAGGATTCTAATCCTTAGGAATTTTTCCTATCTTGGTTGTTTGATTCGTAGGATTGTAAACCATAGGAATTTTTCCATAGGATTCATTTGCACTAGATTTCATAGGAAACATCCCATCCACTCAAACCTCTTTGAAAGAATCCGGCATTTTTTCTATGCACAATCAAACACTCGTACAATCCTGTAGGATTCAAGACGACATTCCACTCTAATCCCATGTTTTTCCTATTCCCGCATTTTGGAAATCCTACGAATCAAAGAGGCCCTACCTTTTTATAAAAACTAATTTATTTTGAATGAGATGAACTATAAGAATTAAGCGAAGGTCTACATCAGGCATATATGACTCAGAGCTTACATGCTATAGTGTGGTATTTATTCATAATTTGGTTGCCAAATCTGATGCATGTAATGCACGTGTACCTTACTAGTACTTCGAGTATGTGAAAAACACACAAATTAGAATTCCAATGGCACGCTACACAGTGTCTCTCTTACAGCTCATGAAGCCACGGGGCACATGTGGAGGCATTGCCGCGACCTCCTTGTGTGGATTGATCACAGTGACGTGCTGCTTGTTCCAGAAGAATGTACTCGTCCTCTCTGAGCCACACTGGCGGTACATGCATGAAGCGAAGATGTGCACGCACGCCACGCACGCACACGTGGGTACACGGGGGGGACGCATTTTTGTACGAAGATCCACCCCATGTGATAATTTGACGCGTGTAAAGTCCTTCACTTCATTGATGGTTAATTAATACAGCGCATGCAAATTGAGTGGACGTGAGGGCAAAAGAAAGACATTACTACTCCACTGCGCACATGCGAGTAGTTAAATCATTGGTTGCTAGTACTTCCATCGGTCTCCTACGTATTTTGTGCCAATTTTTGACTATATTTATAAGTAACATAATGTTTATGTATGTCTGTCGGTGTCAAAACCGGCGGATCTCGGGTAGGGGGTCCCGAACTATGCATCTAAGGCAGATGTTAACAGGAGGCAGGGGACACGATGTTTTACCCAGGTTCAGGCCCTCTTGATGGAGGTAAAACCCTACGTCCTGCTTGATTTATTCTGGAAGATATGGGTATTACAAGAGTTGATCTACGACGAGATCGGAGAGGCTAAACCCTAAAAGCTAGCCTATGGTATGATTGTATGTTGTCCTACGGACTAAACCCTCCGGTTTATATAGACACCGGAGGGGGCTAGGTTACACAAGGTCGGTTACAAAGGAGGAGATATACATATCCGTATTGCATAGCTTGCCTTCCATGCCAAGTAGAGTCCCATCTGGACACGGGACGAAGTCTTCAATCTTGTATCTTCATAGTCCAACAGTCCGGCTGAAGGATATAATACGGCTGTCCGGATACCCCCTAATCCTGGACTCCCTCAGTAGCCCCCGAACCAGGCTTCAATGACGACGAGTCCGGCGCGCAGTATTGTCTTCGGCATTGCAAGGCGGGTTCTTCTCCTATTTCCTAGTGTTTGTAAGCAGTGTCCGGCCCCATAAATGTTGAACCTCTTGGCTTCTGTGCCCAATAAGGGCTATCTCCCATGCGTTGAATGAATACGAGGCGCCAGGGCATTTTCACATTTGCCCCCCTAGCCAGATAAATAAATTGTCTATTAAAGGGATAGGGATTCTTAGATCCTATCCACACCATCCTCCCCTCAATGAGAATCCATCAGAGCATGTTCCGGAAAGATCCATTCCAGCATGGCCGACCTCCGCAGCTCCTCCTCCCGCCCCGTAGACCTAAGCCCGTTGATTGGGAGAGGTGTTCAGTCACACACAGTCGATTGGTCGAACTGTAGACCAAGGGATTTCTCCCTCTGGCGTATATGGTGCCCGTTCGAGCTGGGCTTGCTACCTACAGTGGCGGGGAGCAAGCGGAGAGCTTTCTCTGTCCCTCCATGGGGGAACGGGTATGCCATGTTCCTTATTTACTAAGGGGAATCGGATTTCAAATTCATCCGTTCCTCCGCGGGCTCCTAGAGTTCTACGGCCTCCAGTTACACAATTTCACCCCTGCCTCCATTCTACATATCACCGGCTATGTTGCTCTCTGCGAGTTGTTCCTGGGCTGCGAGGCTCACTTCGAGCTGTGGAAAAGGCTATTTTGCCTCGTCCCTCGCACACAGAGGGGATCACTTTATCAAGTGGGCAGAGCCGAAATAAGGCGCATCACCGATACCGGATACCTGTTCCGTACCCCGAAGAAGTCATCTAAAGACTGGCCTTTAGAATGGTTTTATATGGAGGACGTTCCCCTTCTGGACCCTGTTCGGCGGGGTCTTCCTGAGTTCAACAATGCTCCTCTGAAGAAGCGCCGAAGTTGGCGCCCACGGAGCCCCCAAGTGGAAGACAACAGAGAAGACCTCTATCTGATGAACCGGATCAAAGCACTAGCTCAATCAGGATTGACAATAATCTAAGTTATGTCGATTTGCATAATGCGGGGAGTGCAACCACTTCAATACCATGGGCACCCCTTGTGGTGTTTCAACGGGGCGGATGACGCCACCCACTACGGGTCTAAGGGTCCGGGCGATGCTGCCGCTTTAGCAAAAATCCTGTCCGAATTGTTCAAGGGAGAGGAGGAGGAGTTCACCCGCATCAAGCCACGGGATGGATTCTCCATGTACAATCCTCCAAGCTGGGTAAGCTATATCCCCTTACTTCCATTTTCCCGCATTCTTTGTCGTAAGTATTCACCTTGCCAGTTTGCGGCAGGTACTGCGAAAAGCCATAAAGGAGGTCAGCAGCCCCTCTCCACAACCGGAGGACCCTGACCGGGCCCTCGACTCCAGACTTGATGAAGATTCGGTTACTTCGTGGAGCTGATAGACTGGCAGTTCTATCAGCTAAGCTGCAACGACGCCATGGTGGCCATTACGGCCGACTATCCTGGACTGCTCCCAGCATCGCACGTAAGAAAAACCAAAAATCCCAACTCCAAAAACTAGGATCCCCTTTTAGACACTTCACCCACCATATACACATGGCATTTTTTACAGGGAAGGCATTCGGGACGCCCTGCCAAACCCGCAGCAACTCGCCAACAAGAGGCGCCAAGGCCGGGTAGGCCAAAAAGGAAGGCGGTCAGGACGGAGATGCCGGCGCAAAGGTATAAAAACCCCGCTCTGTGGTTGTCGTCTTTCTCAAAATGTAATGACAATCATGTTTCTTTAATAGAAAAAACGCTCGCCGGAATATGTCTGGTGATGTTGCTGATCACGCCTCCACCAGTCGGGCGCCAGGACCGGACATAGAGGCGGAAGCCGATATGGGGCAGGCGTCGGATAATCCCCCTACAGAGGATGCTGATAGATTATCCGCTACTAACTCAGAAGTGGAAAGCGCCATGAATCATATGCGCCGCCGGGCCGTACTCCGCGACGCTTGTTTCTCACCAGAGGCATTTGATGCCTTTAATTCCGGAGAGGTGTACCTCCGTGCTGCTTAAGATGGTCTAGCCAGAGCCACGGATCAGTATGTAAAGGATGTACGGGTAAGTAAATCTGGCGGTTTATATGTATCAGTAGCCCCTGAGACTTGAAACAGTTAGCAGAACTGATTTAAGTATCATCTTTATTGTGCAGGTTCTTACAGAGAAGAATACTAGGCTGTCCCAGGAGCTGGAGGAATGCAAGACCCAACTGCGGGCCGCTGTTGCCGCATTGCAGGAACTGAAAAAGCCTCCCGCTGGTAACATTTATTTTAAAGATTGATGGTTACCATATAGTGTGCGGCGTGGCTGCAGATCTAACAATAGATTTTGCAGATGAATCCAGAGAAAATCCGGAGGACCAGCATGTCGTGTGACAGCTAGAGGCTGGCAAACGCGTGCTGACTGAGGTTAGGAGGGAGAAAAACAATCTCCAAGACGCCAATGTCAAGCTGAGCGTGGAACAAAAAGACGTTCGAGCCCAGCTTGCAGACTCCGAGAAGGAGAAAAAGCGGCTTCGGCGCGGCATTTTCAGTAAGTGCTTGAACGAATCCTTTTGAAGGAGTTTGGCGAAGAAGCCGACTAACAGCGTTATGTCTGTAGGTATGCCGACGGGTCGTCCTGTGGAGGAAATGCTCGGGTCTACAGGTGATCTTCTATCCGAGCTCTCGCATCTGCACGAACAAGTTCGGCAGGTGATGCAAGGTGTTGCCCAGGCCTTGTGGCCATCCGCCTCCCTGCCATAAGGCGTTGCAAAGCTTACGGAGAAGCTCAACGGAGCACGGCGGTGCTTCTGATTATGGAAGATATCGGCCTGCCGACAAGGTGCCCGAGAAGCCTGGGCCATGGTGAAGACGCGGTACACCAAGGCTGACCCAAATCACATGGCCGAGGTCGGACTTGTGGGGCCCGACGGAAAAGAGATCCCGTTAGCTTAGTTTATGGGCAATTAGAATTAGCCACAAAGTATTCCCAATAGGATTGTAGGCTAGACCGCCTGTTGGATGGTATAGAGGAGGAATTTAGTCAGTCTGCATGACTATGTAATTAAAGTGACATGTATAATGCCTTCTGGCTGGATTGTAGATCATTTGTCATGGCGGACCTTTTCGTTTCAACCTCGGGACCCGATAGAGGTACATGTGGAAGCATAACACATGTGCGGGGCACGAGGCCCAAATAAATAATCAAGCTTCTGTGAAAGAAGCCCCCAGGTATGATGAGTACGGCTAGCGCATCTGTAATGTGCAAATGAGGCGCAAGTTGGCCTTTGAAGACCTGGAGAAAGAATAAAAAGAAAGAAATAAAAACAAGACAGAAAATATATAAAAAATGGATAGAGGAAGTGGCGAACACAGGGTCCGGTGCTAGGCATAGAATCTTCGGAGCCTGGCCGCGTTCCATGGGTTCGGCTCGCGATTAGTCGATGCATCCCGCAGTCGGTACGCTCCACCGGTCAGAACTTGGTCAATAATGAAGGGACCTTCCCATTTGGGCTCGAGCTTGTTCTTTTTATTATCCGGCAGACGTAGAACTAGTTCGCCAACGTTATAAGTTTTGGCCCGTATTTCTCTGCTTTGGTATCTATGAGCCTGTTGCCGATAAAATGCGGAACGGGCTTTTGCCACGTCACGCTCCTCCTCTAAGGTGTCCAGACTGTCCTGCCGATCAAGCTCAGCTTCTCTTTCTTCGTACAAGCGCACTCGAGGTGAGTCATGAATTATGTCAAAGGGAAAGACTGCCTCTGCGCCGTACACCATAAAGAAGGGTGTATATCCGGTACTACGGTTCGGCGTGGTCCGCAGCCCCCAGAGTACGAAGTCGAGCTCCTCTACCCAGTGCATGCTAGACTCCGTTAAGGACCGCACTAGCCTGGGTTTAATGCCGCTCATTATAAGACCATTCGCGCGCTCCACTTGACCATTGGTTTGTGGGTGATAGACCGAAGCATAATCGAGCCTGATGCCCATTTTGCTGCACCAGAATTTTACCTCATCAGCCGTGAAGTTCGTGCCGTTGTCAGTGATGATGCTGTGGGGGACGCCATAACGGTGTACGACCCCGGATATGAAGTCTATCACCCATCCGGATTCGGCTGTTTTAACAGGTTTGGCCTCTATCCATTTGGTGAATTTATCCACCATGATCAGTAAGTATTTTTTCTTGTGGGTTCCCCCTTTTTAAGGGGTCCAACCATGTCAAGCCCCCAGACCGCAAAGGGCCACGTAATGGGGATTGTTTGGAGGGCGGTGGGTGGCATGTGGCTTTGATTTGCAAAGAGTTGGCAACCGGCGCAACGTTGGACCAAGTCCTGTGCATCTGCCCGGGCCGTTGGCCAATAGAATCCTGTACGGAAGGCCTTGCTTACAAGAGCCTGGGCTGTGGCGTGGTGACCGCCAAGTCCGGCGTGAATTTCTACCAAAAGGTTCCGACCTTCCTCTTCGGAGGTGCACCTTTGAAGGACTCCGGTAGTGCTTTTTTGTACAATTCTACCTCATGGACCCTGTAGGCCTTGGATCGCCGCACTATGCAGCATGCCTCATTTTGGTCCTCCGGAAGTTCTTGTCTAGTTAGGTAGGCCAAGAATGGTTCTGTCCACGGGGCAATGATGGCCATTATTATGTGGGCTGAAGGTGTTATTTCGATGGTGGAGCCTCCGATTGTGTCAAAGTGTTCGGTATCGGGTATTTTGGCCGGGTCCGGGCTGTTGTTACCGGTGTCCCGTTCCCATACTACGGATGGCTTGAACACCCTCTCCAAAAATATGTTGGGGGGATCGCATCGCGTTTGGCGCCGATGCGGGTGAGGATATCCGCCGCCTGATTGTTTTCCCGAGCCACATGGTGAAATTCGAGCCCCTCGAACCGAGCTGACATTTTTAGGACAGCGTTTCGATAGGCCGCCATTTTTGGGTCCTTGGCATCAAAGTCTCCATTTATTTGGGATATTGCGAGGTTTGAATCCCCACGCACCTCCAAGCGTTGAATGCCCATGGAGACTGCCATCCGAAGACCATGCAAGAGAGCTTCATATTCGGCTGCGTTGTTGGAGTCTGTGTACAGTATTTGTAGTACGTACTGAACGGTATCTCCGGTTTGGGACGTCAGGATGACGCCATCCCCTAGACCAGCCAGCATTTTAGAACCGTTAAAGTACATGATCCAATTGGAGTATGCGCCATACTCTTTAGGGAGTTCGGCCTCCGTCCATTCGGCGACGAAGTCGGCCAATACTTGCGACTTAATGGCTCGTCGAGGTTTGTATGTTATGTCGAACGGGAGGAGCTCGATGGCCCATTTGGCAATCCGGCCCGTAGCATCGCGGTTGTTTATAATATCATTAATGGCACTTCCGAGGCTACTGTAATCGAACACTCTTGAAAGTAGTGTCGGAGCTTCCGGGATGCCATGAATACCGCATAGGATATCTTTTGATAATGTGGGTACCGTGATTTGCATGGAGTGAGGACAGTGGATACATAGTATACCGGCTTTTGAAGAGGTAATTTATGTCCATCCGCTTCCCGTTCGACAACGAGCACTGGGCTGACAACTTGATGAGTTGCCGCAATGTACAACAGTGTTGGTTCGCCGATGTTTAGCGCGGCCAGGATTGGGTTGGTTGCCAAAATGGACTTTATTTCTTCCAATCCGGCTGTGGCCGCGTCCGTCCACTCGAAGTGTTCAGTGCGCCGAAGGAGGCGATAAAGGGGTAAATCCTTTTCTCCTAAGCGGGAGATAAAGCGGCTTAGATCCGCCACGCATCCAGTTAACTTCTGGATTTGTTTGAGGTCTGTTGGGGTAGCCAACTGTGACAAAGCTCGAATTTTGGCCGGATTAGCTTCAATACCTCTACTGGAGACAATGAAACCCAGGAGCTTTCCGGCTGGTACGCCGAAAACGCATTTTTCCGGATTGAGCTTGATGTCGTATGCTCGGAGGTTGTCGAATGTGAGCCTCAAGTCGTCTATCAAAGAGTGGACGTGTTTGGTTTTGATGACCACGTAGTCTATGTATGCCTCTACTGTTTTGTCGATTTGTTTCTCCAGACATGTCTGAATCATGCGCTGATATGTTGCGCCGGCGTTTTTGAGCCCAAAAGGCATTGTGTTAAAACAGAAGGGACCGTATGGTGTGATGAATGCAATTGCGGCTTGGTCGGACTCCGCCATCTTGATTTGGTGGTAACCGGAGTATGCATCGAGGAAACACGATGACTCATGTCCTGCGGTAGCATCAATAATTTGATCGATGCGGGGGAGGGGGAAGGGATCCTTTGGGCAAGCTTTATTGAGGTCCTTGAAATCGACACAAAGGTGCCAGGATTTATCCTTCTTTGGTACCATCACCAGGTTTGCTAGCCAGTCCGGGTGTTTTATTTCTCTGATTAATCCGGCCTCCAATAATTTGGCTAGTTCCTCTCCCATGGCTTGTCTCTTAGGTTAGGAGAAATGCCAGCCTGCGTGGGATTCCTGGCATGTCTGAGGGATGCCAGGCGAATATGTCCCAATTCTCGCGCAGGAACTCTCGTAGTGCGGCGTCCACGGCGGCTTTTGACTGTGCCCCGATGGAGGCTGTTTTTGCAGGGTCCATTGGGTGGACTTGGAATTTGACTATTTCATCCGCTGGTTTAAAAGAGGTGGACTTGGATCTCTTGTCGAGTATCACGTCGTCCTTGTCCACCGTGGAGCGTAGCGTGGTTAATTCCTCGGCCGAGAGGGCTTCGGATAATGCCTCGAGGGCCAGTGCGGCTGTTTTGTTTTCGACGCGGAGTGCTATGTTCGGATCACTGGCGAGAGTGATGATTCCGTTGGGCCCGGGCATTTTGAGCTTCATGTACCCGTAATGGGGTACGGCTTGGAAGATTGTGAATGCCTCCAATCCTAAAAGAGCGTGATAACCACTGCTGAACGGGGCCACTTGGAATGTAATTTCTTCGGACCTGTAATTATCCGGCGTGCCGAATACCACATCTAGTGTGATTTTCCCAGCACAGCGTGCTTCCCGACTGGGGATTATTCCTCTAAAGGTTGTGCTGCTTCGCTCGATGCGGTTCCAGTGTATTTCCATTTTTTGAAGGGTTTCCTCATAGATGAGGTTTAATCTGTTGCCGCCGTCCATGAGTACCTTGGTGAGTCGAAAGCCGTCCACAATTGGACTGAGGACCAATGCGGCTGGTGCTCGGGCTGTTCGGAATTTAGGTTCGTCACTGGCATTGAAAGTAATAGACGTGTCACTCCATGCGTTTATTGTCGCCACGTGGTAGATTTCGGCAAGGCTGCGGATTGTTCGCTTTCGCCTATTATTTGATGCGAAGGTCTCGAAGACCGTTAATACCGTACTGGTATTTCTGGGATGGTGCTCTGTGGCTTCTGGAATTAGGAGATCCTCGCCACTTTTGGCTACCTACCGGAGTATCCAACATGCTCTAAGGCTATGTGTTGGTATGGCGCCCTCTATACTGTGAATTTTACAGGGTCCATTGAGCCATCCCTCTAGTACGGTTCCATGCCCTATAGAGGGTTTTTGCTTTTTGGTAGTTGACCCGGGTGTCTTTTGATAGTGCACCCTTTTATTTCGGATTGGGTTCGTATTTAGGGCCAGATTATCCCAAAAGTTTGTTTCAGTTTTCCAGGCACTTTCCATCACACAGTACTTCCGTACTATGGACGCCAAGTCAGCGAAGCATGATATCTCACGGCGATTTATGGCGTTAAGGATTCCCTTGTCCGTGCAATTATTAAAGAAAAATAAGATTGCGTCTTCCTCGTGACAGTCCTTAACCTTGTTCATCGCTAGGAGCAATCTGGCCCAATAGTGATGTACTGTTTCCTGGGGCTCTTGCCTGATGTGGGAAAGATCGCTTATGTTTGGGTGGGTGGGTGGAATTGAATCCGAACCCTTACCCGATCTGGGATCCAGGGGCCAAGGAATTTCCAATTTTGGAAATTCTGGTTCCGGGGTGTTGCCCGATAATCCTGGCCCACTGCCTGACTCTAAGTTCAGGGATTGGATGATGTCCTCCCGCGAACGGGTATCCGGCTCAGAGAGCTCAGGAATCAAGACATAGTTGGTCCTCAATATGGAGGAGAGGTCGCCGCATTGTTCCTCCGCCACTGCAATATGATGGGTGACCGGCGGAGAGTTAATCTCCCTTTGATCGGGTTTAAGCCCAATCCGATCATAGTCCATAGCGACTCCCAGGGCGGCGATGCGATCCAAGAGCTCGTTTAGGGAGGCGAGCTCCATTGGATCCATCTGTTCGGCGAGTGCCGATTTGACGTGGAGGCTGTTTTCGATGACCCGAGAAGTCATCATCGGTGCGGCGGCTGAACAGGCGGTCATGACGAAACCGCCTAGCCGGAGAGTTTGGCCGACAGTAGTACCGTCTTTAAAGACGAGACGAGACATCCTTCCTTCTGGCGACGGTATAGTTGAACTCTCAATGAAAGCACCAATGTCGGTGTCAAAACCGGCGAATCTCGGGTAGGGGGGCCCGAACTGTGCGTCTAAGGCGGATGGTAACAGGAGGCAGGGGACACGATGTTTTACCCAGGTTCGGGCCCTCTTGATGGAGGTAAAACCCTACGTCCTTCTTGATTTATTCTTGATGATATGGGTATTACAAGAGTTGCTCTACCACGAGATCGGAGAGGCTAAACCCTAAAAGCTAGCCTATGGTATGATTGTATGTTGTCCTACGGACTAAAGGTTTATATAGACACCGAAGGGGGCTAGGGTTACACAAGGTCGGTTACAAAGGAGGAGATATACATATCCGTATTGCCTAGCTTGCCTTCCACGCCAAGTAGAGTCCCATCCGGACACGGGACGAAGTCTTCAATCTTGTATCTTCATAGTCCAACAGTCCGGTCAAAGGATATAATCCGGCTGTCCGGATACCCCCTAATACCGGACTCCCTCAATGTCATAAAAAGTGGCACAAAAAAGGGGCCAATAAACCAGGACGCAGGCACCATGATCAATTTTTGCCAGGGCTACTGTTGGTGGCCTTTGTATTTAAATATGGATGGAGTGGAGTAGTACTATCTTTATCTTAGCCTCGTAGGGCTCTCCCAATGCCTAGGCTCGCCTCCCCGCCTCGCCCACCGGATCTCGCCATGGATAATCCCTTAGATCCCAGGATCCCGCGGGCTGCCCTCTCGATGCGGCCCGCAGGACTGCCGCCTTTGAGAGAAACCCACATGTGGTTTAGAGGGGATCCATTGCTCTGGAATCACAGATCGGTGGCGCCGGAGGACATGCCAGGGCTGCATTTCAGGTGGTGGGAAGCAAGGGCAAATCAGATCGAGGAAGCTTCACATCGATTGGAGAGAAGTTCCAAGGAGCTGCGCCTGGCGCAGCACAAGGTGGAGGCACAAGTCGATCTCAGGGGAGAGATGCTGAGGGATGCCAGCATCTAGCAGCGTCGCGTTGATTTCAAGCTAGGGCTAATGGTAGAGATCATATTCATGGACTCGACTATGGAGGAAAGAACGTGCATGCCTGTGCAATGGCATGAGCAGCCGATGCAACTGTTCAAATGGGCGGTAGGAGAAGCCAAATCCCGGGACCAGTTGCGGCGGCGCCGCTGGGCATGCATCATAGGCGAGGTGAGCTGCCCTCCTTCTCCGCCAGCGATGCAGTGACCTAGTCGGTTGCTACTGCAGTGAACTTGCAACGCCATGTCGGTTTGCAACCTTGACAATCACTCCATCTATATGTATTGTATTCCTGTGAAAACACTTGGTCATTTGGAAAAAGATGGTAATTGATTTATCACTAGTTTTAGAATGCTTGGTCGTGACAATCAACCGAAGCCACAACCAGAAGTCTCCATCGCGTAATACTTTACGGTCGGTCGCACCAACAGACTGTCGGTCAGACCCGCGTCTCACCAAAGGGACGCACATCGGCTTGGTCTAACATGTACGACCAGTTACATCACTGACTTGTGCGACCGCATTTGAGTAGTGTAGTACTCCCTCTATCTCAGTTTACAAGTCTTGCACGTGTACCTAGGTTGTTAATTTGACCAACTTAATAAGAGGCATACATTACGAAAAATATATCATTACAAACTTCAAATATTCTTTTTTTAATGATATATTTTTTATGTTAAACAATTTATTTTATATAAGTTACATTGACAACCTAGATACATGTGCAAGCCTTGTAAACTGAGATGGAGGGAGTACTTGAAATTATGTTCCACTAAACTCATCGGGAGCCGTTTCGGGCCTCGAAACCAAAACCATCAATTAATCTTTACCTTGTTCCCATCACATTCCAAAGTACTAGTCCTACAATTAGGTGCAAGCCTGCTCACACCTACTAGTACGTACAAAACCTGAACATGTTCCCACTATGCAGGTTTTAGTACTAGTGCTAGTAGTACTTAGGTTATAAAAAGGGGAACTACCTAAACAAATATTACTCTACCTTCCTCCTCATAAGTCCTTCGTCCGTCCTTGCCATGGCCGGTGTGCAGAGCTCTAGGTCGAGAACTACTTGTAACAAGGGAGCGGCAACCAAGGCTGTGGAAAAAAAGAGGGCTCGCCGCCATGTAGAGACCTCGAAAGATCTCTCACGGGCAAGCAATGGTTCCTGGGAGCGCCCTAGCCACGGAGGCGAACATGCTGAGCTAGCGGCGCTGGAGTCGTTATCCCTCGACGGCATGCCCGATCAGCTCAATAAGCACTTCAATAAGCACAAGGACTTCATCCACGGCTTGGTGGAGTTGCTGAAGGAGAGCCTCGACGACATGCCCGCTAAGCTCAATGAGAAGGAGGAGTTGACCGCTGGCTTGGTGATGCTGCTGAAGAAGAGCATTGCCTCAAAGAAGAAGGCAACCGGCAAAATCCTGCAACTTCAGGAGGACAAGGCAAAGCTCTTCCACGAGCTCGGCCTGCTGAAGGAGGAGAACGCCGGCTGGAAGAAGCTGCATGAGAATAGTAGTTCCTCGATGAAGATGTTGCAGGCCCTCGTCATGGAACAGAAGGAGGAGTTGTCGACACCCGGCTGCTGTCAAGGTACGTAATGAGGCCGTGGAACAGATGATGAAGGCTCGCGTCAAGAAATCCCGCGTCATGGATGGAATGAAGAAGATGGTGGAGGAGATGCGCAAGGAGATGGAGGTCGCGGGGGCGATGAAGAAGCAGTTACGACTCTGCGGCCAACAACCCTTCAGGTAGTAGAGAGCAACGCCCCAGACTTGTGTGTTCGTCTTCCTTCTTTTTGGGGGTGATAATCTTCCTTCTTCTTTTGCTCCTGTGTTTCTTCTTTTGCTTCGGGTGTTTCGCCACACATGTCACGTTCTCTGCGAGGCATGAATAGAACAATGCTAACAATGAGATGACTAGCAAATTAGATCATTTTTTATCGCCATATGGCACTGGGCTTCCATGTTTGGTGCCCCTCCGTTGTACTACTCCAGTGGAAAACTTGAGTATACCGCATGGTTCTTTGCTCCTCCTCAGGTTGTCGGCACATTTATACGAGCAGTCAAATCACAAGGCCCCGCCTTCCAGCAGTAATGAGCCGTCAAATCACAAAGGCCCTCGCCTCCCTTGAAACCGACCAAGCTAGACTGCCCCGCCCTCTAGCCTTTTAAAAAATGTATAGTTTTGTACAGTAGTAGTATCGATGGATTGCGCCATGGAGCAAAACTAACAAGATGAAATTAACGAAAAAGGTGGTACATATAGAGAGCGCTCGTCGCCAAATTATCCATATAGTACAATTAAAAAAGCTAGTACGTGCTTAAATGGGGTGCTAAATTATATTAAAGAAATTAGCATACCTATTTAATTCTGGGGTTCTTATTATTTATGCCATGTTGTGTGTCACTACTCAGTTTTGCCATTAGAAGTTACAACTACTCAAAAATGCCATCGATCCGTGAGATGCCTGCTCAAAATGCAATTAGATATCTCAAAAATGCCATTGTTAAGTTAGATGTTTGCTCAAAAATGCCATTAGACATTGTTATTTTCACGTCAAACCCATTGACCATGTTATATGACAAAATAAGCAGATTATCACAATTATAAGTGTGGCCCCGCTTGTCAGGACTAACCAAGCGAATAATTTTACAGGAAAATAAGAACGCTGTTGGGATCAAGTAGGCCCCACACTTTATTTTACTGTAGTGTGATAGAGGGAGAGCTAGCATTTTGGTCCATCGGTATTTATGTCATTATAACATGGACAAAGATATTTGAGTCACTATAATGGTGTCCAGCACAACACACCCCTCAAATAAAACTAAGCACCCTAAAATTCTTTGACAACTAAACTGCTGGCTATATGATGTTGGCCATATATATTGTACGTATATAATGTGAAGAAATGAGTGGTAGTACTATAGCAACTAAAATATGAACTGTAAGAAATACTAGTATGTACGTACTGATGAGTTAAAGTAACGAGAAGGAACATAACATAGTTCTGCTGGGGGCTCAGCACAACATGCCCCTCAAATAAAACTAAGCACACCTGAAATTAAACTAAGCAACTAATCCGGTAGACACTGCATTAGAACCACCATGAGAAACGACACTGCCACCTTACTCGGACTCCTCGTTCACGTGCTCGACTTTGTCCTTGTCCCTCTTCCTCTTGGCCGATACTTCTTTGCTTGAACCGCACACTTGGCTCTTGCTCTTCATCCAACCCTTGTCGATATTGAGACAAAGGTAGCCATCCATTGCAGCGTAGTGGATGTGGTCTATATCTAGTACATTCCACTCCCGTGCATGATGAAACTTGAACGGAGGTTTCTTCAGTGTACCGTATGAAGGATGAACCATGGCTCCTGCCAGGGACAACATTGAAGGCTGACCACGGGAGGGCACCAGCCCTTTCTTCTGGAGGTCGAAGGGGTTTCCTACAACGAGGCCTATTCGATCGAGGACATCACTATCGTTCCTAAAGTCTACATTAACGAATTTGACTCGGTCGTCCTTGAGGAAGTTCTTAAAATCCTGGCACTCAACATCGGCATGGCATATGTGGTAGACCAAGCATAAGTCATGCACGCAAACCTGGATCACATCCGGCTTCTTCTTCTCTGCGTCCTTTAGAGTCTTCGCGCTTTGCAGGACTGTGGTGTACTCAACATCTAGCCCAGCGACCTACTCATCCTTTGAGTTTTCGAACATTCGTCTGAAGCGAGCAAGGCATCCTTTCACCGTCGCAGAAGAGCGGGTGTAGATGACATTGAACTCATCATTGGTGATGGTTCTAACCTTGAACTCATCGCCGGTGATGGTTCTAACCTTGTACTCACCGCCGATCATGGAGATTTGGGACGCCATGGATTTGGGAGGAGGGTTAGGATTAGTGGAACTGCCATAATGTGAAAGGACCGGACGACTAGGAACGAACTGTTGTAATGTTAAAGGACGTCCGGGGACGAGTAGGAGTGAACTGCCAGCGGTTTTTGTAAAAATGCTGAGTGGGGCGTGCGAATGGCAGGGTAGTGGCTTGTCTGGTGGATAAATGGATTGGTGCACAGTACTATGGGGTCCCAATTAGATGTCATGTCTACTCGACGCCCAATTAAATGGCTTTCGATGTCATGTCAAGCGTCGGGAAAATTACAGGTGATACGAAGCTAAATTCACAACGAAGCCGGGGAGCTGGCAAGTATCATTTATTATCACTGGGGCAGCAAGTATCAGCTGGGTTTTGGGTTGCCCCGTCTAAGCTTTCCTTTTTAACATGCGCAGCCCACGACATGCCCGTTTGTATTTTTTTAGGGCCGTCATGTATCGACCGGACTATGGACCTCCCATCCGAGTTTCCTGAAACATCGGCAACCCAATTTATGAATTTTTTTGAAGAAAACACAGAGGTCTGTTCTATTTTTCTATATAAAAATAGGAACGCCTGGTCCAACTTATGTTTCCCTTCTAACTATATTATATATATATTTAAATTATTTTATGTGTTATTATATATTAGTGTTATTGTCATCATATATTTAACAAATACTTACATATGTAAGAAAACAATAGCCCACATCTTATTAACTTATAAAAATAATTTCCTAACAATAAAATCCTGGATTTTTTTGGCAACGAAAATCCCGGTGATTGTGTACAAAAGCTTGGTAAGATTTAAGGACCAATTTAATAATAAATCACTTATTATTTAAATATATTTGTAACAAAATGCTCAGCCCCTGTTTATTTTTTGATAACATTGCTGCGCCCAACCCAACATTATAATTAGAATCAGCCCAGCAAAATCATGTATTTCGAGAAAGTGCAAATGGCCTGTAGTTTTTTAGGAAAAAATAAATGGGCCGCATGGATGCTACATTATTTGTTCACCCAGCCCAGCAAATGGACTGTAATTCTAAAAACAGAGATCAAATTGACTGTAAATTTTGAAAAATGGGTTGAATATGTGCCACATTTTTGGAGGTTGAAATGCGGGCCAATAGGTTGAAGCCACCACAAGTCGTTGTCAACTTAGTCAAGAAATGATTTCGACATCGTTAGTCATTGGATTTACATCCAACGACCGGCATACATCTTCAATCTCTTGTCTTCTTCCTCCAGCGCCGCCGGGACCACCTGGTCCCGCCTCCTGATGCTAGCAGCTCTGCTTAGCACGCTGTGAAGTGCTACCCCACCGTTGGCCAGGCCATCCCTCCACCCCTCCACACCTCATGTTCTTCTCCACCGACTGCCGAACCACACCGCACCAGAACCAGCTAACCCGCGTACACCTCTCCATCTGTGAATCTACTCCTGCGTCTTCCCATCTCCGGCTCGTTGTTGTCCGGGGCCTCGCTGTCGTCCACCACCTTGGATGCGCTCAGCGCGGAGTGGTCAACATGGTCAATGAACGACATCCATCGGAAGTAGACTGTGCTTGGAGAGGCTGACAGGTGGGTCCACGGCCGCACGCAAGGAAATGCCTCCTTATTATGCGTAAAATAATGATTCCTCCACCTAACAGCTGGGACCCACCGGAAGGGCCTCTATATTTCGCGAAAAAATGTTCCCCCCGCTGACGGGTCGGACCCACCAGCTATATCTTCGCATGCAAGGAAGTGCCTCCTTATTACGCAGAAAAAAATGAATACCCCCCGCTAGCTGGGACCCACCACAGTCGGAGGCTGACTTGTGGGCCTACTAAGTTGATGGGGACGGAGGGCTTTGTCAACTTAGTCAATATGAACGATCCTAGCTCCAGTGACCGTACGATGTCCATCCAACGGCCCTAGTGCTTCTTCAACCTCTGGTCTTCTTGCTCCAGCCACCCAAACCAGCTTTGTTCGTGCCTCGTTCTCCTGCCTCCCGTGGCCGGCTATGATGTCGCGAAGGCCTCACGCCCCCCTACTACTCCCACCACTGGCCTGGCCATCCCACTACTCACCCACACCCCCTGTTATTCTACGATGATGGCAGCCTCACACCACGGTCGAACCAGTGAACCCTCGTACTCCTCTCCGCATGGGCAACCACTGTCACGTCTTCCCCGCTCCGCATTGTCCCCTTCCTAGGCCTCGCCATCTTCCACCGCCCTGGTGCTCTCGGCGCGGCGTGGTCAACATGGTCAAGGAACGACTTCCATCGGAAGAGTACTGTACGTGGAGAGGCTGAAAGCTGGGTCCACGACTGTAGCAAGGAAGTGCCTCCTTATTACGCGAAAAATAATGATTCCTCCACCTGACAGCAGGGACCCACCGGATGGGCCACCGTATTTCGTGAAAGAATGTTTCCCTCCTGACTGCGGGGACCCACCAACTACATCTTCGCATGCAAGGAAGTGCCTGACAGTCGGGACCCACCTGGTCGAAGCGTACGTAGTGTTGTCATTCTGGTCGCGGACGTGTACGTGCATACTGATTGATGTAGAGGCGCGCACGTGTGATACGTCTCCAACGTATCTATAATTTTTGATTGTTCCATGCTATTATATTATCAACCTTGGATGTTTTATATGCATTTATATGCTATTTTATACGATTTTTGGGACTAACCTATTAACCCAGAGCCCAGTGCCATTTTCTGTTTTTTCCTTGTTTTAGAGTATCGCGGAAAAGGAAAATCAAACGGAGTCCAATTGACCTGAAACTTCACGGAACTTATTTTTGGAAGGAAAGCAACCCGGGAGACTTGGAGTCCACGTAAGGGAAGATTCAAGGAGGCCACGAGGTAGGGGGCGCGCCCTCCACCCTTGTGGGCCCCTCGTGGCCCCCCTGACGTACTTCTTCCGCCTATATATCTCCATATACCCTAAAAACATCCGAGAGCACAATAGATCGGGAGTTCCACCGCCAGAAGCCTCCGTAGCCACCGAAAGCCAATCTAGACCCGTTCCGGCACCCTGCCGGAGGGGGCAATCCCTCTCCGGTGGCCATCTTCATCATCCCGGTGCTCTCCATGATGAGGAGGGAGTAGTTCTCCCTCGGGGCTGAGGGTATGTACCAGTAGCTATGTGTTTGATCTCTCTCTCTCTCATGTTCTTGATTTGGCACGATCTTGATGTATCGCGAGCTTTGGTATTATAGTTGGATCTTAGGATGTTTCTCCCCCTCTACTCTCTTGTAATGAATTGAGTTTCCCCTTTGAAGTTATCTTATCAGATTGAGTCTTTAAAGATTTGAGAAGACTTGATGTATGTCTTGTCGTGCGTATCTGTGGTGACAATGGGATATCACGTCATTCACTTGATGTATGTTTTGGTGATCAACTTGCGGGTTCTGCACATGAACCTATGCATAGGGGTTGGCACACGTTTTCATCGTGATTCTCCGGTAGAAACTTTGGGGCACTCTTTGAGGTTCTATGTGTTGGTTGAATAGATGAATATGAGATTGTGTGATGCATATCGTATAATCATACCCACGGATACTTGAGGTGACATTGGAGTATCTAGGTGACATTAGGGTTTTGGTTGATTTGTGTCTTAAGCTGTTATTCTAGTATGAACTCTAGGGCTGTTTGTGACACTTATAGGAATAGCACAACGGATTGGTTGGAAAGAATAACTTTGAGGTGGTTCCGTACCCTACCATAATCTCTTTGTTTGTTCTCCGCTATTAGTGACTTTGGAGTGACTCTTTGTTGCATGTTGAGGGATAGTTATGTGATCCAATTATGTTATTATTGTTGAGAGGACTTACACTAGTGAAAGTATGAACCCTAGGCCTTGTTTCCTAGCATTGCAATACCGTTTACGCTCACTTTTATCATTAGTTACCTTGCTGTTTTTATAATTTCAGATTACAAAAACCTTTATCTACCATCCATATACCACTTGTTTCACCATCTCTTCGTCGAACTAGTGCACCTATACAATTTACCATTGTATTGGGTGTGTTGGGGACACAAGAGACTCTTTGTTATTTGGTTGCAGGGTTGCTTGAGAGAGACCATCTTCATCCTACGCCTCCTACGGATTGATAAACCTTAGGTCATCCACTTGAGGAAAATTTGCTACTGTCCTACAAACCTCTGCACTTGGAGGCCCAACAACATCTACAAGAAGAAGGTTGTGTAGTAGACATCAAGCTCTTTCTGGCGCCGTTGCCGGGGAGGTGAGTGCTTGAAGGTATATCTTTAGATCTTTCAATCGAGTCCTTTTGTTTCTTGTTTTATCACTAGTTTAGTTTATAAAAGAAAATTACAAAAAAATGGAAGTAAGTTTGCCTCATACGCTTCATCTTTTTAATATCTTTCGTGAGTATGATGGAAAGGAAAATTGTGCCAAAGTGTTAGAAGAATAATTCATTAAAATATTTGGCACTAAATATTTGAATGATGAGCATGATTGCAATGTTGTTAGTATGAACTCCTTGAATATCCATGGTACTAATGATGATTGCACTAGTTATGATGAAAATGTCTCCTATAAACATGTCAATTTTTGTGGAGTGCATTGGGTTTGTATGTACACACCAAATAGGGAAGATAGATATTGCAAGAGGCATAAGTACTTAGAAACGCAACTGTTGCAAGAAAGGCTAGATGATTGTGCTGAAGATTTAAATTTTCTTGGCCGTACTTGTATACTTTGCAATGAACAGGGTCAGTTAGCTATCCGATGCAAATTGTTTCATGATCTAATCGTGTCCAAAAATTGTGATTACTTGATTTCCCTTGCACATTATAATGAACTTAGTTTGCTTATGGGCTATGAAGAAATGAAACGTATAACTAAACATCTTCCAGAATTTGCCCGTTATAAACTTCTTGGTTTTGATCTAGAGGAAATTTATATGTATTGTGCGGTGAATTGTATTGAAAATCCTTATATTGCCAATTACATAAAGAAAAGAAAACAAATAGAAGATGAAGAGAATACTAATGAAAGGGAAGAGACTTCCCAATACCCTCCTATTATTTCTTATGATGAATCAGGTAACGAGGAGGAGCCTCCTATTCAACCAATCTCATTAATAAGGAGCTCCAAAAAGAGGATTGAACCCACACATGATGTGGTGAAGAAGAAGAAAAGAAAAAGGAAGATAGGTAAAAAGATATCTCCTCCAAATAATGCTGCTCCTATTAATATTTTACCTCATGAAAATATAATTGTGAAAGATAATGATACTTCTTATGATCTTGAAAATCTTTTTGGCACTTGCTTGGAAGAATATGACAATTGATATACTATTGGTTCTATCCATACTATTAATGATGAGAGTGATTATGCTTATGATATGAAAATGCCCAAGCTTGGGGATGCTATGTTTGATGAAGATGATGTTTTTTAGAATATATTTGCTACAATTAATGTTTGTCATAAGCTTGGGGATGCTATGTTTAATGAAGATGATATTTTTAGTCTCCCAAGTTTTGATATGCAAGTTTATAATGATGATAGCATGCCTCCTACTTATGATGATTATTGTGATGATACTTATGCCATAAAAAGTAGTGATTATATTTATAAAACTTGTCATGATTATGATTACCCTTTTTCTGAACATTACTCTTTTAATGCGGAAACAATTTATAGTATTCGAGTCTCTTATGATACTCCCACTATTCCGAATGAGAAGAATCTTGCTTATGTGGAGAGTAATAAATTTTCTATGCTTGTAGATCATGAAAAGAATGCTTTAGGTGCTGGTTATATTGTTGAATTCATTCATGATGCTACTGAAAATTATTATGAGGGAGGAACATATGCTTGTAGGAATTGCAATAATATCAAGTTTCCTCTCTATGTGCTTAAAGTTTTGAAGTTATGCTTGTTTTGCCCTCCTATGCTAGTTGATTATTGTTCCCATAAGTTGTTTGCTCACAAAATCCCTATGCATAGGAAGTGGGTTAGACTTAAATGTGCTAGTCAAATTCTTCATGATGCTCTGTTTATGTTTCAATTCTTATCTTTTATGTGAGCATCATTGAAATCATCATGCCTAGCTAGGGGCGTTAAACGATAGCGCTGGTTGGGAGGCAACCCAACTTTATTTTTATTCCTTGCCTTATGCTCCTGTTTAGTAATAAATAATTCATCTATCCTATGTTTAGATGTGGTTTTATGCTTTTAATTAGTGTTTGTGCCAAATAGAACCTTTGGGAAGACTTTGGGAAAGTCTTGTTGATCATGTTGTAAAAAAACAGAAACTTTAGCGCTCACGAGAATTGCTGCCATTTTTTATTCGAGAGTGCTATTTAGTTAATTATTTTTTGCATATGATTAATAGATAAGTTCCTCACGTTCATCAAGTTATTTTAGAATTTTTGGGGTTCCAGAAGTTTGCGTTAGTTACAGATTACTACAGACTGTTCTGTTTTTGACAGATTCTGTTTTTTAATGTGTTGTTTACTTATTTTGATGAATCTATGGCTAGTAAAAGAGTATATAAACCATAGAGAAGTTGGAATACAGTAGGTTTAATACCAATATAAATAAAGAATGAGTTCATTACAGTACCTCGAAGTGGTGTTTTGTTTTCTTTCGCTAGCGGAGCTTACGAGTTTTCTGTTAAGTTTTGTGTTGTGAAGTTTTCAAGTTTTGGGTAAAGATTCGATGGATTATGGAATAAGGAGTGGCAAGAGCCTAAGATTGGGGATTACCATGGCACCACAAGGAAATATTCAAGGACAACCAAGAGCCTAAGCTTGGGGATTCCCCGGAAGGCGTCCCCTCTTTCGTCTACATTCATCGGTAACTTTACTTGGAGCTATATTTATATTTACCACATGATATGTGTTTTGCTTGGAGAGTAATTTTATTTTCTTTTGTTTTGATTTATGTTTGATTAAAATACCAAGATCTGAAATTATTAAATGTTAGAGAGTCTTCACATAGTTGCATAATTATTCGACTACTCATTGATCTTCACTTATATCTTTCGGAGTAGTTTGTCATTTGCTCTAGTACTTCACTTATATCTTTGTAGAGCACGGTGGTGGTTTTATTTTATAGAACTAGATGAACTCTCATGCGTCACTTATATTATTTTGAGATTCTTTAGAACAGCATGGTAGTTTGCTTTGGTTATGAAACTAGTCCTAATATGATGGGCATCCAAGAGGGATATAATAAAAACTTTCATATAAAGTGCATTGAATACTATGAGAAGTTTGATACTTGATGATTGTTTTGAGATATGAGGATGGTAATATTAGAGTCATGCTAGTTGAGTAGTTGTGAATTTGAGAAATACTTGTGTTAAAGTTTTTGATTCTCGTAGCTTGTACGTATGGTGAACCGTTATGTGATGAAGTCGGAGCATGATTTATTTATTGATTGTCTTCCTTATGAGTGGCGGCCGGGGACGAGCGATGGTCTTTTCCTACCAATCTATCCCCCTAGGAGCATGCGCATAGTACTTTGTTTCGATAACTAATAAATTTTTGCAATAAGTATGTAAGTTCTTTATGACTAATGTTGAGTCCATGGATTATACGCACTCTCACCCTTCCACCATTGCTAGCCTCTCTAATACCGCGCAACTTTCGCCGGTACCATAAACCCACCATATATCTTCCTCAAAACAGCCACCATACCTATCTATTATGGCATTTCCATAGCCATTCTGAGATATATTGCCATGCAACTTTTCACCGTTCCGTTTATTATGACACGCTCCATCATTGTCATATTGCTATGCATGATCATGTAGTTGACATTGTATTTGTGGCAAAGCCACCGTTCATAATTCTTTCATACATATCAGTCATGAGTCATTGCACATCCCGGTACACCGTCGGAGGCATTCATATAGAGTCATATCTTGTCCTAAGTATTGACTTGTAATTCTTGAGTTGTAAGAAAATAAAAGTGTGATGATCATCATTATTAGAGCATTGTCCCAGTGAGGAAAGGATGATGGAGACTATGATTCCCCCACAAGTCGGGATGAGACTCCGGACGAAAATAAATAAATAAATAAATAAATAAAAGAGGCCAAAGAAGCCCAAATAAAAAAAGAGAAAAGAGGCCATAAAAAAAGAGAAGGCCCAAATAAAAAAATGAGAGAAAAAGAGAGAAGGGGCAATGCTACTATCCTTTTACCACACTTGTGCTTCAAAGTAGCACCATGATCTTCATGATAGAGAGTCTCCTATGTTGTCACTTTCATATACTAGTGGGAATCTTTCATTATAGAACTTGGCTTGTATATTCCAATGATGGGCTTCCTCAAAATGCCCTAGGTCTTCGTGAGCAAGCAAGTTGGATGCACACCCACTTAGTTTCTTTTTGAGATTTCATACACTTATAGCTCTAGTGCATCCATTGCATGGCAATCCCTACTCACTCACATTGATATCTATTGATGGGCATCTCCATAGCCCGTTGATACGCCTAGTTGATGTGACATTATCTTATCCTTTTTGTCTTCTCCACAACCACCATTCTATTCCACCTATAGTGTTATGTCCATGGCTCACGCTCATATATTGCATGAAGATTGAAAAAGTTTGAGAACATCAAAAGTATGAAACAATTGCTTGGCTTGTCATCGGGGTTGTGCATGATTTAAATATTTTGTGTGGTGAAGATGGAGCATAGCCAGACTATATGATTTTGTAGGGATAGCTTTCTTTGGCCATGTTATTTTGAGAAGACATGATTGCTTTGTTAGTATGCTTGAAGTATTATTATTTTTTATGTCAATATTAAAATTTTGTCTTGAATCTTATGGATCTGAATATTCTTGCCACAATAAAAAGAATTACACAGAGAAATATGTTAGGTAGCATTCCACATCAAAAATTCTGTTTTTATGATTTACCTGCTCGAGGACGAGCATGAATTAAGCTTGGGGATGCTGATACGTCTCCAACGTATCTATAATTTTTGATTGTTCCATGCTATTATATTATCAACCTTGGATGTTTTATATGCATTTATATGCTATTTTATATGATTTTTGGGACTAACCTATTAACCTAGAGCCCAGTGCCAGTTTTTGTTTTTTTCCTTGTTTTAGAGTATCGCAGAAAAGGAAAATCAAACGGAGTCCAATTGACCTGAAACTTCACGGAACTTATTTTTGGAAGGAAAGCAACCCAGGAGACTTGGAGTCCACTTAAGGGAAGCTTCAAGGAGGCCACGAGGTAGGGGGCGCGCCCACCCCCCTGGGTGCGCCCTCCACCCTCGTGGGCCCCTCGTGGCCCCCTTGACGTACTTCTTCCGCCTATATATCTCCATATACCCTAAAAACATCCAGGAGCACAATAGATCGGGAGTTCCGCTGCCAGAAGCCTCAGTAGCCACCGAAAGCCAATCTAGACCCGTTCCGGCACCCTGCCGGAGGGGGCAATCCCTCTCCGGTGGCCATCTTCATCATCCCGGTGCTCTCCATGACGAGGAGGGAGTAGTTCTCCCTCGGGGCTGAGGGTATGTACCAGCAGCTATGTGTTTGATCTCTCTCTCTCGTGTTCTTGATTTGGCACGATCTTTATGTATCGCGAGCTTCGCTATTATAGTTGGATCTTATGATGTTTCTCCCCCTCTACTCTCTTGTAATGAATTGAGTTTCCCCTTTGAAGTTATCTTATCGGATTGAGTCTTTAAAGATTTGAGAACACTTGATGTATGTCTTGCCGTGCGTATCTGTGGTGACAATGGGATATCACGTGATTCACTTGATGTATGTTTTGGTGATCAACTTGCGGGTTCCGCCCATGAACCTATGCATAGGGGTTGGCACACGTTTTCGCCGTGATTCTCCGGTAGAAACTTTGGGGCACTCTTTGAGGTTCTATGTGTTGGTTGAATAGATGAATATGAGATTATGTGATGCATATCGTATAATCATACCCACGGATACTTGAGGTGACATTGGAGTATCTAGGTGACATTAGGGTTTTGGTTGATTTGTGTCTTAAGCTGTTATTCTAGTACGAACTCTAGGGCTGTTTGTGACACTTATAGGAATAGCACAACAGATTGGTTGGAAAGAATAACTTTGAGGTGGTTCCGTACCCTACCATAATCTCTTTGTTTGTTCTCCACTATTAGTGACTTTGGAGTGACTCTTTGTTGCATGTTGAGGGATAGTTATGTGATCCAATTATGTTATTATTGTTGAGAGGACTTACACTAGTGAAAGTATGAACCCTAGGCCTTGTTTCCTAGCATTGCAATACCGTTTACGCTCACTTTTATCATTAGTTACCTTGCTGTTTTTATAATTTCAGATTACAAAAACCTTTATCTACCATCCATATACCACTTGTTTCACCATCTCTTCGCCGAACTAGTGCACCTATACAATTTACCATCGTATTGGGTGTGTTGGGGACACAAGAGACTCTTTGTTATTTGGTTGCAGGGTTGCTTGAGAGAGGCCATCTTCATCCTACGCCTCCTACAGATTGATAAACCTTAGGTCATCCACTTGTGGGAAATTTGCTACTTTCCTACAATCCTCTACACTTGGAGGCCCAACAACGTCTACAAGAAGAAGGTTGTGTAGTAGACATCAACGTGTCGTAGTAGAGGCGCGCACGTAGCATGTACACGTATGTACAGCGGCCAGGGTGCAAGAAAGAAAATACGGCCAGGTACGTACATACGGGCGGGGTCTCAAACGCCTACTCGCGCATACGTACGGCCAGGGCTTGTGTACATGGATGCGTTGGAACGGAGAAGCTGCACCGTCATCGTGTTCATGGGGAGGCAACGGAATGCGTTGTGTTCATCGGGAGGCAACAGAATACGTCGTGTTCATCGGGAGCCAACCGGCTTGGATGGAACAGCCGATGGAAACGAGGCTTGGCGTACCGCAGAATGGAGGAAATGGCCTTGTGTTCGTCCGGCCACGGTCGAAACGGGATCCTGTTCATCGGGAGGGGTCTGGCGTACTGCAAAACGGAGGAAACAGACCTCCTACGGTCGAAATGGGGTCTTGTTGATCGAGAGGGGTGTGGCGTACCGCAAAACGAAGGAAGCGGACTTGTGTTGGAGCGCTACGGTCGAAACGGGGGTCCTGTTCATCGGGAGGGGTGTGGCATACTGCAAAACGGGACTCCACGGGATACTATTCATATCCACCATCGACTGCCTCCATGGGCTACTGTTCATCCACCGCCGACCTCCTCCAGCGTCCACCTGTGACTGTTCATCCACGGGCTCCTATTCATCTAGCCTCCACCGCGCGCTCCTCCACCGGCTACTGTTCAACCAGCCCTCTCCACGGGGTCCTGCTCAACCACCCCTCCACGGGCTACTGTTCATCCAGCCCTCCACCGGCTACTGTTCAACCAACCCTCCATGGGGTCCTGTTCATCCAGCCCTCCACGGGGTCCTGTTCATCCAGCCGTCCACGGGGTCCTATTCATCCACCGGCTCGATTGATCGGGGTACTGTTCACCCAGCGGCAACAGCCTCTACTACCATGGAGTCCTGTTCATCCAACCCCCCACCAGGAACTGTTCATCCACCCCCCCCCCACAACGCTCACTGTTCATCAAGGGAAGGAGGCAGTAGTGTTCGACCGGCTTCAGTTAGTAGCAGTAGCAAAGGAATCACTCGGGTTTAATTAATAACCGGGTGGAAGTCATGTTACTTGACTATGACGAACCTACGAACTATGAGGAAGCGATGATGAGCCCAGATTTCGCAAAATGGCTTGAGGCCATGAAATATGAGATGGGATCCATGTATGAGAACAAAGTTTGGACTTTGGTTGACTTTCCGAATGATCGGCAAGCCATTGAGAATAAATGGATCTTCAAGAAGAAGACTGACGCTGACGGTAATGTTACTGTCTGCAAAGCTCGACTTGTTGCAAAAGGTTTTCGACAAGTTCAAGGAGTTGACTACGATGAGACCTTCTCACCGTAGCGATGCTTAAGTCTGTCTGAATCATGTTAGCAATTGTCGCATTTTATGATTATGAAATTTGGCAAATGGATGTAAAGACTGCATTCCTGAATGGATTTCTGGAAGAAGAGTTGTATATGATGCAACCTGAAGGTTTTATCGATCCAAAGGGAGCTAACAAAGTGTGCAAGCTCCAACGATCCATCTATGGACTGGTGCAAGCATCACGGAGTTGTAATAAACGTTTTGATAGTGTGATCAAAGCATATGGTTTTATACAGACTTTTGGAGAAGCCTGTATTTACAAGAAAGTGAGTGGGAGCTCTGTAGCATTTCTAATATTATATGTGAATGGCATATTGTTGATTGGAAATGATATAGAATTTCTTGATAGCATAAAAGGACTTGAATAAGAGTTTTTCAATGAAAGACCTCGGTGAGGCTTCTTATATATTGGGCATGAAGATCTATAGAGATAGATCGAGACGCTTAATTGGACTTTCACAAAGCACATACCTTGATGAAGTTTTGAAGAAGTTACAAATGGATCAAGCAAAGAAAGGGTTCTTGCCTGTGTTACAAGGTGTGAAGTTGAGTGAGACTCAATGCCCGACCAATGCAGAAGATAGAGAGAAAATGAAAGATGTTCCCTATGCTTCAGCCATAGGCTCTATCATGTATGCAATGTTTTGTACCAGACCTGATGTGTGCCTTGCTATTAGTTCAGCAGGGAGGTACCAAAGTAATCCAGTAGTGGACCACTGGACAGCGGTCAAGAACATCCTGAAATACCTGAAAAGGACTAAGGATATGTTTCTCGTTTATGGAGGTGACAAGGAGCTTGTCGTAAATGGTTACGTCGATGCAAGCTTTGACACTGATCCGAATGACTCTAAGTCACAAACCGGATACGTGTTTTTATTAAACGGTGGAGCTGTCAGTTGGTGCAGTTCTAAGCAAAGCGTCGTGGCGGGATCTACGTGTGAAGTGGAGTACATAGCTGCTTCGGAAGCAGCAAATGAAGGAGTCTGGATGAAGGAGTTCATATCTGATCTAGGTGTCATACCTAGTACATCGGGTCCAATGAAAATCTTTTGTGACAATACTAGTGCAATTGCCTTGGTAAAGGAATCCAGATTTCACAAAAGAACCAAGCACATCGAAAGACGCTTCAATTCCATCCGCGGTCAAGTCATGGAGGGAGTCATAGATATTTGCAAGATACATATGGGTCTGAATGTTGCAGACACGTTGACTAAGTGTCAGGACCAGATTTTCAGGGTAATAATTTTCCCAGAAAATGGCCCTTGTGCTCACCAGCCCCAGGATTACTGTTAGCTTATGAGACACCAACTTGATACAGAAACTCCAAGCAAAATACAAAATGTGTAGTACAAGGCCATTCTGGCCTATGAGTACAACAAATGGTTTCTAGTGGTTGACGGCAGAAGCAGTTTGTGGTCCATCGGTGTCTATGGGACTCCATTTCCCATAGGAACAACTGACCTAGATAACTCCTATCTTCGTGAGGCTGCTATCACCATTGCGTAGGTTCCGGGGCTATCATCACAACGCTCCTCTCCATGCAAGGAATCTGGCCAAGACAATAGCCAGGGACAAACCAGTGAGTATTTTGAATGTACTCGCAAACATTATGAACACAGGTATAATATGACAATTGACAATCCTGCTCTGAAATATTCTATGATCTCACGTCAGTCACAAAATAAACACCCCTGATGCACGCAAGCAGGTTATTCATATACAACATGAATATGTAATAAGGGAGTAGAGATAGAATGCACCGATCGGGTGTCTGAAGCGACGCCTCGAAAGGATAATAATATAAAGCATGCCTCAGTCGGGCGTCTGAGAGACACCACATAAAGGGCTTATAACGGAAATAAGTAGCAAACATGCCACAGTCGGGCGTCTGTGTGACACCACATAAAGGGCTTATAAAGGAAATAAGTAGCAAACATGCCATAGTCGGGCGTCTGTGCGGCACCACATAAAGGGCTTATAGAGTAAATAAATAACAAGCATGCCATAGTCAGGCGTCTCAGCGACACCACATAAAGGGCTTATAAAATAAATGAATAACAAGCATGCCACAGTCGGGCATCTCCGTGACACCACATAAAGGGCTTATATGAGAGTAGTCACAGTGAATATCCAGGAGGTAGAACCGTCCCAGGGATACTTAGTTATTCAAACAATGTAAATGGTTAGTCCATAATAATATTAATCATAGTCATCATGAGTCACAAGTCATGATCCATGTTCTGGTTTAGCAGCTTTTCCTCCGAAGACCGACACTAAGACCAACACTTGATCCATCCCAGACTGTAGTCCTTAACCATGGACACGGCTATTCGAATAGATATAATCTCTGCAGAGGGTGTACTCTTTACCCACGAATAATGGATTCCTTTACTCCATCGGGACTAATTCTGTCTATGGTCTTTCAATTGAAAACACACCTGACCGCACACACCAGCCAAACTTACCGGTGCCTGGAATCACCCACGACACCCGTTAAGAAAAACTCTAAGTGGGGAGGCTACAACCTCGACTAGCATGGGATCACAAAATTTATAGCGCGCGCAAACTATGGGAGCTACCCCCTCGGCTCCAACCGGAAACACCCATGCCCCCGGACCAGGTGGCATGCCTACCGGATGCAGCCGGTATCTTCCACCATGGCCTCTCTGTACGGTGTGTGCTAGGAAGGGGTTGACAACTTACTGAACCGTACCCTACCTATGGCAGGGACAAGTGGTAGTACGAAACAAGTATGGGGGTTACTGGAACAAGACTCGATCTCTGGTCGACTCAGGAGGTTAAAGCATTTCCTGCATGATAAGCATAAGAAATATATTTCACAACAATCAGACAGAATCACCACTCATCATACCTCACCATGCCTTACCGGACACAACCGTCTCGACGAAGAACTAGAGACAAGCTTGTGTCTACCCAAGACAGAGGCTTTCCCGAATTCCTTCCGGTAGGCATGAAAGGCATACGAGGGTGATTACTATCGCAAACATATCAAATTCCAACAGCACGGAATCATCAATATGCACTCATGAGTATGATCATGTCATCACATAAAATAACGTATACTCCGTGTCAAGGTGGTGTTGTAACCACATCAAACAACACACAACAATATTATGCCAGGGTTCAGAATGCTTGCCTTCAAGAGTATGCAAGTGTGGTGCACTTTTTTGAAAGTTGCCTTCTCTCTCCAAAAATCCTATCTAAGAAAATTTCAAATTAACACATAGTTTCAAAACAGTACAAAAAAGTTGTTTGGAAAATTTTCAAATAAATATGAAAATAAACTAGACAAAATTTGAGAAACAATAGAAAAAGAATCAAATCAATTGGACTTATATTTAAGAAGTTATAGCCAGTCAAAGTTTAGTCAAAATCTATTTTTAATACAAATCAGAAAAAGAAAACGGTTCGACAGCACTTACGTTTTCCTCTAGCGAAGGCGTATTTGGTGGAATACGCTTCCACTTAAAACACGCTTCGGCCGGGCTGGGTCACTGACAGTGGGTCCATCGGGCCCACTGGTCAGGTTTGACCAGTCGCCCGCGCCTCCTTCCTCCTCTATCCGAACGGAGACGGAGCTGCGGCGATCGCCGTCGACGAACGGCGGCTCCCCACGGGATTCTGAGGGCAGGGATGGATCCACTGGTCCAGGGCGGTCCTCCTGGTGGTCGAGCGGGTCACGGGGACAAAGGGGGTCGCCGGCGGCGAGCTCTGCGGTGGACGACGGCTTCGGGAGGATTTGGGGGCTCGAGCTACGGTGGCTCCTGATCGAAGCTGAGAGATTGGGCGGCTCCGCACGGTCGAGGGGAGTTGGATGGTGGCACTGGATGGAGTGGGGAGGCTCTGCTCGCGATGCACGGCACCGGAGCGTGGCGGCGGCTGAACTGGCCGGAGATGGGGAAGAAGGCCTGCCCCCATCGATTGCTGGTTGTGGGAGCTCTAGAGGGATGGCCTGAGGTTGCCTGAAGGTATGGACGGGCTCGGGGGCTCCTTTTATAGGCGGTCGAGGTCGGTTTCGTGGCGGCCGGGGATAAGATCGATGGTGAGCTGCTATTGTGGCCGTAGACGACGTGGCGATGCAGGGGGTGGCTTAGAGGGGCGACTGGATGAGCTCGAGCTGTTCAGGGGTGAGCTGGCGCGCGGCTGTTGCTCGGGCGGCGCCATCCATGGCAGAGGCTGGCGGAGCGGCAGTGGTGGCTTGCGGTGGTGGCGCTGTGGGGTGTCAGGAGGTGGCCAGGGCGGCTCTGCGATGAGGGAGGGGTCGGGGCGCGATGGCTGTGAGCGGGTACGGATCAGAACGGGCGCGGGGAGGCGGCAGTGGGACGCGGCGACTCAGGCGCACGCATGTGCAAAATGCATGCTCTGGCCGCGCCTTGAGCACGCACGCGAGGTGCTCAGCAAAATGCCAATGCCCGCCAGGGGGCTCTAATCCACATGAGGTTTAGCAAGGTGGTGCTATAGACTAAGTTAGAGCCATGAGACATGTTGTTTAGGCAAAGCAAGCAGGTTCAAAATGCAAACTAGGTTTCATGCCAATTCTGTTCATGAACTCAAGGTGTTCGACAGAATGCTATGGTCATCTAGGCATCTCTTGGGGTGGCCAAAAACTCCAGATCATAGTCTCTTTAGATGATAAAGATGGTGGCAAGGTTAGTTTGACAAAAACAAAAACTCCCTAGTGCAAGTTTTTGAGAAAACCAAATCTTGACAGAAAAAATAAAGGCTATTATTTCATGGACCAAACATACTCCAATGGGTCCAATCTCCTGGACTTAAGGGTTTGGTAGGGTGGACTATAAGCAGGAAAAATCTCATGGGCACTAGAGCAAAACGAAATAGGGTTGCAGTAGAAAATACCAAACTAGACCAGAGAGCAAAAGAGGATGATTTGCTCAATTTTTTCAAAGAACTCCAATGGGTTTTTGCATAAAGTTGAATTATATACTCCTACTAACATCTCCCAACTTTGGTGGAATTTATAAAGAAATATTTAGATAGGTTGTAGTGCAAATTACAAACTGGACCAGATTTGAAAACTTGGGGTAGGGCTGAAAATTTCAAAATGACTAAAAGAGATTTTTGCATAAAAGTGATGTGGGAACATCACATGACATCTCCTAATTTTGGTGGGGATTTTAAAGGAGTATTTGAAAGGGTTTTAGTGCAAATGGAACTCTAAAACTTATGTTAAAGGAATAAAGCTCAGGAAAAATAATCGTAGAAATAATTCTACTGATTAAAAGAAATGGTCTTGGAAAGATATACAAGTCCAACAATATTTTTGAAAGGTTTTCACTTGGGGTGAAAACTCCACAATTCAGGAGAAAAGAGTGGTTCTGAGTTAAAAGAAAATCTAGAAAATAAAAATTTAATTTACCAAGGCAAAATTTTAATTAATAAATCATGGTTAAAATTTTGGGGTGCTACAACACTACCCCCCTTAAGAAAAATCTCGTCCTTGATATTTGCTAGGGGTTGTTTTGAAAAAGAATTACTCGTACTACCTCAAGGTAAAATCACAAAAACAACCATCCTACCCATGTAATAAAATGTGGCTGCAGTGAAAGGGCAAATAACTGGTGTAAAACTACAGTGTGGAATACTGGCACTGCGTGGAAAAATCTATAGTTGGGGAAAACGAGAAATTTCTACTTTTGGTTACAGTAAATTTAGAATAGATTTCTAAATTTCTAAAATACGCTGGTCGTACCCGAGAGCACAGTGCTCTCTCTGGCTGGCAGATGGACCCGGGGCCCACTGTCAGTCTCTTCTTCTACCTCTGGCTCTCTCTTCTTCTTCTCTCTCGCGCGCTTTCCCGCGCTTTCTCCACCGGCGACGTCTAGCGCGTAGGGCATCTAGGCCGTACTGCGGTAGTGCGCGGCATGCTAGCTGCCGATGCAGCATGCACTCACCTCGCGGGCCAGTGCGGTATCGGCACTGCTCGCGGATTCGCCTCCGAACACCGGCGATCGAGCGACGAGCGGCGCTGGTGGACTTCGCCCACCGTACACCTATCTCAAGCTATAAAATAACCGAGGTGCTCCTCTCTTCTTACTCACACCTGACCTCACTTCTCCTTCCTTCTCCTCCATTTCTGTTTGCAGGAGCTCGAGATGAGGCTCTGATGGCGGAGGTGATGCCGGACTGGTACATGATCCTGGTGTGCGGAGGGTTGGCGGCATTGCTGGGGTTCTCCGTGCTCTTGTGTGCGATGATCCTCGATGATCGTCGTGATGCTGCCGCTCGAGTGTTAGCTCTCCGCGGTGGTGGTGATCATGAGGACTAAGTGCGGTGTCGGGTGCTAACTACTATCGGTGTGCTGTAGGCAACTTGCACCCGAATAATTACCCACAAATCTCTCCTTCAGAGACTGTGGTGTGCTAGGAGGGTGATTAGTTAGGTGCAACCCGTACGCGTGGATTTGCAATTAGTACACATGGTCGAGTGGTTGTGGTTGTGAGTCTGCCGTCGTGGTGCTGCGTGAATAAAAATCTATGTCGTGAAGAGATATACGCTGCAACAACTCAGGGAAAAATCTCACTTCAGAATTTACCGAGAGTGAAATCAGTTAATAAAATTAACAGCAGTAAAAACTACTCACATTAATTGAAACCAGATATTTAATTCATCGCACAAATTTAGGATACCACGCATACGTTGCAACACATAAATAAATGCTGGGACAACAAACATAGTAGTGATGTCTACAATGAAAACGGTAAATAGACAGGGTCTTGAGAAAACGTCTCTGGCACTGGGGCACACTCTTCTTCTATCGGGGGAAGCGGATTGACTAGTCGATGAATGCGCCTCTCCTGGTTGGGCCTCAGTGGTCTGCCAATAGCTATCTGAGGATTTAAATCAGCGAGGCTCTAGAGATAACCCATTACTCGTTGGGTCAAACGCTCTTGGGCGATGACATACTGGGCAAGGTTGGCCAGCACTGGGTCTCTCTCAATTCATCCACCGGGAAAAGATGCTACTTCTACGGGTGCTGCACGACTCAGAATGTAATAATACCCTCATTCGCTGGCATAGGGCACCGCGAATCGAAGGCGAGCAAGCGCTTCGTACGCAGTAGCTTCTACGGCCATTTGCGGAGTCGGCATAGATTTCCCCACGAAGGAGACTTCCGTTGGGTCTTGGTTTGGGTTTGCGGGGGGGGATGTGCACCACTGCCCAATATTTCGAGGTGGAAGGGGTGATCCTCGATTTGAGCAACTCGTACTAGGGTGGATGGGTAGAACTCACTGTACTGCAAGTAAAATCCCACAATATTTTAACAAACCTACCTGGGGTTGCATCTGGAGTTCTCAGATAAATACTAGGGCTCGGCATGGCAAAGAAATGGATGTGAGAGTTGTGCACGAGGAAAGGGATGCTTGGTAAGGTCACAAGGTGGCCTTTTATATAGCATCTGGGCTGGGACATTTATCGCTGTGATGGGTAACTAGCTTGTCGGTTCTGCTCTATGGGGTCGGGGTCAAAGCCACAGATATACATATCTCACAAAAGTGATGTATTACTGTGGGTGTCCTCGGGGGTGGTTTTTGGTAGCTACGCCCGGAATTAAAAATGCAATCGTACGCCAACATACTTATGCATGGCTATTATTTAAAATAGGGGTGCATAAGCAGATAGTATTTAATTATGGCGATACAAGATCACACAATTACAGGGCGTGGACATATTAAGAATCGGTACTACTCGAGTGACTTAGTCTACCTCATTTATATCTAAGCGGGCATGCCTCGTGGATGCCGAGGCTTCTCCACGGGTTTCACCGTCGGGGTTAGCTGGATGGGGTGAGGAGCTGCAGGGTCGGGGTAGCGATGATGACCATCGCGGGGGTTGTTGGCCACGATCCCGTTGGAGCATGTTCCCAAAAGGCGACTAAGCACTTCTGGGGACACCAAAGCATTTTGGTCGATGGTTGGGGCAGACCACAAGGACTCGATCGGCTGTCTGAACAGCACGACTGGGTTGTCAGTGTCGGGCTCATCTTCTCCTCTTGTTGGGGCTCGGCGAACCAGTTCTCCACGAGCTGCAATCACATCAAGGGTGATTTGATCGAATAGTTCCTCTAGTGCACTTACATAGCGCACCAGATGCAATAATGTAGGATCCTTCTCGTGATCTCTGTTGGCAACCTGGGGTGGCCTACCATACCCATCACGGCTGGGGTAGTAGTAGAACGAGCGACAGTTAACCCTGGGCGACAAGTGCCAGAGTTGAACTATAGCCTCTCGAGCAGCTAGTTGGATGGCTTGTGGCTCGAAGGAAGTTGTCCTTCCGGTAAACCTGTAGGGGCGTTCTGGCGATAGACCCCTACCATAGATGTGCACAGTGGCCCAGAATTGACGGCTCTCACCTCTCATGGGCCCTTGGTATATAACATACTCTGGGGGCTATTCTAATGCAGGCACGGTGGGTGAGGTTTGCTAGCACGGTCACAAAACCTCCAAGGTTGGTTGCTATGGTCTCATTGTGAACAATTGGTCTAAGCATTTTAGCTTGGTTTTGGCATAGAGGCTGTGCTGTGCTGGGTTGAGGCTAGTGTGCCCTTTTTATAAAAAAGGGGATGGAGTCTTCCTTCGCACGCTTGTGAAAGAGACAATTTAGGTGTCGGTCACTGGCGCGTGATCGACAGGCTTAGGCTGATAGGTTGGGCGCCGACTGCCAAAAGGTGTCGGGGTCACTGTGTGGCTATCTTACACAAGAAGCTTGGCCGGGGTTAGGTTAAGGTCTGGTGGGTTGATTTACCTAGGTTTATTAACCTGGCCAAGATAGGATTAGCCAATGGTCAGCCTGGCTTTGATACCAAGGTTGTCAGCACCGGATTTTCAAGGTATTAATTTTCCCAAAAAATGGCCCTTGTGCTCACCAGCCCCAGGATTACTGTTAGCTGATGAGACACCAACTTGATACAGAAACTCCAAGCAAAATACAAAATGTGTAGTACACGGCCATTCTGGCCTATGAGTACAACAAATGGTTTCTAGTGGTTGACGGCGGAAGCGGTTTGTGGTCCATCAGTGTCTATGGGACTCCATTTCCCACAGGAACAGCTGACCTAGATAACTTCTATCTTCGCGAGGCTGCTATCACCATTGCGTAAGTTCCGGGGCTGTCATCACAACGCTCCTCTCCATGCAAGGCATCTGGCCAAGACAATAGCCAGGGACAAGCCATACTTTGAATGTACCCGCAAACATTATGAACACAGGTATAATATAACAATTGACAATCCTGCTCTAAAATATTATATGATCTCACGTCAGTCACAAAATAAACACCCCTGATGCACGCAAGAAGGTTATTCATATACAACATGAATATGTAATAAGGGAGTAGAGATAGAATGCACCGATCGGGTGTCTGAAGCGACGCCTCGAAAGGATAATAATATAAAGCATGCCTCAGTCGGGCATCTAAGCGACACCACATAAAGGGCTTATAATGGAAATAAGTAGCAAACATGCCACAGTCAGGCGTCTGTGTGACACCACATAAAGGGCTTATAAAGGAAATAAGTAGCAAACATGCCACAGTCGGGCATCTGTGAGGCACCACATAAAGGGCTTATAGAGTAAGTAAATAACAAGCATGCCACAGTCGGGCGTCTCAGCGACACCACATAAAGGGCTTATAAAATAAATGAATAACAAGCATGCCACAGTCAGGCGTCTCCGCGACACCACATAAAGGGCCTATTTGAGAGTAGTCATAGTGAATATCCAGGAGGTAGAACCGTCCTAGGGATACCCAGTAATTCAAACAATGTAAATGGTTAGTCCATAATAATATTAATCATAGTCATCATGAGTCACAAGTCATGATCCATGTTCTGGTTTAGCAGCTTTTCCTCCGAAGACCGACACTTGACCCATCCCAGACTGTAGTCCTTAACCATGGACACGGCTATTCGAATAAATATAATCTCTGCAGAGGGTGTACTCCTTACCCACGAGTAACGGATTCCTTTAGTCCATTGGGACTAATTCCATCTATGGTCTTTTAATTGAAAACACACCTGACCACACACACCAGCCAAACTTACCGGTGCCTGGAATCACCCACGACACCCGTTAAGCAAAACTCTAAGTGGGGAGGCTACAACCTCGACTAGCATGGGATCACAAAATTTATAACGCGCACAAACTAGGGGAGCTACCCCCTCGGCTCCAACCAGAAACACCCATGCCCCCGGACCAGGTGGCATGCCTACCGGATGCAGCCGGTATCTTCCACCATGGCCTCTATGTACGGTGTGTGCTAGGAAGGGGTTGAAAACTTACTGAACCGTACCCTACCTATGGCAGGGACAAGTGGTAGTACGAAACAAGTATGGGGGTTACTGGAACAAGAATCGATCTCTGGTCGACTCAGGAGGTTAAAGCATTTCCTGCATGATAAGCATAAGAAATATATTTCACACCAATCAGATAGAATCACCAATCATCATACCTCACCATGCCTTACCGGACACAACCGTCTCGACGAAGAACTAGAGACAAGCTTGTGTCTACCCAAGACAGAGGCTTTCCCGGATTACTTCCGGTAGGCATGAAAGGCATACGAGGGTGATTACTATCACAAACATATCAAATTCCAACAACACAGAATCATCAATATGCACTCATGAGTATGATCATGTCATCACATAAAATAATGAATACTTCGTGTCAAGGTGGTGTTGTAACCGCATCAAACAACACACAACAATATTATGCCAGGGTTCAGAATGCTTGCCTTCAAGAGTATGCAAGTGTGGTGCACTTTTTTGAAAGTTGCCTTCTCTCTCCAAAAATCCTATTTAAGAAAATTTCAAATTAACACATAGTTTCAAAACAGTACAAAAAAGTTGTTTGGAAAATTTTCAAATAAATATGAAAATAAACTAGACAAAATTTGAGAAACAACAGAAAAAGAATCAAATCAATTGGACTTATATTTAAAAGTTATAGCCAGTCAAAGTTTAGTCAAAATCTGTTTTTAATAAAAATCAAAAAAAGAAAACGGTTCGGCAGCACTTACGTTTTCCTCTAGCGAAGGTGTATTTGGTGGAATACGCTTCCACTTAAAACACGCTTCGGCTGGGTTGGGTCACTGACAGTGGGTCCATCGGGCCCACTGGTCAGGTTTGACTAGTCGCCCGCGCCTCCTTCCTCCTCTGTCCGAGCAGAGACGGAGCTCCGGCGATCGCTGTCGATGAACGGCGGCTCCCCACGGGATTCCGAGGGCAGGGATGGATCCACTGGTCCAGGGCGGTCCTCCTGGTGGTCGAGAGGGTCGCGGGGACAAAGGGGGTCACCGGCGGCGAGCTCTGCGGCGGACGGCGGCTTCGGGAGGATTTGGGGGCTCGAGCTATGGTGACTCCCGATCGAAGCTGAGAGATTGGGCAGCTCTGCATGTAAGTGCATCTAGTGCCCCTTAGTGATTTTGGTGTATTGAAGACTTATAGGTTAAGGGACTAATGCGTTTGTGAGTGTACACTGGCCTATAAGTCTATGAGGAGTTTGATATTTACAGGAAAAGTCGACCCCTAAAAATAAATATCTTCGACTGAAGATTTTGATATTTCTGAAGACTTCCATGAAGATTTTTAAAGTGAAGAAATTGGTGTGTCCGTGAAGACTTGATATTCATGCGAGGAATATGAAGCTTGAAGACTTTCATTTTCATAGTTTTGTTTTTTCTCTTTCTTGAGTCATAGGAAACACCGTACTGTTAAAGGGGGTCGAGGAAATACTAAGGAAAAATTTCCATGTGATTCTCAACTCAAAATCCTACACCTACCAATCCCTTCGAGTGAAGCCATTGGAAATCTCATACAGTTCAGTCAATTTCTTCAGTGACAGAGACGAAGTTCTTCTGGTCTCTGAGGAATTTTTCCTGACTGAGGAGTTAGGAATTCACCAGTGCGGATTGCCTACACAGTGAGGAACATGATAGCCCTAAGGATTTTGCTACTCAAAATTCCGACCGTTGATGTGCTATGCGCCAGCTGTCCCAAAATATCTATCCACCTAACGGTCATATCATTGAAGGGCATTTATGTCTTATCATGTCAGGCTGCTCCCTCGGCTATAAATAGCCGCCCCCTACAACCACTAGCTGGTTGGCTGCTCTGAGAGAAACTGACACTTGTCATTTGAGAGCAACCCATCCTCTGAGGACTTTGAGCGAAAATCATCAAGTGAGGAAAAACCAAAAACCCAAAACCCAAACACCTACAAACCCCAAGTGATTGAGCATCACTGAAGAGATTGATCATGCATGGATCCGACGCTTGTTACCTTTGAAGACTGTGCTTCGTCCAAACGGTTAGGCGTCATGGTCTAGAGCATCCAAGAGGAATTGTGGATCGCCTAGTGACCAAGTTTGTGAAGGTTTGGAAGTTGCCGGAAGACTTACCATGAGTAATTGGACGAGGTCTGTGTGACCTTAGTTCAAGGAGAATACAGTGAGGACTGGGTGTCCTGAGCTGCGTGTTCAGGACTGGGTGTCCGGGACTGTGTGTCCTCGAGTTTAAATACTCAGCCGCTCCAACCAGACGTACAACTGAGACAGCAGTTGGAACTGGTCTACCAAATCATTGTCTTCACCAAGCTTACTGGTTCTATTTCCTCAACTCTTTCATTTCCTCATAACTGTGTTGTGTGCTTGTTCATATCTGTGTTTGAAGACTTTCATTGAAGACTTTCTCAATTTCCTCAGTTCAATTTCTTCAGTCTGTTTGTCTTCATCTTGTGTTATCCCGTGATTACGTTTCCTATACTCTGTGCCTGTCTTCATTTCATCATGATGACTATGCTTGTATTCTGTTATGTTTGCTTTTGAGTACTTATTCCGCCGCTATTAGTTCTTCGCTAAGGAATTTCCTCACCGGCAAATTCCTTAGTGAAGAATTTCATAAAAATCGCCTATTCACCCCCCTCTAGTCGATATAACGCCCTTTCTATTGGTATCAGAGCCAGGTACTCCCTTGTTCTATGTCATTTTGGTTTAACCGCCTGGAGTTTTAGTTATGTCGACCGCAGGTATGATCAAGGTCTCTGCTGGGTGTCCTACCTCCGATGGGACGGACTACCCCTGCTGGAAGAATAAGATGCGAATGCATCTTGAAGCAATTGATAACGATCTCTGGTATGTTGTGGAAAATGGTGTTCCCTCAGTCACACCTTCTCTGAATGCTGCTGATGTGAAGAGATTCAAGCAACTCGACTCTCAAGCGAAGAATATCATATGTGGCCATCTGAGCAAAGGAAAGTATGGCAAAGTGAGTGCTTTGGAGACAGTGAAGCTTATCTGGGACAGGTTGTCCAAAGTGAATGAAGGAGTCTCAACTCAGCGTGACTCTCGAGTTGATGTTCTTCGCAATCTCTTCAACCGCTTCAAAAGACTCGACAATGAAAATGTTCAACAAACCTTTGATCACCTCACTGACATCTCAAATGAGCTTCAAGCACTTGGTGCCACTGACATCACCGACCATGAGGTGGTGAAGAAATTACTGAGATCGCTTGATTCCTCATTTGACACTCTGGCGTTGATGATACAAGAACGTGCTGATTACAAGTCACTTGATCCCGCTGATATTCTCGAGAGGCTAAATACTCATGAGTTCCAACTTGCTGAAAAGAGAGATCTCTATGGTTCAAGCTATGGCAGATCACGTGCACTAAAGGCCAAGGCAGTATCTGAGTCCGAAGATGAAGACTCTGATAGCAGCCTTGGTGATCCTAAAGAACTGAGCCATGATTTAGCTCTGCTCGTGAAGAAGTTCCAAAAGTTCTCAAGGCGTGGTCACTTTGGAAGACCCTCAAGGAGCAATGATTCCTCATCAAGTGACTACAAGAGGAGGCTCTGCCACAAATGCAAGAAGCCTGGACTTTACATTCAAGACTGTCCTCAATGGGAAAAGGAATCAAATAAGAAGAAATACAAGGATTATAGTTCTGATGATGCGAAGAAAAAGAAGAAATCCTCAAAATCCTCATCATCAAAATCCTCAAAGCCTTCATATCACAAGAAGAGCAGCTCCAAGAAGGCCAGGGCATTCATTGGCAAGGAAATGGACTCTGAGGCTGAATCTGAAGAAAATGAGGAAGAGGAGTCATCTGAGGAGTCCGAATCCGGAGTGGCGAGCCTAGCTCTCGCTACTGCATTATTCAGCAAGTCTATCTTCAACACTGAAGAAAATAACCTCACCAACAAAGCTAATGAAGGGGATGATGACTACGCTCCCACCTACTGCTTCATGGCAAAGGGTGCCAAGGTACTCAAATATACCTCATCTGAATCAAGTGAGAATGAATCTGATGAAAATCTTAAGCCCAGCTATTCTAAACTTGCTAAGATTGCTGTAAAACAACAAAGGGCTTTAGAAAAGGTTCAAAACATGCTAGACAAAAGTGATGATATGTTGGGTGAAGAAATGGATCGCACTAAAGCCCTGACTGAAAATCTTCAGAGATTTCAGACTAGGTTTGACAATCTTCAAAGTCATCATAACACTCTCTTATCCGATCATGAGAAGCTTTCTTATGAATTTCTTCAAAGAAAGCAAGACCTTGAGAAGCTAAGAGTGAGTTATGAAGATCTTCAGAAGGAGCGCAATTCATTACTTGCTCAACAAATCAGCGCTTCTCAGGAAGAATTTGTTCCTCCATGCTTGAAGTGCATTGAACGTGAATCTGCTAAATCTTCACCTGAATGTTCAAATGCTGCTAATGTTTCAAATTCTTCACATGCCTATGCTATCATTAATTCCTCATCTGAGGACATTGCTAGTATCACTAACGATGCAGGGCTGAAGGAATTGTACACGACAGGCATGTACAAAAGCCTCAAAGGGCATCAGGCTCTTTGTGATGTGCTTAAAAAGCATATCCTCAATAGGAACCCTAGGAAAGAGGGTATCGCCTTTGAGAGGAAACTCAATGCTGATGGTACATATTGGAAGCCTGAGCAGTACCCCAAAACTACATGGGTTGCTGCAAAGGGACCTCCAGTTGATCCATCTGACTTATCTGGATTTGCATGTGAATCTCCTCATTCTGATGATGAGTCAATTGACTCCAACTATAAACTATTCAAAAATCATAATGGTGAAGTATTTGCTAGATATATTGGCACTAACTGCAGGGACGGCTCCCCGATGAAGAAAATCTGGGTTCCCAAAAGATGCCTTGAAAATCTTCAGGTGAATGTCATCATGACGCCACCTGTGAAGAATAGGAACCCCAGATCAAATTCTTCATATGGACCAAATTCTTCATATGGATTCAAGTCCTCATATGGACCAAATTCCTCATATGGATCAAAGTCCTCACATGAACATCATCGTGCTAACCCGTCTGTTTCACAGGGAAGATCTAAGGATTATGGATATGTGCATTATTCTTCAAATCATTATGTCCATAAGTCCTCGAAGAATTTCTCTGCATACTCTTATGCTTACTCTAACCCCTCTTATGTGAAACGAAATGGACTGGCTTCTATGCCATCCTTCTCGTATGGAGCTCGCAGAATGATGAACTCTTTGCCACCCCTTCAGATGTGGGTGGTGAAGAAAAAGAACTAATCTCTTCTGCAGGGTCAGGTCTCCAGACGCACATAATCGTTTGAAGAATTTGCTGGAGATCTGAGCATGCCTGATAGGACACAGGCTAATCATGAAGAAATGAACTTTCATTTCTCACGTCCTCATATTGCTTTATCAGTTCTTTTACTTGATGAAATTGATCTGATGAATTGATGTCATATTCTTCACTGATGAAGTATATGAGTTTGTAAGCTGCACTAATTCGTCTGCAGGATGATCAACCCAAAGCCACTGAGTGGGTCCTCGATAGTGGATGTACAAACCACATGACTGGTGACAAGAATCTATTGATGGATGCTCCGTTATCTCCGTCACATCTGAAGCATATCATCTTTGCTGACAAAGGCAAAAGTCAGGTATTGGGTCTAGGTAAGGTTGCGATTACAAAGGATCGACACATGGACAAAGTCATGCTTGTTGAGTCCTTAGGATACAACCTTATGTCTGTCTCAATGCTTTGTGATCTTGATATGGTTGTTGTCTTTGGAAAGTACCGTTGTGTTGTGGTTATGGAAGCTGACAATTCCAAAGTCTTCGAAGGCTTTAGGAGAGGAGACCTGTATATTGTTGATTTCTCTACAGGACCACAACCAGCTGTGTGCTTACTTGCAAAAGCTTCAGAAGGCTGGCTCTGGCATCGACGACTTGGTCATGCAGGCATGAGGAATTTGCACACGCTTGCGAAGAAGAAGCATGTCATTAGCATCGAGAATGTCAAATTCCTCTAGGATCACCTATGTAGAGCTTGTGAAGCTGGGAAGATGACGAAGGCCAAGCATCCAGCAAAGACTATCATGACCACCACTCGCCCATTTGTATTGCTTCACATGGATCTCTTTGGTCCTAATCGTTATTCTGCTATTTCAAATGAAGCATCTCAATATGGCTTTTGTTATTGTTGATGATTATTCTCTCTACACATGGGTACACCTTGTTACTTACAAACATGAAGTGCAGGAAGTCTTCAAACGATTTTCCTCGAGGGCTTCAACCAACTTTGGTGTGAAGATCAAGCACATCAGAAGTGACAATGGCACTAAGTTCAAGAATTCTGGTCTCGATGACTATCTTGATGAACTTGGTATTACTCATGAGTTATCTGCTCCTTACACACCTCAGCAGAATGGCGTCATGGAGCGCAAGAACAGGACTCTTGCTGAGATGGCTCGCACTATGCTTGATGAATACAAAACGCCTCATCGTTTCTGGACTGAGGCAATTGGTACTGCGTGCCACATCATCAACAGAGTATATCTTCACAAATTCTTCAAAAAGACTGCCTATGAACTCCTCACTGATAAGAAACCCAATGTAAGTTATTTCAAAGTCTTCGGTGCTAAATGTTGGATTAGAGATCCTCATCACAACTCAAAATTTGCACCGAAAGCACATGAAGGTTTTATGCTTGGTTACGGTAAGGACTCGCACACCTACAGAGTCTTCAACAACGTTCTTCACAAAGTTGTTGAAACTGTAGATGTGCGGTTCGATGAAACTAATGGCTCGCAAAGAGAGCACCTACCTACTGTGATAGATGAACCAGCACCTGAGGAAACTATCAAGTTCAAGGCTACTGAGGATGTCATTCCTACTGAAGAATCTACTGAAGAATTCATTCCAGAACATGAAGAATGTCGGGCTAATGCACCTGAAGAAAATGCTGAACAAGGTGCTGAAGAAAACGCTGATCAAATTCTTCAACGACAACCAGCTCATCCTCGCATTGCAAAAGAAGTGCAAGTTGAAAAGATCATCAATGACATCAAAGCACCAGGTCCTCTCACACGCTCAAAAGCTTCACATTTTTCTAACTTTTGTGGGCACTATGCTTTTGTCTCTATTACAGAGCCCACTAAGGAAGATGAAGCATTTCTGGAGCCTGAGTGGATTCAGGCCATGCAAGAAGAATTACATCAGTTCGAGCTTAACAATGTCTGGGAACTGGTCAAACGTCCAGATCCTCGCAAGCACAATATCATCGGCACAAAGTGGATCTACCGCAACAAGCAAGATGAAAATGGCCTTGTGGTGAGGAATAAGGCACGGCTTGTAGCTCAAGGCTACACACAGGTTGAAGGAATTGATTTCGATGAAACTTTTGCACCTGTTGCTAGACTTGAGGCTATTCGCATATTACTTGCTTATGCTAACCATCATGATATCACTTTATATCAAATGGATGTGAAAAGTGCATTCCTCAATGGTAAGCTTGAGGAAGAAGTATGTGTTGCTCAACCCCTAGGTTTTGAAGATCCACAGAATCCTGACAAAGTCTGCAGACTCAACAAGGCCCTCTATGGCCTCAAGCAGGCCCCACGGGCTTGGTATGATACCTTGAAGGAACTCTTCATGAAGAAAGGCTTCAAACCCGGATGGGAGAGTTGAAATTCTTCTTAGGTCTTCAAATTCGTCAACAACGCAATGGCATATTCATATCTCAGGAGAAATACCTCAAGGATGTACTGAGGAAATTCGGCATGCAAGATTGCAAAGGCGTCAAAATTCCTATGCTCACAAATGGCCATCTGTGCACTGATGAAAATGGTATTGACTTCGGTCATAAGGTATACCGCTCCATGATAGGTTCCTTATTGTACTTATGTGCATCTAGGCCAGATATAATGCTTAGTGTTTGCATGTGTGCCCAATTTCAAGCTACACCGAAGGAATCACACCATAAGGTTGTGAAGCATATTCTTCGATATCTAGTTCACACACCAACACTTGGATTATGGTACCCCAAGGGCTCGGCCTTTGATCTCATTGGATATTCTGACTCTGACTATGCTGGTGATCATGTGGACCGCAAGTCAACATCTGGTACATGTCATTTCCTCGGACGATCTTTGGTCTGTTGGTCCTCGAAGAAACAGAACTGCGTATCACTATCTACTGCTGAAGCTGAGTACATTGCCACTGGTTCTTGCTATGCCCAATTGCTATGGATGAAGCAAACTATAACACCCCGGATGTAACTTTCCATATTTGTATCCAACTCTTGCCGTTTCCGGTGTTAAGTTATATTTATTTTTCGGGTTCGGGTCTTGGTCTCCGTGTGTTGTTTTTCTTTTCTGTGCATCTCTTATCATGTCATCACGTGCATTGCATTTGCATACATGTTCATCTCATGCATTCGAGCATTTTCCCCGTTGTCCGTTTTGCATTCCGGCGCTTCGTTCTCCTCCGGTGGCCATTTCTAGCTTTCTTTCGTGTGTGGGGATTAAACATTTCCGGATTGGACCGAGACTTGTCATGCGGCCTTGGTTTACTACCGGTAGACCGCCTGTCAAGTTTCGGGTCATTTGGACTTCGTTTGATACTCCAACGGTTAACCGAGGGACCGAAAAGGCCTTGTGTGTGTTGCAGCCCAACACCCCCCAAATTTGGCCCAAAACCCTCCAAACTCTGCTCCATGTCCTAGAGCGTTCGATCACGATCGCGTGGGCGAAAACCGCACCTCATTTGGACTCTCCTAGCTCCACTTATGCCTATATATACCCCCTCCAATTTCGGATCTCGTCTTCCTCCTCGAACCCTAGTTCTAAAAAAAAACATCTCCGCGCCGAGCCGGACACGTCCGACCCGGCCGGACACCGCCGCCGCCCTCTCCCGAGCTGCCACGTGGCAGGCGCCGCCTCCCACCGCCGCCAGCCCGCGGAGCCCAAGTCGGGCCCCCGCGCGGCCCGATCCGGCCGCCGCCTCCTACTTCGTTCCCCGCCGCCCTCTCCAGCGCCGGTGGCCGGCGCCGCCGCAGGCCACCACCGCGCCGCCACGGCCGCCTCGCCGCCGCCCGGCCCGGCCGCTCCATGCCGACCCCGCCGCCTGCCGCTGCCACCGCCCGCCGCCCCAGGCCGGCCCGGCCACGCCGCTCGCCGCCGCCTCCCGGCCCCGCCGACCGCCGCCGCCTCCCGGCCGCCTTCTCCACGCCAGCCGCCGGCGAGCGCCGGATCCGGCGAGCTTCGGTGAACAGTGCCGCGCTCAGATCCGATCCACTGCTACAGTAACCCTAGATCGGGGTTGACTTTTGCCCTCTTCGTTAATTTTTTTATGCCTACTTTGACTGCCCGTAACTTTACATCCGTAGCTCCGTTTTGGGCGTATAATATATCAAAATCTTCGTCTCGACATGTACATCATTTAATTCCATTGTATCACTTGAATTTGAGGTCATCTTGTTGCCCAAAATGCTGTTAGAAGGAGGCTTCGTGAGTTAAATTGCAGATCCGTTAGTTCATCATGCACTTTTGTCATTTTTGCCATGTTTAATCCGTGCATGATATGCCTGTGCCCCTTTAGGATGAATTGTTAAGCATTTTGTCTTCTTTACAGAGGTGCCACCCATGCATTTTTAGGATGTGTGTGTTGTCTTGTGCAAGCTTGCGAAGAGAGGTACCTGAGATTGCTGATTTCAGAGACTTAGTGATTTTCACTAAGTCTGGGATATTTTAGTTCGTGATGCTATATGTCCAGCTTGTTTCCTAGTGATCCGTGCCTCTTTTGAGGATGATCAGTAAGGGAGTTTTGATACTTATGTTATGCTCTATCCATCCATGTCTTTGTTTGCATAGGTGGAGTGCTCTAGGTTGACTCAATCGAGTTCAACTTTTGCTTCGTTGTTAATCTGGGCAGATCGTCAACTTGTTTGCGATTTTGCCGATGCTACCGTTAGTGTTCCGTGCATGCTATGCCTTTGTTCTTGCCATGTGTAGCTAGCATATTGTGCCTTCTTGCTGGTTATATGCTTGCCTTGCCATGACTTGCACCGTAGTGATTGCATCGAGCTCGTTTACATGCCTTCGTGAGTTATAATTTCAGCATGTCTCAGTTTTCACGAAGTCTGAAAACTGATTGTGTTCGAGCTATGTTCGTGAGCTCGGTAGAGTATTTTGTGAACCCTTTTGGCCCCAGGTCACTTTGGGTGTTTTGTTAAGCTTGTTGAGTAGCTCCATGACATGTTCTTACTTGTCATGTTCAGGTGATCTATAATGTTGTTTTGCTGCTCCAAAGAGAGCATCGTGATCTGAAATTTCAGGCTAGTGTTAATTTCACTAAGTCTGGAATCTGTTTTGCATTTGCGTTTTTGCCATGCTTGTTTGAACCTCTTATTGGATGAATTTGCCTATGGCTCAATGCTAGTGTTTTGTTAAACATCTTGTGTACATCACTGCCATGCATTTTGTTTTCATGTTTGGTGGCTGTAGCATATTCATTTCGTTGCGTTTAGATGCCTACTTGCTGTAAATCGCAGACCGGTGTCATATCTTAAAACGCTTGCCATTTCCAAACCGTAACTCCGATTCCAATGATCTTTATATCGTTTTCAAGCGATTTCATCCCCTCTATCCAGTCGAACACTTGGTTTTCCAAGTTGAGGCCAGGTTCATGCATTTCCTGTCATATCTTGCATTTTGCATCCCGCATCGCATCCCGCATAGCATATCATCATTTCATCATATTGCTTGGTCTTGCACGTGGTTGATTGTATCCTTGTTGCTTGTTTGTATTGTTAGGTAGAGCCGGGAGACGAGTTCGCTACCGAGGAGCCCGTTGAGTTTGCTTGTGAGGATCCAGTCAGCTTTGACAACTGTGCAGGCAAGATGATCATACCCTCGAAATCACTACTATCTTTGCTATGCTAGTTTGCTCGCTCTTTTGCTTTGCCACTGCTACGATGCCTACCACTTGCTTGTCAGCCTCCCAATTGCATGATTGAACCTCTAACCTACCCTTGTCCTAGCAAACCGTTGATTGGCTATGTTACTGCTTTGCTCAGCCCCTCTTATAGCGTTGCTAGTTGCAGGTGAAGATTGGAGCCGTTCCTATTGGAACATCTTTTATTTGCTTGTTGGGATATCACTATATTGCTATGTTATCTTAATGCATCTATATACTTGGTAAAGGGTGGAAGGCTCGGCCTCTCGCCTAGTGTTTTGTTCCACTCTTGCCGCCCTAGTTTCCGTCATATCGGTGTTATGTTCCCGGATTTTTGCGTTCCTTACGCGGTTGGGTTATAATGGGAACCCCTTGATATTTCGCCTTGATTAAAGTTTTTCCAGCAATGCCCAACCTTGGTTTTACCATTTGCCACCTAGCCTTTTCTTTCCCTTGGGTTCTGCAGACTCAAGGGTCATCTTATTTTAACCCCCCCCCCCCGGGCCAGTGCTCCTCTGAGTGTTGGTCCACCTGTCAGCTACCGGTGACCACCAGGGGCAACTCTGGGCTGGCCTACCCGTACCTAGGACAATCTGAGTGTGCCCTGAGAAAGAGATATGTGCAGCTCCTATCGGGATTTGTCGGCACATTCGGGTGGTGTTGCTGGTTTTGTTTTAACCTGTCGAAGTGTCTTGAATTACCGAGATACCGAGTCTGATCGGAACGTCTTGGGAGGAGGTCTTTTCCTTCGTTGACCGTGAGAGCTTGTCATGGGCTAAGTTGGGACTCCCCTGCAGGGATTGAACTTTCGAAAGCCGTGCCCGCGGTTATGGGCAGATGGGAATTTGTTAATGTCCGGTTGTAGATAACTTAAACCTTAATTAATTAAAACGAATCAACTGCGTGTGTTGCCGTGATGGCCTCTTCTCGGCGGAGTCCGGGAAGTGGACACGGTGTTGGAGTTATGCTTGCGCAGGTTGTTCCTCTAGTTTCTCGCTCGCGCCTTGCCTCCTCTTCTCGCTCTCTTTTGCGGATAAGTTAGCCACCACATATGCTAGTCGCTTGCTGCAGCTCCACATACTTGCCTTATCCTTCCTATAAGCTTAAATAGTTTTGATCGCGAGGGTGCGAGATTGCTGAGTCCCTGTGGCTCACAGATACTATAATTCCAGATGCAAGTCCAGGTGATTCCGCTCCAGGTGATGAGTACGAGCTCAAGTGGGAGTTCGACGAAGACTCTCAGCGTTATTATGTTTCCTTTCCCGACGATCAGTAGTGGTGCCTAGTTGGGGTTATCGATTCAGGGCCTTGTCGCATGTTGGGTTCTTTTCCATTTTGGCGCCGTAGTCGGGCCATGAGTGTTTGCTTGATGGATGTTATTTATGTACTTTGATGTGACGTGGCGAGTGTAAGCCAACTATGTACCTCCCCTTTATTTTATTTATGTACATGGGATGTGTGATGATTTCCTGACTTGCGACATTGCTTTCAATGCGGTTATGCCTCTAAGTCGTGCCTCGACACGTGGGAGATATAGCCGCATCGAGGGCGTTACAAGTTGGTATCAGAGCCTTCCCCGACCTTAGGAGCCCCATTGCTTGATCGTTTTTAGAAGCCGAGTTATGTCTAGAAAAAAAATGTTTTGAGTCACTTAGGAATTATATATCGGAGAGTTAGGAATTCTTTTTACTTCCCAGTCTCCTCATCACTCTGGTAAGGCATCCTGACGTAGAGTTTTGACTCTTCTCTTCTCAAATTTCACTAAAAAAAAATTTTAGGATCACGCGAGTATCTTGGTTTTGTTCCGATGGTTTTGTGACGAGAACATTGTTCTTGGTGCCTCCTGTCTTTAGGGGTTGTGGCAGTGTCCCGGGGAGTTGAGCTCCGAGGTGTTGTCGTCACAATTTTATCGTTGCAATTCTGGTATACTTGAGATATGTGCGCGACATCGAAAATCTCCTTTATGCAGTTCGTTGGTGAGATAACCTCGACGCCACCCAGTACTGGGGCGGGAGTTCGGGAGTATCGCCATAACTTGTATAACGGATGCTTTTCGAAGGTTGAGATAGATGGTTTCCGAAGATTTCTTAGTTATGTGTTGAAGGATGGATACAGCTGGATGTAGGATTTGCTAGCTTGGGTGAGATATTATGCTTCCCCTGTATCCCCAACACATGATTGCATAACCGGGAAAATTTCGGGAATTTCATAGGTGGGAATTCAAGTAGCCTTAGGATATCTTTCCGACAGATGTATGATATGAAATTGGGGTTCGACGTCTAGTGGTTCGCCTATTCACGGTCGATTTTACAGTGGTCTCGTTGTGTCTTAAAGAGTCCTTGGCTATGCTGACTCGGGGACGCTTCGTATGTCATGTGCACTGCCTTGTACATGATGGTGCTGTACGATCGAGCCCGTGTAGGTCCCACCACGAAAAACTTCGGACGAAATTTCTATCATGTATTGTTCCGGCTTATTCCGCAAGCCAACCCTTGGTTTTATTTCGAGTTGTGGCATTCGTTTTGCTTCGACGTCATATGTTGATTCCATTCCTCGTTGTTGTACCCCTTCTACCTGATTCTTCGTGGCTTCGCAATTTAGGAATATGTGACCACTTCAAGAGAAATGCATTCATTCATTTTGTTCGGATGTGAAGATTATATGTTGCAATTTTCATTCCGTTGGACTCAGCTTCAATATTTATCTGTCATGTGCTAATGGTGGTCAACCTCTTCAGGATGGCTCCTCCAACGCGCACGACTCCGAATCCTGATCCGCCGCCACCTCCACCTCCTCCAGAGGCATGGCAAGCTGTGATGGCCGCAACCAATGCAAACACTCAGCTGATCATGCAAATTCTCCAAGAGCGCAATCAAGGCAGTCAAGGGAATCAAGGCAGCAATCAGGGTCACTTTGCTACACTCAACCAGTTCCTTGCTAACGGGCCAAAGACTTTCAGTAATTGTGTTGAGGCAACCGATGCTGATGATTGGCTTGTGGATCTGTGTAAGCATTTCGAGTGCAGCAACGTCAGGCCTGAAGATTTCGTCAAGTTCGCTTCTTTCCAACTCAAAGATCAGGCTGCAGAGTGGTTCCAGCAGTACAAAGATTCCAGAGGTGGACGTTTGATCACTTGGGATGATTTCCGTCAAGATTTCCGCGCTCATCACATTCCGCAGAGCATGGTTGAAAGCAAGCGTGAGGAATTCCGCAATCTGAAGCAAGGCTCTTTGTCTGTCTATGACTACAACAAATTGTTCCAGAAGCTTGCCCGTTTTGCCAAGCAGGATGTTCCTGATGAGAAGAGCATGATCTATCAGTTCAGGGGTGGTCTTCGTGAGGAAATTCAGCTCGCTCTTGTCCTCTTTGAGCCGTTGAGATACGATGAGTTCTACAACATGGCACTGAAGCAAGAGGCTGCTCAGTTGAGGTGTGATGCTTCCAGGAAGCGAGTCAGAGATGTTACTCCTTCTTCCTCTACTCAAGTGGCCAAGCAGCAGAAGTATTGGCTTCCTCCTCCTCCGTTCCGTCAGCCGTATCAGCAGAAGAGCAAAGGTGGCAGTGGTTCTTCCCACCCACCCAACCCAGGCTTTCAGAACAAGACTTCGTCTCAAGCTCCAAAACCGAGTGCTCCGTATCACCGTCCGCTTTCAGAGGTCACGTGCAACAAGTGCCAACAGAAGGGTCACTATGCCAACAAGTGTTTCAACCAGAGGCGTCTTCCTCCTCCTCCGCCTGTGAGATCGGCAAGTACAGCTATGGTCAAGCATAACCCTAAGCACGCCAAGGTCAATTTGATGAATGCAGCTCAGGCAGAGGACTCGTCAGATGTGATCATGGGTAACCTTCCTGTTAATGATATTCCTGCAAAAGTTCTTTTTGACACTGGTGCATCTCATTGCTTCATCTCGATACCGTTTACTAATAGGCATGAATTGGTTTCACAAGTCTTGCCTAGTCCTTTAGCACTTGTCTCTCCCGGCAAGCGCATGCAGGCTAACTCCATCGTTCCGGATGTTTCTATCACGATGGGCGAGTTCAAGTTTCTTGCTTCTCCTATGGTTCTCGGTGACTCGGATATTGATCTTATTCTCGGGATGGACTGGCTCTCTAAGCATAAAGCTCAGCTTGATTGTGCAGCCAGGCAGATTCAACTGACTCATTCGTCTGAGGATGTCATTGTCTTTGCCGCTCGGGATAATACCATCCGGTTGTTTTCTCTCAATGAGAAGGGTGAATTGGATGCCATCTCTCAAATTCCTGTCATTTGCGAATATCAAGACGTTTTTCCAGAAGAACTCCCAGGGATGCCTCCAAACCGGCCGGTTGAATTTGTTATTGAACTTGAGCCCGGTACGGAACCTGTATGCAAACGTCCCTACAAGCTCGGCCCCGAAGAGCTGAAGGAGTTGAAGAAACCCTAGCGCCGCCACTACTTCATCACCGCCGGTGAGGAAGAGCTTCACTGCCTCGACCTCGTCGTCGACGGACTCGCGCCGACCGTGGAAATCTTCACTCCGCCACCGCCGTAGCCGTCTTCCTCCACCAAGTTAGGGCGTGGAAGATCTGCACCGACGAACTTCACATCTCCTCACTCCAGTTCGTCATGTTCTTTGTCTAGGGTAATTAAAAGTTACTTTTATTACCCTCGTTGATTCGAATGATTATCTTCAAAATCTTCAAAGGTGTTTTTCTTCATAGATTCACACACTAAAACACCTCACATATTATCCGTTCTTGATTCATTTCTCTAAGCCATGATTTTCTTCAAGATTCCTCAAATGTGTAAATTTTTAATCTACACATCTCTGGAACCTAATACAAAGAACGCTTAGTGAAATTCTTCAAGACTCATCTGGTCAAATTCCTCAAACTTTTTCTTTTTACAAAACCTTCTGAGAACGCATATGACCTCTCCAAATTCCTCGCAACTTACTCTGTTCACAGGTACTCATGTTAGCTGCTGAATCACTAGCTTCTCATCAACTTAACTCATTTGCAGCGTTCCTCGAAGAAAAGTTGCATTCTTCTTTAGAGAATTCAATTGTTCAAATTCATCTTTTTACAAAACCTTCTGAGAACGCATATGACCTCTCCAAATTCCTCGCAACTTACTCTGTTCACAGGTACTCATGTTAGCTGCTGAATCACTAGGTTCTCATCAACTTAACTCATTTGCAGCGTTCCTCGAAGAAAAGTTGCATTCTTCTTTAGAGAATTCAATTGTTCAAATTCATCAACTGAATAAAATGGTTGATGGTAAAAGGCCACAGAAAGGAGGAAAGAAGCCAGAGGTCATGACTGCCTTTGAAATCCCTGAGGACATATACAAAGATTACTACACCCCTGATGAGGCCACTCATGGCAAGGAAACCAAGAATGAGCGTAAGGTGCGCATACAGAGGATAGAAAGGAGATGGGCAAGAGAGTGGAGGGAGTACAGATATGTCACTCCTAAGTACATGAAGAAATTCGCACTCAATCCTCCATGCCCAAGTGCTCCATTGGCACCTGGCCAAATCGCTGATCCCACCAGCCTCAAGCGCGGTGAGGACTATCCTAATGAATGGGCCAAGCGCCAAGACAAGCTGGCTAAGCAAGCCAGAGAAGCAGTGAGGAAATTTAATAAAGACTCTGCTGAGGCCTTTGCTGTCAAGCCAAAGAAGGCTATGTCAAAGAAGCATGCGCGCAAGCCAAGTGCTTCACCAACAATGCCCTCAAGGCCAAGTTCCTCAGCAATGCCCTCACGGCCAGAATCCTCAAAGCCCTCACGGCAAATTCCTCATGCTTCTCATGTTCCTCCAAAGTCCTCAGCTCCTCCGCCAAAGCCTTCAGCTGTTCCGACTAAATCCTCAGCACCTGTGCATCTCACCTCGTGCCAAAGGACTGCTGGCATCTCCATTGCCTCAAGTGTCTCAGCTAGTTCCTCACCTGCACCAAGTTCCTCAGCTGGCCCCTCACTACTGAAGACAAAGGCCACTGCTGGACGAGGTCCTCGCCCAAGTCCTCAAAAGAAGCAAGTCGCTTTCCAAGTGCCGTCTGATGAAGACGAAGCTGATGATGATGAACTTGCAGAAATCATCAGAGACAGGCAAGTCAGGGCCACTAGAGCCAAAGGATCAGAGGTGCCACTGCTTTTGGATCCCGAGCTGATCCTCGACTACATTAATGATTGGCACAAGGACCCCAACACTCCCTTGCCTGACTTCAAGCTGACTCCTGGCCAGAGTCACATGTTGACCCACTTCATTCAAGAAGAAAAGTGGAAATTTGAGAAGGCCAGGCAGATCAAGAAAGCGCACTACGAGAAAGAGCGCTATCTGAAGAAAAATGTTGTCTCTATGACAACTGAAGAACTTGTCACTATTCAGAATGAGATTAAGAAACTCAGTGATGACTTTGACGCATATCGCGCTGATTGGCTTGGAGCCAAGGTCCGTTTTGTGAAACTTGCGGATAACTTCACTTCCAATGTTGCAGCCCCAACGCAACAGGAAATTCCTCAGGCTGAAGCATCTGCTTAGCCTACTAAAGAAAATGCCGGCACCGCTGATGACAATCAGGCTGCTGAAGATAATGTGAGTTCCAGGGCTGATGACTGCATTCCAGCCGCTGAAGAAATTGCCTGGGCACCCACTAGGGGTGTGCCTGAAGAAACTGAAGAACTCGGGGCAACTACATCAGTTGTGCCTGAAGAAAATCAACCAGATTCCTTAGCTGCTCCTGCACCAACTTCATCTCCAATCCTTCCATCTGCATCAGATGTGAAGAAGACTAAGGTTGTAGAGTGTGCTGCAGTGAAGAAAAGGAAAGCATCAGTTGCTTCAGATTCTTCAGCTCCGAAGAAAATGAAGCCTATGACAAGTTCATTTGCAAATCCAATTGATGTTGTTCCCATCTCAACCAGGCCATCAAAGGACCTTGTTCCTTCTGATGAAGAATATGTGATTCCCAGCGGATCTGATGAAGAAACTCCTTCTGCTGCTTTGTCTGAACCGTTGGATGAAGAAATTGAAGTGGATGCAATCCTTTCAACACCTATCATCTCCTCGCCTATGCCTCAATTCACAGCTGAAGAGGCTGGCGTTGAAGAAATGGAAGATGAAGAGGTGGACATTGGCTGCTCCACACCCGTAATCAGTGATGAATTCTGGGAAAGTCAGCATCCAAACTCTCCAATGTTCACCCCTCTACAGCAAATTCCTCAGTCCCCCACACAAACTGCTCACATGGGCTCTGAAGAAACTCATCCCACTGCATCTGAACATGAGGAAATTCCAGCCACTAGCGCTGAAGAAACTGCTGCTGAACAACCAACGACGCAGACTGCCACTGAGGAGGAACCAAAAATTCCTCAGCCTGAAGAACCTGTGATTGAGATTCCTGAGGTCGTGATGCAACTCACTGACACTCCTCTGCCGAAGCCAAAGGACCCATTCTCACGCAAGCAAAAGTTCAAGGCTGATGATTTCTTCGGCGAGCCCGTATTCTTCGAAGATTACAACCCATATGACTCTGCTCGCATTAGGAAGAGGCGTTTCCGGACTGCTAGTCAAGCCAATTTCTATTCCTCGGTGCTGTTCAACAAGGAGAAGATCTTCTACCATGAGCATATTCCTCACGTGGATATGGAATATCTGTCGTGCTTCGCACCAGTCCTAAGTGTTCTTGATGATGCTGGACTGCTAAACTTTTGCTCTGACATCTACGATTGGAATGAAGAACCGATTCTTCAATTCTATGCAACGCTGCACATCACCGGAGATGCTGAAGATGTGAATTCATGGGTGCTGGACTGGATGTCTGAAAACACTCACTACACTGCACCAGCCTCTGAATTGCTTCGTGCTCTACCACTCAGTCCTCCCCTTGAAGAAGCTCGCTGCATCTACAGTGGACCTAAGCTCACACATCATTACATGCAGGTGCTGATGAAACCTTTGAAGCCAGGTCAAGCACCAAGAACCAAATTCCTCGTGAAGGAATTGCTATACGTGCCCAGAACTGTCTATCATATTCTTACGAGGACAATCAGTCCCATCAAAGGCCACGACTCATCTGATGAGGAAATTGTTGGCATCATGAAGAATCTGGTATTCAACATCGTTCATGGCATTCCTGTCAATTATCACGATTTCTTCATGAGGACTATGGCCAATGTTGCACTGTCTCCGTTTGAGCTGAAGCCTTATGCACCTTAGATTATGAGATTCCTCAGGACAAGGTCTTCACTCAACTACAAAGCTGATTTCCAGAATCACCTTAGCTACTTGCCCCCAATTGAAGTCCTCAAGCAGACATATTCCTCAATTGATGGAAAGGGCAAGGCACCAGCTGTAATAGATGAAGGCATACGTCCATTGGATGGTCAGTTTCGCAAAGCTGCATCTTATTCCACCAATGATGAGTCTGCCACACATGACTCTGCCAATGCACCCAAGTCCACTCCTCAAGCCACTGCTCCGCGCGTGATGACTAACCGTGAACTTCTGCTTAGTCTTCACCAGAAGGTGGATCGAAATCACAAATGGGTTAAGCGTCAGTTTGGTTCACTTCTTCACAACATGACTGCCACACACAATGCAGTGAAGAAAAATCACTACTACCTCCATCAAGTCTTCGGTCGCACCTGGGCAATCCTGTCACATCTGTATGGTGAAGAAGATCTGAAGAACATGGGTCTCAAAGAAGATTTTGACTGGTCTGCACCTCCACCGAAGAAATTCAAGAAGGTCAAGGTTCCTTCTCTGGTGGCCAGCTCATATTCTTCATCACGCGACACTGATACACATGAAGATTTGGACGACACTGCGGCAGGCCCTACATCAACAAACGACCCCAACAACGCTGTCGCTCCTTCATCAACATGATTATCTTCAGGGGCGTTAGTCCTCATATTCGATCCTTTTGGTCAATCAATGACAAAGGAATATGAGTAAGTCTTCAAGCAGGTCTACTATATAGGCGTTTTTTTAAGTTACAACTCTCGTTCTTCTGAAACTTTATTGGATCGAGCTGTAATCTTAAACCCGATGGTGCTCTGATACTTTTGATGCACTGTGCTTTGATACTTTTGATGCACTATTCTACATGCTTATTCCTCGTTAATATTACTACACGCATGCTGAATTTCATCAGGCACCATATTTCATCATGCATTTCAACTTCTTCATATTATATGTTAAATGCGTGTATGAATTACAAGATATAGGGGGAGATCTCCATGATTCAACTCTTCAAGTGTCCATTGCTTCAAAAGCAAATTCCTCACTATGCACATCTTTAGGGCGAGTTCTTCTATATCTTGCAATCAAATTCCTCAATATCAGTAGTTACACTTCATATGTTTATCCCCGTTGAAAACTTAACCTATATTGTCATCAATCACCAAAAAGGGGGAGATTGTAAGTGCATCTAGCGCCCCTTAGTGATTTTGGTGTATTGAAGACTTATAGGTTAAGGGACTAATGCGTTTGTGAGTGTACACAGGCCTATAAGTCTATGAGGAGTTTGATATTTACAGGAAAAGTCGACCCCTAAAAATAAATATCTTCGACTGAAGATTTTGATATTTCTGAAGACTTCCATGAAGATTTTGAAAGTGAAGAAATTGGTGTGTCCGTGAAGACTTGATATTCATGCAAGGAATATGAAGCTTGAAGACTTTCATTTTCATAGTTTTGTTTTTTCTCTTTCTTGAGTCATAGGAAACACCGTACTGTTAAAGGGGGTCGAGGAAATACTAAGAAAAAATTTCCATGTGATTCTCAACTCAAAATCCTACACCTACCAATCCCTTCGAGTGAAGCCATTGGAAATCTCATACAGTTCAGTCAATTTCTTCAGTGACAGAGACGAAGTTCTTCTGGTCTCTGAGGAATTTTTCCTGACTGAGGAGTTAGGAATTCACCAGTGCGGATTGCCTACACAGTGAGGAACATGATAGCCCTAAGGATTTTTCTACTCAAAATTCCGACCGTTGATGTGCTATGCGCCAGCTGTCCCAAAATATCTATCCACCTAACGGTCATATCATTGAAGGGCATTTATGTCTTATCATGTCAGGCTGCTCCCTAGGCTATAAATAGCCGCCCCCTACAACCACTAGCTGGTTGGCTGCTCTGAGAGAAACTGACACTTGTCATTTGAGAGCAACCCATCCTCTGAGGACTTTGAGCGAAAATCATCAAGTGAGGAAAAACCAAAAACCCAAAACCCAAACACCTACAAACCCCAAGTGATTGAGCATCACTGAAGAGATTGATCATGCATGGATCCGACGCTTGTTACCTTTGAAGACTGTGCTTCGTCCAAACGGTTAGGCGTCATGGTCTAGAGCATCCAAGAGGAATTGTGGATCGCCTAGTGACCAAGTTTGTGAAGGTTTGGAAGTTGCCGGAAGACTTACCATGAGTGATTGGACGAGGTCTGTGTGACCTTAGTTCAAGGATAATACAGTGAGGACTGGGTGTCCTGAGCTGCGTGTTCAGGACTGGGTGTCCGGGACTGTGTGTCCTCGAGTTTAAATACTCAGCCGCTCCAACCAAACGTACAACTGAGACAGCAGTTGGAACTGGTCTACCAAATCATTGTCTTCACCAAGCTTACTGGTTCTATTTCCTCAACTCTTTCATTTCCTCATAACTGTGTTGTGTGCTTGTTCATATCTGTGTTTGAAGACTTTCATTGAAGACTTTCTCAATTTCCTCAGTTCAATTTCTTCAGTCTGTTTGTCTTCATCTTGTGTTATCCCGTGATTACGTTTCCTATACTCTGTGCCTGTCTTCATTTCATCATGATGACTATGCTTGTATTCTGTTATGTTTACTTTTGAGTACTTATTCCGCCGCTATTAGTTCTTCGCTAAGGAATTTCCTCACCAGCAAATTCCTCAGTGAAGAATTTCATAAAAATCGCCTATTCACCCCCCTCTAGTCGATATAACGCCCTTTCTATTGGTATCAGAGCCAGGTACTCCCTTGTTCTATGTCATTTTGGTTTAACCGCCTGGAGTTTTAGTTATGTCGACCGCAGGTATGATCAAGGTCTCTGCTGGGTGTCCTACCTCCGATGGGACGGACTACCCCTGCTGGAAGAATAAGATGCGAATGCATCTTGAAGCAATTGATAACGATCTCTGGTATGTTGTGGAAAATGGTGTTCCCTCAGTCACACCTTCTCTGAATGCTGCTGATGTGAAGAGATTCAAGCAACTCGACTCTCAAGCGAAGAATATCATATGTGTCCATCTGAGCAAAGGAAAGTATGGCAAAGTGAGTGCTTTGGAGACAGTGAAGCTTATCTGGGACAGGTTGTCCAAAGTGAATGAAGGAGTCTCAACTCAGCGTGACTCTCGAGTTGATGTTCTTCGCAATCTCTTCAACCGCTTCAAAAGACTCGACAATGAAAATGTTCAACAAACCTTTGATCACCTCACTGACATCTCAAATGAGCTTCAAGCACTTGGTGCCACTGACATCACCGACCATGAGGTGGTGAAGAAATTACTGAGATCGCTTGATTCCTCATTTGACACTCTGGCGTTGATGATACAAGAACGTGCTGATTACAAGTCACTTGATCCCGCTGATATTCTCGAGAGGCTAAATACTCATGAGTTCCAACTTGCTGAAAAGAGAGATCTCTATGGTTCAAGCTATGGCAGATCACGTGCACTAAAGGCCAAGGCAGTATCTGAGTCCGAAGATGAAGACTCTGATAGCAGCCTTGGTGATCCTAAAGAACTGAGCCATGATTTAGCTCTGCTCGTGAAGAAGTTCCAAAAGTTCTCAAGGCGTGGTCACTTTGGAAGACCCTCAAGGAGCAATGATTCCTCATCAAGTGACTACAAGAGGAGGCTCTGCCACAAATGCAAGAAGCCTGGACTTTACATTCAAGACTGTCCTCAATGGGAAAAGGAATCAAATAAGAAGAAATACAAGGATTATAGTTCTGATGATGCGAAGAAAAAGAAGAAATCCTCAAAATCCTCATCATCAAAATCCTCAAAGCCTTCATATCACAAGAAGAGCAGCTCCAAGAAGGCCAGGGCATTCATTGGCAAGGAAATGGACTCTGAGGCTGAATCTGAAGAAAATGAGGAAGAGGAGTCATCTGAGGAGTCCGAATCCGGAGTGGCGAGCCTAGCTCTCGCTACTGCATTATTCAGCAAGTCTATCTTCAACACTGAAGAAAATAACCTCACCAACAAAGCTAATGAAGGGGATGATGACTACGCTCCCACCTACTGCTTCATGGCAAAGGGTGCCAAGGTACTCAAATATACCTCATCTAAATCAAGTGAGAATGAATCTGATGAAAATCTTAAGCCCAGCTATTCTAAACTTGCTAAGATTGCTGTAAAACAACAAAGGGCTTTAGAAAAGGTTCAAAACATGCTAGACAAAAGTGATGATATGTTGGGTGAAGAAATGGATCGCACTAAAGCCCTGACTGAAAATCTTCAGAGATTTCAGACTAGGTTTGACAATCTTCAAAGTCATCATAACACTCTCTTATCCGATCATGAGAAGCTTTCTTATGAATTTCTTCAAAGAAAGCAAGACCTTGAGAATCTCATACAGTTCCATCAATTTCTTCAGTGACAGAGACGAAGTTCTTCTGGTCTTTGAGGAATTTGTCCTGACTGAGGAGTTAGCAATTCGCCAGTGCGGATTGCCTACATAGTGAGGAACATGATAGCCCTGAGGATTTTTCTACTCAAAATTCCGACCGTTGCTGTGCTATGCGCCAGCTGTCCCAAAATATCTATCCACCTAACGGTCATATCATTGAAGGGCATTTATGTCTTATCATGTCGAGCTGCTCCCTAGGCTATAAATAGCCGCCCCCTACAACCACTAGCTGGTTGGCTGCTCTGAGAGACACTGACACTTGTCATTTGAGAGCAACCCATCCTCTGAGGACTTTGAGCGAAAATCATCAAGTGAAGAAAAACCAAAAATCCAAAACCCAAACACCTACAAACCCCAAGTGATTGAGCATCACTGAAGAGATTGATCCTGCGTGGATTCGATGCTTGATACCTTTGAAGACTGTGCTTCTTCCAGACGATTAGGCGTCATGGTCTAGAGCATCCAAGAGGAATTGTGGATCGCCAAGTGACCAAGTTTGTGAAGGTTTGGAAGTCGCCTGAAGACTTACCGCGAGTGATTGGACGAGGTCTGTGTGACTTTAGTTCATGGAGAGTACGGTGAGGACTGGGTGTCCTGAGCTGCGTGTTCAGGACTGGGTGTCCGGGACTGTGTGTCCTCGAGATTAAATACTCAGCCGCTCCAACCAGACGTACACTGAGACAGCAGTTGGAACTGGTCTACCAAATCATTGTCTTCACCAAGCTTACTGGTTCTATTTCCTCAACTCTTTCATTTCCTCTTAACCGTGTTGTGTGCTTGTTCATATCTGTGTTTGAAGACTTTGACTGGAGACTTTCTCAATTTCTTCAATTCAATTTCTTCAGTCTATTCGTCTTCATCCTGTGTTATCCTGTGATTACGTTTCCTGTACTCTATGCCTGTCTTCATTTCATCATGATGACTATGCTTGTATTCTGTTATGTTTACTTTTGAGTACTTATTCCACTGCTAGTAGTTCTTCGCTAAGGAATTTCCTCACCGGCAAATTCCTTAGTGAAGAATTTCATAAAAATCGCCTATTCACCCCCCTCTAGTCGATATAACGCCCTTTCACCGCACGGTCGAGGGGAGTCGGATGGTGGAACTGGATGGAGTGGGGAGGCTCTGCTTGCGATGCACGGCACCGGAGCGTGGCTGCGGCCGAACTGGCCGGAGAGGGGGAAGAAGGCCTCCCCATGTCGATTGCTGGCTGTGGGGCTCTAGAGGGATGGCCTGAGGTCGCCTGAAGGTCTGGACGGGCTCGGGGGCTCCTTTTATAGGTGGTCGAGGTCGGTTCTGCGGCGGCCGGGGATAAGATCGACGGTGAGCTGCTACTATGGCCGTAGACGACATGGTGATGCAGGGGGTGGCTTAGAGGGGCGACTGGATGAGCTCGAGCTGTTCAAGGGTGAGCTGGCGCGCGGCTGTGGCTCGGGCGGCGCCGTCCATGGCAAAGGCTAGCGGAGCGGCGGTGGCGACTTGAGGTGGTGGCGCTGTGGGGTGTCAGAAGGTGGCCAGGGCGGCTCTGCGATGAGGGAGGGGTCGGGGCGCGATGGCTGTGAGCGGGTATGGATCAGAACGGGCGCGGGGAGGCGGCAGCGCGACGCGGCGACTCGGGCGCATGCACGTGCAAAACGCGCGCTCTGGCCGCGCCTAGAGCACGCCCGCGAGGTGCTCGGCAAAATGCCAATGCCTGCCCGGGGGCTCTAATCCACATGAGGTTTAGCAGGGTGGTGCTATAGACTAAGTTAGAGCCATGAGACATGTTGTTTAGGCAAAGCAAGCAGGTTCAAAATGCAAACTAGGTTTCATGCCAATTCTGTTCATGAACTCAAGGTGTTCGACAGAATGCTATGGTCATCTAGGCATCTCTTGGGGTAGCCAAAAACTCCAGATCATAGTCTCTTTAGATGATAAAGATGGTGGCAAGGTTAGTTTGACAAAAACAAAAACTCCCTATTGCAAGTTTTTGAGAAAACCAAATCTGGACAGAAAATAAAGGCTATTATTTCATGGACCAAAAATACTCCAATGGGTCCAATATCCTGGACTTAAGGGTTTGGTAGGGTGGACTATAAGCAGGAAAGATCTCATGGGCACTAGAGCAAAACAAAATAGGGTTGCAGTAGAAAATACCAAACTGGACCAGGGAGCAAAAGAGGATGATTTGCTCAAATTTTTCAAAGAACTCCAATGGGTTTTTGCATAAACTTGAATTATATACTCCTACTAACATCTCCCAACTTTGGTGGAATTTATAAAGAAATATTTAAATAGGTTGTAGTGCAAATTACAAACTGGACCAGATTTGAAAACTTGGGGTAGGGCTCAAATTTCCAAATGACTAAAAGAGATTTTTGCATAAAAGTGATGTGGGAACATCACATGACATCTACAAATTTTGGTGGGGATTTTAAAGGAGTATTTGAAAGGGTTGTAGTGCAAATGGAACTCTAAATGAACTTATGAAAAACCATTTTTAAAGGAATAAAGCTCAGGAAAAATAATTGTAGAAATAATTTTACTGATTAAAAGAAATGGTCTTGGAAAGATATACAAGTCAACCAATATTTTTGAAGAGTTTTTACTTGGGGTGAAAACTCCACAATTTAGGAGAAAAGAGTGGTTCTGAGTTAAAAGAAAATCCAGAAAATAAAAATTTAATTTACCAAGGCAAAATTTTAATTAATAAATCATGGTTAATTTTTTGGGGTGCTACATTAAGCGTCTCTCACGAGCAAAACATGATCAGCACCAAGACACCATGGGTGTTAGAATCATTACTGTGTAATCTAAATTATTGACTCTAGTGAAAGTGGGAGACTGAAGGAAATATGCCCTAGAGGCAATAATAAAGTTGTTATTTACATTTCCTTATATCATGATAAATGTTTATTATTCATGCTAGAATTGTATTAACGGAAAACTTAGTACATGTGTGAATACATGGGCAAAACAGAGTGTCACTAGTTTGCCTCTACTTGACTAGCTCATTGAATCAATGATGGTTATGTTTCCTAACCATAGACATGAGTTGTCATTTGATTAACAGGATCACATCATTAGAGAATGATGTGATTGACTTGACCCATCCGTTAGCTTAGCACGATGATCGTTTAGTTTGTTGCTATTGCTTTCTTCATAACTTATACATGTTCCTATGACTATGAGATTATGCAACTCCCAAATACCGAAGGAACACTTTGTGTGCTACGAAACATCACAACGTAACTGGGTGATTATAAAGGTGCTCTACAGGTGTCTCCGATGGTACTTGTTGAGTTGGCATAGATCGAGATTACGATTTGTCACTCCGATTGTCACAGAAGTATCTCTGGGCCCTCTAGGTAATGCACATCACTATAAGCCTTGCAATCAATGCAACTAATGAGTTAGTTGCGGGATGATGTATTACGGAACGAGTAAAGAGACTTGCCGGTAACGAGATTGAAGTAGGTATTGAGATACCGATGATCGAATCCCGGGCAAGTAACATACCGATGACAAAGGGAACAACGTATGTTGCTATGCGGTTTGACCGATAAAGATCTTCGTAGAATATGTAGGAACCAATATGAGCATCCAGGTTCCGCTATTGGTTATTGACCGGAGACGAGCCTCAGTCATGTCTACATAGTTCTCAAACCCGTAGGGTCCGCACGCTTAAAGTTTGGTGACGACCGGTAATATGAGTTTATGTGGTTTGATGTACCGAAGGTAGTTCGGAGTCTCGGATATGATCACGGACATGATGAGGAGTCTCGAAATGGTCGAGGCATAAAGATTGATATATTGGAAGCCTATATTTGGACATCGGAATGGTTCCAGGTGAAATCGGGATTTTACCGGAGTGACGGGGGGTTACCGGAACCCCCCGGGGGTTAATGGGCCTTGTTGGGCCCTAGTGGAGAGAGAGTGAGAGGGACCGGCCAGGGCAGGGCCACGCGCCCCCTCCCCTTGAGTCCGAATAGGACAAGGAAGGGGGCGGCGCCCCCCTTGCCTTTCCCCTCTCCCACTCCTTCCTTCCCCCTCCTAGTGGGACAAGGAAAGGGGAGTCCTACTCCCACTAGGAGGAGGACTCCTCCTCTTGGCGCGCCCTGCTAGGGCCGGCCGGCCTCCCCCCTTGCTCCTTTATATATTGGGGCAGGGGGCACCCCAAGACACACAAGTTGATCAGTTGATCTTTTAGCCGTGTGCGGTGCCCCCCTCCACCATAATCCACCTCGGTCATATCGTAGCATTATCATCACCATCATCACGCCGTCATGCTGACGGGACTCTCCCTCGAAACTCTGCTAGATCAGAGTTCGTGGGACGTCATCGAGCTGCACGTGTGCTGAACTCGGAGGTGTCGTACATTCGGTACTTGGATTGGTCGGATCATGAAGACGTACGACTACATCAACCGCGTTCTCATAACGCTTCCGCTTACGGTCTACGAGGGTACGTGGACGAAGCTCTCCCCTCACATTGCTATCCATCACCATGATCTTGCGTGTGCGTAGGAATTTTTTTGAAATTACTGCATTCCCCAACAGTGGCATCCAAGCCAGGTTTATGCGTACATGTTATATGCACGAGTAGAACACAATGGAGTTGTGGGCGTGGGTATATACATATTGCTTTCCGTCACTAGTTGATTCTTGATTCAACGGCATTGTTGGATGAAGCGGCCCAGACCGACATTACGCGTACGCTTACGCAAGACTGGTTCTACCGACGTGCTTCGCACACAGGTGGCTAGTGGGTGTCTGTTTCTGCAGCTTTAGTTGAATCGGATTCAATGAACAGGTTTCTTTCTGAAGATCAAAAAGTAATCACTATACCATGTTGTGGTTTTTGATGCGTAGGTAAGAACGGTTCTTGCTCAGCCCATAGCAGCCACGTAAAACTTCCAACAACAAAATAGAGGACGTCTAACTTGTTTTTGTAGGGCATGTTGTGATGTGATATGGTCAAGGCATGATGCTACATTTTATTGTATGAGATGATCATGTTTTGTAACACAATTATCGGCAACAGGCAGGAGCCATATGGTTGTCGCTTTATTGTATGAAATGCAATCGCCATGTAATTGCTTTACTTCATCACTAAGCGGTAGCGATAGTCGTGGAGGCAATAGTTGGCGTGACGACAATGATGCTTCGATGGAGATCAAGGTGTCAAGCCGGTGACGATGGTGATCATGACGGTGCTTTCGAGATGGAGATCACAGGCACAAGATGATGATGGCCATATCATATCACTTATGTTGATTGCATGTCATGTTTATCTTTTATGCATCTTATTTTGCTTAGATCGACGGTAGCATTATAAGATGATCTCTCACTAAATTTTAAGGTATAAGTGTTCTCCCTGAGTATGCGCTGTTGCTACAGTTCGTTGTGCTGAGACACCACATGATGATCGGGTGTGATAAGCTCTACATTCACATACAACGGGTGCAAGCCAGTTTTGCACACGCAGAATACTCAGGTTAAACTTGACGAGGCTAACATATGCAGATATGGCCTTGGAACACTAAGACCGAAAGGTCGAGCGTGAATCATATAGTAGATATGATCAACATAGTGATGTTCACCATTCAAAACTACTCCATCTCACGTGATGATCGGACATGGTTTAGTTGATATGGATCACGTGATCACTTAGATGATTAGAGGGATGTATGTCTAAGTGGGAGTTCTTAAGTAATATGATTAATTTAACTTTAATTTATCATGAACTTACTACCTGATAGTTTTTTGCATGTCTATGTTGTTGTAGATAGATGGCTCATGCTGTTGTTCCATTGAATTTTAATGCGTTCCTTGAGAAAGCAAAGTTGAAAGATGATGGTAGCAATTACACAGACTGGGTCCATAACTTGAGGATTATCCTCATTGCTGCAGAGAAGAATTACGTCCTGGAAGCACCGCTAGGTGCCAAACCCGCTGCATGAGCAACGCTAGATATTATGAACGTCTGGCAGAGCAAAGCTGATGACTACTCAATAGTTCAGTGTGCCATGCTTTACGCCTTAGAACCGGGACTTCAACGACGTTTTGAACGTCATGGAGCATATGAGATGTTCCAGGAGTTGAAGTTAATATTTCAAGCAAATGCCCGTATTAAGAGATATGAAGTCTCCAATAAGTTCTACAGCTTCAAGATGGAGGAGAATAGTTCTGTCAGTGAGCATATACTCAAAATGTCTGGGTATAACAATCACCTGATTCAACTGGGAGTTAATCTTCCTGATGATAGTGTCATTGACATAATTCTTCAATCACTACCACCAAGCTACAAAAGCTTCATGATGAACTATAATATGCAAGGGATGGATAAGACAATTCCCGAGCTCTTCGCGATGCTAAAGGCTGCGGAGGTAGAAATCAAGAAGGAGCATCAAGTGTTGATGGTCAACAAGAGCACCAGTTTCAAGAAAAGGGGTAAAGGGAAGAAGGGGAACTTCAAGAAGAATGGCAAGCAAGTTCCTGCTCAAGTGAAGAAACCCAAGTATGGACCTAAGCCTGAGACTGAGTGCTTCTACTGCAAAGGGACTGGTCACTGGAAGCGGAACTGCCCCAGGTATCTGGTGGATAAGAAGGATGGCAAGGTGAACAAAGGTATATGTGATATACATGTTATTGATGTGTACCTTACTAATGCTCGCCGTAGCACCTGGGGATTTGATACTGGTTCTGTTGCTAATATTTGCAACTCGAAACAGGGACTACGGATTAAGCGAAGATTGGCTAAGGACGAGGAGACGATGCGCGTGGGAAATGGTTCCAAAGTCGATGTGATCGCAGTCTGCACGCTACCTCTACATTAGACCTGAATAATTGTTATTTGGTGCCAGTGTTGAGCATGAACATTATATCTGGATCTTGTTTGATGCGAGACGGTTATTCATTTAAATCTAAGAATAATGGTTGTTCTATTTATATGAGTAATATATTTTATGGTCATGCACCCTTGAAGAGTGGTCTATTTTTGATGAATCTCTATAGTAGTGATACACATATTCATAATATTGAAGCTAAAAGATGCAGAGTTGATAATGATAGTGCAACTTATTTGTGGCACTGCCGTTTAGGTCATTTTGGTGTAAAGCGCATGAAGAAACTCCATTCTGATGGACTTTTGGAATCACTTGATTATGAATTATTTGGTACTTGCAAACCATGCCTCATGGGCAAGATGACTAAAATGCCATTCTCTGGAACTATGGAGCGAGCAACAGATTTGTTGGAAATCATACATACTGATGTATGTGGTCCGATGAATGTTGAGGCTCGCGGCGGGTATCGTTATTTTCTCACCTTCACAGATGATTTGAGAAGATATGGGTATATCTACTTGATGAAACATAAGTCTGAAACATTTCAAAAGTTCAAAGAATTTCAAAGTGAAGTGGAAAATCATCGTAACAAGAAAATAAAGTTTCTTCGATCTGATCGTGGAGGAGAATATTTGAGTTACGAGTTTGGTCTTCATTTGAAACAATTCGGAATAGTTTCGCAACTCACGCACCCGGAGCACCACAGCATAATGGTGTGTCCGAACGTCGTAATAGTACTTTACTAGATATGGTACGATCTGTGATGTCTCTTACTAATTTACCGCTATCGTTTTGGGGTTATGCTTTAGAGACGGCTGCATTCACGTTAAATAGGGCACCATCTAAATCCATTGAGACGATGCCTTATGAACTGTGGTTTGGCAAGAAACCAAAGTTGTCGTTTCTTAAAGTTTGGGGCTGCGATGCTTATGTGAAAAAGTTTCAACCTCATAAGCTCGAACCCAAATCGGAGAAATGTGTCTTCATAGGATACCCAAAGGAGACTGTTGGGTACACCTTCTATCATAGATCCGAAGGCAAAACATTTGTGGCTAAGAATGGATCCTTTCTAGAGAAGGAGTTTCTCTCAAAAGAAGTGAGTGGGAGGAAAGTAGAACTTGATGAGGTAACTGTACCTGCTCCCTTATTGGAAAGTAGTTCATCTTAGAAATCTGTTCCTGTGACTCCTACACCAATCAGTGAGGAAGCTAATGATGAAGATCATGTAACTTCATATCAAGTTACTACCGAACCTCGTAGGTCAACCAGAGTAAGATCCTCACCAGAGTTGTCGTAGAGTTGTCACAGCAGATGTCCTAGCGAAAGGACTTAGTCGTAGGGCCATCGCAACTAGGAAGCTTAAAGGGGTTAATCGGGACAAAGGACACGAGAGGTTTTATACTAGTTCTTCCCCTTACGATGAAGGTAAAAGCCTACCTCTAGTCCTTTTGCTAGGACATCTGCCGTGACAACTCTACGACAAGAGTGGTATGGTAATCCTGTTCTAGAAGTCATGTTACTTGACTATGACGAACCTACGAACTATGAGGAAGCGATGATGAGCCCAAATTCCGCAAGATGACTTGAGGCCATGAAATCTGAGATGGGATCCATGTATGAGAACAAAGTATGGACTTTGGTTGACTTGCCCAATGATCGTCAAGCCATCGATAATAAATGGATCTTCAAGAAGAAGACTGATGCTGGCGGTAATGTTACTGTCTACAAAGCTCGACTTGTTGCAAAAGGTTTTCGACAATTTCAAGGATTTGACTACGATGAGACCTTCTCACCCGTAGAGATGCTTAAGTTCGTCTGAATCATGTTAGCAATTGCCGCATTTTATGATTATGAAATCTGGCAAATGGATGTAAAGACTGCATTCCTGAATGGATTTCTGGAAGAAGAGTTGTATATGATGCAACCTGGAGGTTTTATCGATCCAAAGGGAGCTAACAAAGTGTGCAAGCTCAAGCGATCCATCTATGGACTGGTGCAAGCATCTCGGAGTTGGAATAAACGTTTTGATAGTGTGGTCAAAGCATATGGTTTTATACAGACTTTTGGAGAAGCCTGTATTTACAAGAAAGTGAGTGGGAGCTCTGTAGCATTTCTAATATTATATGTGAATGGCATATTGTTGATTGGAAATGATATAGAATTTCTTGATAGCATAAAAGGACTTGAATAAGAGTTTTTCAATGAAAGACCTCGGTGAGGCTTCTTATATATTGGGCATGAAGATCTATAGAGATAGATCGAGACGCTTAATTGGACTTTCACAAAGCACATACCTTGATGAAGTTTTGAAGAAGTTACAAATGGATCAAGCAAAGAAAGGGTTCTTGCCTGTGTTACAAGGTGTGAAGTTGAGTGAGACTCAATGCCCGACCAATGCAGAAGATAGAGAGAAAATGAAAGATGTTCCCTATGCTTCAGCCATAGGCTCTATCATGTATGCAATGCTGTGTACCAGACGTGATGTGTGCCTTGCTATTAGTTTAGCAGGGAGGTACCAAAGTAATCCAGGAGTGGATCACTGGACAACGGTCAAGAACATCCTGAAATACCTGAAAAGGACTAAGGATATGTTTCTCATTTATGGAGGTGACAAAGAGCTCATCGTAAATGGTTACGTCGATGCAAGCTTTGACACTGATCTGGATGACTCTAAGTCACAAACCAGATACGTGTTTTTATTGAACAGTGGAGATGTCAGTTGGTGCAGTTCTAAGCAAAGCGTAGTGGCCGGATCTACGTGTGAAGCGGAGTACATAGCTGCTTCGGAAGCAGCAAATGAAGGAGTCTAGATGAAGGAGTTCATATCCGATCTAGGTGTCATACCTAGTGCATCTGGTCCAATGAAAATCTTTTGTGACAATACTAGTGCAATTGCCTTGGTAAAGGAATCCAGATTTCACAAAAGAACCAAGCACATCAAAAGACGCTTCAATTCCATCCGCGATCAAGTCAAGGAGGGACACACAGAGATTTGCAAGATACATACAGATCTGAATCCTGCAGACCCGTTGACTAAGCCTCTCTCACGAGCAAAACATGATCAGCACCAAAACTCCATGGGTGTTAGAATCATTACTGTGTAATCTAGATTATTGACTCTAGTGCAAGTGGGAGACTAAAGGAATTATGCCCTAGAGGCAATAATAAAGTTGTTATTTATATTTCCTTATTTCATGATAAATGTTTATTATTCATGCTAGAACTGTATTAACCGGAAACTTAGTACAAGTGTGAATACATAGACAAACAGAGTGTCACTAGTTTGCCTCTACTTGACTAGCTCGTTGAATCAATGATGGTTATGTTTCCTAACCATAAACATGAGTTGTCATTTTATTAACGGGATCACATCATTAGATAATGATGTGATTGACTTGACCCATCCGTTAGCTTAGCACGATGATCATTTAGTTTGTTGCTATTGCTTTCTTCATAACTTATACATGTTCCTATGTCTATGAGATTATGCAACTCCCAAATACCGTGGAACTCTTTGTGTGCTACCAAACATCACAACATAACTGGGTGATTATAAAGGTGCTCTACAGGTGTCTCCGATGGTACTTGTTGAGTTGGCATAGATCGAGATTAGGATTTGTCACTCCGATTGTCGGAGAGGTATCTCTGGGCCCTCTCGGTAATGCACATCACTATAAGCCTTGCAAGCAATGCAAGCAATGAGTTAGTTGCGGGATGATGTATTGTGGAACGAGTAAAGAGACTTGCCGGTAACGAGATTGAAGTAGGTATTGAGATACCTACGATCGAATCTCGGGCAAGTAACATACCGATGACAAAGGGAACAAGGTATGTTGTTATGCGGTTTGACCGATAAAGATCTTCATAGAATATGTAGGAACCAATATGAGCATCCAGGTTCCGCTATTGGTTATTGACCGGAGACGAGTCTCGGTCATGTCTACATAGTTCTCGAAGCCGTAGGGTCCGCACGCTTAAATTTTGGTGACGATCGGTAATATGAGTTTATGTGTTTTGATGTACCGAAGGTAGTTCGGAGTCCCGGATATGATCACGGACATGACAAGGAGTCTCGAAATGGTCAAGACATAAAGATTAATATATTGGAAGCCTATATTTGGACATTGGAATGGTTCCGGGTGAAACTGGGATTTTACCAGAGTGTCGGGGGGTTACCGGAACCCCCTGGGGGTTAATGGGCCTTGTTGGGCCCTAGTGGAGAGAGAGAGAGGCCGGCCAGGGCAGGTCCGTGCGCCCCCTCCCCTTGAGTCCGAATAGGACAAGGAAGGGGGGTGGCGCCCCCCTTGCCTTTTCCCTCTCCCACTCCTTCCTTCCCCCTCCTAGTGGGACTAGGAAAGGGGAGTCCTACTCCCACTAGGAGGAGGACTCCTCTTGGCGCGCCCTGCTAGGGCCGGACGGTTTCCCCCCTTGCTCCTTTATATACGGGGGCAGGGGGCACCCCAAGACACACAAGTTGATCAGTTGATCTTTTAGCCATGTGCGGTGCCCCCTCCACCATAATCCACCTCGGTCATATCGTAGCGGTGCTTAGGCGAAGCCCTGCGTCGGTAGCATCATCATCACTGTCATCACGCCATTGTGCTGACGGAACTCTCTCTCAAAGCTCTGCTGGATCGGAGTTCGTGGGACGTCACCGAGCTGAACATGTGCTGAACTCGGAGGTGTCATACGTTCGGTACTTGGATCGGTCGGACCGTGAAGACATACGACTACATCAACCGCGTTCTCATAACGCTTCCGCTTACGGTCTACGAGGGTACGTGGACGAAACTCTCCCCTCTCTTTGCTATGCACCACCATGATCTTGTGTGTGCGTAGGAATTTTTTTTGAAATTACTGCGTTCCCCAACAATGTGTGGTGCCCCCCTCCATAGTTTACTCCTCCGGTCATAGTGTCGTAGTGCTTAGGCGAAGCCCTGCGCGGATCACATCACCATCACCGTCACCACGCCGTCTTGCTGTCGGAACTCTCCCTCGACCCTCTACTGGATCAAGAGCTCAAGAGATGTCACCGAGTTGAACGTGTGCTAAACACAGAGGTGTCGTACGTTTGGTATTTGGATCGGTTGGATCGTGTAGACGTTCGACTACATCAACCACGTTAACCTAATGCTTCCTCTATTGGTCTACGAGGGTATGTGGGCACACTCTCCCTGCCTCGTTGCTATGCATCTCCTAGATAGATCCTGCGTGATCATAGGAAAATTATTGAAATTGCATGATACGTTCCCCAACATTGCACACCGTAGTCATCGGTTTCTTCAAGCCCGAGAGCCCGCCGTCGTCGTTCATGAAGCTGTCATGGTTAGAGAGAGCGCCGCTCATGTCCTAGCACTCCATCATGCTCAACACACTCCAGGAGCCCATAACACCCACCAACTAGTCCTCCCATGCACCGTAGCGTTGTTGTCGTTGTTGCCCGAACTCCGGCCACCACCACGAGGTCGATCCACCCTAGGTCCTCCCGCTTGCACCGCCAAATGTGCGTGAGCCTCAACTTCATATAGAACTACTCTGCCATCCAAATGGTCGCGAGAGGACTTTTCCCGACACCCTCCGCCACGTCTGCTCATCATCAGCGTCTAAACACAGGTCAACCCGCTAATTAGCACTAACATTTTTAACCCCTGAGTCGCTGACATGTGGGTCTAGGTGGCTGATAGTTTTTAATTAGTGCAATAATTAACCTAACCACCTCTGTTAACTAGCTGAGTCACTGACCAGTGGGCCCCACTAGTTAGGTTTGACTTGGGCTGACCCGTTGACCTGCTCACGTAGTGATGCACTTTTTTTTGGGATTATTTCTAATTAAAAATGATTTGAAAATTCTAAAAAAATAGTTTAAACTTCTAAAAATCATATACAATCTACCATGTCTCATAATGAAATAATTATATATGAAAAGTTATCAAAAAATATGAAGAATCTATTTATGGCATTTTCATGCCTATTAGAAAAAAATTTGGCTACTAGTTTGGACAAATCAAATAAATGACATTTAAATAACCACATGTGGAGTTTGAATTTGAACCTTTGCTTCAAACCAACTTCATTTAATCTGGTTACTAGTTGCATTAGCTCAACCAACAACATGTTGCCATGTCATAATCATGCATCATATTGTTGCATTGCATTGATTATGTTCCTTCCTGTTTGTTGGTGATTGTTCCTTCTCGATAGAAGATGACTCCGACATTGTGTGATCGTTGACACCGATGAAGAGCTAATAGCTATACTATCTTCAGAATTGCCAGGCAAGCAAACCCCCTTGATCACTGATACGTCTCCAATGTATCTATAATTTATGAAGTATTCATGCTATTATATTATCATTCTTGGATGTTCTACAATCATTTTATAGCAACTTTATATCATTTTTTGGGACTAACCTATTAACATAGTGCCTAGTGCTAGTTGCTGTTTTTGCTTGTTTTTTATATTCAGTAAATCGATACCAAACGGAGTCCAAATGCAGCGAAACTTTTTGGAGAATTTTTATGGACTAGAAGACACAACTTGGGCCAAAGAAGTGCCAGAGGGGTGCCCGAGGGGCTCACAACCCACCTGGGGCACCCCAAGTAAATATCCAAGGAGACTCAAGAGTCTAAGCTTGGGGATGCCCCGGACCCATCTTTCTTCAACAATTATCAGTATGTCTTCTTCTTCGTTTCATTCTGATATGTGTAAATCTTGGAGCGTCTTTTGTGTTTAGTTTTCATTTTATTTTATGCACCATGCAGGTATGAGATAGTCCATGGTTGATTTTTAGAATGCGCATTGCACTTCACTTATATCTTTTGAGTGTGGCTTTCTAGAATGCTTCATGTGCTTCACTTATATCATTTGAAGTTTGGATTGCCTGTTTCTCTTCACATGGAAAACTGTTATTCGTAGAATGCTCTTTTTCTTCACTTATACTTATTAGACCATGGTATTTTGTAGAAAGAATTAAACTCTTATGCTTCACTTATATCAATTTAGAGAGTCAACAGGAATTTTTCATTTGCATGGTTAGTCATAAAATCCTACATAAAGCTTGTGGATCACTGAATATGATATGTATGCTTCCTTGCAATAGTTTTGCGATATAGAGATGGAATATGTGTGGAGTACTAGTAAACAGTTGTGGTTAGTAGGAATATTGGTGTTAAGGTTTGTGATTCCCGAAGCATACACGTATAGTCCCTCGTTATGCTATGAAGTTGGAGCATGATTTATTATTGATTGTCTTCCTTATGAGTGGCGGTCGGGGACGAGCGATGGTCTTTTCCTACCAATCTATCCCCCTAGGGGCATGCGTAGTACTCCCTCCGTTCCTAAATATAAGTCTTTGTAGAGATTTCACAATGGACCACATATGAATGTATGTAGATGCATTTTAGAGTGTAGATTCACTCATTTTGCTCCGTATGTAGTCCATAGTGAAATCTCTAGAAAGACTTATATTTAGGAACGGCAGGAGTAGTCCTTTGCTTCGAGGGCTAATAAACTTTAGCAATAAGTATATGAGTTCTTTATGACTAATGTGAGTCCATGGATTATACACACTCTTACCTTTTCGCAATTTGCTAGCCTCTACGGTACCGTGCATTCCCCTTTCTCACCTCGAGATGTGGTGCAAACTTCCCAGGTGCATCCAAACCCTGTGATATGATACGCTCTATCACACATAAGCCTTATTATATCTTCCTCAAAACAGCCACCATACCTACCTATTATGGCCCTTCCATAGCCATTTCGAGATATATTTCCATGCAACTTCCACCGCTTCCATTTTTTTGACTTGAGCATTCATTGTCATATTGCTTTGCATGATCGTAAGACAACTAGCATGATATTTCCACGGCTTGTTAATTTTTTGATATTGTTGTTATGCTAGATCATTGCACATCCTGGTACACTGCCAGAGGCATTCATATAGTCATATTTTGTTATAGGTATCAAGTTGTAATATTGAGTTGTAAGTAAATAGAAGTGTGATGATCATCGATTTTCATTATTAGAGCATTGCCCAAGTGAGGAAAGGATGATGGAGACTATGATTCCCCCACAAGTCGGGATGAGACTCCGAACAAAGAGAGAGAGAAAGAAAAAAGAAAAAGAAAAAAAGACAAAGAGAGAAGGGGCAGGCTAATTCCACACTTGTGCTTCAAAGTAGCACCATGTTTTTCATATAGGGAGTCTCCTATGTTGTCACTTTCATATACTAGTGGGAATTTTTCATTATAGGATTAGATGCACACCCACTTAGTTTACATATTGAGATTTCATACACATATAGCTCCTAGTGCATTCGTTGTGTGGCAATCCCTACTCCTCGCATTGATATCAATTGATGGGCATCTCCATAGCCCATTGGTTAGCCGCATCGATGTGAGACTTTCTTACTTTTTTGTCTTCTCTATATTTATCCCTATCATCATACTCTATTCCACCCATAGTGCTATATCCATGGCTTGCGCTCATGTATTGCATGAGGGTTGAAAAAGCTGAAGCGTATTAAAAAGTATGAACCAATTGCTCGGCTTGTCATTGGGGTTGTGCATGATAAATACTTTGTGTTAAGAAGACAGACCATGACAAGACTATATGATTATGTAGGGATAGCTTTCTTTAGCGTTGATATTTTGAAAGACACGGTTGTTTGTTGGGATGCTTAGGTATTGATGTCTTTATGTCAAATTATAGACTATTGCTTTGAATCACTTGTGTCCTAATATTCATGCCATGATTAGATATATGATCAAGATTATGCTAGGTAGCATTCCACATCAAAAATTATCTTTTTTATCATTTAACTACTCGAGGACGAGCAGGAATTAATCTTGGGGATGCTGATACGTCTCCGTCGTATCTATAATTTTTAATTGTTTCATGCCAATATTACATAACTTTCACATACTTTTGGAAACATTTTATATGATTTATTGGACTAACCTATTGATACAATGCCAGTGCCAGTTCCTATTTTTTGCATGTTTTTTTGTTTCGCAGAATATCCATATCAAACGAAGTCCAAATGCAATAAAATTTTACAGAGAATTATTTTGGAATATATGTGATTTTTGGGACTTGGAATCAACGCAAACGGGGGCCCACATCCCTCACAAGACACCAGGGCGCACCATGGGCCAGACACACGGTGGTGGGTTGTGCTCACCTCGTACGTCGGTTGGAGCTCTACTTCGGGCGCAAGGAAGCTTATATCCGGAAAAAAAAATCATGTTAAAATCTCAGCGCAATCGGAGTTCCGGATCTCTAGGAATATAAGAAACTGTTTTCGTCCAGAAAACAGGAACACAAAACAGAAGAGAACAGAGAGGGAGATCCAATCTCATAGGGGCTCCCGCCCCTCCGCCGCCATGGAGGCCATGGACCAGAGGGGGAACTCTCCTCCCTTCTAGGGGGAGGCCAAGGAAGAAGAAGGAGGGACTCTCTCTTCCCCTCTCTCCCGGTGGCGCTGGAACGTCGCTGGGGCAAGGATCGTGACGGTGATCTACATCAACAATCTTGCTACCGTAAACACCAACTCTCTCCCCCTCTATGAAGTGGTGTAACCTCCCTTCTCCCTATTGTAATCTCTACTTACACATGGTGTTCAATGATGCGGCTTGAATTACGTCGGTATTTCCCCAAAGAGGAAGGGATGATGCAGCACAGCTACAGTAGGTATTTCCCTCAGTGACGAAACCAAGGTTATCGAACCAGTAGGAGAACCACGCAACACAACGTAAAAAGCTCCTACACACAAAGAACAAATACTTGCAACCCGACGTAAGAGAGGGGTTGTCAATCCCTCACGAGTAAAAATATAGGTAAAATTGTAGTAGATTGGATAAATAGATCTCACGGGAATGCGAGATAAAATAAATAATAATAAATTGCAGCAAGGTATTTTTGGATTAATAGATCTGAAAATAAAAGAAAATAAAAATATATTGCGAAGGAAAATATAATAAAGAAGAGACCCGGGGGGCGTAGATTTCACTAGTGGCTTCTCTCGAGAAAAATAGCATACGGTGGGTAAACAAATTACTGTTGGGCAATTGATAGAACTTCAAATAATCATGACGATATCCAGGTGTCGGTGTCAAAACCGGCGGATCTCGGGTAGGGGGTCCCGAACTGTGCGTCTAAGGCGGATGGTAACAGGAGGCAGGGGACACGATGTTTTACCCAGGTTCGGGCCCTCTTAATGGAGGTAAAACCCTACGTCTTGCTTGATTAATATTGATGATATGGGTAGTACAAGAGTAGATCTACCACGAGATCAGAGAGGCTAAACCCTAGAAGCTAGCCTATGGTATGATTGTATGTCGTCCTACGGACTAAAACCCTCCGGTTTATTTAGACACCGGAAAGGGTTAGGGTTACACAAGGTCGGTTACAAAGGAGGAGATATACATATCCGTATTGCCTAGCTTGCCTTCCACGCCAAGTAGAGTCCCATCCGGACACGAGACGAAGTCTTCAATCTTGTATCTTCATAGTCCAACAGTCCGGCCAAATGATATAGTCCGGCTATCCAGAGACCCCCTAATCCAGGACTCCCTCAGTAGCCCCTGAACCAGGCTTCAATGACGATGAGTCCGGCGCGCAGTATTGTCTTTGGCATTGCAAGGCGGGTTCCTCCTCCGAATACATCACGGAAGAATTTGAATACAAGGATAGTGTCTGACCCTGCAAATAAGTTCCACATACCACTGTAGAGAGAATAATATTTCCACAAATCTAATCTGCTGACACGTTTTGGCAACATGACATCATGCCATGGCCCGGTAATTATTTGAACCGTTTCCTTTAACTAGCCCCGCACATAACGCAAGGCAGTTTCTTGACACGTCTTGTCAAAGCAGAGATCGTGTTCCCCTTATTACGGGATTCTCATCAATACGGGCGTGGGTAATCCAACCGCGCCATTGATTATGGCGCTTGGGGGATAAGCGAGTTTTACCATGCTAGTGGGGGCGCATAGTTTCGGCCGCCCATATAAAGGGATAAGGATTCACCTTTTCATCCACGCCTTCTTCCTCCTTTGCTCATCCATTTTCGCACACTCGAGCTCCAGCGCCCAAGTCCGCATTTCCCACCTCAACCTTCTCCAGCCATGTCCAGAGCAGGAGGCAGGTAGATGGTCTCCTCCATCACGGAGGGACACATCAAGAAGCTGAGGAGAGCCGGATACCTGCCCGATGACATCGCGCACCGGCTCCCAGATGAGGGGAAGCTCATCCCCACCCCCAGGCCCCATGAGAGGGTAGTGTTCCTTACCCATTTCCTCCGCGGACTGGGATTCCCTCTCCATCCATTCGTCCGGGGGCTCATGTTCTACTACGGCCTGGATTTCCATGATCTGGCCCCGAACTTCATCCTCAACATCTCGGCGTTTATCGTCGTGTGCGAGGCCTTCCTCCGCATCAAGCCCCACTTCGGCTTATGGCTGAAGACCTTCAATGTCAAGCCGAAGGTAGTGAGCGGCCGCCAGGCGGAGTGCGGAGGCGCCATGCTGGGCAAGATGCCCAACGTCACATGGCTCGAGGGCTCCTTTGTGGAGACCATAAAGGGGTGGCAATCGGGATGGTTCTACATCACCGAGCCGCGTGACCCTAAATGGATAGCGGCCCCCGAGTTCCGATCTGGCATCCCCACGCGGCTCACCTCCTGGCAAGAGAAGGGCATGTCCTGGGGTAGTTCGGGAGAGCTGGCTGGACTCCAAACATGTATTCAAAACATGGTGAACAAGAAGCTCAAACTCTTCAACGTAGTCCAGGTCATGCTCATACGCCGGATCCTCCCGTGTCAACAACGGGCTTTCAACTTGTGGGAGTTCGACCCGGCCCAGCACCGAACTCTGAGTAGGATCTTCGGCACAACACATGAGGATGCCTGGAAGGTGCTATTCAAGGGTGCCAAGGTTCCCCCTCCCACTATCGAGGATCGCAGATTCTGCGCGAAGCGCCAAGCCAGCGCAGTAAGCTGTTTTACCTCTCATAGGATACTTGTTTTTCATAGTTTGACCCTATGCGGGATCTAAGCTCCCGTACCTTTGACAGGACTAGAAGGAGACGGCCGGACAGATCGACTGTCCGGTTCCTTTGCCTGAAGGCCCAGCAGACGCTCTTCTAATGAAGATGCTGACTCCGGCTCCTTACAAGGTGCCGGAGAAGACCAAGAAAGCCAAGTGAATCCGAAAGAGTTCCCGGCGCCAGGGGTATCGGACTCATCGTCCGAAAACTCCACGACGCACTCCCCCCCCCCCCCCGAAGACAAGGAGGAAGACGAAGATGCTCCCCCTCCAACCGGGGGAGACAAGAAAAGGATGGCCGCCCCAACTGGGGAGGCCGAAGGGTCCAAAAAGGGAAGGAATCTCCTTCCGGACTACTCCACCACCGCCGCCGAAGGCGACGACGAGTGGCTGCTCAGGGACAAGCCCCTGGCGAAGTCGTTAGTATTCCGATACCAGAGTAACTCATAGCATTCCTTTGTCGCACTGCTTCTCCTAACGCCGAATTATGACTATGCAGACCACCACGAGCCCGTATCAACGTATCGTCGGACGGCTCCCTGGGCTCGTCGGATATGGATAGCGATCCACTTCTGACCGCCACCTCCCCTTGCCCTACGGACCACGCCGAGGTATTGTCTTGAGAGGCACTGGGTCGAGGGGAGACAGTCCCGGAGGCGCCTCAAGGCGACCTTCCGGACTCCGGGAACAGAGGGAGCAAAGCCCCTGAGGGCTCCGAGTTCGGCCCTCATCCGAACACCACGCCGGAACCTCTAGTGGTTCCGGACTCGAGCAGGCGGCCTCCTTCCAAGAGGGGCAAGACGCTTGTGCCGGTGACCTCTATCCATCTAGAGGCACCGGACAGTCTGCTGGGAGCCCTTCGCAGCGCCTCCATCGACGAAGAGCACCGCACTATTATGAGTGCGGTGATCCAGAAGGTTCAGTCTGCCAAGAGAGGACTGACTGAAGCCTGTGCCAGCCTTCTAACAGGCTTTGAGGTAAGTATTTAAAATATACGAATAATATTACCGCATAGACAGTAGCCCCTGATGCTCTGTTCGGTGTTCACAAAGAAAAGCCGAACAGAGGATCAAACAATATCGCAGGAGTCTAATATAAGTATGTCTATATGCGTATGCAGGCTTCACTGCTGGCCTCTACCGCACTGACTGCGGAGGTCGCCGTACTGAAGCAGGACCTCAAAGGGTCCAAGGAAGAGCTCGGCCTTGCCAAGAGGCAGCTCGAGGAGAACAAAGGTAAGTAATACCTAGTCTATAGATGTGTATATATAGAAAAGATGCGATTGCAAAATGACAGGACCATCATAAATTTGCCAGGGGCCAATACCGAAGTGGCGACCCTGAAACAAGCGCTATCCAAGGCCGAAAACAAAGCGGCCAAGGAGCGCACCGAGCGAGAAAAGCAAGAGGCGCGGGTGGGCGAGGTGCAGAAAGAGCTCCAAGCTCTCGTGACGAAGCACGAGGCGTTGGAGCTTGACTCGAAGATGCGAGAGTCTGAGCTTGCCGCGGCCCTTGAGAGCACGAAGAATGCCAAGGCCGAAGCCCAAAAGGCCCTCCAGGAGATTGATGCGATGAAGAAGATAGCGACGGGTAAGGCATTCTATATGCAAAGCAAGCATGTGAAAGTAAATTACCTGTTACTTACCCGAATCCGGAGCTCTCCAGGAGCATTCGTAGATTTGCCCCGCAGCGTGTCGGATGCCGCACAGTTTTATCAGGCCGAGGAGGGAAGCTCAATGGAGAAGTTGTTCTGGGCCCAATATACTGGGACCGAACACCCGGTGCCAATGAGCGACCAGCTAAAGCAGCTGGTCGAGCTACACAAGGCGGCCGAATAGGCCATGAAGGGTTTTATAGTCCGGCTACGGCCTGGTGACGCCCTTCCGAACAGCTACTTCGGCCTAGTGAGGCGGCTTGTCGATGCATGCCCATGGCTGGAAGTCATCAAGCGATCCGTCTGCATCAAAGGTGCATGCTGGGCTTTCGCCCGTGTGAAGTTGCAATGGGTCAAGCTAGATGCTGTGAAGCTGATCAAGGAAGGGCCGCCGGAGGGCAAGGAGCATTGCCACCCCGTGATGTACTACGAGGGTGTTCTGAAGGGTGCCCGTCTTGTAGCGGACGAGTGCACGAAAGATGTAATATTTGAGTGAACTTGCTCGTGTGATCCTGTATTTATGAAAACTTGTCCATATGTGCTATGCAACGCTTGTTTGAATTTAAAATATTACCTTCTGTTCAGCTGTTTATCAAATCTGAGAGATGGCTAGTCGTCGGCTTCTGCCCCCATGCCACGAGTGCTGGGGTGTTCGGGATAAACCTGAGCACTCTTGTTCCCATTTTTGGGTCCTTCGAGGGAGGTGCTCAGCACAGCGAACAAGGCAACCGGACTAATAATGCTTTATCACTCTCACTTAGCCATAGAATTCTATAATTTTAAATTTCGGCGAAGCCCTTGGTATTCAGAAGGCCGAATTCGGGGCGCGATACACGCCTTTAAGCCGGACAGGACCGGCTCCTCGCTCTAAGCGGGATAAGTCTTTAGGGACTCGAAACCTCGCCGAACAGCGACCAGTCTCTCGCCTTATCATGACAGTCAGTTTTAGCTTTCTCTACTGAGGTGCTTAGCCCAGCAGAACCGGGGCACAATCGCAGTAGTTCTCCTAGTGCTACCTTAGCCGATAGAGCGGAACGTAAGGTACCAAAACATAGGAGCCGGGCAAACCCAACATTTGACCAAAGACATGATTTGGAGCTGATGCATATAATGCTATAAGTTCGGGGTGCCGCACTTGTGAAAGTGTTCGGGCTTCTCACACCATATTGTGGGGTATTTAAGCCCCTGGTGTATTGGCCGTACCAAAGTGTACGGTTGCAAGGCGTCATTAATGAACACATATATATAAAAAAGAAGAATGCAATAATAGTCTTAATGATATGCATTGTTTATTCAAAAAAGGTGCGTTAAAGCAGAATGATACAGATAGTGCGATAAGCAAAAAGTAGGACTATGTCCCTTCCAAGGGCAAGCTGAGGAATAGTATTAAAGCAAATATTTCACTCGTTATCGTAATCCACCTGGGGGTTCCGTGGTGTGACGTAGCTTTCTGCCTCCTTGGTTGCTACATCATGTGTTCGGCAATCATACTGTCGGATAGGGTTTCCAGAGATTAAAGTCCTAAAAGAGAACAATAACAAAGCGGGAAACCCCTAGTGCGGTTTAAGCCGCGTCTTGGAGCGTGCCGCAGTCGTGCCCCCATTCCCACCTGTGCCCATGGTATTTTTAATGCGTAATTATGTACGCGTGGCACGAGTTTCGCCGTTTGGCTTGGGCGAGGCGGGGGACGTATTGCTATGCGAGCTCGGAACGTGCCAGGTGGTCCTTTTGCTGATTACTCCGGGCGCGCTTGAAGGTGTTCGGGTCCTTAAACGCCGAACTAGTGGATTGCCTTAAGAGGCTGCTTTGCGCTTCCGCTGCGAGGGCCGCAGTGTGCTCCTCCGTTCAGAGAAAGCGCTCTGTGTTTCCATTACATGTGATGACCCCCTGAGGTCCTGGCATCTTGAGCTTGAGGTATGCATAATGTGGTACCACATTGAATCTCACAAATGCGGTTCGCCCGAGCAGTGCATGATAACCACTGCGGAACGGGACTATATCGAAGATTAACTCTTCACTTCGGAAGTTATCCGGGGATCCGAAGACCACTTCTAGTGTGACTGAGCCTATGCAATGGGCCTCTACACCTGGTATGACACCTTTAAAGGTCGTTTTTGTGGGTTTGATCCTTGAGGGGTCTATACCCATTTTGCGCACTGTGTCCTGATAAAGCAAGTTCAGGCTACTGCCGCCATCCATAAGGACTCGAGTGAGGTGAAATCCGTCAATGATTGGGTCTAGGGCCAGTTCGGAAAATCCGCCATGACGGATACTAGTGGGGTGGTCTCTGCGATCGAAGGTGATCGGACAGGAGGACCATGGGTTGAACTTTGGGGCGACTGGCTCCAACGCATATACGTCCCTGAGCGCATGCTTCCGCTCCCTCTTAGGGATGTGGGTTGCGCATATCATGTTCACCGTTCGCACTTGTGGGGGGAACCTCTTCTTCCCTCCGGTATTCGGCTGCCGGGGCTCCTCCTCGTCATCGCTATGTGGCCCCTTATTTTTTTTCGGCAATTAACTTGTCGGCCTGCTTAAACACCCAACAATCCCTGTTGGTGTGGTTGGCTGGCTTGTCGGGGGTGCCGTGTATTTGACACGAGCGATCGAGTATACGGTCCAAACTGGACGGGCCCGGAGTGCTTTGTTTGAATGGCCTTTTCCGCTGACTGGGTTTAGAGCCTTTGAATCTGGCATTGACTGTCGTATCCTCAGTATTATCGTTGTTAATGCGGCGCTTATGTTTGTTGCGACGTGACCTGCTATTGCCGTCCTTGGTATCTGAAGTACCATGGTTCTTTGATATGGTATTACTGCGAGCCAGCCAGCTGTCTTCTCCCGCACAAAAGCGGGTCATGAGTGTCGTGAGGGCTGCCATAGATTTCGGCTTTTCCTGACCAAGGTGCCAGGCTAGCCACTCGCCGCGGATGTTGTGCTTGAAAGCTTCTAGGGCCTCTGCATCCGGACAATCGACGATTTGATTTTTCTTTGTTAGGAACCGTTTCCAGAATTGCCTGGCCGATTCCTCTGGCCGCTGAATTATGTGGCTCAAGTCATCGGCATCTGGTGGTCACACATAAGTGCCCTGAAAGTTGTCAAGGAATGGGGCTTCCAGATCTTCCCAATAGCCAATGGACTCTGCTGGCAAGCTATTGAGCCAATGCCGAGCTGGTCCTCTGAGTTTGAGTGGGAGGTATTTAATGGCGTGTAGATCATCACCGCGTGCCATGTGGATATGCAGGAGGAAATCCTCGATCCATACCGCAGGATCTGTTGTGCCGTCGTATGATTCTATATTTACGGGTTTGAAACCCTCTGGGATTTGATGATCCATTACTTCGTCTGTGAAGCATAAAGGGTGTGCGGCGCCCCTGTACTGGGCTATATCGCGATGCAGCTCTAATGAGTCTTGCCCGCTGTGCTCGGCCCAGCCGGATTTACTTTTACTGTATCCGACGTGACGGTTATCCTCTCGCGTGGTGGCACGCCCTCGTGATCCGTAGATCGATCTTGCATGTTTTGCTTTGTCCTCCAATACGTCTCGCAGGTCTGGCGTATTTCCCCATGCCTTTTTATTTGAATGGCGTCGGGGTGCGGGCTAAGCTTTTGGCTGGAGTGCCTCTCTGTCGCGGCCGCGGGGTGGCCGATCAGTCGCATCGTACACTTCTTCCTCCAGTCAGGGTAGCAACCTGCCTTTTGGGTAACTCTTGGAGGGGCGTTCGAGTTTATATTCCTCGGCCGTGAGGACTTCAGTCCATCTGTCAGCTAGCAGATCTTGATCAGCTTGAAGTTGTTGCTGCTTTTTCTTAAGGCTGTTTGCCATGGCTATAAGCCGGCTCTTGAAGCGCTCTTGTTCGACGAGATCCTCTGGCATGATGAATTCTTCATCGTCGAGGCTTGCCTCGTCGTCGGAGGGAGGTATGTAATTATCCTCCTCCTCATCTGCCGCTCTCTCAGGAGGGCTGGCCTCTCCATCCTCCTGCCCTAAATCGAGCTGGAGGGGATTATTGCCATCTTCGGCACTATCCGGAGTGCTATTATCTCCTGTGCCGGTATCACCACTTTTGTTGTGGCGGGACTTAGAGCGGCGCCGCTGACGTCGGCGCTTGGGTTGCTTCTTGGAGGGGTCATCCTCCGCTGTCTCGTCGTCGTTGCCTTCTTTGGGTGTGTCCACCATGTATATATCGTATGATGAGGTGGCTATCTAGTGCCCTGTGGGCAGTGGTTCCTCTTTGTCTCCCGCATCGTCGTCCATACCGTCGATGTCTTTGGAGTCAAAGTCAAGCATGTCGGTTAAGTCGTCGACAATGGCTACTAAGTGGGTGGTGGGTGGGCAGCGAATTTCTTCGTCGTCCGCATCCCAATCCTGCCGGACATAGTTTGGCCAGGATCCTCCTGACAAGGAGAGAGACCTTAATGAGCTCAGTATGTCGCCAAAGGGCGAGTGCTGAAAAATATCCGCGGAGGTAAACTCCATGATCGTCGCCCAATCGGATTCGCTAGGAACGGGCGCATGCGGTTCAGAGTCCGTGGCCGGAGAAGGATCCGGCAGTTTGACAACACGGCTCTCGTGCCGGGTAAGGTCGATGTTCGGCTCGATCGCTGCTGAGGATACGGCCTCCGTGGCGGGGTCCATCCACCCGTCCATGGACGGCGCAACTGGCTCCGAATCGAGGGTCGGAGCGACTGCCGGTGCGATCTCCTGAACACTGTCCGATGGTAGAGCTAAATCGTACTCATCGTGACCGTGTGACGCACAAGGCAGGGGCTCAAATCCGTCGAAGATCAAGTCTCCGCGGATATCGGCCGTGTAGTTTAAGCTTCCAAAACTGACCTGGTGGCCAGGGGCGTAACTTTCGATCTGCTCCAGATGGCCAAGCGAATTGGCCCGTAGTGCAAAGCCGCCGAATACAAAAATCTGTCCGGGGAGAAAAGTCTCACCCTAGACTGCATCGCCATCGATGATTGTATGGGCCATCAAGCCTAACGACGACGACACAGGGGAACTCTCAATTAAAGCACCAATGTCGGTGTCAAAACCGGCGGATCTCGGGTAGGGGGTCCCGAACTGTGCGTCTAAGGCGGATGGTAACAGGAGGCAGGGGACACGATGTTTTACCCAGGTTCGGGCCCTCTTGATGGAGGTAAAACCCTACGTCCTGCTTGATTAATATTGATGATATGGGTAGTACAAGAGTAGATCTACCACGAGATTAGAGAGGCTAAACCCTAGAAGCTAGCCTATGGTATGATTGTATGTCGTCCTACGGACTAAAACCCTCCTGTTTATATAGACACCGGAAAGGGTTAGGGTTACACAAGGTCGGTTACAAAGGAGGAGATATACATATCCGTATTGCCTAGCTTGCCTTCCACGCCAAGTAGAGTCCCATCCGGACACGAGACGAAGTCTTCAATCTTGTATCTTCATAGTCCAACAGTCCGGCCAAATGATATAGTCCGGCTGTCCGGAGACCCCCTAATCCAGGACTCCCTCACCAGGCAATGATCATTATATAGGCATCACATCCAGGATTAGTAGACCGACTCCTACCTACATCTACTACTATTACTCCACACATCGGCCGCTATCCAGCATGCATCTAGTATATTAAGTTCATGGAGAAACGGAGTAATGCAATAAGAATGATGACATGATGTAGACAAGATCTATTAATGTAGAAATAGAACCCATCTTGTTATCCTTAATAGCAACGATACATACGTGTCGGTTCCCCTTCTATCACTCGGATCAAGCACCGTAAGATCGAACCCATCACAAAGCATCTCTTCCCATGGCAAGAAAAATCGATCTAGTTGACCTAACTAAACCAAAGATTCGAAGAAGAAATACGAGGCTATAAGTAATTATGAATATAAGAGATCAAAAGACTCAAATAACTTCCATGGATAAAAACATAGATCTGATCATAAACTCAAAGTTCATCGGATCCCAACAAACACACCACAAAAAGATTTACATCAAATAGATCTCCAAGAGACCATTGTATTGAGAATCAAAAGAGAGAGAGGAAGCCATCTAGCTACTAACTACGGACCCGTAGGTCTACAATGAACTACTCATGCATCATCGGAGAGGCACCAATGAGGATGATGAACCCCTCTGTGATGGTGTCTAGATTGGATCTGTGGTTTTTGGAACTTGTGATGGTGTCGCGGGATGTCCACAGCCACCTATGGGACTGGGCAGCCCCTTGCTGGTTTGGCGGGGGACGTCGCGTTGCACAAAGAGCAGACCAGCGCGCGGCAGCACGGCAGAGAGCACACAAGAAATTTACCCAGGTTCGGGCCGCCGCGAGGCGTAAGACCCTACTCTTGCTTTGGTGGATTGATGGTGGAAATGAACATGGTGGTGCGTGGTACACTTGCCCGGCAAGATCTGCCTCGGGGCTACGGTGACCACAAGCGTATGATGGCTTGGGTTTTGTCAAGTTTCCAAACCTCTAACCCCATCCTACGATTGACATGGGCCTCCTTTTATAGATTAAGGGGTCACCACAGTGGCAAAACAGTCATTACCCACTGATATGATAGCAAACAGTGTTACCATACCTAACTCTGCGGGCTGGCAGGGTGCATTAAATGCACCACTCAGTGTCACGTCACTAGCTGCCCAGCTGTGACGCCCCAAGACCAATGCGCCAGGTGTCTTCTAGTTATTCGTTGTCTTTTCCATGTCATTCGCTTGAGTATTGCATCTTTTCATGTCATCATGTGCATCGCATTTGCATACATGTTCGTCTCGTGCATCCGAGTATTTTCCCCGTTGTCTGTTTTGCATTCTGGCACTCCTACGTCCGTTTTTCTTCTTCATGGACTCGTTCTTCTTCCTTGCAGAATCTCAGGCAAGATGACCATACCCTCGAAATCACTTCTATCTTTGCTTGCTAGTTGCTCGCTCTTTTGCTATGCCTATGCTGCGATACCTACCACTTGCTTTATCATGCCTCCCATATTGCCATGTCAAGCCTCTAACCCACTTTGTCCTAGCGAACCGTTGTTTGGCTAGGTTACCGCTTTGATCAGCCCCTCTTATAGCGTTGTTAGTTGCAGGTGAAGATGGAGTTTGTTCCATGTTGGAACATGGATATTTGTTGAGATATCACAATATCTCTTATTTAATTAATGCATCTATGTACTTGGTAAAAGGTGGAAGGCTCGGCCTTATGCCTGGTGTTTTGTTCCACTCTTGCCGCCCTAGTTTCCATCATACCGGTGTTATGTTCCTTGATTTTGCGTTCCTTACGCGGTTGGGTTATAATGGGAACCCCTTGATAGCTCGCCTTGAATAAAACTCCTCCAGCAAGGCCCAACCTTGGTTTTACCATTTGGCACCTAGCCTTTTCTTTTCCCTTGGGTTTCCGGAGCCCGAGGGTCATCTTTATTTTAACCCCCCCCCCCCCGGCCAGTGCTCCTCTGAGTGTTGGTCCAACCTATCAGCTGCCGGTGGCCACCAGGGGCAACTCTGGGCTGGCCTACCGGAACCTTGGACAATCCGGTGTTTCCCTGAGAACGAGATATGTGCAGCTCCTATCAGGATTTGTCGGCACATTCGGGCGGCTTTGTTGGTCTTGTTTTACCATTGTAGAAATGTCTTGTAACCGGGATTCCGAGTCTGATCGGGTCTTCCTGGGAGAAGGAATATCCTTCGTTGATCGTGAGAGCTTGTGATGGGCTAAGTTGGGACACCCCTGCAGGGATTTGAACTTTCGAAAGTCGTGCCCACGGTTACGGGCAGATGGGAATTTGGTAATGTCCGGTTGTAGAGAACTTGACACTTGACTTAACAAAAATGCATCAACCGCATGTGTAGCCGTGATGGTCTCTTCTCGGCGGGATCCGGGAAGTGAACACGGTGTTGGAGTAATGCTTGAATGTAAGTAGTCTAGGATCACTTCTTGATCTTAGATTCTCGAACGTGCTTTGCCTCCTCTTCTCGCTCTCTTTTGCGTAAGTTAGCCACCATATATGCTAGCGCTTGCTGCAGCTCCACCTCACTACCTTTTTCCCTACCCAAAAGCTTAAATAGTCTTGATCGCGATGGTGTGAGATTGCTGAGTCCCCGTGACTCACAGATTACTTCCAAAACCAGTTTGCAGGTGCCGATGATACCGTGCAGGTGACACAAAGAGCTCAAGGAGGAGCTAGATGAAGATCGTGTTCGTTATGTTGTTCCGTTTCCAGTTGATCAGTAGTGGAGCCCAGTTGGGGCAATCGGGGATCTTTTGCATTAGGGGTAGTCCTCTTTTATTTTGGTTCCGTAGTCGGGCCTTGTTTGTATCTGGATGATTGTAATGCTATATTTATGTATTGTGTGAAGTGGCAATTGTAAGCCAACTCTGTACCTCTTTCTTACTCAGTACATGGGATGTGTAAAGATTACCCCTCTTGCGACATGCCTACAATGCGGTTATGCCTCTAAGTCGTGCTCTGACATGTGGGAGATATAGCCGCATCGTGGGTGTTACAAGTTGGTATCAGAGCCTTCCCCGACTTAGGAGCCCCCTGCTTGATCGAATCGCTGGCATTGTTGAGTCTAGAAAAAAATGTTTTGAGTCTTTTAGGATTATATATATATCGGAGAGTAGGATTCTTTTTACTCCTCAGTCCCTTCGTCGCTCTGGTGAGGCCTCCTGACGTAGAGTTTTGACTCTTCTCTTCTCAAACTTTCACGAATTTTTTTTAGGATCACGCGGGTATCTTGGAATCGTTCCGATGGTTTTGTGATGAGAACATTGTTCTTGGTGCCTCCTGGCATTTAGGGGTTGTGGCAGTTTCCCGGGGAGTTGAGCTTCGAGGTGTTGTCGTCACAATTTTATCGTTGCAGTTCTGGAATACCTGAGTTTCGCCGACATCGAAAATCTCTTTTATGCAGTTGTTGGTGAGATAACCTCGACGCCACCCAGTACTGGGGCGGGAGTTCGGGAGTATTGCCATAACTCGTATAACGGATGCTTTTTTGAAGGTTGAGGTAAATGATTTCCGAAGGTTTCTTGGTTATGTGTTGAAGGATGGATACAGCTGGATGTAGGATTTGTTAGTTTTGGGTGAGATATTATGCTTCCCCTATATCCCCAACATCTGATCGCATAACCGGAAAGTTTCGGGAGTTTATAAGTGGAAATTCAAGTAGCTCCTAGGATATCTTTCCGACAGATGCATGATATGAGATAGGGGTTCGACGTCTAGTGGTCCGCCCATCCACGGTTGGTTTTACAGTGGTCTCGTTGTGTCTTAAAGAATCCTTGGCTATGCTGACTCGGGGACACTTCGTATGTCATGTGCACTGCCTTGTACATGATGGTGTTGTACGATCGAGCCCGTGTGGGCCCATCCACGGTTGGTTTTACAGTGGTCTCGTTGTGTCTTAAAGAGTCCTTGGCTATGCTGACTCGGGGACGCTTCGTATGTCATGTGCACAGCCTTGTACATGATGGTGTTGTACGATCGAACCCGTGTGGGCCCCACCACGAAAACTTCGGACGAAATCTCTATCATATGTTTGTCCTGGCTTATTTTGCAAGCCAATCCTTTGTTTTGTTTTGAGTTGTGGTATTCGAGTTGCTTCAATGTCAAGTGTTGATTCCATACCTTTCCTAAGTGGTGTTCTCATACTTCTATGTGGATACTAATCCTTTTCGATCATCGAGATGGTCATGCCAATTCTTTTTCAACCGGCGTGTTTCTCTTCCAGTGGATCCGATCATTTTCAACATCCGCAAGATCAACTCAAAGCCTTCTCAACGTTATTTGTTTCGTCCATCCCAAGTTTCCTTTGTTTTTTTCCCGCCCTCCCACCCTTTTTCTTCAAGGACTCGGATTTTGTAACACCCCGGATGTAACTTACCCAATTTGTACTCCAACTCTTGCCGTTTCCGGCGTTAAGTTATTTTATTTTCTCGGTTTCGGGTTTTTGTCTCCGTGTGTTGTTGTCGTTGTCATGCATCTCATATCATGTCATCATGTGCATTGCATTTGCATACGTGTTCGTCTCTTGCATTCGAGCATTTTCCCCGTTGTCCGTTTTGCATTCCGGTGCTTCGTTCTCCTCCGGTGGTCATTTCTACCTTTCTTTCGTGTGTGGGGACCGGATTGGACCGAGACTTGCCAAGCGGCCTTGGTTTACTACCGGTAGACCGCCTGTCAAGTTTCGTGCCATTTGGACTTCGTTTGATACTCCAACGGTTAACCGAGGGACCGAAAAGGCCTTGTGTGTGTTGCAGCCCAACACCCCTCCAATTTGGCCCAACACCCACCTAAACCTTCTCCATCATCTAGAGCATTCGATCACGATCGCGTGGCCGAAAACCGCACCTCATTTGGACTCTCCTAGCTCCCTCTACCTCTATTTAAAGTCCCCTCCCGAAATTCGCGGATCTCCTCTCTCTCAAACCATAAAATCCTCCTCTCGCCGCCGCCGGACACGTCCGCCCCGGGCGGATGAATTCCCGCCACCGCCCTCACCAGTGGCAGGCTGCCACGTGGCACCCCGCCGCCTGTCCCGCCGCCGGCCCGGGCGAGCAGGAGACGGGCCCCCGCGCGGCCGGCGCGCCCCGCGCGCCCCCGCCGCCGATCCTCTCCGCGCCGCCGTGCCTGCCGCGCCGACGCCGCCGCCCCTGCCGCGCCGACGCCGCCGCCCCGCCGGCCCTCCTCGCCGACCGGCCACGGCCCCGCCGCTGCGGCCCCGCCGCGCCCGCACCTCCCCGCCGCGCCCGCGCCTCCCCACCGCGCCTGCCGCGCCGCTGCCCGCCGTCCCGCGGCCGGATCCGGGTCGCCGGTGAGCTCCCGTCGCCGCCCTGCCCTTCTCCGGCGAGTCCACCGCCGCCTCGGTCCGCGTGCCATCAAACCCTAGATCCGGAGGTCGAAATTCTACCAAGTCCCCGTGTTTTTCAGTTTCAAGTGCCCCTGTTCATCATGCCGTAACTTTGCATCCGTAACTCCGTTTTTGGCATATAGCATATCAAAATGTTCATCTCAGAGAGTAAATCATTTCATTCCATTGCATCATTTTCATTTGAGTTCATCTTGATGCCCGAAATGCTGTTAGAAGAGGGCTACTTGAGATAATTGTCAGATCTGCTGCTCCGTTTTAGATATTTGTCATTTTTGCCATGATGATTGTGTGCATGATATGCCCATGAGTTCTACATATGTTTTGTTAAGGGTTTTGCCATCTTTCCAGAGATGCAACCCATGTATTTTTGTGATGTGTGTGGTGACTAGCACGAGCTTGCAAAGTGGTGCACTTGGTAATTCGAATTTCAGGGACTTAGCATTTCCACTAAGTCCTTGAGCTGTTTATCTCATATGGCCATATGTTCATGTTGTTTCCTAGTGATCCGTGCCTCTTTTGAGGATGATCAGTAAGGATGTTTTGTTAACCTTGTAGTGCTCTATCCATACATGTATTTGTTTGCAATTTTGGAGCACCCTAGCTTGAGTCAATCGAGCTCTACTTTTGCTACTTTGTGAATCTGGGCAGATTGTCAACTTGTTTGCAATTTTGCCGATGATGTTGTAGTTGATCCGTGCATGCTATGCTATTGTTCTTGACATGTCTAGCTTGAATTTTGTGTGTTCTTGATAGATATATTCTTAGCTTGTCATGACTTGATCCGTAGTTAGTGCATCGAGCTCGTAAACATGCCTACTTGAGTTATGTTTCAGCATGTGCCAGTTTTCACTAAGTCTGAAAACTGATTATGTTTTTGCTATGTTCACATGCTTGCAATTATACTTTCTGATCCCTTTTGGCTCAAGGTCACTAAGGGACTTTTGTTAAGCTCTTTGAGTATCTCCATGCCATGCTTTACTTTGCCATGTTCAAGTCTTGTATCACGTAGTTTTGTTGCTCCGAAGAGTGCTACCTGATCTGAAATTCCAGACAAGTGTTAATCTCACTAAGTCTGAAATCTGTTTGCCTTATGCATTTTTGCCATGCTTGTTTGAACCTGTTAATGGATGATTTGGCCGTAGCTCAGTGATAGACTTTTGTTAAGCATCTTTAATGCATCCCTGCCATGTATTTTTTTGTCATGTTTGGGTGCTGTAGCATGTTCATCTCATTGCATTTAGATGGCTACTTGCTGTAAATTGCAGACCGGTGTCATATTTGAATCGCTTGCCATTTCCAAACCGTAACTCCGATTCCGGCATTCTTTATATCGTTTTCAAGCGATTTTATCTCATCGTCCCAGTGGTACACTTGGATTTCCAAGTTGAGGCCAGGTTCTTGCATTTCCTGTCACATCTTGCATATGCATCCCGCATCGCATCCCGCATAACATATCATCCTTGCATCATCTTGTTTGATCCTTGCACGTGGTTGATTGTGTCCTTGTTGCTTGTTTGTCTTGTTTGGGTAGATCTGGGAGACGAGTTCGCTAACGAGGAGCCCGTTGAGTTCGCTTTCGAGGATCCAGTCAACTCTGACAACTGTGCAGGCAAGATGATCATACCCTCGAAATCACTACTATCTTTGCTATGCTAGTTTGCTCGCTCTTGCTATGCCAATGCTATGATGCCTACCTTTTGCTTGTCAGCCTCCATATTGCCATGTCAACCTCTAACCCACCTTGTCCTAGCAAACCGTTGATTGGCTATGTTACCGCTTTGCTCAGCCCCTCTTATAGCTTTGCTAGTTGCAGGTGAAGATTGGAGGCCGTTCCTTGTTGGGATATCATTATATTGCTATGTTATCTTAATGCATCTATATATTTGGTAAAGGGTGGAAGGCTCGGCCTCTTGCCTAGTGTCTTGTTGCACTCTTGCCGCCCTAGTTTCCGTCATATCGGTGTTATGTTCCCGGATTTTGCGTTCCGTACGCGGTTGGGTTATAATGGGAACCCCTTGATAGTTCACCTTGATTAAAGCTTTCCAGCAATGCCCAACCTTGGTTTTACCATTTGCCACCTAGCCTCTTTTTCCCTTGGGTTTCCGGAGCCCGAGGGTCATCTTATTTTAACCCCCCCCCCCCCCCAGGCCAGTGCTCCTCTGAGTGTTGGTCTAAACTGAGCTGCCTGCGGGGCCACCTCGGGGAAACTTGAGGGTTGGTTTTACTCGTAGCTAGTCTCATCTGAGTGTGCCCTGAGAACGAGATATGTGCAGCTCCTATCGGGATTTGTCGGCACATTCGGGCGGTGTTGCTGGTCTTGTTTTAACCTGTCGAAGTGTCTTGAAGAACCGAGATACCGAGTCTGATCGGAACGTCTTGGGAGGAGGTCTATTCCTTCGTTGACCGTGAGAGCTTGTCATGGGCTAAGTTGGGACTCCCCTGCAGGGATTTGAACTTTCGAAAGCCGTGCCCGCGGTTATGGGCAGATGGGAATTTGTTAATGTCCGGTTGTAGATAACTTGAACCTTAACTTAATTAAAAAGAACCAACTGAGTGTGTTACCGTGATGGCCTCTTCTCGGCAGAGTCCGGGAGGTGGACATGGTGTTGGAGTAATGCTTGCGCAGGTTGTTCTCTAGTTTCTCGCTCGCGCTTTGCCTCCTCTTCTCGCTCTCTTTTGCGAACAGGATAGCCACCATATCTTGCTAGTCGCTTGCTGCAGCTCCACATATTTACCTTTCCATACCTATAAGCTTAAATAGTCTTGATCGTGAGGGTGCGAGATTGCTGAGTCCCTGTGGCTCACAGATTACTATTACACCAGATGCAGGGCCTGATGATTTCGCTCCAGGAGACGCGCTTGAGCTCAAGTGGGAGTTCGACGAGGACTCTCAACGTTACTATGTTTCCTTCCCTGATGATCAGTAGTGGTGCCCAGTTGGGGGTGATCGGGACCGTGTCACATGTTGGGTTATCTTTTATTTTGGCGCCGTAGTCGGGCCATGAGTGTTTGGATGATGAAATGTTATTTCTATACTTGATTGACGTGGCGAGTGTAAGCCAACTATGTTATCTCCCCTTTTATTATCTATATTACATGGGATGTTGTGAAGATTGCCTAACTTGCGACATATGCCTTCAATGCGATTATGCCTCTAAGTCGTGCCTCGACACGTGGGAGATATAGTCGCATCGAGGGTGTTACAAGTTGGTATCAGAGCCTTCCCCGACCTTAGGAGCCCCATTGCTTGATCGTTTTTAGCGGCCGAGTTGTGTCTAGAAAAATGTTTTGAGTCATTTAGGAATTATATATCAGAGAGTTTAGGAATTCTTTTTACTTCCCAGTCTCCTCATCGCTCTGGTAAGGATTCTTGACGTAGAGTTTTGACTCTTCTCTTCTCAAATTTCACTAAAAAAAATTTAGGATCACGCGGGTATCTTGGAATCGTTCCGATGGTTTTATGATGAGAACATTGTCTTGGTGCCTCCTGTCAGGGGTTTTGTGGATGTGTCCCGGGGAGTTGAGCTCTCAGGTGTTGTCGTCATAATTTTATCGTTGCAGTTCTGGAATACCTGAGTTTAGTACGCCGACATCGAAAATCTCTTTTATGCAGTTCGTTGGTGAGATAACCTCGACGCCACCCAGTACTGGGGCGGGAGTTTGGGAGTATCGCCATAACTTGTATAACGGATGCTTTTCGAAGGTTGAGGTAGATGGTTTCCGAAGATTTCTTGGTTATGTGTTGAAGGATGGATACAGCTGGATGTAGGATTTGCTAGTTTGGGTGAGATATTATGCTTCCCCTGTATCCCCAACACCTGATTGCATAACCGGAAAGGTTCGGGAGTTTCATAGGTGGGAATTCTAGTAGCTCTAGTTCTTCTTCCACGGATATTGGTTTGAGATTGGGATTTCTTACCGATTATTCGTTCTTGATCCGTACCTTGTTGATTTATTTCTCTACCTTAATTCTAAGTGGCTTCTCAATTTATGGATATGTGACCATTTCAAGAGAAATGCATTCGTTCATTTTGTTCGAATGTGAAGACTATATGTTGCAATTTTCATTCCGTTGGATTCAGCTTCAATATTTGCCTATCAATGTGCTAATGGATGTCAACCTCTTCAGGATGGCTCCTCCAACGCGCACGACTCCGAATCCTGATCCGCCACCACCTCCCCCTCCTCCGGAGGCATGGCAAGCTGTGATGGCCGCAACCAATGCAAACACAGAGTTGATCATCCAAATTCTTCAAGAGCGCAATCAAGGCAACCAAGGGAATCAAGGCAACAATCAGAATCACTTTGCTACACTCAACCAGTTCCTTGCTAACGGGCCAAAGACTTTCAGCAATTGTGTTGAGGCAACCGATGCTGACGATTGGCTTGTGGATCTGTGCAAGCATTTCGAGTGCAGTAACGTCAGGCCTGAGGACTTTGTTAAGTTCGCTTCCTTCCAACTCAAAGATCAAGCTGCAGAATGGTTCCAGCAGTACAAGGACTCTAGAGGTGGACGTGTTATCACCTGGGATGAATTTCGTCAAGATTTCCGAGCTCATCATATCCCTCAGAGCGTGGTTGAAAGAAAGCGTGAGGAATTTCGCAACCTAAAGCAAGGCTCTTTGTCTGTCTATGACTACAACAAGTTGTTTTAGAAGCTCGCCCGCTTTACCAAGCAGGACGTGCCTGATGAGAAGAGCATGATATACCAGTTCAGGGGTGGTCTCAGAGAAGAAATTCAGCTAGCTCTTGTTCTCTTCGAGCCCTTGAGATACGGTGAGTTCTACAACATGGCACTGAAGCAAGAGGCTGCTCAGTTGAGGTGTGATGCTTCCAAGAAGCGTGTCAGAGATGTTACTCCTTCTTCCTCTACTCAAGTGGCCAAGCAGCAGAAGTATTGGCTTCCTCCTCCTCCGTTTCGTCAGCCGTATCAGCAGAAGAGCAAAGGTGGCAGTGGTTCTTCCCACCCACCCAACCCTGGCTTTCAGAACAAGACTTCATCTCAAGCTCCAAGATCGAGTGTTCCGTATCACCGTACGCTTTCAGAGGTCACGTGCAACAAGTGCCAACAGAAGGGTCACTATGCCAACAAGTGTTTCAACCAGAGGCGTCTTCCTCCTCCTCCTGTCAGATCGGCAAGTACAGCTATGGTCAAGCATAATCCCAAGCACGCCAAGGTCAACTTGATGAATGCAGCTCAGGCAGAGGACTCGTCAGATGTCATCATGGGTAACCTTCCTGTTAACGATGTTCCTACAAAAGTACTTTTTGACTCTAGTGCATCGCATTCCTTCATGTCATTCCCATTTGCATCGGAGAACAATTTTAGTACTAAGGCTTTACCTAGAGCTATGCAAGTCGTCTCTCCTGCTAAGCGTCTGAGTTCTAGTATGACGGTTCCGGAGATTTGTATCATGATGGGTGATTTCAAGTTTTTGGCTTCTCCAATGGTTCTTGGTAACTCGGATATTGATCTTATTCTCGGGATGGATTGGCTTTCTAAGAACAACGCTCAGCTTGATTGTGCAGCAAGGCAGATTCAATTGACTCATTCGTCTGAGGATGTAATTGTCTTTGCCGCTCGGGATAATACCATCCGTCTGTTTTCTCTCAATGAGAAGGGTGAACTGGATGCTATCTCGCAAATTCCAGTCGTTTGTGAATATCAAGAAGTCTTTCCAGAAGAGCTTCCAGGAATGCCTCTGCACCGGCCAGTTGAATTCGTCATTGATCTTGAGCCCGGCACGGAACCTGTGTGCAAACGTCCTTACAAGCTCGGACCTGAAGAGTTGAAGGAGCTGAAGAAGCAACTCGATATTCAAGAGAAAATGGGTCTCATCCGGCCTAGTTCTTCTCCGTGGGGTTGTGGTGTTCTTTTTGTGAAGAAGAAGGATGGAACGGACCGACTTTGTGTTGATTACCGTCCATTGAACAAGAAGACCATCAAGAACAAATACCCACTTCCCAACATCAACGAGCTGTTCGAACAACTCAAAGGTGCCCAAGTATTCTCCAAGCTTGATCTCCGTATGGGTTATCATCAGATTCGAATCCGTGAGCAAGATATTCCCAAGACGGCTTTCAGGACAAGCTTTGGTTCATATAAATACACTGTCATGTCTTTTGGCCTCGTCAACGCTCCTCCGACGTTCTCTCGCATGATGAACTTCATCTTCAATGCCTACACCAACGACTTCGTTTTGGTCTATCTCGACGACATTCTGGTTTTCTCCAAGAACAAGGAAGATCATGCCAAGCACTTGTGTTTGGTTCTTGATAAGCTCAGGGAACATCAGTTCTATGCCAAGTTCTCCAAGTGTGAATTTTGGCTCGATGAGGTTCTTTATCTTGGTCATATCATCTCTGCCAAGGGCATTGCGGTGAATCCTGAGAAGGTGTCTGCAATTGTCAATTGGGAACCTCCTCAGAACGTGAAGCAACTCCATAGCTTTCTCGGTCTCGCAAGCTATTGCCGAAGATTCGTTGAAAACTTTTCTAAGATCGTGAAGCCTCTCTCTAAGATCGTGAAGCCTGTCTCTAATCTTCCTCGGTCTCCAGGGGCTGTTTACGTGCAAGGGCAGAAAGGTCATTTTCAGTATGCCAAACCATAGTGATAATGAAATCAACAGAACAGGCTCGACGAGACGAAGAAGTGGGCTTTGGAATCACCTCATTTGGAGTTGTGATTAAAAAGATATGAAGGGTTGAAGTTCAGGGACTTTTCTGCAAAAATATCATCACAAACAAGTCCCTGAGTGGATAAGGCAGAAGCACAAAGTGATAAATACGCTTTTTGACTAAGAAAACGTAGTTTGGGCTGAAACAGAGAGGAATACGCTTTCAGAATAACGAAAACGTACTCTGAGCTGGAGCAGAGGGAAAATATGCTTTCCCGAAGGTGAAAACTTACTCAACCGAGTATGCCTCCACTTAATCCAGTTAGTAGAGGCGGGGCCGGGGCTTGTTTCGCTGACGTGCGGGTCCCATGGGTTGGGCCCGTAACTTATCTAGGTCAGCCGCCCGGGTCAACGCATGCAGGGGCGGGACCGGCCTACTGGATTGCTGCCAAGTGGGGTCCGCGGGGAGGAGGGGCCCACCTGTCCTGGCTCCTTCTTCCTCCCGCCTGGATGCACTGGGCCGAGCAGGGGAGCACACCCCGACGACGCTCGCCGGCGATCCCGGCCACCATACGGGGCGTGCGACCTACCGACGAGCTCAGCGTGACGAGGCGGTTCCCTTCCCGGTGGTAGAAGACACCAGGGAGCATCGAGCCGAGAGGGATGTCGACCGCGGCGGACGACGGCCTCGGTCACCGAGGGGCTCGCGGACACCGCGCACCGGAAGGGAAGGAGAAGGGCGGAGGTGATTGGGTGGACTCCTAGAGATGCTCTGGTGGTGGAGGGGTGGAGAGACGGGGCCAGCGTTGTGCCAATTTAGGCGGAGGGGATCGGCGGCCATGGCGACAGAGAGAGGCGGGGAGGGGCTCTCGAGCTCCGGGGAGAGGACGGGGAGGGCTAGAGGAACATGGAGGAGCTGATGGAGTGCTCAGGAGAGGCTTGGGTGGCCTTATATAGGCAGAGGGGCGAGGACGTGCCGCGCTGGCGTCGCCGCGGACACGCGGCCAGCGCTGCGGACGCGTGTGCACGCGCATGGGCTCATCAGGAAGGCGACGGGGAGACACAGGGAGGAGCCCATGGGGAAGAGGCGGCCAACGGAGCACGGGGAGGAAGAAGACGGCGAAGAACCGAGCCAAAACGCCACTGTGCGCCCGTGGGCATGCGGCGGCTTGCATCGGTGAGGAAGCTGCTGGAGGGGGAGCGGGGTCCAGGTGATCGGCGACGACAAGAGGAAGACAATGGACAAGCTCACGTGCACTAAGACGATGAGAGGGAGAGGGGCTCGAGCAAGAATCCATCCTGGGCGCGGCCAACGGCAGCAGAGCGCGCGCACAGGCTTGCCATTAACGCGGTCACCGCGTGCACTAGCATGTAGCGGGGGAAATGAGCTGGAGCGTGTTGTCTAGTGGCAAGTTCATCCAGTAGAGGTTCCTACTGCGGTGGTAGATTGGTTAAAAGTGCTCTGGTTAAGTGGTAAACCACCTCTGAAGTTTATTGCAGTAAACTTGATCGAGCACTGCTAATCCACAGAGACTTGATTGAGGTCAATGGAGTTGTCTGGTAGGTTCAGGGTAAGAAGGACTTACATCCTGGTAATTTTGAGAAGAATTGGACCACTAATTAATATAGTTGCTTTACAACTAAGTAATCTGGCCCAGAATGAAGATCATGATGATGCTCTCAAATGGAGAAGCCACTTGAGCTGAACATTGGCAAGGCAGGCTTATTTGGCCATATGAAGATGCTGCAAAAGGTTTCATACCAATTGGATAAACCAAAATGGTACTTCCTTCACAAACATTTCCACTGACGAGAAACTTGCAAGAATTTTGGAGAATTATTGGCTAGGTGAAATGGTGCCAAATTTTGTGGAGAGCTGTTATTTGGGTAGGAGAACAATCTGGTATTTTCTCAGAATTAATGAAGCAACATAAACTGCACTTGCTTCACAACCTGAAAATATTGCCAGAATCAAAGATTTGGTCCTGTGCTCGAAGAGATCAAAGTATTGAGCTTAAATTTGGAGGAGGCTAATGATATGAGCACATGAAGAGTCATGCCAAATTTCAACTCATTTGAATGCTCCTAGCTAGTACTTCCTTCACAGGGGCTTCTGTTTGACAGAAACTTTGAAAAATCACTGAGGAAGATTGGCGAGGCAAATAAAGTTGAATTTTGGCATGTGGCAATGATATGGACAGGAAAAGGTGTCCAAGGAGTTTGAGGTCCATTGGGAAAAGGAAAATAGCACTTGCTTCACATTCTGCCATTTAGGACAAAATAGGAAATGAATTATTTGAGCATGATGATAAACATGACAAATGAAATATTTTGTCATATTTGATGAATATAGGACCCAAAAAATTTATGAGAATTATTTGTGAATTTTAGGAGTGATAGAAATATAGGTTGCTCCACAACTTAGGGCAATTTGAGTTATTCCTTTAATAGAAAAGGAATATTCCCAATAAAAAGAATATTGGGATTTGGGCTAGGATGAAAATGACAGGGTCTAGGGAATGATTTGGGTATGACAAGCCATTCTGGAAACAAAGAAGAGGGCATCTTCTTCAATTTCCAGACCACATAGCCACGGAAAAAGGAAACTCAAGCAAAAACCTCAGAAAAAGAAAAGAAAAAGAAAGGGCCAAAAATCAGGCTGTCACAGCCCTCGCGTTCCATTTCAAGTACGACGGCGCCTCAATGCTGCTCTTCAAGGTCTTCAACGTGGAGGGTCGCTGCTTGGAGTGCTGCCCCGAAGGATAGCGCCAGGACGAGGCGCGCCCCGCCTGGGGCTGCTCCAGCAGCAGCGACTCTTGGGAGTCCAGCGGTTCTCCCGAGCTCTACGAGACTCCAGAGACGAGCGACGATAGCTACATGCCCTCGAGCTCTCGCCGCGCCCGGAGGAAGGCTGCAACGTCCGGCCGCCGGCGTCACTGATCTGGATGAGGTTGGCGCCAGCCTCCCGCGGCCCACTGTTGATGATGGCGTCGGCCGCGGGGGTGTGCAGATAAGATTCTCCTAGGTTCGCGTCTTTTGTTCCCTGTGAGGAATCAAGAAGTACCTTGTGGGGGCGTGTAAAGGGTTTGCAATGTCTTTGTTGATGTTATCCCAATTAAGGAAGCCTTGTTAGCGCAAGTCCTGTTTAGGCTCGGTCTTCCCTTTCCAACCTTGCGACAGCTTGTTGCTCTACGCTGACAGGTCTCGGTCCCCAGGCAAGCTTCAGCCGTCGCTGGTGTCGGTGTTCTGGGAACGGGGGTCCCCAGACTTGCCTGCCTGCGGCCTGCGGCGTGGCTCAAAAGGGGGCCCAGCGCGGCCCATCTTCACCAACACAAGCCCAAGACCCTCGCGAGGGGCCAAGCCTCGCGGGGCGGACGACGCGGAGCTTCCTCAGGCACGGCCTCGTTAGGCTGGCTCACGAGGAGGCAGAGAGATAAAGGTGGGGTACCTCACGAGGTGCCCGTGACGCAAGCCATGACGACCGAGGGCGCCAGGCGGGTGCCAGCCCGCGCAGTGTCCTCCTTTCCTCTTCGGTGCAAAGGGGGCAAGCGTAGCCGCGGAGTACCGAGGCATCGGGCAAAGGTTGCCATTTCGGTGCAATGAGACCAAGACCATGAGGACTACAAGATGGAGGTCATCATGGAGCCCGAGACGGCATCATCACCAGAGCTTTGTGCAGGCGAAGACTACTTTTGTCAGGGTAGCTAGTACTAGCTGTCCCCCTTCAAATTAGCCCGCCATTGTTGGCTCCCTTCCCGCTCGATATTTGGGAAGAGGACCAGGGCCTCTATAAATAGGACCAGCCACCCACAGAGCAAAGGGGGTGGGACGAGGATAGGAGGTTCAGAAAGGATAAAAGGATCAGAGAGAGAGAAGGGTGACTGAACTCCTCCCAGCAGTTCATCTCCCCAGCCAAGAACAGACCCTCGCGAGGCTGTTCTTCCTTGTATTGTTCATCATCATCAGCCCAAGAGGCAATCCACCACGTCACACACTGGAGTAGGGTATTACACCACAACGGTGGCCCGAACCAGTATAAACCCTGTGTCTCTTGTGTTGTTCTTTCCATAGTTTAGATCTTAGCGAGGCGGAGGGGTGCAGGTAAGTAGGAGGCGAAATCTCCACGCGCACCCTAGTGTTTGAACCTCAAGGGTCTGCCGGAACCCGAAATCCGACATTTGGCGCGCCAGGTAGGGGTGCGCCAGGATTCCTCTTCCACCACCCCGTTCTCCTCCGACCATCACGCCCATGTCTGACGCTCGTCGGGCCCGCGCCGAGCGCCGGGCCGCACTCGCTTCCTGCGTCGCCCAGACGGCCCCTGTCGGCGGGCGTCCTCGCTGTTCCCCGTCACCTGCCGTCAACACCGCCACCGGCCCGGCGGGGGACGGGCAGCAAGCATCGTCCTAGCATCCGTCCCTGCGGCAAGACGGCCGCACCGCAACTCCCTCGCTCACCCCAGCTGGTTCTTCGTCCCGCGCGCTCCACGCGCCCATGGAGGCTCGGGCTGCACTCATCTCGGCAAACGAGCTCCTGCGCTACCGTCTCGTCGACGACGTCTACGAAGAATGGCTCGACCGCGTCGCCAAGCTCGTCCGCGCCGCAGGGGGCAATCCTGCACTGTCCGTTCCGCTGCACTGCACCCAGCCCCGCGCGGGCGATGAAGCTCCGGCGGCGCCCCAGCCGCCTCCTCCTCAGGAAGGCGCCATGGCTCCAAGGCGCGTGGCCCCTGGGCGGAACCCGCTCCGTCAGGTGCCAGCGCGGCAGGAGCAGAGCTGTCAAGAAGTCCCTCGCCCGCTAGAAGCTGCCCGGGCGCTCCCTGCTCCAGCATGTCGCGACCATGCTCCTGCTCCTGCGCGTCAAGACCCCGCGCTGCTCCCAGCTGCAGCGCGAGGGGACATGCAAGACCTAGCTCCCCGTCATCCCAGGCCCCCCGTGGCCACAGCAGGCTGCCACGCCTTCACCGCCGAGCTACACAGCGTCGCGTGGCCCGGCAAGGTCAAGCCAGACTTGCCTCCTCGCTACGACGGCATGGCTGACCCTGCGGAGTTCCTCCAGCTCTACGAGCTGGGCATCGAAGCTGCCAACGGAGATGAGAAAGTCATGGCGAACTGGTTCCCCATGGCGCTCAAGGACAGGGCCCTCACCTGGCTCCTAAACCTGACTCCAGGCACAATCTCCTCCTGGGACGAGATGCGCACCCGCTTCATCGCTAACTTCCAAGGCACTCGTGACCGGCCACCCGCCGTGAGCGACATGCGCCGCATCAAGCAACAGCCCGGGGAGACCCTGCAGGAGTACATCCAGCGCTTCAACAACGCACGCCTCGATATTCCCAAGGTGACTGAGGAGGCCATCATCTCGGCCTTCTCCGACGGCGTGCGCGACGTCAAGATGAAGGAGGAGCTGGCAATGCGTGAAGACCTGTGCACTTCCTTGGAGCTGTTCAACCTGGCAACCAAGTGCGCCAGGGCCGAGGAACGGCGTCTCTACCTCCTCGAGCTGCCTGCCGCAGACCCAGAAGAGAAGAAGCCCAAGGCGAAGGATGTGAAGCGCAAGGGGGCTGCAGTGCTCACGGCAGAACCAGACACCAAGCGGGGCAGAGATCAGCCTGAACCTTCCAAGGGCATCCGGTACTGCGTGTACCACGACCTCCACACCCACAACACTAACGAATGTCAAGAGCTCCGAGTCATGCGAGAAGGAAGAATTGGCCGTCGCCCTGACCGCGGTGACCGGGGCTACGTTCGAGGAGGAGGAAGGAACGCAGGACGCTGGGAAGACCATGGCCCGCGCCAAGGGTGGCGCGATCAACCTCGCGAGGATCGCTGGCAAGACCCGCCTCGTGAGGGAGGCTGGAGGGATCAGCCTCGCGAGGGAGACTGGTGGGATCAGCCTCGTGAGGATCGCCCGCAAGGCAACGCAGGCCTCCCACCGCTGCCACCGCAGCCAAGGAGAAACGAGGACCGCCACCAGGACGAGAGGACTGGGGGCTTCCACGAGTCGCGCGCGATCGCCTGCATCCTGGGCGGGGCACAAGCCCCAGCCTCTTAGCGCACCTTCAAGCAGTTCGCCCGCGAAGTGAATGCAGTCCTCCCCAGGCTCGAAGCCACACGCCCTCTCAGGTGCTCGGCGTGCGCCATCACGTTCAGCTCAGTAGATCAGCTCAAGTGTGCGGCTATAGCCGGAGTCCTCCCGATGCTTTGTTCCCCAATCGTCAGCAACGTGGTGGCCACCAAGACCCTCATCGATGGCGGGGCAGGGCTCAACGTCCTGTCCGTGGAAACATTCAACAACCTCCAAGTGCCCTACAGCCAGCTTCAGCCAACCAAGCCTTTCTCCGGTATCACCGACGGCTCCACGGTCCCGATTGGGCAGGTCCGCCTCCCTGTCACCTTCGGGGCACGCGACAACTACTGCACCGAGCTCATCGACTTCGACGTCGCTCACATTCGCCTGCCGTACAACACCATCCTTGGGTACCCAACACTGGCCAAGTTCATGGCCGTAACTCACCACGGCTACAACGTCCTCAAGATGCCAGGAAGCGGCGGAGTCATCACGGTGCCCTGTGAAGAGAAGGACGCGGTGTGTTCCCTAGAACGAGCCTTTTAGGCCGCGTCACTGGAAGACCCGGATCGCAGAAGCAGGAGGCCTCCCGAGACCGCCCCTAAGAAGAAGAAGACATCATCCAGCCTGACCACTCAGGAGGCAGGCCCCTCTGGGCCCGTGCCTGCCCAGGGAGAACCTCCTTCCATCGCATAGGAAAGCGCACCCGGCGCCCTCCTCAGGCAGGGCTCGGGGGCTCTCCCCTGGAGGGCCGCCGACCTAGCTAGGGTCACGTGGGAGGCGCTTGGGCACCACATGGAGGCGTGTTTCGAAGCACGTTTCCCTCAAGAAGGAGCAAGGCAAGGAGATCCAGACCCTCAGGAGTTCGTCAGCAAGGCTATTCAGGAGCTACAGGAGTCAAGAGTCATGAAAGGCGGCCGCCGCCTACCAGCAGTGGCTCCCCATCCAGGCGAGGATGGTGGGCTGCGCGTCTGCATCGACATACCAGGGCTCAACTGAGTCGCCTCTCGGGAGCGCCTCTGGCCCTCGCGAGTGGGGCTCTGCGGAGGCCCACCCCACAGCTACGTTCGCATGCCTTACGGCTTGCCGAATGCGGCCGACACGTACCGGCGCCTCATGAGGGGCATCACGGAGGCACGAGAGACCAGGCGTTCCGCAGCCCTGGTAGGGATGGAGATGGCCCGCGAGGAGCCGCCAGCGCCTCCGGAGCCTCCCGAGGCCCCTGGGCCTAGGGGCTCATGAGGATCGGCTCCCGCAGCCCACCGAGCCTGCTACACCAATGCTCCTTCGTCCTCAACATCATCAGGTGACATCTTTCGAGTTTTATTTCCAGCTGGGAGCGCCCCCCCCAGGGCTGCATTATTCCCAGGCCGCGTGTGTCCGTCCCTGCGGCGTGTATCCCTTTTTTTATTTCATGTTGTTAGCTTACCTTGTTGGGGGCGCCCCTCGGGCTGCATGATCCCCAAGCCGCTCGGGCCAGGCCCAGCGGCATGTATCCCATTTGCGTTTATTTCTGGTTATGTGTTAGACCCACCATGCTTGATTATTTGATGCCGGTCTGCGGCACCTCTTCTTCTCCATGCCGACCACTTGCACGTTAAAGGGGGGTACCTAAGCATCGCGACTCAGGGCTCTTACTGGCTCTCCAGCCCTCACCCTCTGGCCTTGTCCATGGCATCGCGACCTGGCATACCAGCGACGGCTGAGACCAGCTCGAGGGCCGGGACCCGAGGACGTAGAGTGCCGACATCTAACCAAATTTGCAGGGACACATCACAAGATAAGGCCCAGTGCCAGGCGCAACCCGCCTAGAGGTAGAGCCCTGTGAGTCCCGCGCTGGCTCACGGGTGCCCAGATACACCTCGCCAGGCCCTACCGTGCCAGCCACGTGTCAGGGCGGGGCTGTACACGCCCCGGGGGATCCTCCCGGAGGGGGGCCCCCTCCCACGTACCAGTGGAAGCACCATGCTCCCCGCTGGCTGATGACACTGCCGAGGAGCGGCTATGCCCGTACACATACGGAAGCGCTATGCTCCGCGCTGGTGATAAACAACTGAGGGTGGCCCCCGGGCCACATCAACCTCAGGGAGCCCAGAGCTCAGTGTCTAGCCTCATCGTAACGCCTCCCCTTGGGAGTGCCGCGCGAGGGGGCTGGGCACGGGGGCTGCGCCTGGGTCACACCCAGATGCACGCCGCCCAGCCAGGTCCCCCCGGGCCTGGTTCGTCGCGTGTCTCTCCCCGAGCGGAGCCAAGGTACGAAGGCCGTTTGAGCGTCAAGGGGGACTCCTGAGCATCGCGACTCAGGAGCCTAACTGGTCACGTAGCCCCTCACTCCGTGGCCCCGTCCTGGTTTCCGGTCGGGACCAACGCTGGGTGAGGCACGCGCGCGGCTGGGCTCTGCAGACGTAGAACGGTAGATCCACCCGCATCACACCTCCCTACTTGTTGTTCGTGCGCCAAGGGGGACTCCTGAGCATCGCGACTCGGGAGCCTAACTTGTCACGTGGCCCCTCACTCCTTGGCCCCGTCCTGGTTTCCGGTCGGGGCCAACGCTGGGTGAGGCATGCGCGGGGCCGGGCTCTGCCGGCGTAGAACATAAGCAAGTAGGAAGCAAAAGCGCAAATTTCAAGGAATTCAAAAGAAAATATTACAGTCCACACTGTTATCTCAATGCCAAACGCAAGTTTAAATGCCTCCCCGAGGCATGATACATGTGCAGGAATTAAAGGCAGGACAGGAGCCACGACGGAGTCACTTGTCGGCGGTGGAGCAGCACGGACTGGGTATGCCTCATGGAGCGGTGAGGTCGGCAGCGCCTTGCTTCGGCTTGGTGCCGAAGGCCCGGAACTTCCCCAGCAGGGCCTCTGCGCGACCCTTCACGGCCTCGGCAGTGGCAGCGGCACGCTCGCCGCTCACTGGCTCCAGCAGGCTATCGAGGTCGACACCGGGATCGCGAAGGTAGATGTGGGTGAGGACCCGCGTCAGTGCGGCAGAAGACAGGACACGTGCCTCGGCCTCGGCCGTGGGGCCAAGGCCAAGGGCGACATCTTCAAGAGCGTGAACCAGGAAGGGAAGCAACTTGGTGGGACCGTCCTCGGCGCCAGCCAGTGGGCTCTCCAGGCCACTGTCGTAAAGCGTCCTCACTGAGGAGCGAGCCCTCGCCTCCATCTCCGTGAAGGCCACGCGGTCCTCGGTGAGAACCAGGGCCTCGTCGTCCAGCTTGGCCTTCCTAGCCCCCAACTCCTGCTCCAGCGCGCCTAGGCGGTCGCGACGTTTCCTGAGCTTGACCTCCCTCTCCTTGACAGCCGCCTCGCGAGCCTTCACGCTTTCTTCCTGCTCTTGGCGAAGGCGGACCTCGTCCGCGAGCTGGTCCCGCAAATCTTGCAGCTTGCCCTCCAGCGCCTTGCAACGCCCACAGACGTCGACCACCTCCCCCAGGGCTGCATCACGAGCAGCCTTCACCTCAAGGATGGCCTGCTTCTCCTCGTCGCATGCTGTCGAGGCCTGGACCAGCGCCGCCCGAATCGAAGCGTCGGAGCGAACCCATCCTGAAGCCAGCTCCAAGCGCTCGGCCACCAAACGGGGGTCGGCGCCAAGAAGATCCTGCCGCAGTCGGTCCAGCTCAGCAACAGCACGATCCAGAATGGCAGAAGGAGTCGGAGAGACAGCAGCCGGTGGAGTAGGAGGAGAAGGCGGCAGCGTGGCCACAGCATCCTGAGGCGGAGTCTGCCGCGCCCCGACAGCTGTAGTGGCGGCGGCAGGCGAGAGCACCTCGGGAGCCACTTGGGCTGTGGGGGCTGAGCTCGCCCCAGCCGGCTCAGCCAGGCCTCGCGAGGACGACCGGGCAGGAGAAGCCTGTGCGTCGCGGTCACCCTCCTTCGCAGGCAGAGGCGCTGCCACGGGTGGAACCTCGGGAGCTCCCTTCGGCTTCTTTGCTGCGGGCGCCAGCCTATCCAAGAAATGCGGACGTCAAGCCTCAGAAGCAGAGCAAGAAATAAAGACAAGAATCGAATGCTTACAGGTCGTCGCCAGTGAGCTCAAGCGGCCTCCGGCCAAATTTGAAGCCTGAAAGCCAGCTGGAAGGGTCAACCTCGGGAAGCTTGGAGGCGGAAGGTGCATCTGCGGTCCGCCCCGGGGCCGGGGCAGACCCGCGGGAGATTAGCCCGGTCCTGACCTTCTTCGGGATCGGGGGTGAGCTCCCGCCGTCCTGCTCGTCGTCATCGTCTTCATCGTCATCCTCGTCGTCATTGCTCGGAGAGAGGCGGAGAACGCGGGACCTGCGCCGGGGGAGGAGAGCCCTTGACTCTCCGCCAGTCGCCTTGGAGTCAGGCCCTTTTCCCCGCTCCCCTCCTTCCTCCTCTTCGCTGGAGTCGTCGGAGGGCACGTCCACCGGTTCCTCGGGAGTTTCCATGGGCACGGGCCCATCCCCGTTGAAGACGGGCATGGACTCCACTACCTGCCCCCCATCGTCGCGGAGGAACAAGGGCGTGGGAGCGCCCGCCAACCTCGCCACATTGCCCCCGACCAGAGATTGGAGAACCGCAGCCAGGTCTCCATTGGCCAAGGCCGCGGGGCTCGGACGGGGCCTCCACATTGGAAGTGAGTACTGCCGAAGCGGAGCCAGCTGGTGCTCCAGGAATTCCCTCAGCAGCGATGCGCCGGTCAGCTTTGCCGCAGCCATGTCGGCTGGCCTCAGATCCGTGTCCATCTTCTCCAACACCAGTTTCGCGTGGGGGTCCGCGAGCTCTACTCGACCCCAATCCCTGGAGCTCGTGGGCTGCTCTACGGGCAAGATCAGCCGAGGGTGGATGCGCCCAGCATCCACCAAGACCCACTTGCTCCTGAAGCCCTCAATCCTTTTCCCGGGGTTCGAGATGGCAATGGCGCCACCGTACGCGACGAAGCTCGCGCACGCGGAAGCAATACCACGAGAGGTCCGGAGGTAGAAGTAGTGGCACAGCAAGGCCACTGAGGGCTGCACCCCTACGTGAGCCTCGCAGTAACAGGCGAAGATTGCCAGGAGAAGGACGGAGTTGGGGTGGAGATGCAAGGCTTGTAGCTTATAGTGGCGGAGGACAGAGAAGAAGAACTCGAAGAAGGGAGGCACCAGGCCAGCAGCAATGGCACTTACGAAGAACGGATAGAAGGTGCTCCCTTGACCCTCAGGGGTGGCGGAGCCGGCTTTAAACACCTTCGCCCCGTTGATGCCCCGCGCCGTCGCCATCCGGCGCAACCGGGCAAGGCTCGCCTCCGACACGTTCGGCGGGTCCAGGCAGACGAGTACCAAGCCACGGCCAGGAGCTGATGAGGCGCCATGGCTTCCTAGGTCACACGGTCGGAGTGGATATGGAAATTTTGGAGGAAGGAAGGAGAGGCACAAGAAAGGGGATCTGAGAAGCAACCGGGGAAAGGAGGAAGCAAAGCCTAGGTGGATGCCGCTCCTTTATCAACTCACGCGGTTGCTAAGGTGCCCACGTCCAATCAACCGCCACGCGGCGCCCAAGGCCGCAGGCTGTTAGGGCCCGCGGCGCTTCGCTCTTGCCCTTCCGCCTCCTCGCACGGCCAAGTACGGGCGCGCCTTGGGCCCGGGGGCTACTGTCAGCGTTCTGGGAACGCGGGTCCCCAGACTTGCCTGCCTGCGGCCTGTGGCGTGGCTCAAAAGGGGGCCCAGCGCGGCCCATCTTCACCAACACAAGCCCAAGACCCTCGCGAGGGGCCAAGCCTCGCGGGGCGGATGACGCGGAGCTTCCTCAGGCACGGCCTCGTCAGGCTGGCTCACGAGGAGGCGGAGAGATTAAGGCGGGGTACCTCACGAGGTGCCCGTGACGCAAGCCATGACGACCGAGGGCGCCAGGCGGGTGCCAGCCCGTGCAGTGTCCTCCTTTCCTCTTTGGTGCAAAGGGGGCAAGCGCAGCCGCGGAGTACCGAGGCATCAGGCAAAGGTTGCCATTTCGGTGCAATGAGACCAAGACCATGAGGACTACAAGACGGAGGTCATCGTGGAGCCCGAGACGGCGTCGTCACCAGAGCTTTGTGCAGGCGAAGACTACTTTTGTCAGGGTAGCTAGTACTAGCTCTCCCCCTTCAAATTATCCCGCCATTGTTGGCTCCCTTCCCGCTCGATATTTGGGAAGAGGACCAGGGCCTCTTTAAATAGGACCAGCCACCCACAGAGCAAAGGGGGTGGGACAAGGATAGGAGGTTCGGAAAGGATAAAAGGATCAGAGAGAGAGAGAAGGGTGACTGAACTCCTCCCAGCAGTTCATCTCCCCAGCCAAGAACAGACCCTCGCGAGGCTGTTCTTCCTTGTATTGTTCATCATCATCAGCCCAAGAGGCAATCCACTACACCACACACTGGAGTAGGGTATTACACCACAACGGTGGCCCGAACCAGTATAAACCCTGTGTCTCTTGTGTTGTTCTTTCCATAGTTTAGATCTTAGCGAGGCGGAGGGGTGCAGGTAGGTAGGAGGCGAAATCTCCGCGCGCACCCCAGTGTTCGAACCTCAAGGGTCTGCCGGAACCCGAAATCGGACAGCTGGTATGCCAGGTCGCGTGCCGTGGTCAAGGCCAGGAGGTGAGCGGCCCGAGGTCCAGTAAGAGCCTCTGAGGCGCGATGCTCACGGGGTTCCCTTTAGCGCTCAAGTAGTTGTGGTAAGATAAGAAAGGGAGGCGAGGTTGCCGCAACAGGGCTGTGGCGAGCGTGTCCCCTAGGTCCCGACGATTGGTTGATCTGAGCTTGTGACTTATCTTGGCGGTCCGGGGTCGATTCTTCGTGATGCGCTAGACCGGTGTGCGATCATCCGCAACGTAGCTAGGACAGGCCCATACGAGTCCTCCCCCTTCAATGCTCTCCTTCGTGCTCTACGTCCTCAGGTCTCGGCCCTCGAGCGAGCTCAGCCGCCGCTGGTATGCCAGGTTGCGTGCCGTGGTCAAGGCCAGGGGGTGAGGGTTGGAGAGCCAGTAAGAGCTCCTAAGTCGCGATGCTCAGGAGCCCCCCTTTTAACGTGCAAGCGGATTACTTGGAAGAGGTGGGAGCTCGTGGTGCCGCCTGGTGCAATCCTCGTGAGATTCCTGTGAGCGAGCACAAGGAAGAACACGATCTGCCGTTATGGTTGCCAGCCTGCCGTTGGTTGCTGCGCGTGGGGGTGAAGGCACTGAGGGCCAGGTGAGGTGACGTGCGCGGGGCGTGTCGCGAGCCAGAGCTTGACCGCTCAGGTTTATCGACATGGTAGGGACGGACCCATGCACCAGTGCCGTGCCTGCATGCTGAGGCCCCGTGGGAGGCGACGATTGAGCAGGTAGTAATCATAGGTAGATCGAACATGAGAGAAGCAGGCTTAAGCAAGTGCATGAGAGATACGTGCCACTGGGTCAGGCCCGAGCGACTTGGGGATGATGCAGCCCGAGGGGCGCCCCCAACAAGGTAAGCTAAAGACATAAGAAAAGGATACATGCCACAGGGACGGACCCACGCGGCCTGGGAATGATGCAGCCTGAGGGGCGCTCCCAGCTGAATGAACTTGGAAAGATGTCACCTGGTCATGTTCACGAAGGAGAGTTGAGGCAGCTGAAGCTGTATGGCGAAGGGGTTGCTCCTCACGAGCCTCCGGAGGCCCTAGAGTCTCAGATGGTTCCTTGAGCATCATCTCCATCTCCATCAGGATAGCGTGGTGTTTGGCTTCCTGATCCACTAAGATGCGCCGCAAGTTGCGCTAGTAGGCGGATGATACACTTGGCAGGCTAAAGGGTATGCGAACGTAGCTGTGCGGTGGGCCCTCGCAGCGTCCCACGCGCGAAGGCCATAAAAGCTCCTGAGAAGCGGCCCTGTTGAGCCCTGGAATGTCGATGCAAACATGCCGCTCGGCATCCTCGCCTGGATGGGAAGCTACATCTCATGAGTGGCGGTCGCCACGTGTCGGGGATATACCCCGCGGTATGACCCGGCCGGAAGTATGACCCGGTCGGACTTGGCGGCTCATAGAGACCCAGCAAGTATTTGATGACTTACTGATGACCCCAATGGCGGGTCAGATGGATGACAAGGCCCAAGGCCGAAAAGACCGGTTCACGTGATGGTGGGCCGACTTAAGAGGAAAGCATAAGGAATATTCCCTTACAAAGGAAGCAAGACTAGGACTCCACTTGTAATAGAGTAATCCTAATCCTACTAGGACTAGTCATGTAACCCACCACTTCAACATATATAAGGAGGGGCAGGGTGCCCCAAGAGGGGACAAGCAACAAGCAATAATCTCTAGGGCTAGACACAAAGGGGGAGCCGGCTTATGCGGCAACTCTCTCACGAGCAGCATAATGAGATCTAGCCACAAACAGCATGTAGGGCTATTCCAGATGATGTTTCCCGGGGCCCAAAGCCATCTAAATACTTGTCTTGTGTTACGTTTCTCGATTCCGCTCAACCCCTCTCAAGCTACTACAAAGATGCATTGGCCTCACGACTAAGTCCTCATACTAGGACGTCTGCCGTGACAATTCAACGACAGTTGGCGCCCACCGTGGGGCTCGCGCACGATGATGTTGAGTTCTTGGAGGGATCTCTCTGAGGAATCGAGAAGTTTTTAATTCATCAGATGAAGAAGATTCAAGAAATTAAGGTTGCATTAGGTGTGCTGTCACACAGTCGCCGAGTTAACGAAACCGACAAGCGGAGCAATCGAAAGTCAGATCAAGTCTTTTTGAGCGCTTACGCGTCGGTAAGACCGATAGGACTACCGTCAAGCGTCACCATGATTCTAGTACCCGGACAGGTTCTCCGCCCAATGACGGCTGTGCTACAGGGTCACTTCAAGATCCCGACACAGAAGCATTATCGGGTTTTTTCGTCAAAATATCAAGATTGTTGGATTATTGCTAGTTCACAACCAAGTCGGCACCACGACCACGACTCAAAGAAACAAACAGGGATTGGTCGGAACGGCCACGAGCCAGGCTCCTTGGCCACTACGGGACGCGCTTCGCCTCTCGTCCGAGTGACCGTCGCCCCTCGCCTCTTGTCTGAGTTAGCGTCGCGCCTCGCCTCTCGACCGGGTCGCTCGCGCCAAGTCGCCCTGGCCTCGCGCTTGAGCCGCCGGATTCCACCTTCTGCAGGGGCCTCGAGCGCTGTTTCTGCCATGAACGACTCGCGTTGCTCCGCCTCGCCGGGGGACTCCTCATTAGCGGCCACGACCCGATCCACCGGGGTTGTAGCCGCTTCAAACCACCGCTTCCTTAAGTCACCAGGGCCATCCAACTCGCCTCGTATCTGCTGCTGCGGTTGCGGCCGCGCGCTGAGCCGGCCGTATATGACCGTCTGCAGCTCTGCCTCCGAGCGACTGCTAAGGCGTGCCTCCATCCTGCAAGCCGCCCCGGTGGCCTCACTTCTGTCTTGGCATCCTAAGTCGCCCGCTTATTGGAATGTCTCCAACCCGCCTCTGCCTCGGCCTTTCTCAAACTCCGACCTGCCATCGCAGCCACCGAGCGGATGCCTTTGACGCTGCTATGCTCACTAGCGTGAGTCGCCGCCACCGCCGTAGTTTCACTGCGGCACGCCCGTCCTGCGCTGAGGCCGCCACTACCTCTGCTCGGAACCGCCCGCTCGGGCTCCACTATCCGCCACTGAGCTATCCCGGCCATGAGCCGTCTACGCGTGACCCACCACTTTAAGTCGCCGGCGTGTTGAGCCACCACTTCGCGCTTGTCCGAGCTGCCGCAGGCTTGCTTCGCCTCCACTGTAGGTCGCCGCTGCCTCAAACACAGCAGCGCCAAGCCGCCGTCCGCCTCAAGTCGCCGGTGCCCCTCTAACATGGCCGCTGGGCTGCTGCTGGTGCTAGTGACCCATGCGCCTCAAGTACCACAGCAGAGCCGGGGCCTCGTCAACCGCATCGCCGCTCGCCGCTGTTGCTGTCACAGCTGCGCCACAAGACGCCTCGGATGCCTAGCCTCGCGTCCGCCGGTTCCGCAAAACCGCCCGTTGCCCCCTGCCCTTCACCGCGCCTCGCGCCATCGTTGAGCTGCCTTCACTGGGTGGCCCTGCCTCCGTGTACTTTTGCCTCACTAACCAAGGCCAAGTAATATTATTACTACTATGTTTTGTTTCTCACACAGCAGGAAATCTGACTGAAGCCTGCGAATCAACACATTAAAAGAAAAGGGAGTCAACGGAGTGCCAGCGCTGTTAAAGCCGTGCCTGATCGGCACCAGAATCAGTCCTGAGGTCGTGGTCTGCATTTTCTGTTTTTTCAGTCTACTACACATGCATGTGAAGACAAAGACAACAGCAGGGACAGAAACAAGTTGCTCCTGCCACCGTTCATGCGAAAGGTTTCGGCCTCCTTTGGTTTGGAGGAATTTCATAGGAATTCTAGAGGATAGGATTCTTATGGGATTTTTTCCTTTAGAGCCCTCTGGTTCATAGGAATGGATTCCTATTCCTACATAGGATTGGTTCCTATCCTCCACATTTCATAGGAAAATAAAAATGAGCCTAGACTCAATGGAAAAATTCCTTTGGTGTCAACCAAATGACATCTTGTTTCCTATTCCTACTCATAGGATTTGAGATACATGTCATCTCATTTCCTACAAGATTCCTATTCCTACGATAATCCTATCCTATGAACCAAAAGAGGCCTTCACGGTCCTACAGAATTACTTGGTTGCAGGCAGGACAAAAGAAACAGGTGACCTGAAAGACTACACTCAGATTTTTTGATCTTCAATCACTGCCTGCAACCGAGATATATCGTTAGAACATCGATGTAAGGCTCCGGTATGCAAATGATGGAGCAAGTCAACGGGAATAAAGAAAATAAGGAGGAGTTTGACCCGATGGATAAAGAGATAGGCCTCAGGCCTCTTAAAAATGGGGTTAATAATGACCCAGAGGGTCCTTTCTGAGCCGCCTAGCTCCGTTCTGCTGCGGTCGCATTTTGAACTATTGCCTCTGCCAATCGCCGCCTCGCATTTGCCGGTTTCGATCGTACGATCGTCTTTGAGTCGTTTCACCTTTGTTATCAAGCAACTGGAGAAGAGAATACCACAGGTTGTTCATAAAAGTCCTTTTGCAAGGGCAGGAGGGAGGGGGCTCAAGACCAACTCCCAAGGTGACCTAGGCCCTGACAAAATTGTCGCAGTCACTCAATGACAGGGTCATGTGATTGTGCTGCCTCGAGTGACCTGTTGCATAATGCCAAGCTGCAAAAGGTTTAATGGATCAATTATCGCTATGGGAAAAAAGAAATCAGCGGCAAACGGGCGACGCTGACATGGGATGCTCGTACGATGAAGGAGTAAACTACTACATGTGTACTGTTGTTTGACCCCAATTAAAGTTTAGCCTGCGCATAGGTCATCTATCATCCGAATATATCAGGTGATACCCGTCTAGTCTATTTTAAAGAGAACATATTTAGTTTCTTTAAGAACAATTACTCTGACTGGTAATATTTTTGCGCAGGACAGTGATTCAATATAAGGGTGGTGCCATGTTGTGTTTATGGAGTGTGCATTAGCATCATCATGCACCGGCGTCCGCGCTCGCTTGTTACTGAAGAGGTGTACGCAAGCCGCCGCCCGTGCAGCTCGATCTACATCAACTCGCTGAAACCACGCCTGTGATTGACTCGCCGACCGCGCGGCTTGCCACTACTGCAATTGATTCACCCGTTCGCACCGGCTTACAATGCCACGGCCGGCTCAACCATCTGCTCCCGTGGCCGACTTGCCCGAGATTGGTTTCAGCTTCACCATGGTGATCATCAACCTCACGGTGGATAATTTCTAGCTTAACATATCAGGTGAAATCCATCCAGTATATTTTTTATATATTTCTTTTCTTTAAAAGAGCAATTACTCTGGCTTGCAAGTTCTCCAAATGCAGGACAAGTTATATCACTGAGCTGTTGACTGACTCATACCGGTTTATATCACGGCCAAATATGGAGAATCTCAAGACAACTCCTCGAGTCGCCTTGAGACTCGGGGGCTATGATGACATGACTCAGTAAATAATTGCCAGTTTAAAGCAGATTCAAGAACTCCGGGTCATCGGAGGGAATGATAACCCGGTTCCGGAGGACACCGCCATATTGATGAAAATTTAAAGGCCGTCGGAAAATTGTCGGTTCAAAATAAAGATTCCGGTTTAAAATCTGGTTCAAGAGACATCTCTCTCCCGCAAAGCTTTGAAGCTCTCAAATCTGGTTCAAACATCCAGCTCAAGGTAAATTTGTCTCTTACAAAACTTTTAAGCTCTCAAATCCGGTTCAAACATCCGGCTCAAGGACAATCTGTCTCCCACAAAGTTTTGAAGCTTTCAAATCCGGTTTAAAGTTCCGGTTCAAAAAGAATTAATCTCTCGCAAGATTCGAGTTCTCAGAAAAATTAAAGGTTGCCAAAGAGAACTTGCTGCCATGATGCGCGGTTCAAACGTGGGTATCCTGCCTTACGGCTTTCCTTATTATGGTCACTTGGGGGCTTCCTGCTCATCGAGCATAGCTATTGGAACCCTCTTGATCGGCGCGATGCCAAAATTTATATGGTCACTTGGGGGCTTCCTATTCAAACATAGGTCATATTTGAACCAAAGAGAACATAGTTGTCGGTACCCGCTTGATCGGCACACTGCCAAACTCACTAGGGGGCTTCTTGATCGTATTCGAATCATAGCTTAACCCCTTTTGGGTCCGACTTGGATCGTATTCGAATCAGGGTCATTAAAACCACTCAAGGTCATTTGGGGGCTTCCTATTCAAACATAGGTCATATTCGAACCAAAGAGAACATAGTTGTCGGTACCCTCTTGATCGGCACATTGCCAAAGCCACTGGGGGCTACAAGATCATATTCGAATCTTAGCTTAACCCCTTTGGAACGGTTTACTGATCGTATTTGAATCAAAAACCTCGATTTTTATTTGGTTTAAGTTTTTGCAAACAATCTTTTGTTTTGTCTTGAGAATTTTTTGCCCAGATCTAAGTATAAGTGTGGTTTCGTTTAAACCTGGCTTGGCTTTGGACGATAAGTCACCAGCATGTGACAATCATCATATATTTGGAAGTATTGGCTTCTAAGGATTGGGTTATCACCCTTACTGCACAGGTCATGTAAACCGGCAGTACAAATTCAATATCACAATGGTTATATGTGGGATATTATGACCCGCCCTGCGGTAAACCGCCAAGGGATCTTGTGATTTACTTGTGTGCAGGATAAGACTACATTTGGGTGGTTACCCGCCCTGGCTTTTGACGCTAAGTCGCCAGGGCATATGTTGTTTAAACTTTGTGCAGGATTTACAGAGCTATGATTTACATAAATGATTAAGTTCCAGCCCATCATCAAAGATTGAAATTGGTGTCTCAAAAGGGTTATCAATTCTTGATTTTCTCAAAGGCTATAAGCCGTCGGGTTATAAAAATTCCGGCTTACGATGGAGGCGTATTAAATTACCATCGGCCAACAGCCGTCGGGTATTTAAACTCCGGATTTACTTGTCAAGAGATAAGTGTCAGCGTTCTGGGAACGGGGGTCTCCAGACTTGCCTGCCTGCGGCGTGGCTCAAGTGGGGGCCCAGCGTGGCCCATCTTCATCAGCTCAAGCTCAAGACCCTCGCGAGGGGCCAAGCCTCGCGGGGCAGACGACCGGACGCTTCCTCGGAGGCAACCTCATCAGGCAGGCTCGCGAGGAGGCGGAGAGATCAAGGTAGGGGTACCTCATGAGGAGCCCATCACGCAAGCCATGACGATCGAGACCAGGCGGGCGCCGGCCTGCGCAGTGTCCTTGTTTCCCCTTTGGTGCAAAGGGGCAAGCACAGGCCAAGGCATCGGGCTAAGGTTACCATTCCGGTGCAACGAGACCAAGACCAGCAGAGCGGCAGGACGGAGGTCACCGTGGAGCCCAAGACGGCGTCATCACCGTGAAGACCACCTTGGGTCAGGATAACTTGTACTAGATGTTCCCCTTCAAAATGGCCAATTGTTGGCGCCCTTCCCGCTCATTATTTGGGGAGAGGCCCAGGGCCTCTATAAATAGAGCTAGCCACCACAGAGTAGAGAGGAGAGGGAGATCTGGTAGAGCTCTAGCAGAGAGAGAGAGGCGACTGAACTCACCCAAGCAGTTCATCGCACCAGCTCAAGAACACCTCTCGCGAGGTTGTTCTTCCCTTGTAATGTTCATCATCAGCCCCCAAGGAAATCCACAACACCACACACCAGAGTAGGGTCTTACACCACAACGGTGGCCCGAACCAGTATAAACCTCGTGTCCCTTGTGTTGTTCATTGTTTCTAGCTTAGATCACGCGAGGAGATTGGACGTAGATCGGTAGGGGAGAGATCTCCGTGCGCACCCCAGTGTTCGAACCTCAAGGGTCTGCAGGAACCCGAAATCCGACAATAAGGTATTCAAAGTCGCTTTGGCGCAATGGCTATTATTTTATCAATGGATATGATTTATTCTACATTGGAAGAAATAGTCCCGAGTCGCTGTAGGCTTACGACCCGGCACTTGGGGGCTGCATTATTCAAGTTGAGATTACATCAAATATGCAAGTCCCATGTCACTGCCAGCATGCACCATGGCCCTTGGGGGCTAATGCAAAGTCATTTCATACTTTCTTCACTAAAAGACCTGACTCATCACATCGTAATGAGCCGGCCCTTGGGGGCTACCAATTGCTCCTGTCAACAATTTAAGGTACACAAGTCTTATTCCATTATATTGAAGGCTCCACTGCTTAGTTGGTAAAACACAAAGCTCTTAACCTTGTGGACGTGGGTTCAAGCCTCATGATGGGGGTTACATCATATGATGTTCTTTTCAAAAAAAGTATATATAAAGTCTCAGCTCAATATTATCTTACTGAGCCGGCCCTTGGGGGCTGCACGTTGCAGTTCAAGTCTACATGATCATATTTATAAAGTCCCTGCTCATTATTGCATAATGACCCGGCCCTTGGGGGCTACACTGGTTGAAGTTTTTATGAGCATAAGGCAATTACAAGTCCCATGTTGCTGCAAGCATGCCAATCCGACACTTGGGGGCTACATATGAGGAATACTCGGTTCTGACTAGTGATTGAGATGAACAACATGGATTTCTTCAAAGTGGTAATATTTATATTGAAGCAAGTCTTAAGTCATCACTTTGCTCTACTCAAGACTTGGGGGCTACAGGTAACACGGATATAAGGAGAAATATTTTCAAAATCTCAGTTTCTGAGCAAACCAGATTGACCAGACGTCACTAATCATTATGACCCAGTGTGTGCAACAATCATAACCCGGCGTCGACAACAACTATGACTCGGTGCTATCAATATTTACAAACCGGCAATTTTGGTAATATTAAACTGACAAGTTCTACATCTTCAAACCGGCTGAATATCAGATGAGTATTTCAAGACCAATATTTCTTAAATCGACGCTTTGGAACCGGACTCAAGTTGATTATTCTTCACAATATTTCTCTGGGAGAAACCAACATCAGCGATTTAAGTGTGAAGCCGGCTTATTGACCCGGATTTTCTAGAAGGAGAAAATGACAAGGACTTAAGGATGATCAAGTGCCGGCTTACAAGAATATTTAACCCGGATCACAACCTATCAAGTTTGTTCTTGTGTTTATTTTACAGGATCAGTCTAACATGGATAAATCCAAATTAAACTGGGGGCTAATGTCGGGGATATACCCCGCGGTATGACCCGTCCGGAAGTATGACCCGGTCGGACTTGGCAGCTCACAGAGACCCGGCAAGTATTTGATGACTTACTGATGACCCCAACGGCGAGTCAGATGGATGACAAGGACCAAGGCCGAGAAGGCCAGTTTCATGTGATGGTGGGCCATCTTAAGAGGAAAGCATAAGGAATATTCCCTTACAGAGGAAGCAAGACTAGGACTCCACTTGTAATAGAGTAATCCTAATCCTACTAGGACTAGTCATGTAACCCGCCACTTCAACATATATAAGGAGGGCGGGGCACCCCAAGAGGGGACAAGCAACAAGCAATAATCTCTAGGGCTATACACAAAGGGGGAGCCGGCTTATGCGGTGACTCTCTCATGACCATAATGAGATCTAGCCACAAACAGCATGTAGGGCTATTCCGGATGATGTTTCCCGGGGCCCGAAGCTGTCTAAATCCTTGTCTTGTGTTGCGTGTCTCGATTCCACTCAACCCCTCTCAAGCTACTACAAAGATGTGTTGGCCTCACGACGAAGTCCTCATACTAGGACGGCTGCCGTGACAATTCTACGACACTGCGCATGGCCCTTGCGTCTTGCAACTCCTGGGTGGTCTTCGTGATGAACTCCTAAACGGTGGGCAATCCTTGCCATGTGCCCTCCTGAGGGAAACGTGCCACGAAGCACGCCTCCAAGTGGTGCCCCAGCGTCTCCCTCGCGAGGTGGGCAAAGTTTGAGGCCTTCCAGAAGAAAGCCCCCGAGCCCTGCCCGAGAAGGGCGCCGGGCGCGCCTTCCTATGTGATGGAGGGAGATGCCCCTGGAGCGGGCGTTGATCCTGACGAGGCTCCGGCTGCGGCGTCACCCTCCTGAGGTCCTGCGTGGCGCAGCTGTTTCTTCTTCTTGGGGATGGCCTCAGGAGGGCCCTCACCCTTGCTGTCGAGGTCGTCGATTGCTGCAGCTTGGAAGGCACGCTCGAGAGAGCACACCGCATCTCTTTCTTCACATGGGACCGTGATGATCCCGCTGCTTCCCGGCATCTTGAGGACATTGTAGCCGTGATGGATTACTGCCATGAACTTGGCCAGGGCTGGATACCCGAGGATGGCGTTGTACGGCAGGCGGATGTACGCGACGTCCAAGTCGATGAGCTTGGTGCGGTAGGTCTTGCGTTCCCCGAAGGTGACAGGGAGGCGGACCTGCCCTATCGGTGTGGTAGAACCATCGGTCACTCCTGAGAAAGGCTTGGTGGGCTGAAGCTGGTCATACGGCACTTGGAGGCAGTCAAACATGTCGACGGACAAGACGTTGAGCACTGCGCCGCCGTCGATGAGGGTCTTGGTAACTTGCACGTTGCTGATGACTGGGGAGCAGATTATCGGGAGGGTGCCAGCGGTAGCTGCACACTTGAGCTGGTCTGCCGAATTGAACGTAATGGGGCACTGGGACCATCTGAGCGGGCGCATGGCTTTGAGCTTGGGGAGGACTGCATTCACTTCACGAGCAAACTGCTTGAAGATACGCTGCGAGGCTGGGGCCTGGGCTCTGCCCAAGATGCAGGCGATAGCACATGGTTCCTAGAAGCCCCCAGCCCCCTCGTCCTGATGGTGTTCGTCATTCCTTCTTGGTGGTGGTGGCAGCGGAGGGAGTCTGGCGTTGCCTTGAGGAAGATCCTCACGAGGCTGATCCCTCCAGGCGCCCTCGCGAGGCTGGTCCTGCCAGCGGTCCTCACGAGGCCGATCACGCCACTCCTGGCGCGGGCCACGGTCGTCCCAATGTCCGCCACCATGTCCTCCTCCTCGGCCGCAACCCCAGTCGCCGCGCTCGGGGCGTCGACCGAAGCGCCCTTCGTGAATCGCTCTGAGCTCTTGACAGTTGTTGGCGCTGTGGGTGTTCAGGTTGTGGAAGGCGCAGAATGGACGGCTGCCCTTGGATGACTCTGGTTGGTCTTTACCACGCTTGGTGTCTGGTTCCGCTGTGAGCACAGCTACTCCCTTGCGCTACACATCCTTGGCCTTGGCTTTCTTCTCCGATGGGTCCGCAGCAGGGAGCTCGAGGAGGGAGAGGCGCCCCTCCTCAGCTCTAGCACACTTGGTCGCGATGTTGAATAGCTCCAGGGTCGTGCATAGCTCTTCATGGATGGTGAGCTCCTCCTTCATCTTGATGTCGCGGACGCCATCAGAGAACGCAGAGATGATGGCCTCATCGGTCACCTTGGGGATCCTGATCCGTGCGCTGTTGAAGCGTTGAATGTACTTTTGCAGGGTCTCTCCTGGCTGTTGCTTGATGCGGCGTAGGTCGCCTGCAACCGAGGGACGGTCGCGAGTGCCCTGGAAGTTGGTGATGAAGCGGGTGCGCATCTCGTCCCAGGAGGAGATTGAGCCCGGAGGCAGGTTCAGGAGCCGGGAGCGGGCGCCTTCCTTGAGAGCCATGGGGAACCAGTTCGCCATGACCTTCTCGTCACTGTTGGCTGCTTCGATGCTCAGCTCATAGAGTTGCAAGAACTCCTCGGGGTCGGGGGTGTCGTCGTAGCGAGGAGGCAGATCTGGCTTGAACTTGCCTAGCCAGGCGACGCTACGCAGCTCGGGGGTGAAGGCGCGGTAGCCAGCTGTGGTCACCGGGACCCGCCTTGGGGGTGGAGCTTGGTCTTGATGGGGTCCGCGCCCTGCCACTATAGGTGGCATGCACACTTGCCGCAGCAGCCGATCCTGGCATGGTGGCATGAGGAGCGGCAGAGCATTTTGTTGCGGCCGAGGGACTTCTTGGTAGCTTCTCTCTTCACGCGCGGGCGCGGGACACAGCGGGTCGCGGCGCGGAGCCATGCGTCTTAGCACCAGGGCGCCGTCTTGGGGCTAAGGTGGTGGAGGCGCTCCATGAGCTATGTCGCCCGTAGCTGGCGGAGGGTGAGGCGGAGAGAGGGACGGCGCAGGGGAGCCCCCTGCAGCGCGGAAAAGCTTGGCGATGCGGTCGAGCCAGTCCTCGTAGAGGTCGTCGACCAGACAGTAGCGCAGGAGCTCCTGCGCCATGAGGAGCGCAGCCCGTGCATCCATGGGAGGGCGACGTGCATGGGAAGAAGAACCGGCCAGGGTTAGCGATGGAGTGGCGGTGCGGCCGTCCCGCCGCACCGAGGGGTGCAGTGTAACACCCCAGATGTAACTTTCCCAATTTGTACTCCAACTCTTGCCGTTTCCGGCGTTAAGTTATATTTATTCCTCGGGTTCGGGTCTTTGCCTCCGTGTGTTGTTTTCGTTTTCATGCATCTCATATCATGTCATCAGGTGCATTGCATTTGCATACGTGTTCATCTCATGCATTCGAGCTTTTTCCCCGTTGTCCGTTTTGCATTCCGGCGCTTCGTTCTCCTCCGGTGGCCATTTCTAGCTTTCTTTCATGTGTGGGGATTAAACATCTCCGGATTGGACCAAGACTTGTCATGCGGCCTTGGTTTACTACCGGTAGACCGCCTGTCAAGTTTCGTATCATTTGGACTTCGTTTGATACTCCAACGGTTAACCGAGGGACCGAAAAGGCCTCGTGTGTGTTGCAGCCCAACACCCCTCAAATTTGGCCCAAAACCCACCAAACTCTGATCCATGTCCTAGAGCGTTCGATCATGATCGCGTGGCCGAAAACCGCACCTCATTTGGACTCTCCTAGCTCTACTTATGCCTATATATACCCCCTCCATTTTCGGATCTCGTCTTCCCCCTCGAAACCCTAGTTGTAAAAAAAACAGAAACCTCCGCTGACGGACGTGTCCGCCCCCGGCCGGACAACTACCGCCGCAGCCCGCCCACTCACCAGCCGCCACGTGGTACGGACCACTTCGCCGCGCCGCCGAAGCCCGCCGGCCCGCGGGAGGCCCGCCCCTCGCCCCCACGGGCCAGATCCGCGCCGCCGTCCTCCACTCGCCCGCGCCGCCGTCCTCTTCCCCGAGCCGGCAGGCTCCTTGACGCCGGCCACCGCGAGCACCATCGCCGGCGCCGCCGCACCTCGTCGCCGCTCCTCGCCACCGGCCACCGCCCGCCGTCCAGCGCCCCCCCGGGCGCCTCGTCGCCGGCCGCCGCCCCCGCGGCCACCCTCTCCACCGGCCGACCTCGCCGGAGCCGCCCACCTCGCCGGAGTTCTCGAGATCCGCGCCATGAACAGTACCTGCTACAGTGTCGCCCAGATCTAGATCCAAAACCCTAATCTCGGTTGACTTTTCCCTCTCCTCCCAGTATTTTTATGCCTACTTTGACCAGTGATAACTCCGCATCCGTAGCTCCGTTTTGGACGTTTAATATATCGAAATGTTCGTCTCGACGAGTACATCATTACATTCCATTGCATCATTTTCATTTGAGTTCATCTTGATGCCCGAAATGCTGTTAGAAGGAGACTTCGTGAGTTAATTGTCAGATCTGCTAGTTCATCTTAGACTTTTGTCATTTTTGCCATGATTAATGCGTGCATGCTATGCCTGTGAGTCCTTCATATGTTTTTTTAAGCATTTTGTCTTCTTTCCAGAGGTGCAACCCATGCATTTTTAGGATGTGTGTGGTGACTTGTGCAAGCTCGCAAAAAGAGGCACCCGGAAAATCTGTTTACAGAGACTTAGTTGTTTTCACTAAGTCTGGGATATTTTAGTTCATGATGCCATATGTTCAGCTTGTTTCCTAGTGATCTGTTTCTCTTTTGAGGATGATCAGTAAAGGAGTTTTGTTAATAATGTTCTGCTCTATCCGGAAAACTAATTGTGTTTTAGCTATGTTCGTGTGCCCGTTAATATATTTTGTGATCCCTTTTGGCCCCAGGTCACTTTGGGACTTTCGTTAAGCTTGTTGAGTAGCTCCATGCCATGTTCTTACTTGTCTTAATCAGGTCATGTATCATGTTGTTTTGCTGCTCCGAAGAGGGCTTCGTGATCTGAAATTTCAGACTAGTGTTAATTTCACTAAGTCTGGAATCTGTTTTGCATTTGCCTTTTTGCCATACTTGTTTGAACCTCATAATTGATGAATTGGCCGTGGCTCAGTGCTAGTCTTTTGTTAAGCATCTTGTGTGCATCCCTGCCATGTTTTTGTTGTCTTGTTTGGTGGCTGTAGCATATTCATCTCATTGCATTTAGATGCCTACTTGCTGTAAATCGCAAACCGATGTCATATCTTAAAACGCTTGCAATTTCCAAACCGTAACTCCGATTCCAATGATCTTTATATCGTTTTCAAGCGATTTCATCCCCTCTATCCAGTGGCACCCTTGGAATTCCAAGTTGATGCCAGGTTCATGCATTTCCTGTCATACCTTGCATTTTGCATCCCGCATCGCATTCCACATGGCATATCATCATTTCTTCATATTGCTTGGTCTTGCATGTGGTTGATTGTATCCTTGTTGCTTGTTTGTCTTGTTGGGTAGAGCCGGGAGACGAGTTCGCTACCGAGGAGCCCATTGAGTTTGCTTGTGAGGATCCAGTCAACTCTGACAACTGTGCAGGCAAGATGATCATACCCTCGAAATCACTACTATCTTTGCTATGCTAGTTTGCTTGCTCTTGCTATGCCAATGCTACGATGCCTACCTTTTGCTTGTCAGCCTCCATATTGCCATGTCAACCTCTAACCCACCTTGTCCTAGCAAACCGTTGATTGGCTATGTTACCGCTTTGCTCAGCCCCTCTTATAGCTTTGCTAGTTGCAGGTGAAGATTGGAGGCCGTTCCTTGTTGGAACATTTATTTACTTGTTGGGATATCATTATATTGCTATGTTATCTTAATGCATCTATATATTTGGTAAAGGGTGGAAGGCTCGGCCTCTCGCCTAGTGTTTTGTTCCACTCTTGCCGCCCTAGTTTCCGTCATATCGGTGTTATGTTCCCGGATTTGCGTTCCTTACGCGGTTGGGTTATAATGGGAACCCCTTGATAGTTCGCCTTGATTAAAGCTTTTCCAGCAATGCCCAACATTGGTCTTACCATTTGCCACCTAGCCTTTTCCTTTCCCTTGGGTTCTACAGACTCAAGGGTCATCTTATTTTAACCCCCCCCCCGGGCCAGTGCTCCTCTGAGTGTTGGTCCAAACTAGAGTCCTGTGCAGCGCCCCCTCGGGGAAACTCGAGGTTTGGTTTTAGTTGTATGGAGCGCTCATCTGAGTGTGCCCTGAGAAAGAGATATGTGCAGCTCCTATCGGGTTTTGTCGTCACATTCGGGCGGTGTTGCTGGTCTTGTTTTAACCTGTCGAATTGTCTTGTTGTACCGGGTTGCCGAGTCTGATCGGTGTGTCTCGGGTGGAGGTCTATTCCTTCGTTGACCATGCGAGCTTGTCATGGGCTAAGTTGGGACTCCCCTGCAGGGATTGAACTTTCGAAAGCCGTGCCCGCGGTTATGGGCAGATGGGAATTTGTTAATGTCCGGTTGTAGATAACTTAAACCTTCATTAATTAAAATGAATCAACTGTGTGTGTTGCCGTGATGGCCTCTTCTCGGCGGAGTCCGGGAAGTGGACACGGTGTTGGAGTTATGCTTACGCAGGTTGTTCCTCTAGATTCTCGCTCGCGCTTTGCCTCCTCTTCTTGCTCTCTTTTGCGTATAAGTTAGCCACCACATATGCTAGTCGCTTGCTGCAGCTCCACATATACTTGCCTTACCCTTCCTATGAGCTTAAATAGTCTTGATCGCGAGGGTGCGAGATTGCTGAGTCCCTGTGGCTCACAGTTACTACAACTCCAGATGCAGGTCCAGGTGATTCCGCTCCAGGTGACGAGTACGAGCTCAAGTGGGAGTTCGACGAGGACTCTCAGCGTTATTATGTTTCCTTTCCCGATGATCAGTAGTGGTGCCTAGTTGGGGTTTGATTCAGGGCCTTGTCGCATGTTGGGTTTTCTTCTATTTTGGCGCCGTAGTCGGGCCATGAGTGCTTGTATGATGGATGTTATTTATGTACTTTGATGTGACGTGGCGAGTGTAAGCCAACTATGTTTCTCCCCCTTTTATTATGCTTTACATGGGATGTTGTAATGATTGCCTAACTTGCGACATTGCTTTCAATGCGGTTATGCCTCTAAGTCGTGCCTCGACACGTGGGAGCTATAGCCGCATCGAGGGCGTTACAAGTTGGTAATCAGAGCCTTCCCCGACCTTAGGAGCCCCATTGCTTGATCGTTTTTAGCAGCCGAGTTGTGTCTAGAAAAATGCTTTGAGTCTTTAGGAATTATATATCGGAGAGCTTAGGAATTCTTTTTACTTCCCAGTCTCATCATTGCTCTGGTAAGGCATCCTGACGTAGAGTTTTGACTCTTCTCTTCTCAAATTTCACTAAAAAAATTTTAGGATCACGCGAGTATCTTGGATTTGTTCCGATGGCTTATGATGAGAATACTGTCTTGGTGCCTCCTGTCAGGGGTTTAGTGGAAGTGTCCCGGGGAGTTGAGCTCTGAGGTGTTGTCATCATAATTTTATCGTTGCACTTCTGGAATACTTGAGATATGTTCGCCGACATCGAAAATCTCTTTTATGCAGTTCGTTGGTGAGATAACCTCGACGCCACCCGGTACTGGGGCGGGAGTTCGGGAGTATCGCCATAACTTGTATAACGGATGCTTTTCGAAGGTTGAGGTAGATGGTTTCCGAAGTTTTCTTGGTTATGTGTTGAAGGATGGATACAGCTGGATGTAGGATTTGCTAGTTTGGGTGAGATATTATGCTTCCCCTGTATCCCCAACACTTGATTGCATAACCGGAAAATTTCGGGAGTTTCATAGGTGGGAATTCTAGTAGCTCTAGTTCTTCTTCCACGGATATTGGTTTGAGATTGGGATTTCTTACCGATTATTCGTTCCTGATCCGTACCTTGTTGATTTATTTCTCTACCTTAATTCTACGTGGCTTCTCAATTTATGGATATGTGACCATTTGAAGAGGAATGCATTCGTTCATTTTGTTCGGATGTGAAGACTATATGTTGCAATTTTCATTCCGTTGGATTCAGCTTAAATATTTATCTGTCAATGTGCTAACGGTGGTCAACCACTTCAGGATGGCTCCCGCTAAGAGCACCAGTCAGAACCAGAATCAAGATCCGCCACCACCTCCACCTCCTCCAGAGGCATGGCAAGCTGCGATGGCCGCAACCAATGCAAACACTCAGTTGATCATGCAAATTCTCCAAGAACGCAATCAAGGCAGTCAAGGGAATCAAGGCAGCAATCAGAGTCACTTTGCTACACTCAACCAGTTCCTTGCTAACGGGCCAAAGACTTTCAGCAATTGTGTTGAGGCAACCGATGCTGATGATTGGCTTGTGGATCTGTGTAAGCATTTTGAGTGCAGCAACGTCAGGCCTGAGGACTTTGTGAAGTTCGCTTCCTTCCAACTCAAAGATCAAGCTGCAGAATGGTTCCAGCAGTACAAGGATTCCAGAGGTGGACGTGTTATCACTTGGGATGATTTCCGTCGAGATTTCCGAGCTCATCACATTCCGCAGAGCGTGGTTGAAAGCAAGCGTGAGGAATTCCGCAATCTGAAGCAAGGTTCTTTGTCTGTCTATGACTACAACAAATTGTTTCAAAAGCTTGCCCGCTTTGCCAAGCAGGACGTGCCTGATGAGAAGAGCATGATATACCAGTTCAGGGGTGGTCTCAGAGAAGATATTCAGCTCGCTCTTGTCCTCTTCGAGCCCTTGAGATACGATAAGTTCTACAACATGGCACTGAAGCAAGAGGCTGCTCAGTTGAGGTGTGATGCTTCCAGGAAGCGAGTCAGAGATGTTACTCCTTCTTCCTCTACTCAAGTGGCCAAGCAGCAGAAGTTTTGGCTTCCTCCTCCTCCGTTCCGTCAGCCGTATCAGCAGAAGAGCAAAGGTGGCAGTGGTTCTTCCCACCCACCCAACCCAGGCTTTCAGAACAAGACTTCGTCTCAAGCTCCAAGATCGAGTGCTCCGTATCACCGTCCGCTTTCAGAGGTCACGTGCAACAAGTGCTAACAGAAGGGTCACTATGCCAACAAGTGTTTCAACCAGAGGCGTCTTCCTCCTCCTCCTCCTGTCAGATCGGCAAGTACAGCTGTGGTCAAGCATAACCCCAAGTTCGCCAAGGTCAATATGGTGAATGCAGCTCAGGCAGAGGACTCGTCAGATGTGATCATGTGTAACCTTCCTGTTAATGGTATTCCTGCAAAAGTTCTTTTTGACACGGGTGCATCGCATTGCTTCATTTCCAAACCTTTTGCATCAAAGTATGAGTGTGATTATCAGTATCTGCAAAGTTCCTTGCAAATTGTGTCATCGGGCAAGCAGATGACAGCTAACACCTGCGTCCCTAAGGTTACTATCACATTGGGTGACTACAAGTTCCTTTCTTCCCCAATTGTTCTCGGTAACTCGGATATTGATCTTATTCTCGGGATGGATTGGCTTTCTAAGCACAAGGCTCAGCTTGATTGTGCTGCCAGGCAGATTCAATTGACTCATTCGTCGGAGGATGTAATTGTCTTTGCCGCTCGGGATAATACTATCCGTCTGTTTTCTCTCAATGAGAAGGGTGAATTGGATGCCATCTCGCAAATTCCAGTCGTTTGCGAATATCAAGACGTCTTTCCAGAAGAGCTCCCAGGAATGCCTCCGCACCGGCCAGTTGAATTCGTTATTGAACTTGAACCTGGCACGGAACCTGTGTGCAAACGTCCTTACAAGCTCGGACCTGAAGAATTGAAGGAGCTGAAGAAGCAACTCGATGAGCAAGAAAGAATGGGTCTCATCCGGCCTAGTACTTCTCCGTGGGGTTGTGGTGTTCTTTTTGTGAAGAAGGATGGAACGGACAGACTTTGTGTTGATTACCGTCCAGTGAACAAGAAGACCATCAAGAACAAATACCCACTTCCCAACATTAATGAGCTATTCGAACAACTCAAAGGTGCCCAAGTATTCTCCAAGCTTGATCTCCGTATGGGTTATCACCAGATTCGCATTCGTGAAGAAGATATTCCCAAGACAGCATTCAGAACAAGCTTTGGTTCATATGAATACACTGTCATGTCTTTTGGCCTCGCCAACGCTCCTCCGACGTTCTCTCGCATGATGAACTTCATCTTCAACGCCTACACCAATGACTTCGTTTTGGTATATCTCGATGACATTCTGGTTTTCTCGAAGAACAAGGAAGATCATGCCAAGCACTTGCGTTTGGTTCTCAATAAACTCAGGGAACATTAGTTCTATGCCAAGTTCTCCAAGTGTGAATTTTGGCTCGATGAGGTTCTTTATCTTGGTCATATCATCTCTGCCAAGGGCATTTCCGTGAATCCCGAGAAGGTATCCGCAATTGTGAATTGGGAACCTCCTCAGAACGTGAAGCAACTCCGAAGTTTTCTCGGTCTCGCAATCTATTGCCGAAGATTCGTTGAAAACTTTTCTAAGATTGCGAAGCCTCTCTCAAATCTTCTTCAGAAGCACGTCAAGTATGTTTGGTCTCCAGAGTGTGATATTGCTTTCAACACTTTGAAAGAGAAGTTGATCACTGCTCCAGTTCTGACTCTACCTGATGAATCCAAGCCGTACGAGGTCTTTTGTGATGCCTCTCTCCAAGGTCATGGCGCAGTTTTGATGCAAGAGAAGAAAGTTGTTGCTTATACATCTCGCTAGTTGAAGCCTAATGAGAAGAACTACCCCACTCACGATCTCGAGTTGGCGGCAGTTGTACATGGTCTTTTGACTTGGAGACATCTTCTATTGGGAAGAAAAGTGGACATTTTCACTGATCACAAGAGCCTCAAGTACATCTTCACTCAGCTTAATCTCAACCTAAGACAAACTCGATGGGTCGAAATGATTCAAGAGTATAATCCGAATATCGAGTATACTCCAGGCAAGGCTAATGTGATTGCTGACACTTTGAGCAGAAAGGCCTACTGCAACAGTATGATTCTCAAGCCTTATCAACCCGAGCTTTGTGAGGCTTTCCGTAAGCTTAATCTGCAAGTTGTTCCTCAAGGTTTCCTCGCCAACCTTCAAGTCTCTCCTACCTTAGAAGACCAGATTCGCCAAGCCCAGCTTCTTGATTCTATGGTGAAAAAGGTGAAGATTGGGATTGCCAAGAGTCAGTCCAAGTACAAGTGCTACCGCCTTGATGACAAGGACACTCTTTTCTTCGAGGATCATATTGTTGTGCCCAAAGGTGAACTTCGTAAAGTGATCATGAACGAGGCTCACAATTCACTCCTCTCCATCCACCCTGGGAGCACGAAGATGTATCAGGACCTCAAGCAAGCTTTTTGGTGGACTCGAATGAAGCGCGAGATCGCTCAATTCGTGAATGAATGTGATGTCTGCAGAAGAGTGAAGGCAGAACACCAAAGGCCAGCTGGTCTCCTCCAACCTCTTACCATTCTAGAATGGAAGTTTGACCACATTGAAATGGACTTCGTGACTGGGTTTCCAAAGTCCAAGCGTGGCAATGATGCTATATTTGTTGTCATCGACAAACTCACCAAAGTGGCTCACTTTTTGCCTATCAAAGAGTCGATCACTGCAGCTCAATTGGCGGAACTCTATACCTCTCGCATTGTCTCTCTGCACGGTATTCCTCAAGTGATCTCTTCAGACCGTGGCAGCATCTTTACCTCGAAGTTTTGGGATTCTTTTCAGAAGGCCATGGGCACTAACATCCGCTTCAGCACAGCTTTCCATCCTCAAACAAGCGGTCAAGTCGAGCGTGTCAACCAGATTCTTGAAGATATGCTCAGGGCTTGTGTGATCTCCTTCGGCATGAAGTGGGAGGATTGTCTTCCTTATGCTGAATTCTCCTATAACAACAGTTTTCAAGCAAGTTCGGGCAAGGCCCATTTTGAAATTCTGTATGGCAGGAAGTGTCGTACCCCTCTCAACTAGTCTGAAACCGGTGAACGTCAGCTGCTGGGTAATGACTTAATCACAGAAGCATAAGAAATGTGCAAAGTCATTCGTGATAACCTCAAAGCAGCCCAATCCCGCCAGAAGAGCTACTATGATAGTAAGCACCGTGATTTGGCTTTCGAGATCGGAGATCATGTTTACCTCCATGTCTCTCCTATGAAGGGTACTCGTTGCTTCGGTATCAAAGGGAAGCTTGCCCCTAGATACGTGGGACCTTTCAAGATTGTCAGCAAGAGAGGCGACCTCGCCTATCAACTCGAGCTTCCTTCAAACTTTGCAAATGTTCATGATGTGTTCCACGTCTCTCAGCTTCGAAATTGCTTCAAGACTCCTGACCGCACCATCAACTTCGAGGACATTGAGCTCCAAGAAGATCTCTCCTATCGTGAGCACCCAGTTGCTATTCTTGAAGAGACTGAACGCAAGACTCACAACAAGTCAATCAAATTTTTCAAAGTCAAGTGGTCTAACCATTCCGACCGTGAAGCTACCTGGGAACACGAGGATCACCTCCGTTCTGAGTACCCGGAGTTCTTCCAGTCCTAGATCTCGGGACGAGATCTTTTCGTAGTGGTGGAGTGTTGTAACGCCCCAGATGTAACTTTCCCAATTTGTACTCCAACTCTTACCGTTTCCGGCGTTAAGTTATATTTATTCCTCGAGTTCGGGTCTTTGCCTCCGTGTGTTGTTTTCGTTTTCATGCATCTCATATCATGTCATCAGGTGCATTGCATTTGCATACGTGTTCATCTCATGCATTCGAGCTTTTTCCCCGTTGTCCGTTTTGCATTCCGGCGCTTCGTTCTCCTCCGGTGGCCATTTCTAGCTTTCTTTCATGTGTGGGGATTAAACATCTCCGGATTGGACCGACACTTGTCATGCGGCCTTGGTTTACTACTGGTAGACCGCCTGTCAAGTTTCGTATCATTTGGACTTTGTTTGATACTCCAACGGTTAACCGAGGGACCGAAAAGGCCTCGTGTGTGTTGCAGCCCAACACCCCTCAAATTTGGCCCAAAACCCACCAAACTCTGATCCATGTCCTAGAGCGTTCGATCACGATCGCGTGGCCGAAAACCGCACCTCATTTGGACTCTCCTAGCTCTACTTATGCCTATATATACCCCCTCCATTTTCGGATCTCGTCTTCCCCCTCGAAACCCTAGTTCTAAAAAAACAGAAACCTCCGCCGACGGATGTGTCCGCCCCCGGCCGGACAACGTCAGCCGCAGCCCGCCCACTCGCCAGCCACCACGTGGCACGGACCACTTCGCCGCGCCGCCGAAGCCCGCCGGCCCGCGGGAGGCCCGCCCCTCGCCCCCACGGGCCAGATCCGCGCCGCCGTCCTCCACTCGCCCGCGCCGCCGTCCTCTTCCCCGAGCCGGCAGGCTCCTTGACGCCGGCCACCGCGAGCACCATCGCCGGCGCCGCCGCACCTCGTCGCCGCTCCTCGCCACCGGCCACCGCCCGCCGTCCAGCGCCCCCCCAGGCGCCTCGTCGCCGGCCGCCGCCCCCGCGGCCACCCTCTCCACCGGCCGACCTCGCCGGAGCCGCCCACCTCGCCGGAGTTCTCGAGATCCGCGCCATGAACAGTACCTGCTACAGTGTCGCCCAGATCTAGATCCAAAACCCTAATCTCGGTTGACTTTTCCCTCTCCTCCCAGTATTTTTATGCCTACTTTGACTAGTGATAACTCCGCATCCGTAGCTCCGTTTCGGACGTTTAATGTATCAAAATGTTCGTCTCGATGAGTAAATCATTTCGTTCCATTGCGTCATTTTCATTTGAGTTCATCTTGATGCCCGAAATGCTGTTAGAAGGAGGCTTCGTGAGTTAATTGTCAGATCCGCTAGTTCATCTTAGACTTTTGTCATTTTTGCCATGATTAATGTGTGCATGCTATGCCTGTGAGTCCTTCATATATTTTGTTAAGCATTTTGTCTTCTTTCCAGAGGTGCAACCCATGCATTTTTAGGATTTGTGTGGTGACTTGTGGAAGCTCGCAAAGAGAGGCACCCGGGAAATCTGTTTTCAGAGACTTAGTTGTTTTCACTAAGTCTGGGATATTTTAGTTCATGATGCCATATGTTCAGCTTGTTTCCTAGTGATCCGTGCCTCTTTTGAGGATGATCAGTAAATGAGTTTTGTTAATCATGTTCTACTCTATCCATCCATGTCTTTGTTTGCAATTGTGGAGCACCCTAGCTTGAGTCAATCGAGCTCTACTTTTGCTTCATGGTGAATCTGGGCAGATCGTCAACTCGTTTGCTATTTTGCCGATGTTATTGTAGTTGATCCGTGCATGCTATGCCATTGATCTTGCCATGTCTAGCTTGTATTTTGTGCCTTATTAATGGATGTATGCCTGCCTTGCCATGACTTGCACCGTGGTGAGTGCATCGAGCTCGTTTACATGCCTTCGAGAGTTATATTTCAGCATGTCTCAGTTTTCACTAAGTCTAAAAACTGATTGTGTTTTAGCTATGTTCGTGTGCCCGTTAATATATTTTGTGATCCCTTTTGGCCCCAGGTCACTTTGGGACTTTTGTTAAGATTGTTGAGTAGCTCCATGCCATGTTCTTACTTGTCTTAATCAGGTCATGTATCATGTTGTTTTGCTGCTCCGAAGAGGGCTTCGTGATCTGAAATTTCAGACTAGTGTTAATTTCACCAAGTCTGGAATCTGTTTTGCATTTGCGTTTTTGCCATGCTTGTTTGAACCTCATAATGGATGAATTGGCCATGGCTCAGTGCTAGTCTTTTGTTAAGCATCTTGTGTGCATCACTGCCATGTTTTTTTGTCTTGTTTGGTGGCTGTAGCATGTTCATCTCATTGCATTTAGATGCCTACTTGCTGTAAATCGCAGACCGGTGTCATATCTTAAAACGCTTGCCATTTCCAAACCGTAACTCCGATTCCAATGATCTTTATATCATTTTCAAGCGATTTCATCCCCTCTATCCAGTGGCACCCTTGGAATTCTAAGTTGAGGCCAGGTTCATGCATTTCCTGTCATATCTTGCATTTTGCATCCCGCATCGCATTCCACATGGCATATCATCATTTCTTCATATTGCTTGGTCTTGCACGTGGTTGATTGTATCCTTGTTGCTTGTTTGTCTTGTTGGGTAGAGCCGGGAGACGAGTTCACTACCAAGGAGCCCGTTGAGTTTGTTTGTGAGGATCCAGTCAACTCTGACAACTGTGCAGGCAAGATGATCATACCCTCGAAATCACTACTATCTTTGCTATGCTAGTTTGCTCGCTCTTGCTATGCCAATGCTACGATGCCTACCTTTTGCTTGTCAGCCTCCTAATTGCCATGTAAACCTCTAACCCACCTTGTCCTAGCAAACCGTTGATTGGCTATGTTACCGCTTTGCTCAGCCCCTCTTATAGCTTTGCTAGTTGCAGGTGAAGATTGGAGGCCGTTCCTTGTTGGAACATTTATTTACTTGTTGGGATATCATTATATTGCTATGTTATCTTAATGCATCTATATATTTGGTAAAGGGTGGAAGGCTCGGCCTCTCGCCTAGTGTTTTGTTCCACTCTTGCCGCCCTAGTTTCCGTCATATCGGTGTTATGTTCCCGGATTTGCGTTCCTTACGCGGTTGGGTTATAATGGGAACCCCTTGATAGTTCGCCTTGATTAAAGCTTTTCCAGCAATGCCCAACATTGGTCTTACCATTTGCCACCTAGCCTTTTCCTTTCCCTTGGGTTCTGCAGACTCAAGGGTCATCTTATTTTAACCCCCCCCCCCCCGGGCCAGTGCTCCTCTGAGTGTTGGTCCAAATTAGAGTCCTGTGCAGCGCCCCCTCGGGGAAACTCGAGGTTTGGTTTTAGTTGTATGGAGCGCTCATCTGAGTGTGCCCTGAGAAAGAGATATGTGCAGCTCCTATCGGGTTTTGTCGTCACATTCGGGCGGTGTTGCTGGTCTTGTTTTAACCTGTCGAATTGTCTTGTTGTACCGGGTTGCCGAGTCTGATCGGTGTGTCTCGGGTGGAGGTCTATATCTTCGTTGACCGTGCGAGCTTGTCATGGGCTAAGTTGGGACTCCCCTGCAGGGATTGAACTTTCGAAAGCCGTGCCCGCGGTTATGGGAAGATGGGAATTTGTTAATGTCCGATTGTAGATAACTTAAACCTTAATTAATTAAAATGAATCAACTGTGTGTGTTGCCGTGATGGCCTCTTCTCGGCGGAGTCCGGGAAGTGGACACGGTGTTGGAGTTATGCTTGCGCAGGTTGTTCCTCTAGATTCTCGCTCGCGCTTTGCCTCCTCTTCTCGCTCTCTTTTGCGTATAAGTTAGCCACCACATATGCTAGTCGCTTGCTGCAGCTCCACATATACTTGCCTTACCCTTCCTATGAGCTTAAATAGTCTTGATCGCGAGGGTGCGAGATTGCTGAGTCCCTGTGGCTCACAGTTACTACAACTCCAGATGCAGGTCCAGGTGATTCCGCTCTAGGTGACGAGTACGAGCTCAAGTGGGAGTTCGACGAGGACTCTCAGCGTTATTATGTTTCCTTTCCCGATGATCAGTGGTGGTGCCTAGTTGGGGTTTGATTCAGGGCCTTGTCGCATGTTGGGTTTTCTTCTATTTTGGCGCCGTAGTCGGGCCATGAGTGCTTCTATGATGGATGTTATTTATGTACTTTGATGTGACGTGGCGAGTGTAAGCCAACTATGTTTCTCCCCCTTTTATTATGCTTTACATGGGATGTTGTAATGATTGCCTAACTTGCGACATTGCTTTCAATGCGGTCATGCCTCTATGTCGTGCCTCGACACGTGGGAGCTATAGCCGCATCGAGGGTGTTACAGTGCAGCGAGGATGCTTGCTGCTCGTTCCCCGCCAGGCCGGTGGCGGCGTTGGCAGCAGGCAATGGGGAATGACGAGGCAGCCCGCCGACGGGAGCCGTTCTGAGCAACATGGGCGGCGAGGGCAGCCCGGTGCTTGGCACGAGCGCAGCGCGTGTCTACCATGGAGACGATGAAGCGACAGAGCATGGAGCGATGGAAGGAAGCTTCGGCGCACCCCTACCTAGCGCGCCAAATGTCGGATCACGGGTTCCGGCAAACCCTTGAGGTTTGAACACTGGGGTGCGCTCGAAGGTTTTCTCCCTATCGATCCACGCCCTAGCTCTCTAAGATCTCGCAGATGAACTCAACTAACTCACAACACAGAAAGACACAAGATTTATACTAGTTCGGGCCACCGTTGTGGTGTAATACCCTACTCAAGTGTGGTGGTGGTGGATTTCCTCTAGGGCTGATGAAGAACAGTTACAAGGGGAAGAACTGCCTCCTGAGGTTGAGGTGTTCTTGTGCTTGGTGGACTGGTGATGAGGTCGATCCTCTCCCCTTCCACTGTGGTGGCTAGTTCTACTTATATAGGCCCTGCACCTCTCCCCAAATATTGAGCGGGAAGGGAGCCAACAATGGCCAATTCGAAAGGGGACAACTAGTACAAGTTATCCTGACAAAAGGTGGTCTTCTCCTGCCAATGGCTCTAGTGATGACGCTGTCTTGGGCTCCATGGTGAACTCCGTCATGTCATCCTTCTGGTCTTGGTATCGTTGCGCCAATATGGAAACCTTTGCTTGATGCCTCGGTACTCTGTGCCTGCGCTTGCCCCACTTGGCACCAAAGAGGAAACAAGGACACTGCGCGCGCTGGCGCCGCCTGGTCATGATCGTCATGGCTCACGTCATGAGGACCTCGCGAGGTTTGCCTTGCCTTGATCTCTCCGCCCCTCATGAGCCTGCCTGGCGAGGCTGCTCCTAAGGTGGTCTTGCATCGTCCGCCTTGTGAGGCCTGGCCCCTCGCGAGGATCTTGAATGCCTTGTCGATGAAGATGGGCCGTACAGACCTGCCAGCCCAGCCACGCCATGGGCCACAGGCAGGGAAGTCTGGGGACCCCCGTTCCCAGGACGCCGACAGCTATACGATGATGTTGTGGACAGGATGAGACTATTGTCGGGGCTGGCCAACAACCTGTCAGTCTATGGCCATGCTTGGTTGTGCGACCAGTTATTTGGTCGATTCGAGATGTTCAACCTCCCGGCAACCATCATCCCCCTGAACATCAACTCTGCTCGTGATCAGATATTGAAGTGGATGCTAGATTATAACACCGAGGGAGTGTTGGGCACTTGGCGGCTCCCTTCTCTTGATGAAGAGCTCCAGTGGTCGAGCACCCTGGTGGAGAAGTCCACCAGGGATGAAGGGGAGATGTACAAACGCACCTCTGCTGCGGAGGTTGCGTACATTCTGAAGAGGGTCGCGGAGGACAAGGATGCCCGCCGCATAGAGATGGAAAAGGCCGCAAAGTCTGGGAAAGGCAAAGGGAAGGCTGGGAACGGGAGCTCTTCCCAGGGCGCCAGTGAGGCACAAGCCACAGAAGATTCTGTCCAGGAAGAGTTTGCCGGGGATAGCTTTGCCGGGCTAGATGCTCTGGCCACGGCAGCAAAGGAGCTCTAGGAAGGAGAGGAAGCAGAGAGGGAGAGGAACGCGACAGTGTCCCCTGAGGAGGAGGGGTGGCTTGTGGCAGGACAACAAGCTCCCGCATCGGATCCAGATCTGCATACCCCCAGGCGCACTGCGGCCCGGGGAGCAGCGATCTCTAATCGAGCGCCACCCGCCAAGAAGGTGAAGAAGACCTCCGCCAAGATCAACAAGGCCGAGGGGGGCGTGCCGTCAATCCCCCCGTCTTTCCCGGGCCAGGGCACCTTCTGCCAAACAGCTGGTGTCTACGAAGGAGGAGTCTGGCTCCAATGCTAGCTTGAGTTCTTCGCATACCTCATCTCCCCTGGAGCCCTTGATGTCACGGCAAGCACTGAAGCTGCCAGAGAGATCCACCCTTCCACCTCAGAAGAGAAGACGAGAGTCCCCTCCTCCCATGGAGTTCAACTTGAACTCCATGCTTATTGCGGAAGAGTAAGGAGAATTCCTCTTTGTGGTAAACATCTTCCAATGCAAATCTTGAATGGTTCACTGACTGACCTCTTGTTCTTGTTATTGTCGGCAAGTAAGTGGAGGAGGACACGGGGACCCTCATCCATCACTCCTGGAGGAAACTCCGGCGCCTCGGGTCGCTGAAGGGCGCAGGGGGTTCGACGTTGGCAGGGAAGGATGCGGAAGACACCGTACCGAGACCCCAATCCATCCCCCGGCCTGGGTGCGGGGACTCGACCCCGCCCGCTGAAGGTGATGGAGACGGCCCTTCCGCCCGTTCACACGGAAGTGGGGATGAAGCATCGTGGGACGAGCCTCTTTTGGAGGAGCATGCGCCCCCTGCCGCCCAAGCTGAGGATGTCGTCATGGAATCCTCTACAGCAGAGACAGCGTAGAAAGCTGCCGGGACTTCCCCGGCAGAGAGCGAAGCCCGTGACCCAGCAACGACTGTTGCCGGGGAAACAAAAACCCCTGCCCGGCAGACTTCTTCAAGTATCTAGCTTATCCTTTCTTCTCTTACATACTCTGGCTGCTTCCACTGGCTCCTTTATTTGCTCCGAACCTTCCATTCTTATGTTTGTTTTCCGGCTCCTTCCACCCGCAGCCGCCCAGGCCGAGGAACCAGACTTGTTGGAAGTGGTGGCGGACATAGGGAGGTCAGCCGCAGATGGGGCCGCGAAGATCGCGGCCGCTGAAGGGCATGATCTCGTAGCCGGGGTAACGCATGGTTCCTGGGTAATGACGGAGCATTCTCTGGAGAGCACCCCGGTGGAGGAAGTGGTCGCCAAGGTGAAGATTCCTCTTCAAACCATGGGTCCACTCCCCTCTGCCGGGGGCCCTATGGACGCCCTGCCATCTTCCTCAGGCACGTTGGCCGTGGTGTCACTGTTGCCTGATATCGGAACCCCCGGCCCGTCTTTGACAGAAGCAGAGCTTGATGAAGAGCTTCAATTGTCGGATCACGGGTTCCGACAAAACCCTCGAAGTTCGAACACTGGGGTGCGCATGAAGGTTTTCTCCCTATCGATCCACTCCCTAGCTCTCTAAGATTTCGCAGATGAACTCGACGAACTCATAAGACAAACACACAAGATTTATACTGGTTCGGGCCATCGTGGTGGTGTAATACCCTACTCCAGTGTCGTGGTGGTGGATTTCCTCTTGGGATGATGATGAACAGTACAAGGGGAAGAACAACCTCCTGAGGTTGAGGTGTTCTTGTGCTTGGCGAACTTGTGTGGGTGAGATGCCTCTGAATGAGTTCTCCTTCTCTTTCTCTCATTTTCTCTCGTCCCCATCTATTGTGGTGGCTAATTCTACTTATATAGGCCCTGGTCCTCTCCCCAAATATCGAGCGGGAAGGGAGCCAACAACGGCCAATTCGAAAGGGGACAGCTAGTACAGCTTATCCTCACAAAAGTAGTCTTCGCCTGCAAAAGGCTCTGGTGGTGACGCCATCTTGGGCTCCATGGTGACCTCCATCTTGCCGTCCTGCTGGTCTTGGTCTCGTTGCACCGATATGGAAACCTTTCCTTGATGCATCGGTACTCCGCGCCTACGCTTGGCCCCTTGGCACCAAAGAGGAAGCAAGGACACTGTGCGTGCTGGCGCCCGCCTGGCACCCGTCTGGTCTCGATCGTCATGGCTCACGTCATGAGGACCTCGTGAGGTTTGCCTTGCCTTGATCTCTCTGCCCCTCGTGAGCCTGCCTAGCGAGGCCGCTCCTGAGGAGGTCTTGCATCGCCCGCCTCGCGAGGCTTGGCCCCTCGCGAGGGTCTCGAATACCTCGTCGATGAAGATGGATTGTACAGCCCTGCTAGCTCAGCCACACCGTGGGCCGCAGGCAGGCAAGTCTGGGGACCCCCGTTCCCAGAAAACCGACAGTAGCCCCCGGGCCCAAGGCGTTCTCGGGCTTGGCTTTGAGGCGAATCCAAACGTCAAGCGCGGAGCACCGCGAGCCCAAAAGCCGGTGGCCTTGGTTGACGCGTGGCGGTTGATTGGACGTGGACGTCTCCGCTTCCCCACGCTGCCTCGGCAACTGCCCGATTTGACAAGTCCCTGCGACATGCAAGGAAAACCATCATTACGTGTGATTGTGGGGGTGATGGTTGGCCTTCTCCTGCTATAAATGAGGAAGGGGGCGGAGCCCCCGTCCCCCACTTCTTCCCATTCCGTCTGCTTCTTCCTCCTCTGCTCCACCACCGACTCCAATGGCACTGTCGAAGAGGTTCTCCGCCACGGAGAAAGGAAAGGCCCCTCATGAGGGGCCTGGCTCCCCAGCGCCCAAGCGGGGACGCGACCGTCCCCGCAAGCACACCACGACTCCCGTCGTGGCCCCCACTCCCGGGATGGCGCCGCTGCGCGTGGTGGGGGTCGCTCCAGTCGCGGCAGCCCCATCGATGAGGTGAGACGTGGCGTGGTTGCGCGGCCTCCGCAGCCGCGCTTCCACTCGGCAGAGGTGCTGCCGGAGTTCGTTGTCTGGTCCAAGGATCCGGCCGGCAACTGGCTTCAGCTTCCGCGCTTCTTTGTCGATGAGCTGCCGGCCCCTGGTCCAGGCGGGCTCTGGCTGCAGGCGGGTGGCTGCTGCAGCAGGGCCTCCTGGGTCGCGGTTGAAGTCTCCACCGCGGGCAACATAGCTCTGGCCCGCGGTTGGCAGACGTTCGCCCGTGCGCGTGGACTGGGCAGGTGGTGCACCCTCCATTTCAAGTATGACGGTGATGTGACCCTCTACATGAGGGTGTTTGGGGAAGATGGTCGCCGCGCCAGGTGCTGCCTCGAGACGAATGATGGCGAGGTGCTCGGTCTTGGTGATGGCCGCGACGAGGGCGAGCCCGCTAGCCGCACCTCGTCTAGCTATGGTGGCTCTTGTCTTTGTGAAAGCTCCGGCAACGGTGGCTACGACCAGCCGCCACGCTCGCTTCCAAGGTGGTAGCGGGTCGTCTCATCACCGCGCCTCCGTGAAGCGTGAGGAGGGATGCGGCTAAGCTCGGGACATCGCTGGAGGCCTGCCCCCGTGGTTCGCTGCAACGCCGCTTTTGTTTTGTTCCTCTTTTCTTTCCTGCATCAAAATGAAACCAGTATGGGCCCGGAGGGGCATGTATCGAACTGTGATTCCTCAATCATTATGTTATGCTTGTTATTTCCATGTTGTGTCGTTATTTTGTGCGGAGATAACTTAGCCTGGCGCATTCGGGGCAGCCTCTTCTTCACGAGGCACTTGTTTCCTCGTGCCCGTCTTGGCTTAGTGGTTGCTCAGGAACTGCAAAAAAAATTCATTAGGAAGCTCGCTAGGAGACTTATCGTTCACCCGAGCCTTGACCCAGCGCTTCATATCACGATACTCGAGGGGCACGAATTAGGAGAGATGTGCTGGCTTGTGGGCTCGAATGAGGGTGCCTCATGAGAAAGCAGACCGAAGGCAGAGAGAAGGACCAACACGGGAGGAAGAAACCCTCGCGAAGGCACCTGCCTAACCCCCTCATGAGGTATGCGAGAGAGAGAACACAAGCGAACTGGAATCGGAAGAGGCGGCAAAAGGCGACGGAACCAAATCAACAAGGAACATCAGAAGCAAACTTCAATTAAGAGAAGGCGAGCCAACTATGGAAAGCAAATGAAAAGCCGCGTCCGGCACCTAGTCTAGTCTTCAAGTCTTCTCACCAGCGCGGAGCTAAGTGCTGCCACTAGGCGTGGGAGGGAGCCCCTAAGGACCGAGGGCGGCACTCCTGAGACTCCGGGGCGTGTACAGCCTCACTCATTATTACGTGAGAGTGTCACGGGTGGCGATTCTTCACAGGCACCGGGCCTTCTTCACAGGCACTAGGCCTTTCTTCACAGGCACTGGGCCTTTCTTCACAGGCACTGGGCCTTTCTTCACAGGCACTGGGCCTTTCTTCACAGGCACTGGGCCTTTCTTCACAGGCACTGGGCCTTTCTTCACAGGCACTGGGCCTTTCTTCACAGGCACTGGGCCTTGCTTCATAGGCACTGGGCCTTGCTTCCCAGGCACTGGGCCTTTCTTCACAGGCATTGGGCATTGCTTCACAAGCACTGGGCCTTGCTTCATGGGTAGAACTTCCGGAGGTGCTGGATGTTCCAGGCGTTCTGGATGGGCACCCCGTCCTATGTCTCCAGGCACGCGGCGCCAGGCCTAGAGATATGGACGACCCTGAACGGGCCCTCCCACATGGGTGAGAGCTTGTGCAACCCTTCCCTAGAGAGGACCCGCCTCAGGACGAGGTCACCTGCCTCGAGCGTCCTGGAGCGGATGTTGCGACAGTGGTATCGCCGTAGTGCCTGCTGGTACCTTGCCGCCCTCAGTGCAGCTTCGCGGCGATGTTCCTCCCCCAGTACAAGGTCCATCCCCACGTGGCATCCTGCTGCGTTTCATCAAACGCCATGACCCGTGTGGAGCGATGCTTGACCTCAGAGGGAGGACCGCTTCGGCTCCATAGACAAGGAACAACGGGGCCTCTCCCGTCGGCTTAGTGGCAGTGGTGCGGATGGACCACATCGCGGACTGGATCTCGTCGTGCTAGCCCCTGCCGCAGGCCTCGAGCTTCTTCTTGAAGGTCCTGGTCTTGAGGCCTCTCAGGACCTCCGCATTGGCGCGTTCGGCCTGGTCATTGCTCCTGGGGTGCGCCACCGAAGCATAGCAGATCTGCATTCCAAGGTTAGCACAGTATGTTTTGAAGAGGTTACTGGTGAACTGCGAGCCATTGTCGGTGATGATGCGGTTGGGGACCCCGAAATGGCTCACGAGGCCCTTGCTGAACTTAACCATGGAACCAGCTGGGATGGTGCAGACGACTTCCACTTCCTCCCACTTGGTGAACTTGTCGGTGGAGACGTAGAGGTAGCGGTAGCCCCCTGGCGCTTGAGGGAATGGGCCCAAGATATCCAGCCCCCAGACCGTGAATGACCATGTGAGCGGTATAGTCTGGAGGCCCTGAGCTGGCTGATGGATCTACTTGGCATGGAACTGGCAAGCTTCGCAGGACTTCACCAGCTCAGCTGCGTCGTTGAGCGCCGTGGGCCAGTAGAACCCACTGCGGAACACCTTGTCGACAAGAGTCTGTGACGACGAGTGGTGTCCGCAGTCCCCGCCGTGTATGTCAATCAGCAACTCCTTCCCCTGGTCCCTGGAAATGCAACGCAGCAAAACATCATTCGGTCACTTCCTGTACAACTCACCGCCCTGTATGAAGTATGTCGTGGCTTGCCAGGCCACACGCTCTGCATCCTCTTCCTTCTCCGGTAGCGCCCCTTTCCTCGGATATTCCTTGAATTCCTTGGTCCAACATCCCTCTTGGGGATCGAGCGCCAAGAGCAAGCGAGCTCCTGAGGTCGGGCCACAAGCTGGGGCTCCCGTGGCAGGCGGTTGAGGGAGCTCCTCCCGAGGCCGTGCTGTGCTTGAAAGTGGTGGCATCGCTGACGGCTTGAAGAGCTGCTCCTCGAAGACACTAGGCTCTTGGGGCTGCCGCTTGGATGCCCTCCTGGCGATGTCGTCGGCTTCCTTGTTGGTGCCTCGGGGCACAAGCTGCACCTCCAGGCCTAGGAACTGCTTTTCCATCTTACGTACCTCTACGAGGTATGCCTCCATGTGCTCATCCTTTGGCTCATATACTTTGTTGGAGAAGTTGACTAGGAGCTGTGAGTCGCCCTTAACGGTGAGGCGTTTTACCCCTAGAGCTGTCGCGGCCTTCAAGCCAGCTATGAGACCTTCGTATTCTGCGATGTTGTTGGAGACCTTCTCACCCTGCTGAAAACAGAGCTGCACAACGTAGTAGAGCTTGTCCTGCGTGGGCGAGATGAGTACTGCTCCAGCCCCCACGCCCTGGTGCACGAAGGCACCATCAAAATACATGACCCATCCGTCGGGCGCCTCGCTTCCTGGCGAGGTGGATCGGTCCTTGCCCACTTCAAGTGCCGGGGCATCCGTCCGTTCCGCCACAAAATCAGCGAGCGCGGCTCCCTTGATGACCCTGGTAGTGTTGAACTGCAACTGGAACGCCTGCTGCTCGATGTTCCACTCAGCGACCCTTCCAGCGGAGTTGGGGCTCCTGAGCACCCTCTCCAATGGGTAGGCCGAGACGACCTTGATAGGGTGGCCCTGGAAGTAGTACCGCAACTTGCGCGAGGCCAGCAGGAGCATGAGCAGGAGCTTCTGAGGCATGGGATACCGTGCCCTCGCGTCCCTCAACACCGTGCTGACGAAATACACCGGGTGCTCGATGAGGACCGGCGTGTTGGTGAGGCGCGCGTCTTGTGAAAGCTGGGGTGCCTCCTGAGGTGGCGCGACCCCTGGCGCCTGATCGCTTGCGGGAATCTCTACGGTGTCGTCCTGCCGAGCTTGGTTTTCTGTTGCCGCCGCTATGGCTCTTGTTGCGCCTTCTTGAGTCATCTCGGCTGGCGGCGTAGCTTGGCGCGGCGCGCTCTTGGCCTGGTGCTCCTCTCGAACCGCCACTAGCGCAAAGCTGGCGGAGTATGGGGTGGCGGTAAGATAAAGTACTAGACGCTCAAGAGGTCGTGGCGCCACCATCACCGGAGGGCTGGTCAGGTATCTCTTGAGCTCTTGGAAGGCTCCGTCAGCCTCCGGAGTCCACTCGAACGGGCCCTTCTTCTTCATCAGCTTGAAGAAGGGTAAGGCGCGCCCTCCCAGCTTGGAGATGAAGCGCCCCAACGCAGTCACCCGACCAACCAACTTCTGCATTTCCTTGAGGGTATGCAGTGGGCTCATGCCCTCAATGGCCTTGATCTTCTCCGGGTTCGCCTCGATCCCTCTGTGTGACACGAGGAATCCTGGCAGCTTGCTAGAAGGGACACCGAACACACACTTTTCCGAGTTAAGCCGCAAGTTCACCTGGCGCAGGCTTTCGAAGGTCTCCTCTAGGTCTTGGATCAAGGTTCTCGCCTCCCGAGACTTCACCACAATGTCGTCGACATAGGCCTCCGTGTTCCTCCCGAGCTGCCGCCCTAAAGCGATGTGCATCAGCCGCTGAAAGGTCGCACCCGCGTTGCGCAGTTGGAAGGGCATACATGTGTAGAAGTACACCCCACACGGGATCAGGAAGGTTGCCTTCTCTACATCTTCCACCGCCATCTTGATTTGGTGATACCCTAAGAATGCATCTAGGAAGCACAGTAGGTCGCACTCGGCGGTGGAGTCGATGATCTGGTCGATGCGCAGGAGAGCGTACGGATCTTGAGGGCACGCCTTGTTGAGGTTGGTGAAGTCGACGCACATTCGCTCCTTCCCGCCTTTCTTCGGCACCACGACGGGGTTTGCCAGCCATTCGGGATACCTAACCTCACGAATGGCACCTGCCGCCTCCAACTTGCGGGTCTCTTGGATAATGAAGGCCTGCTTCTCCGTGGACTGCCGCCTTGCTCGCTGCTTCACAAGGCGCACATTGGGGCATACCCTTAAGTGGTGCTGAATCACCTCTCTCGGGACCCCACCAGCTGATTGGGCTCCCATGCGAATATATCCTTGTTCGCGCGCAAGAACTTCACCAATGATTCCTCTTGGCTGGGGTTGAGGCCGGCACCTATGGTGAAGGTGGCTCCTGAGGAGCTGTCCTTGTCGACCCGCACCTGCTTGGTTTCTGCCTTGTCTTGGGTGAACAACTGATTCTTCTTGGTTGGCGCGGCCTCCTTGGCCTCGGGGGCACCGGCGCCGACGGGCTGCACCGCCGCAGCGGTCCTGAAGGCAAGTTTGAGTGTCGTCACAGCCTCCTTGGTGTCCCCCTTGACGGTGAGGACACCTTTGCTTCCAGGCATCTTCATGAGGTTGTAGGCTGGATGAGTCGCTCATGTCTACTACACAACCTTCTTCTTGTAGACGTTGTTGGGCCTCCAAGTGCAGAGGTTTGTAGGACAGTAGCAAATTTCCCTCAAGTGGATGACCTAAGGTTTATCAATCCGTAGGAGGCGTAGGATGAAGATGGTCTCTCTCAAGCAACCCTGCAACCAAATAACAAAGAGTCTCTTGTGTCCCCAACACACCCAATACAATGGTAAATTGTATAGGTGCACTAGTCCGGCGAAGAGATGGTGATACAAGTGGTATATGGATAGTAGATATAGGTATTTGTAATTTGAAAATATAAAAACAGCAAGGTAGCAAGTGATAAAAGTGAGCGTAAACGGTATTGCAATGTGTGGAAACAAGGCCTAGGGTTCATACTTTCGCTAGTGTAAGTTCCCTCAACAATACTAACATATTTGGATCACATAACTATCCCAAAACATGAAACAAAGAGTCACTCCAAAGTCACTAATAGCAGAGAACGAACAAAGAGATTATGGTAGGGTACGAAACCACCTCAAAGTTATTCTTTCCAATCAATCCGTTGGGCTATTCCTATAAGTGTCACAAACGGCCCTAGAATTCGTACTAGAATAACACCTTAAGATACAAATCAACCAAAACCCTAATGTCACCTCAAGTATCCGTGGGTATGATTATACGATATGCATCACACAATCTTAGATTCATCTATTCAACCAACACATAGAACCTCAAAGAGTGCCCCAAAGTTTCTACCGGAGAATCACGACGAGAACGTGTGCCAACCCCTATGCATAGGTTCCCAATGTCATGAAACCCGCAAGTTGATCACCAAGACATACATCAAGTGTTCTCAAGTCTTTGAAGACACAATCCGATAAGATAACTCCAAAGGGGAAACTCAATTCATTACAAGAGAGAAGAGGGGGAGGAGAAACATAGGATCCAACTATAATAGCAAAGCTCGCGATACATCAAGATCGTATCATCTCAGGAACACGAGAGAGAGAGAGAGAGATCAAACACATAGCTACTGGTACATACCCTCAGCACCGAGGGATAACTACTCCCTCCTTGTCATGGAGAGCGCCGGGATGATGAAGATGGCCACCGGTGAGGGATCCCCCCTCCGGCAGGGTGCCGGAACAGGGTCCTGATTGACTTTTGGTGGCTATGGAGGCTTCTGGCGGCGGAACTCCCGATCTAATCTCCGTTCTGGAAGTTTTAGGGTACGGCGATATATATGGGTGAAAGGAGTACGTCGGTGGAGCTACGGGGACCCCACGAGGTAGGGGGCGCGCCCCCCGCCCTCGTGAGCACCTCCCGAATCTTCTAACATGGGGTCCAAGTCCATCGGGTGGCTTTCGTTCCAAAAATAACTTCTCTAGTTGATTTCGTTCCGTTTCGACTTCGTCTAATATTCCTTTTCTTCAAAACACTGAAATAGGCATAAAACAGCAAATCTGGGCTGGGCCTCTCGTTAATAGGTTAGTCCCAAAAATAATATAAAAGTGGATAATAAAGCCCAATATTGCCCAAAACAGTAGATAATATAGCATGGAACAATCAAAAATTATAGATACGTTGGAGACGTATCAGTCGCTGCCATGAACTAGGCTAGAGCTGGGTACCCGAGGATGGCGTTGTACGGGAGGCCGATGCGGGCGATGTCGAAGTCGACCAGCTCGATGCGGTACTTGTCGCGCATGCCGAAGGTGACGAGAAGGCAGATCTGCCCCAGGGGGCGGGCAGCGCTGCCACCAACACCTAAGAAAGGCTTGCTGAGGCTGAGCCACTCGAGCGACATGTGAAGAAGGCTGAAGGCTTCCACGAAGAGCAAATTGAGGCCAGCGCTGCCGTCGATGAGGGTCTTGGTGACGGCCATGTTGCAGATGGTCGGTGTGCAGAGCATCGGAAGCATGCCCGAGCCGGTGGTGGTGACGGGATGGTCTTCTGAGCTGAAGGTGAGGTCGGCCTCAGGCGCAGCCCGGCCCGGCGGAGCCCCCGAGCGCTTGGAAACGGCACCAATCTAGCGGAGGAACGGCTTGATGTGGCGGTCTGAAGGCGGCGCCTGTGAGCCGCCTAGCAGGCCCGCAACCGCGTGGTGTGCCGGTGCCGTGTAGCACGCAGTGAAGAGGTCGCCCAGCTCCTCCCAAGACGCCACCGTGGATCCAGGAAGGTTGAGCAGCCAGGCGCGGCGCTCGCCGGCGAGGGCCATGGGAAGCCAGTTGGCCATGACCTTGTCATCACCCCCGGCCTCGAGGACGGCCTCCTCATATGCTAGCAGGAAAGCTGATGGGTCCGCTGCGCCGTTGTAGCGCGGCGGTATCTCCGGCCTGAACTTGGGTGGCCACCGCACCCGCCGCAGGGCGGGGGCTAGGGCTCGGAGCCCTCTGGCCCCGTCGTCGGCGCTGGCTGTCGGAGTCGGTGGCAGGGCGCCTGCCATGTGGGCGAAGCGCGATGGCGATGGAGCACAGATCGACGGAAGAGAAGCTACGGCGCACCCCCTACCTGGCGCGCCAAATGTCGGATCACGGGTTCCGGCAAAACCCTTGAGGTTCGAACACTGGGGTGTGCATGAAGGTTTTCTCCCTATCGATCCACGCCCTAGCTCTCTAAGATTTTGTGGATGAACTCGACAAACTCACAAGACAAAGACACAAGATTTATACTGGTTCGGGCCACCATGGTGGTGTAATACCCTACTCCAGTGTGGTGGTGGTGGATTGCCTCTTGGGCTGATGATGAACAGTACAAGGGGAAGAACAGCCTCCTGAGGTTGAGGTGTTCTTGTGCTTGGCGAACTTGTGTGGGTGAGATGCCTCTGAATGAGTTCTCCTTCTCTTCCTCTCGTTTTCTCTCATCCCCCTCTACTGTGGTGGCTAATTCTACTTATATAGGCCCTGGTCCTCTCCCCAAATATTGAGCGGGAAGGGAGACAACAATGGCCAATTCGAAAGGGGACAGCTAGTACAGCTTATCCTGACAAAAGTAGCCTTCGCCTGCAAAAGGCTCTAGTGGTGACGCCGTCTTGGGCTCCATGGTGACCTCTGTCTTGCCGTCCTGCTGGTCTTGGTCTCGTTGCACCGATATGGAAACCTTTCCTTGATGCCTCGGTACTCCACGCATGTGCTTGCCCCCTTGGCACCAAAGAGGAAGCAAGGACACTGCGCGCGCTGGCGCCCGCCTGGCGCCCGTCTGGTCTTGATCGTCATGGCTCACGTCATGAGGACCTCGCAAGGTTTGCCTTGCCTTGATCTCTCCGCCCCTATTGAGCCTGCCTGGCGAGGCCACTCCTGAGGAGGTCTTGCGTCACCCGCCTCGCGAGGCTTGGCCCCTCACGAGGGTCTTGAATACCTCATCGATGAATATGGGACGTACAGTCCTGCTAGCTCAGCCACGCTGTGGGCCGCAGGTAGGAAAGTCTGGGGACCCCCGTTCCCAGAACGCCGACATCAGTGTCTTTTGGCACCACTGCATCTTTAAGATGGGGAGGGCGATGATATTGCCGCCATCACCATGGATTTGTCCTTCATCAAATCCATGATGGCGGGCTTGAAGGAGATGCAGGATCGACAAAACCAGAAGTGGCGGGAGCTCAAGGAGTGGCGCGAGTCCACCGAAAAGGTGGACCAGAAGCTGAAGGACAAGTGCCTGGAGTTGCGTGAATGGCACGACAAGCGGTTCAAGGCACTCATGAAGCAGCAAGAGACTCTTCAGATGATGAGGGAGGATGCCGTGGCTTGGGAGAGGCATCTGGCGGATCACAAAGCATCTTTGGATGCCACGGAGCAAGAAATCTCCCTTCGGGAGGAGAATCTTGAAGCCACCCTCTGCGCCAAGGATGAAAGTTTGGAGCCTTTGGTGCAGCAATGCACCAAAGAACTGAAGGATGAGCACGGGGCTGCTTTGGACACCCTCTCCACTGATAACGCTGCCCAAATGAAGAAGCTTGTTGATGATCTGGATGGCGCATCCTCTGCTAAGGCCGAACTCGACCAACAGTGGCCAAATTGAACGAAGACCTTGCCGGGAGCGCCAAGGAGGTGGAGGTGCTCAAAGAAGAGGCGCAGCATGCAGAACTCCATCTGGCTGATGTGCAGTCGCAACTCTCCTCCAAGACCCAAAGCCTTGAAGCCGCCAACAACAACATTTCTGATATGACGGCTAGGATTGGCTCCTTGGAGAAGTCGGCAGAGTCTCTTGAATCCCAGCATCAGTTGTAGTCCATGGACTTGGAAGATGCCAACCGTCTCCAGCAAGATGCAGAGGACAGGCTGAAGAATCGGGTCGACATGAATAACCTCTGGATCAAAAGCCTGGTTGATATTGCAGATCGTCTCGGCGCCCAAGCTGCGACGATGGGCATGGAAGGCCCGGTCTACTCAGCCAGCAAGCAGGAGGTCCCGAGTGTCAAGCTGGGGATCTTCTTCAACAAGTTGATCGACAAGCTGAAGGGGCATGAGGAGGGGAGGGGCGAGTGCTTTGCGACCGAGTCACGAAGGCTCGCCCGCGACGCCCTCTTCATGGTTTTGAGCAACATCGCCTGCCGACACCCAGAGCTCGACTTTGGCGATGGCTTTAAGAAGCCGCCAACGGGTGCTGACATTGCCGCTGCCGAGGAGAAGGCTGCTCCCCTTGCTGACAGGGTTCTCCTTGTTTAAGTTAACCCTTCTGGTCCTGTAATAGAACATGATGATACATCTCCAACGTATCTATAATTTTTTATTGTTCGATGCTATTATATTATCTGTTTTGGATGTTTAATGGGCTTTATTATGCACTTTTATATTATTTTTGGGACTAACTATTAACTGAAGGCCCAGTGCAAATTGCTATTTTTTGCCTATTTCAGTGTTTCGCAGAAAAGGAATATCAAACGGAATCCAAACGGAATGAAACCTTCGCGAGGATCGTTTTGTTGGGGAACGCAGTAATTTCAAAAAAATCCTACACACACAAGATCATAGTGATGCATAGCAACAAGAGGGGAGAGTGTCTTCCACGTACCCTCGTAGACCGTAAGCGGAAGCATTATGAGAACGCGGTTGATGTAGTCGTACGTCTTCACGATCCGACCGATCCAAGTACCGAACGTACGGCACCTCCGAGTTCAGCACACGTTCAGCTCGGTGACGTCCCACGAACTCCGATCCAGCAGAGCTTCGAGGGAGAGTTCCGTCAGCACGACGGCGTGGTGACGGTGATGATGATGCTACCGACACAGGGCTTCGCCTAAGCACCGCTACGATATGACCGAGGTGGATTATGGTGGAAGGGGGCACCGCACATGGCTAAAATATCAAATGATTAACTTGTGTTTCTATGGGGTGCCCCCCTCCTCCATATATAAAGGAGTGGAGGAGCGGGAGAGGCCGACCCTCCTAGGCGCGCCCCAAGGGGAGTCCTACTCCCACCGGGAGTAGGACTCCAACCCTTCCAAGAGTAGGCGTAGGAGAGAGGGAAGGAGGAGAGAGGGGGAAGGAAAGGGGGCGCCCCCCCCCCCTCCTTGTACAATTCGGACTAGAGGGAGAGGGGGCGCATGGCCTGCCATGGCCACCCTCCTCTTCTCCACTAAGGCCCAATAGGCCCATTACACTCCCCAGGGGGTTCCGGTAACCCCCCGGTACTCCAGTATTTGTCCGAACTTTCCCGAAACCCTTCCGAAGTCCAAACATAGTCATCCAATATATCAATCTTTATGTCTCGACCATTTTGAGATACCTCGTCGTGTCCGTGATCATATTCGGGACTCCGAACTACCTTCGGTACATCAAAACACATAAACTCATAATATCGATCGTCACCGAACGTTAAGCGTGTGGACCCTACGGGTTCGAGAACTATGTAGACATGACTGTGACTCGTCTTCGGTCAATAACCAATAGCAGAACCTGGATGCTCATATTGGTTCCTACATATTCTACGAAGATCTTTATCGGTCAAACCGCATAACAACATACGTTCTTCCCTTTGTCATCGGTATGTTACTTGCCCGAGATTCGATCGTCGGTATCTCAATACCTAGTTCAATCTCGTTACCGACAAGTCTCTTTACTCGTTCCATAATGCATCATCCCACAACTAACTCATTAGTCACAATGCTTGCAAGGCTTATAGTGATGTGCATTACCGAGAGGACCCAGAGATACCTCTCCGATACACGGAGTGACAAATCCTAATCTCGATCTATGCTAACTCAACAAACACCATCGGACACACCTGTAGAGCATCTTTATAATCACCTAGTTACGTTGTGACGTTTGATAGCACACAAGGTGTTCCTCCGGTATTCGGGAGTTGCATAATCTCATAGTCCGAGGAACATGTATAAGTCATGAAGAAAGCAGTAGCAATGAAACTGTAACGATCATAATGCTAAGCTAATGAATGGGTCTTGTCCATCACATCATTCTCCTAATGATGTGATCCCGTTCATCAAATGACAACACATGTCTATGGTTAGGAAACATAACCATCTTTAATAAACGAACTAGTCAAGTAGAGGCATACTAGGGACACTTTGTTTTGTCTATGTATTCACACATGTACTAAGTTTTCGGTTAATACAATTCTAGCATGAATAATAAACATTTGTCATGATATAAGGAAATATAAATAACAACTTTATTATTGCCTCTAGGGCATATTTCCTTCAGTCTCCCACTTGCACTAGAGTCAATAATCTAGATTACACAGTAATGATTCTAACACCCATGGAGTCTTGGTGTTGATCATGTTTTGCTCGTGAGAGAGGCTTAGTCAACGGGTCTGCAACATTCAGATCTGTATGTATCTTGCAAATCTCTGTCTCCCTCCTTGACTTGATCACGGATGGAATTGAAGCGTCTCTTGATGTGATTGGTTCTTTTCTGAAATCTGGATTCCTTTGCCAAGGCAATTGCACCAGTATTGTCACAAAAGATTTTCATTGGACCCGATGCACTAGGTATGACACCTAGATCGGATATGAACTCCTTCGTCCAGACTCCTTCATTTGCTGCTTCCGAAGCAGCTATGTACTCCGCTTCACACGTAGATCCCACCACGACGCTTTGCTTAGAACTAGACCAACTGACAGCTCCACCGTTCAATAAAAACATGTATCTAGTTTGTGACTTAGAGTCATTTGTATCAGTGTCAAAACTTGCATCGACGTAACCATTTACGACGAGCTCTTTGTCACCTCCATAAACAAGAAACATATCCTTAGTCCTTTTCCGGTATTTCGGGATGTTCTTGACCGTTGTCCAGTGATCCACTCCTGGATTACTTTGGTACCTCCCTGCTAAACTAATAGCAAGGCACACATCAGGTCTGGTACACATCATTGCATACATGATAGAGCCCATGGCTGAAGCATAGGGAACATCTTTCATTTTCTCTCTATCTTCTGTAGTGGTCGGGCATTGAGTCTGACTCAATTTCACACCTTGTAACACAGGCAAGAACCCTTTCTTTGCTTGATCCATTTTGAACTTTTTCAAAACTTTATCATGGTATGTGCTTTGTGAAAGTCCAATTAGGCGTCTTGATCTATCTCTATAGATCTTGATGCCCAATATATAAGCAGCTTCACTGAGGTCTTTCATTGAAAAACTCTTATTCAAGTATCCTTTTATGCTATCCAGAAATTCTATATCATTTCCAATCAACAATATGTCATCCACATATAATATTAGAAATGCTATAGAGCTCCCACTCACTTTCTTGTAAATACAGGCTTCTCCAAAAGTCTGTATAAAACCATATGCTTTGATCACGCTATCAAAACGTTTATTCCAACTCCGAGATGCTTGCACCAGTCCATAGATGGATCGCTGGAGCTTGCACACTTTGTTAGCATCCTTTGGATCGATAAAACCTTCAGGTTGCATCATATACAACTCTTCTTCCAGAAATCCATTCAGGAATGCAGTCTTTACATCCAATTGCCAAATTTCATAGTCACAAAATGCGGCAATTGCTAACATGATTCGGACGGACTTAAGCATCGCTACGGGTGAGAAAGTATCATCATAGTGAACTCCTTGAACTTGTCGAATACCTTTCGCAACAAGTCGAGCTTTATAGACAGTAACATTACCGTCAGCGTCAGTCTTCTTCTTGAAGATCCATTTATTCTCGATGGCTTGTCGATCATTGGGCAAGTCAACCAAAGTCCACACTTTGTTCTCATACATGGATCCCATCTCAGATTTCATGGCCACAAGCCATTTCGCGGAATCTGGGCTCATCATCGATTCCTCATAGTTCGTAAGTTCATCATGGTCTAGTAACATGACCTCCAGAACAGGATTACCGTACCACTCTAGTGCGGATCTTACTCCGGTTGACCTACGAGGTTTAGTAGTATCTTGATCTGAAGTCACATGATCATCATCATTAGCTTCCTCACTAATTGGTGTAGGAGTCACAGGAACAGATTTCTGTGATGAACTACTTTTCAATAAGGGAGCAGGTACAGTTACCTCATCAAGTTCTACTTTCCTCCCACTCACTTCTTTCGAGAGAAACTCCTTCTCTAGAAAGGATCCATTCTTAGCAACGAATGTCTTGCCTTCAGATCTGTGATAGAAGGTGTACCCAACAGTCTCCTTTGGGTATCCTATGAAGACACATTTCTTCAATTTGGGTTCGAGCTTATTAGGTTGAAGCTTTTTCACATAAGCATCGTAGCCCAAAACTTTAAGAAACGACAACTTTGGTTTCTTGCCAAACCACAGTTCATAATGTGTCATCTCAACGGATTTAGATGGTGCCCTATGTAACGTGAATGCATCCGTCTCTAAAGCATAACCCCAAAACATTGGCGATAAATTAGTAAGAGACATCACAGATTGCACCATATCTAGTAAAGTATGATTACGACGTTCGGACACACCATTACGCTGTGGTGTTCCGGGTGGCGTGAGTTGCGAACCAATTCCGCATTGTTTCAAATGAAGACTAAACTCATAACTCAAATATTATCCTCCACGATTAGATCGTAGAAACTTTATTTTCTTGTTACGATGATTTTCCACTTCACTCTGAAATTCTTTCAACTTTTCAAATGTTTCAGACTCATGTTTCATCAAGTAGATATACCCATATCTTCTCAAATCATCTGTGAAGGTGAGAAAATAACGATACCCGCCGCGAGCCTCAACATTCATCGGACCACATACGTCAGTATGTATGATTTCCATCAAATTTGTTGCTCGCTCCATAGTTCCGGAGAACGGCGTTTTAGTCATCTTGCCCATGAGGCATGGTTCGCAAGTACCAAGTGATTCATAATCAAGTGATTCGAAAAGTCCATCAGAATGGAGTTTCTTCATGCGCTTTACACCAATATGACCTAAATGGCAGTGCCACATATAAGTTGCACTATCATTATTAACTTTGCATCTTTTGGCTTCAATATTATGATTATGTGTATCACTACGATCGAGACTCAATAAACCATTCACCTTGGGTGTATGACCTCATAAGGTTTTATTCATGTAAACAGAATAACAATTGTTCTTTGACTTAAATGAATAATTGTATTGCAATAAACATGATCCGATCATATTATGCTCAACGCAAACAGCAAATAACATTTATTTTAGGTTCAACACTAATCCCGAAGGTAAAGGGAGTGTGCGATGGTGATCTTATCAACCTTGGAATCACTTCCAACTCACATCATCACCTTGATACGTCCATTTTGCATCATGCTTTTATATCAATATTTACTGCATTATGGGATGTTATTACACATTATGTCACAATACTTATGCCTATTCTCTCTTATTTTACAAGGTTTACATGAAGAGGGAGAATGACGGTAGCTGGGATTCTGGGCTGGAAAAGGAGCAAATATTAGAGACCTATTCTGCACAGCTCCAAAAGTCCTGAAACTTCATGGAAGTTATTTCCAGAATATATAAAAAATATTGGGCAAAAGAAGTACCTGAGGGGGCCCACACCCTGGCCACGAGGGTGGGGGCGCGCCCTACCCCCTGGGCGCGCCCTCCTGCCTCATGGGCTCCCTGGTGGCCCTCCGATGCCCATCTTCTTCTATATGAGGTCTTTCATCTGAGAAAAAAATAATAAGCAAGCTTTGGAGAAGAAACTCTGCCGCCACGAGCTGGAACCTTGGCGGAATCAATCTAGGGCTCCGGCAGAGCTGTTCTGCCGGGGAAACTTCCCTCCGGGAGGGGGAAATCATCACCGTCATCATCACCAACGATCCTCTCATCGGGAGGGGGTCAATCTCCATCAACATCTTCACCAGCACCATCTCATCTCAAACCCTAGTTCATCTCTTATATCCAATCTTTGTATCCAAACCTCAGATTGGTACCTGTGGGTTGCTAGTAGTGTTTATTACTCCTTGTAGTTGATGCTAGTTGGTTTACTTGGTGGAAGATCATATGTTCAGATCCATTATGCATATTAATACCCCTCTGATTATGAACATGGATATGCGTTGTGAGTAGTTACGTTTGTTCCTGAGGACATGGGAGAAGTCTTGCTATAAGTAGTCATGTGAATTTGGTATTCGTTTGATATTTTGATGAGATGTATGTTGTCATCCTTCTAGTGATGTCATGTGAACGTAGACTACATGACACTTCACCATTGTTTGGGCCTAGAGGGAGGCATTGGGAAGTAATAAGTAGATGATGGGTTGCTAGAGTGACAGAAGCTTAAACCCTAGTTTATGCGTTGCTTCGTAAGGGGCTGATTTGGATCCATATGTTTCATGCTATGGTTAGCTTTACCTTAATACTTCTGTTGTAGTTGTGGATGCTTGCAATGGGGGTTAATCATAAGTGGGATGCTTGTCCAAGTAAGGACGATACCCAAGCACCGGTCCACCCACATATCAGATTATCAAAGTACCGAGCATGAATCATATGAACATGATGAAAACTAGCTTGACGATAATTCTCATGTGTCCTCGGGAGCGCTTTCCTTCATATAAGAGTTTCTCTAGGCTTGTCCTTTGCTACAAAAAGGATTGGGCCATCTTGCTGCACCTTATTTACTTTATTACTTGCTACTCGTTACAATTTACCTTATCACAAAACTATCTATTACCGATAAATTCAGTGCTTGCAGAGAATACCTTACTGAAAACTGCTTATCATTTCCTTCTGCTCCTCGTTGAGTTCGACACTCTTACTTATCAAAAAGCTACGATTGATCCCCTACACTTGTGGGTCATTAAGACTCTTTTCTGGCGCCTTTGCCGGGGAGTGAAGCACCTTTGGTAGGTGGAATTTGGTAAGGAAAAATTTATATAGTGTGCTGAAATTTACTGTCACTTGTTACTATGGAACATAATCCTTTGAGGGGCTTGTTCGGGGTATCTACACCCCGACCAGTAGAGCAAAGAGTTGCTTCTCAACCTACTGAACCTACTGAAAATGTTTACTTTGAGATTCCTTTGGGTATGATAGAGAAACTGCTAGCTAATCCTTTTGCAGGAGATGGAACATTGCATCCCGATTTACACTTAATCTATGTGGATGAAGTTTGTGGATTATTTAATATTGCAGGTATGCCCGATGATGTTATCAAGAAGAAGGTCTTCCCTTTATCTTTGAAGGGAGATGCATTGACATGGTATAGGCTGTGTGATGATATGGGATCATGGGACTACAAGCGATTGAAATTGGAATTTCATCAGAAGTTTTATCCTATGCATCTTATTCATCGTGACCGTAATTATATATATAATTTTTGGCTTCGCGAAGGAGAAAGCATCGCTCAAGCTTGGGGGAGGCTTAAGTCAATGTTATATTCATGCCCCAATCATGAGCTCTCAAGAGAAATGATTATTCAAAATATTTATGCTCGGCTTTCTCTCAGTAATCGCTCCATGCTCGATACTTCTTGTACTGGTTCTTTTATGATGAAGACTATTGAATTCAAATGGGATTTATTGGAAAGAATTAAATGCAACTCTGAAGATTGGGACCTCGACAAAGGTAAGGAGTCAGGTATAACACCTAAGTTTGATTGTGTTAAATCTTTTATGGATACCGATGCTTTCTGTGAATTTAGCACTAAATATGGACTTGACTCTGATATAGTAACTTCTTTCTGTGAATCCTTTGCTACTCATGTTGATCTCCCTAAGGATAAGTGGTTTAAATATAATCCTCCCATTGAAGTAAAAGCAGTTGCACCTATTAAAGTTGAAGAAAAGACTATCACTTATGATGATCCTGTTGTTCCTGCTGCTTATATTGAGAAACCACCTTTCCCTGTTAGAATAAAGAATCATGCTAAAGCTTCAACTGTGGTTAACAAAAGTAATATTAAGACACCTAAACCCCCTGAGCAAATTAAAGTTGAACCTAAGATTGCTATGGTTAAAGATCTCTTGGCCGATAATATTGATGGGCATGTTATTTACTTCTGCAATGAAGCTGCTAGAATTGCTAGACCTGATGCTAAAAATAAACATAGACATGTTGTAGGCATGCCTGTTATTTCTGTTAAAATAGGAGATCATTGTTATCATGGTTTATGTGATATGGGTGTTAGTGCAAGTGCAATACCCCATTCCTTATACCAAGAAATTATGCATGATATTGCACCTGGTGAGATAGAAGATATCAATGTTACCATTAAACTTGCCAATAGAGATACTATTTCACTGATTGGGATTGTTAGAGATGTTGAAGTCTTGTGTGGGAAAGTTAAATACCCTGCTGATTTTCTTGTTCTCGGTTCCCCACAAGATGACTTTTGTCCCATTATATTTGGTAGACCCTTCTTGAATACTGTTAATGCTAAGATAGACTGCAATAAGGATATTGTTTCTATTGGTTTAGGGGATATGTCTCATGAGTTTAATTTTGCTAAATTTCATAGACAACCCCATGATAAAGAATTTTCTGGTAAAGATGAAATTATTGTTCTTGCTTCTATTGCCGTGCCTCCTACTGATCCTTTGTAACAATATTTGCTAGACCAGGAAAATGATATGTTTATGAATGAAAGAAGGGAAATAGATGAAGTATTCTTTAAACAGGGACCTATTCTAAAACACAACTTGCCTGTTGAAATCCTAGGGGATCCTCCTCCACCCAAGGGTGATCCCGTGTTTGAGCTTAAACCATTGCCTGATACTCTTAAATATGCTTATCTTGATGAAAAGAAGATATATCATGTTATTATTAGTGCTAACCTTTCAGAGCATGAAGAAGAGAGATTATTAAAAACTCTGAAGAAGCACCATGCTGCTATTGGATATACTCTTGATGATCTTAAGGGCATGAGTCCCACTCTATGTCAACACAAAATAAATTTGGAGAAAGACGCCAAACCAGTTATTGATCACCAACGACGGCTAAATCCTAAGATGAAAGAAGTGGTAAGAAAGGAAATATTAAAGCTCCTTGAAGCAGGTATGATTTATCCTGTTGCTGATAGTCAGTGGGTAAGTCCTGTCCATTGTGTCCCTAAGAAGGGATGTATTACCACCGTTCCTAATGATAAAGATGAATTAATTCCGCAAAGAATTATTACAGGTTATAAGGTGGTAATTGATTTCCGCAAATTAAATAAAGCTACTAAAAAGATCATTACCCTGTGCCTTTCATTGATCAAATGCTAGAAAGATTATCCAAACATACACACTTTTGCTTTCTAGATGCTTATTCTGGGTTCTCTCAGATACCTGTGTCAGCTGATGATCAAGAAAAGACTAGTTTTACTTGCCCTTTCGGTACCTTTGCTTATATACGTATGCCTTTTGGTTTATGTAATGCACCTGCTACCTTTCAAAGATGCATAATGGCTATATTCTCTGACTTTTGTGAAAAAATATGTGAAGTTTTCATGGATGATTTCTCTGTTTATGGATCCTCTTTTGATGATTTCTTGAGAAACCTTGATCGAGTTTTGCAGAGATGTGAAGAAACTAACCTTGTCTTAAATTGGGAGAAGTGCCACTTTATGGTTAATGAAGGTATTGTCTTGGGGCATAAAATTTCTGAAAAAGGTATTGAAGTTGAAAAAGCTAAAGTTGATGCTATTGAAAAGATGTCGTGTCCCAAGGACATCAAAGATATAAGAAATTTCCTTGGTCATGCCGGTTTTTATAGGAGGTTCATTAAGGACTTCTCAAAAATTTCTCGGCCTCTGACTAACCTATTACAAAAAGATATTCCTTTTGTCTTTGATGATGATTGTGTAGAAGCATTTGAAATACTTAATAAAACCTTGATTTCTGCACCTATTGTCCAACCACCTGATTGGAATTTACCCTTTGAAATCATGTGTGATGCTAGTGATTATGCTGTAGGTGCTGTTCTAGGACAACGAGTTTATAAGAAATTAAATGTTATCCAATATGCTAGTAAAACCCTAGATGATGCCCAGAGAAATTATGCTACCACTGAAAAAGAATTCTTAGCAGTTGTATTTGCTTGTGATAAGTTCAGACTTTATATTGTTGATTCTAAAGAAACTATTCACATTGATCATGCTGCTATTAAATATCTTATGGAAAAGAAAGATGCTAAACCTAGACTTATTAGATGGGTTCTCCTGCTACAAGAATTTGATTTGCATATTATTGATAGAAAGGGAGCTGAGAACCCCGTTGCAGACAACTTATATAGGTTAGAGAATGTTCTTGATGACCCACTACCTATTGATGATAGATTTCCTGATGAACAATTAGCTGTCATAAATGCTTCTTGTACTGCTCCATGGTATGTTGATTATGCTAATTATATTGTTGCTAAGTTTATACCAGCTAGTTTCACATACCAGCAAAAGAAAAAGTTCTTCTATGATTTAAAACATTACTTCTGGGATGACCCACATCTTTATAAAGAAGGAGTAGATGGTGTTATTAGACGTTGTGTACCTGAGCATGAACAAGAACAGATCTTATGCAAGTGTCACTCCGAAGCTAATGGAGGACACCATGCTGGAGATAGAACTGCACACAAGGTATTGCAATCCGGTTTTTATTGGCATACTCTCTTCAAGGATGCCCATAAGTTTGTTTTGTCTTGCGATGAATGTCAAAGAATTGGTAATATTAGTAGACGTCAAGAAATGCCTATGAATTATTCACTCATTATTGAACCATTTGATGTTTGGGGCTTTGATTATATGGGACATTTTCCTTCCTCTAATGGGTATACACATATTTTAGTTGCTATTGATTACGTTACTAAGTGGGTAGAAGCTATTCCAACTAGTAGTGCTGATCATAACACCTCTATTAAGATGCTTAAAGAAGTTATTTTTCCGAGGTTTGGAGTCCCTAGATATTTAATGACTGATGGTGGTTCACATTGTATTAATGGTGCCTTTCGTAAAATGCTTGCTAAGTATGATGTTAATCATAGAACTGAATCTCCATATCATCCACAGTCTAGTGGTCAAGTAGAATTGAGTAATAGAGAGCTTAAATTAATTATGCAAAAGACTGTTAATAAATCTAGAAAGAATTGGTCCAAGAAACTTGATGATGCATTATGGCCTTATAGAACTGCATACAAAAATCATATGGGTATGTCTCCGTATAAAATGGTTTATGGTAAAGCAGGTTACTTACTTCTTGAATTAGAACATAAGGCATATTGGGCTATTAAAGAGCTCAACTATGACTTCAAATTGCTGGTGAGAAGAGGCTTTTTGACATTAGCTCACTTGATGAATGGAGAACCCAGGCTTATGAAAATGCTAAGTTGTTTCAAGAAAAAGTAAAAAGATGGCATGACAAAAGGATACAAAAACATGAGTTCAATGTTGGTGATTATGTATTGTTATACAACTCCCGTTTAAGATTTTTTTGCAGGCAAACTTCTCTCTAAATGGGAAGGTCCTTATGTTATCGAGGAGGTCTATCGTTCCTGTGCCATAAAAATCAACAACTTCGAAGGCACAAATCCGAAGGTGGTGAACGGTCAAAGAATCAAACATTATATCTCAGGTAATCCTATAAATGTTGAAACTAATATTATTGAAACCGTAACCCCAGAGGAATACATAAGGGACACTTTTCGGAACGTCTCAGACTCCGAAAAGGAATAGGTACGTGGTACGGTAAGTAAACCGACTCCAAAATAGTTCTAATGGCAATATTTCTTCATTTTGGAATATATAAGAAAATAGGAAAATAAGAAGCAGACCGGAAAGGACACGAGGCTTCCATGAGGGTGGAGGGCGCGCCCTACCCCCTGGGCGTGCCCCCTGCCTCGTGGGCACCTCATGTGCTCTCCAGACTCCGTTTTCTTGCACGATACTTCTTTTGGTAGGTAAAAATTCACTATATAATCTCCTGAAGGTTTTGACCATTGTATCACACGAATATCCTCTATTTTTGTTTCGAGTTGTTTCTGCTACAGATTTAGAGCAAGATGTCTTCTCCAGAGTCAGTCGAGGAGAGTCGGGTGTCTCATCCGACACCAGGTACAGGGGCAAACAGTGATGCCTATCACTTTGGGCCCTCAATGGAGGAGGAGATGGAAGCTGACTTGAAAAGGATAGATGCCATGGAGGAGGATCAAGAAGTTACTCCTCGTTTCCGGGCAGGATTCACGATGGGGGAACTATAGAGCTCAGCTATTCCAAACTCGTTCATCCCTTCCAATGTTAGATTTCTTTCTTATGAAAAATATGAAAAAGAGTGTTACTTGTTCTCCCACAGCTATGCAACATCCTTGGGTGAAAGGAGCTTTAGCCATCACGGGAAAGCTCCAAAGGAAATAATGAACCTCAAGCAGCAAGTCAATAAGCTCAAGGAAGAGAATCGTATCCTGAGAGGCATCATCGCCAAGAACATCACATCACCACCCCCGAAGAAGGAGACATAATCACCTGGGTATGGGCACTCCCCTTGGCAACTGCCAAGCTTGGGGGAGTGCCCCGGTATCGTATCACCATCACTTTTATCTTTACCATTTTTCTTAGTTCGATCCTTTTGATAATATCTTGATCTAGTAGAATAAAGTTTTAGTATGATCTAGTTGCAAGTTTTGCTTTATGATCTTTTATGTAATCGAGTCTATGAGCTATATATAATAAAGATTAGTGTTGAGTCAAGGGCTTGATCATTTTACTATGATCTTGAGGGAATAAAATAAAAGATAAGAAATAAAAAGAAATAAAGAGATCGTATGGATCTTATGGAGAGTAATGAGCTCACATATAAAGAGTATGTTGAATAAAAGTTGTTGAGAGTTGACAAATATAGTTTTGGTCATTGTTGCAATTAATAGGAAGTAATAAAGAAAGAGAGGTTCACATATAAATATACTATCTTGGACATCTTTTATGATTGTGAGCACTCATTAAAATATGACATGCTAAAGAGTTGATGTTGGACAAGGAAGACAACGTAATGGGTTATGTTCTCTTGCATCTGAGATAAATTATATTGTCATGGATCATCCAACATGTTGAGCTTGACTTTCCCTCTCATGCTAGCCAATTTCTTTGCACCAAGTAGAGATACTACTTGTGCTTCCAAATATCCCTAAACCCAGTTTTGCCATGAGAGTCCACCATATCTACCTATGGATTGAGTAAGATTCTTCAAGTAAGTTTTCATCGGTGCAAGCAATAAAAATTGCTCTCTAAATATGTATGACTTATTAGTGTGGAGAAAATAAGCTTTATAGGATCTTGTGATATGGAAGAAATAAAAGCGACGGACTGCATAATAAAGGTCCATATCACAAGTGGAAATATAAAGTGACGTTCTTTTGCATTAAGATTTCATGCATCCAACCATAAAAGCGCATGACAACCTCTGCTTCCCTCTGCGAAGGGCCTATCTTTTATTCTTGTCTTATACTTCATGCAAAGAGTCATGGTGATATTCACCTTTCCTTTTTACATTTTATCCTTTGGCAAGCACAATGTGTTGGAAAGATCCTGATATATATAGCTAATTAAATGTGAGTTTTCATGAACTATTATTGTTGACATTACCCTTGAGGTAAAACGTTGGGAGGCAAAACTATAAGCCTCTATCTTTCTCTGTGTCCGATTAAAACTTCATACCCATAAATATTGTGTGAGTGTTATGAAAGACTAAAAGATGGTTGAGCATGTGGACTTGTTGAAAAGCTCTTATATTGACACTTTCCTATGTTATGATAAATTGCAATTGCCTCAATAACTGAGATTAGAGTTTGTTGGTTCTTGATACGTCTCCAACGTATCTATAATTTTTGATTGTTCCATGCTATTATATTATGTATTTTGGATGTTAATGGGCTTATTTTTACACTTTTATATTACTTTTGGGACTAACCTATTAACCGGAGGCCCAGCCCAAATTGCTGTTTTTTGCCTATTTTAGAGTTTCGCTGAAAAGGAATATCAAACGGAGTCCAAAAGAATGAAACCTTCAGGAGCGTTATTTTTGGAACAAACGTGATCCGGGAGACTTTGGGTGGACGTCAAGAAACAATCGAGGAGGCCACGAGGCAGGGGGCGCGCCGTCCACCCTCGTGGGCCTCTCGTTGCTCCACCGACCTACTTCTTCCTCCTATATATATCCATGTACCCCGCAAACATCCAGGAGCACCACGAAACCATATTTCCACCGCCGCAACCTTTTGTACCCAAGAGATCCCATCTTATGGCCTATTCTGGAGCTCCGCCGGATGGGGCTTTGATCGCGGAGGGCCTCTACATCAACTCCATGGCCTCTCCGATGATGTGTGAGTAGTTTACCTCAGACCTTCGGGTCCATAGCTAGTAGCTAGATGGCTTCTTCTCTCTCTTTGGATCTCAATACAAAGTTCTCCTCGATTCTCTTGGAGATCTATTCGATGTAATCTTCTTTTGCGTTGTGTTTGTCGAGATCCGATGAATTGTGGGTTTATGATCAAGATTATCTATGAACAATATTTGAATATTTTCTGAATTCTTTTATGTATGATTGGTTTATCTTTGCAAGTCTCTTCAAATTATTAGTTTGGTTTGGCCTACTAGATTGATCTTTCTTGCAATGGGAGAAGTGCTTAGCTTTGGGTTCAATCTTGCGGTGCTCGATCCCAGTGATAGAAAGGGAAATGACACATATTGTATTGCTGCCATTGAGGATAAAAAGATGGGGTTTATATCATATTGCATGAGTTTATCCCTCTACATCATGTCATCTTGCTTAAGGTGTTACTCTGTTCTTATGAACTTAATTCTCTAGATGCATGCTGGATAGCGGTCGATGTGTGGAGTAATAGTAGAAGATGCGGAATCGTTTCGGTCTACTTGTCTCGGACGTGATGCCTATATACATGATCATACCTAGATATTCTCATAATTATTCGCTTTTGTATCAATTTCTTGACAGTAATTTGTTCACCCACTGTAATACTTATGCTATCTTGAGAGAAACCACTAGTGAAACCTATGGCCCCGGGTCTATTCTCCATCATATAAGTTTCCATCTACTTTATTTTGCTATCTTTTACTTTCAATCTATATCATAAAAATACCAAAAATATTTATCTTATTATTATCATCTCTATCAGATCTCACTCTTGCAAGTGGCCGTGAAGGGATTGTCAACCCCTTTATCGCGTTGGTTGCGAGGTTCTTATTTGTTTGTGTAGGTACGAGGTGACTCGCGTGTGGTCTCCTACTGGATTGATACCTTGGTTCTCAAAAACTGAGGGAAATACTTACGCTGCTTTACTGCACCACCCTTTCCTCTTCAAGGGAAAGCTAACGCAGTGCTCAAGAGGTAGCAAGAAGGATTTCTGGCGCCGTTGTCGGGGAGGCTTACGCCACGTCAAGTCAAGATTCGATCTCCCGCCAATGTGCGATTTCTGGCGCTGTTGCCGGGGAGATCTACGCCAAGTCAAGACATACCAAGTACCCATCACAACTCTTATCCTTCGCATTAGATTATTTGCCATTTGTCTCTCGTTTTCCTCTCCCCCCACTTCACCCTTGCCGTTTTATTCGCCCTTCTTCTGTTTGTCTTTCCATTTGCTTTGATGTCTTACTTAGCTCGTTTGCTCGTTTGGTTGGAATAGTTGTTTATTTATTGCTAAATAGAGAATCTAAGATCTATGGATCCTCATCCGCTTGCTAATCTTTTTAAGCGATCCAATTATGATGAACCAATTGCTAGTGAGTTTTGTGCACTGGATTATCTTTATGAAGTTTTGATTGAAATTCGTGAATCTGAAAATTGTGATAAAGTTCTTTATGGAGTGATTCACGATGAATCTTTGAATAAAAAGCATGATTTCAATAATGATAGTATAAATTCTATTAATGTCAATATGCAAAACCCTAATCTTGGGGATGCTAGTTGCTATGTCTACTACTTGTTGCAATGATCATGATTGGAGTGATTCTTCTTATGATCTTGAAAATTTATTTAAGCCCCATGATGAATATGAGATTGATAATAGTGTTTGTAGTATTATTGAAAGTGGGTTTGGAAGAGTGTCAACTTTAGATCCCACATATTTGGCGAATGTTCAATCTTATGAAATTTTTGATAAAAGTGGGTTTGGAGAGGTCATGACTTTAGTTAATGTTAATCCCACTATTTTGGAAGAGTGTCAACTTTGCATGCATGTGGATCGTGTTGAAAATATTTTATGTGATAGCTATTTTTTTTAATTTGCTTATGATCCTACATGTAATTATTATGAGAGAGGAAAATATGGCGGTATAAATTTTCATGTTACTAAATTACCTCTCGTTATGTTGAGATTGCTATTGTTTCTTTCCGCTTCCTTGCATGTGCTAGTTTTTGCTTACCTTGATAATTTGTTTGCCTATAAGATTCCTATGCATAGGAAGTATGTTAGACTTAGATGTGGTTGTCACGTGTTTTATGATGCTCTCTTTGTGCTTCAATTCTTGTCTTTCATGTGAGCATCGTTGAAATCTTATGCCTAGCTATAAGGCTTTAAAGAAAAGTGCTTGTTGGGAGACAACCCAATATTTTTTCTTGTTGTTATTCAATAAATAATTTATCTAGCCTATGTTTTGGTTGTGTTTAATTAGTGTTTGTGCCAAGTAGAACCGTTGGGAATACTTGGGGAAAGTCTTTTTGATCTTGCTGTAAAAAAACAGAAATGATAGCGCTCACGAGAATTTCTGCCATTTTTTAGAGAATGCTATTTAGTTAATTCTTTTTGAAGATGATTAATAGATAAATTACTCACGTCTAGAAATTTATTTTAGAATTTTTTGGATTCCATAAGTTTGTGTTAGTTACATATTACTACAGACTATTCTGTTTTTGACAGATTCTGTTTTTCGTGTGTTGTTTGCTTATTTTAATGAATCTATGGCTAGTAAAGGAGTTTATAGACCATAGAGAAGTTGGAATAAAGTAGGTTTAACACCAATATAAATATATAATGAGTTCATTACAGTACCTTGAAGTGGTATTTTGTTTTCATTCGCTAACGGAGCTCACGAGATTCTCTTGTTAAGTTTTGTGTTATGAAGTTTTCAAGTTTTGGGTAAAGATTTGATGGGTTATCGAACAAGGAGTGGCAAGAGCCTAAGCTTGGGGATTCCCATGGCACCCCAAGGTAAAATACAAGGACACCAAAAATCCTAAGCTTGGGGATGGCCCGGAAGGCATCCCCTCTTTTGTCTTCGTTCATGGGTAACTTTACTTGGAGCTATATTTTTATTCGCCACATGATATGTGTTTTGCTTGGAGCGTCTTGTATGATTTGAGTCATTGCTTTTTAGTTTACCACAATCATCCTTTCTGTACACACCTTTTGAGAGAGACACACATGAATTAGAATTTATTAGAATACTCTATGTGCTTCACTTATATCTTTTGAGCTATATATTTTTGCTCTAGTGCTTCACTTATATCTTTTAGAGCACGGCGGTGGTTCTATTTTATAGAAATAATTGATCTCTCATGATTCACATATATTATTTTGAGAGTCCTTTAGAACAACATGGCACTTTGCTTGTAGGCATAATAAAAACTTTCATATAAGTGCATTGAATACTAAGAGAAGTTTGATACTTGATGATTGTTTTGAGATATGGAGATGGTGATATTAGAGTCATGCTAGTTGAGTAGTTGTGAATTTGAGAAATACTTGTATTGAAGTTTGTGATTCCTGTAGCATGCACGTATGGTGAACCATTATGTGATGAAGTCGGAGCATGATTTATTTATTGATTGCCTTCCTTATGAGTGGCGGCCGGGGACGAGCGGTGGTCTTTTCCTACCAATCTATCCCCCTAGGAGCATGCGCGTAGTACTTTGTTTCGATAACTAATAGATTTTTGCAATAAGTATGTGAGTTCTTTATGACTAATGTTGAGTCCATGGATTATACGCACCCTCACCCTTCCACAATTGCTAGCCTCTCTAGTACCGCGCAACTTTCGCCGGTACCACAAACCCACCATATACCTTCCTCAAAACAGCCACCATACCTACATATTATGGCATTTCCATAGCCATTTCGAGATATATTGCCATGCAACCTTCCACCGTTCCGTTTTCTATGACATGCTTCATCATTGTCATATTGCTTTGCATGATCATGTAGTTGACATCATATTTGTGGCAAAGCCACCGTTCATAATTTTTTCATACATTTCACTCTTGATTCATTGCATATCCCAGTACACCGCCGGAGGCATTCACATAGAGTCATATTTTGTTCTAAGTATTGAGTTGTAATTCTTGAGTTGTAAGTAAAAATAAGTGTGATGATCATCATTATTAGAGCATTGTCACAGTGAGGAAAGGATGATGGAGACTATGATTCCCCCACAAGACTCCGGACAAAAAATAAAAATAAAAAAAGAGGCCAAAAAAAGGCCCAACTAAAAAAATGAAATGAGAGAAAACGAGAGAAGGGACAATGTTACTATCCTTTTTCCACACTTGTGCTTCAAAGTAGCACCATGATCTACATGATAGAGAGTCTCTTATGTTGTCACTTTCATAAACTAGTGGGAATTTTACATTATAGAACTTGGCTTGTATATTCCAATGATGGGCTTCCACAAATTGCCATAGGTCTTCGTGAGCAAGCAAGTTGGATGCACACCCACTTAGTTTCTTTTGTTGAGCTTTCATACACTTATAGCTCCAGTGCATCCGTTGCATGGCAATCCCTACTCACTCACATTGATATCTATTAATGGGCATCTCCATAGCCCGTTGATACGCCTAGTTGATGTGAGACTATCTTCTCCCTTTTTGTCTTCTCCACAATCACCATTCTATTCCACCATAGTGCTATATCCATGGCTCACGCTCATATATTGCGTGAAGATTGAAAAAGTTTGAGAACATCAAAAGTATGAAACAATTACTTGGCTTGTCATCGGGGTTGTGAATGATTTAATACTTTGTGTGATGAAGATAGAGCATAGCCAGACTATATGATTTTGTAGGGATAACTTTCTTTGGCCATGTTATTTTGAGAAGACATGATTGCTTAGTTAATATACTCAAAGTATTATTATTACTATGTCAATATTAAACTTTTATCTTGAATCTTTCGAATCTGAACATTCATGCCACAATAAAGAAAAACTGCATTGAGAAATATGTTAGGAAGAATTCCACATCAAAAATTCTGTTTTTATCATTTACCTACTCGAGGACGAGCAGGAATTAAGCTTGGGGATGCTTGATACGTCTCCAACGTGTCTATATTTTTTGGTTGCTCCATGCTATTATATTATCTATTTTGGATGTTAATGGGCTTATTTTTACACTCCTATATTACTTTTGGGACTAACCTATTGACCGGAGGCCCAGCCCAAATTGCTATTTTTTGCCTATTTTAGAGTTTCGCCGAAAAGGAATATCAAACGGAGTCCAAACGGAATGAAACCTTCGGGAGCGTTATTTTTGGAACAAACGTGATCCAGGAGACTTGGAGTGGACGTCAAGAAACAATCAAGGAGGCCACGAGGCAGGGGGGCGCGCCCACCCCCTGGGCGCGCCCTCCACCCTCGTGGGCCCCTCGTTGCTCCACCAACCTACTTCTTCCTCCTATATATATCCATGTACCCCGCAAACATCCAGGAGCACCACAAAACCCTATTTCCACCGCCGCAACCTTCTGTACCCAAGAGATCCCATCTTGGGGCCTTTTTTGGAGCTCCGCCGGACGGGGCTTTGATCATGGAGGGCCTCTACATCAACTCCATAGCCTCTCTGATGATGTGTGAGTAGTTTACCTCAGACCTTCGGTTCCATAACTAGTAGCTACATGGCTTCCTCTCTCTCTTTTGATCTCAATACAAAGTTCTCCTCGATTCTCTTGGAGATCTATTCGATGTAATCTTCTTTTGCGGTGTGTTTGTCGAGATCTGATGAATTGTGGGTTTATGATCCAGATTATCTATGAACAATATTTGAATCTTCTCTGAATTATTTTATGTATGATTGGTTTATCTTTGCAAGTCTCTTCGAATTAACAGTTTGGTTTGCCCTACTAGATTGATCTTTCTTGCAATGGGAGAAGTGCTTAGCTTTGGGTTCAATCTTGCGGCACTCGATCCCAGTGACAGAAAGGGAAATGACATGTATTGTATTGTTGCCATCAAGGATAAAAACATGGGGTTTATATCATATTGCATGAGTTTATCCCTCTACATCATGTCATCTTGCTAAAGGTGTTACTCTGTTCTTATGAACTTAATACTCTAGATGCATGCTGGATAGCGGTCGATGTGTGGAGTAATAGTAGTAGATGCAGAATCGTTTCGGTCTACATGTCTCGGACGTGATGCCTATATACATGATCATACCTAGATATTCTCATAATTAATCGCTTTTCTATCAATTGCTTGACAGTAATTTGTTCACCCACCGTATAATTTATGCTATCTTGAGAGAAGCCACTAGTGAAACCTATGGCCCCGGGGTCTATTCTCCATCATATAAGTTTCCAATCTACTTTATTTTGCTATCTTTTACTTTCAATCTATATCATAAAAATACCAAAAATATTTATCTTATTATTATCATCTCTTGATGATCTCACTCTTGCAAGTGATCGTGAAGGGATTGACAACCCCTTTATCACGTTGGTTGCAAGGTTCTTATTTGTTTGTGTAGGTATGAGGTGACTCGCGCGTGGTCTCCTACTGGAATTATACCTTGGTTCTCAAAAACTGAGGGAAATACTTACGCTGCTTTACTGCACCACCCTTTCCTCTTCAAGGGAAACCCAACGCAGTGCTCAAGAGGTAGCAGTTCTCAATGAAGTTTATGGTTCATACTTGAAATTATGATTGAATTGTTACTTTAGCATAAGAGATCATATGACAATATATATATATATATATATATATGTGTGTGTTTGTGTTGCTGCTCTAAGAATCATCATGATGCCCTCATGTCCGTATTTTATTTTTATCGACACCTCTATCTCCAAACATGTGGACATATTTTGCGATTTCGGCTTTCGCTTGAGGACAAGCAAGGTCTAAGCTTGGCAGAGTTTATGTGTCCATTTTGCATCATGCTTTTATATCGATATTTATTGCATTATGGGTTGTTATTACACATTATGTCACAATACTTATGCCTATTTTCTCTTATTTTACAAGGTTTACATGAAGAGGGAGAATGCCGGCAGCTGGGATTTTGGGCTGGAAAAGGAGCAAATATTAGAGACCTATTCTGCACAGCTCCAAAGGTCCTAAAACTTCACGTAAGTTATTTCTAGAATATATAAAAAATATTGGGCGAAAGCAGTACCTAAGGGGGCCCACACTCTGGCCACGAGGGTGGGGGCGCGCCCTACCCACCTGGGCGCGCCCCCTGCCTCGTGGGCTCCTTGGTGGCCCTCCGATGCCCATCTTCTGCTATATTAGGTCTTTCGTCCAAGAAAAAATAATAAGCAAGTTTTGGAGAAGAAACTCCGCCACCATAAGGCGGAACCTTGGCCAAACCAATCTAGGGCTCCAGCAGAGCTGTTCTACCAGGGAAACTTCACTCCAGGGGGGAATCATCACCGTCGTCATCACCAACGATCCTCTCATCGGGAGGGGGTCAATCTCCATCAACATCTTCACCAGCACCATCTCATCTCAAACCCTAGTTCATCTCTTGTATCCAATCTTTGTATCCAAACCTCAGATTGGTACCTGTGGGTTGCTAGTAGTGTTGATTACTCCTTGTAGTTGATGCTAGTTGGTTTACTTGGTGGAAGATCATATGTTCAGATCCATTATGCATATTAATACCCCTCTGATTATGAACATGAATATGCTTTGTGAGTAGTTACATTTGTTCCTGAGGACATGGGAGAAGTCTTGCTATAAGTAGTCATGTGAATTTGGTATTCGTTCGATATTTTGATGAGATGTATGTTGTCATCCCTCTAGTGGTGTCATGTGAACGTCGACTACATGAAACTTCACCATTGTTTGGGCTGAGAGGGAGGCATTGGGAAGTAATAAGTAGATGATGGGTTGCTAGAGTGACAGAAGCTTAAACCCTAGTTTATGCGTTGCTTCGTAAGGGGTTGATTTGGATCCATATGTTTCATGCTATGGTTAGGTTTAACTTAATACTTTTGTTGTAGTTGTGGATGCTTGCAATGGGGGTTAATCATAAGTGGGATGCTTGTCCAAGTAAGGACAGCACCCAAGCACCGGTCCACCAACATATCAGATTATCAACGTACCGAACGCGAATCATATGAGCGTGATGAAAACTAGCTTGACGATAATTCACATGTGTCCTCGGGAGCGCTTTCCTTCATATAAGAGTTTGTCCAGGCTTGTCCTTTTCTACAAAAAGGATTGCGCCATCTTGTTGCACCTTATTTACTTTTATTACTTGTTACTCCTTACAATTTACCTTATCACAAAACTATCTATTACCAATAAATTTAGTGCTTGTAGAGAATACCTTACTGAAAACTGCTTATCATTTCCTTCTGCTCCTCATTGGGTTCGACACTTGTACTTATTGAAAAGAGACGATAGATCCCCTACACTTGTGGGTCATTAAGACTCTTTTCTGGCGCCGTTGCCTAGGAGTGAAGCGCCTTTGGTAGGTGGAATTTGGTAAGGAAAAATTTATATAATGTGCTGAAATTTACTGTCACTTGTTACTATGGAACATAATCCTTTGAGGGGCTTGTTCGGGGTATCTTCACCCCGACCAGTAGAGCAAAGAGTTGCTTCTCAACCTACTGAACCTACTGAAAATGTTTACTTTGAGATTCCTTCGGGTATGATAGAGAAACTGCTAGCTAATCCTTTTGCAGGAGATGGAACATTGCATCCCGATTTACACTTAATCTATGTGGATGAAGTTTGTGGATTATTTAAGCATGTAGGTATGCCCGATGATGTTATCAAGAAGAAGGTCTTCCCTTTATCTTTGAAGGGAGAGGCATTGACACTCTTACTTATCGAAAAGTTACGATAGATCCCCTACACTTGTGGGTCATCACACCTCGCCCTTAACTAGTCTCTGTTTATTTTGCAACTTCCGTTTTGAGTTACTACTCTTAGCAATTGAACCAGTATCAAATACTGAGGGGTTGCTATAAACACTAGTAAACTACACATCAATAACATGTATATCAAATATACTTTTGTTCACTTTGCCATCCTTCTTATCCGCCAAGTATCTAGGGGCAGTTCGGCTTCCAGTGACCAGTCCCTTTGCAGTAGAAGTAGTCAGTCTCAGGCTTAGGTCCGGACTTGGGTTTCTTCACTTGAGCAGCAACTGGCTTGTTGTTCTTCTTGAAGTTCCCCTTCTTCCCTTTACCCTTTTTCTTGAAACTGGTGGTCTTGTTAACCATCAACACTTGATGCTCCTTCTTGATTTCAACCTCCGCAACCTTTATGTAACACCCTCGATGCGGCTATATCTCCTACGTGTCGAAGCACGACTTAGAGGCATAACCGCATTGAAAGCAATGTCACAAGTAAGGTAATCTTCACAACAACCCATGTAAATATATAAAAGGGGAAAGGATACATAGTTGGCTTACACTTGCCACGTCACACAAATATATGAATAACATTACAATCATCCAATACACTCATGGTCCAACTACGGTACCAAAATAAAGATCAACCCCCACATGCGACAAAGTCCCCGATCGCCCCAACTGGGCACCACTACTGATCATCTGGGAAAGACACATAGTAACGGCGAGAGTCTTCATCAAACTCCCACTTGAGCTCAAGCGCATCTTCTGGAACGGTATCATCGGTCCCTGCATCTGGTTTGGAAGTAAACTATGAGTCACGGGGACTCAGCAATCTCGCACCCTCGCGATCAAGACTATTTAAGCTTATAGGTAAAGGCAAGGTAATATGTGGAGCTGCAGCAAGCGACTAGCATATATGGTGGCTATCATGTTCGCAAAAGAGAGCGAGAAGAGAAGGCAAAGCACGATCGAACAACTATGATCAAGAAGTGATCCTAGAACAACCTATGTCAAGCATTACTCCAACACCGTGTTCACTTCCCCGACTCCGCCTAGAAGAGACCATCACGGTTACACACGCGGTTGATTCATTTTAATTAAGTTAAGTTTCATGTTATCTACAACCGGACATTAACAAATTCCCATCTGCCCATAACCGCGGGCACGGCTTTCAAAAGTTCAAATCCCTGCAGGGGAGTCCCAACTTAGCCCATCACAAGCTCTCACGGTCAACGAAGGATATTCCTTCTCCCGAGACATTCCGATCAGACTTGGCATCCAGGTTTTACAAGACATCCTCGACAATGGTAAAACAAGTCCAGCAACACCGCCCGAATGTGCCGACAAATCCCGATAGGAGCTGCACATATCTCGTTCTCAGGGCACACTCAAATGAGCGCTCCATACAACTAAAACCAAACCTCGAGTTTCCCCGAGGGGGCGCTGCACAGGGCTCTAGTTTTGGACCAACACTCAGAGGAGCACTGGCCCGGGGGGTTTAAATAAGATGACCCTTGGGCTCCGGAAACCCAAGGTAAAAAGAGGCTAGGTGGCAAATGGTAAAACCAAGGTTGGGCATTGCTGGAGGAGTTTTATTCAAGGCAAAATGTCAAGGGGTTCCCATTATAACCCAACCGCGTAAGGAACGCAAAATCCGGGAACATAACACCGATATGACGGAAACTAGGGCGGCAAGAGTGGAACAAAACACTAGGAAAAAGGCCGAGCCTTCCACCCTTTACCAAGTATATAGGTGCATTAAGATAAACAAGATAATATGGTGATATCCCAATAATGAACAATGTTCCAACAAGGAACGATCTCCAATCTTCACCTGCAACTAGCAACGCTATAAGAGGGGCTGAGCAAAGCGGTAACATAGACAATCAACGGTTTGCTAGGACATGGTGGGTTAGAGGTTTGACATGGAAATTTGGGAGGCATGATAAGAAAGTGGTAGGTATCATAGCATAGGCATAGCAAAAGAGCGAGCATCTAGCAAGCAAAGATAGAAGTGATTTCGAGGGTATGATCATCTTGCCTGCAAAGTTGTCAGAGTTGACTTGATCCTCGTAAGCGAAGTCAACGGTCTCCTCGTTAACGAACTCGTCTCTCGGCTCTACCCAAACAAGACAAACAAGCAAAAGGAACACAATCAACCACGTGCAATGCTCAAACAACATGATACAAACATGGTATGCTATGCGGGATGTGATATGTGATGCATATGCAAGATTTGACAAGGAATAATTGAACCTGACCTCAACTTAGAAATCTAAGAGTGCCACTGGAAAGGTGAGGTGATTTCGGTTGAAATCGATATAAAGATCATCGGAATCGGATGCACGATTTAGAAATGGCAAGCAAAACAAATATGGCATCGGTCTGCGATAATCAGCAAGCAGCCATCTAAATGCATCAAGAAAAATATGATACAACACTCAAACATAACAACAAAATACATGGAAGGGATCCACTCATAATGCTTGACAAAATATGAACACTGAGCTACGGCCAATTCATCCATTAACAGGTTAAAACAAGCATGGCAAAAGTGCAAATGACAACAGGTTTCAGACTTGGTGAAATTAACACAAGTCTGGAATTTAACACCAGGAAGCACACTTTAGAGCATGAAAAACTACATGCTACAGGACCTTAACATGGCAAAGCAAGGCATGGCATGAAGCTACTCAAAGCACTTAACAAAAGTCCCTTAGTGTCCTTGAGCCAAAAATGGATCAGAAAATACAATTGCAAGCATGTGAACATAGCAAAAACATAATCAGATTACAGACTTAGTGAAAAACTGGAGCATGCAAATCCGTTAACGAGTAGGCATGTTCACGAGCTTGATGCACTCACTACAGAGCATGGCATGATAAACTAAGCATACACCCATCAAGAATACATGTCCTAGAATCTATACATGGTAATAACAACAACATATCATGCACGGATCAATAGCAACATCCTCGGCAAAATCGCTAACAAGTCAACAATCTGCCAGGATTCACGAAATAGCAAAAGTAGAGCTCGATTGACTCAAGATAGGATGCTCCATAAATGCAAACAAAGCAATGGATGGATAGAGCACCACAAGTTTAACAAATCATCCTTACTGATCATCCCCAAAAGAGGCACGTATCATTAGGAAACAACATGAACATATGGCATAACGACAAAAACAGAACGAAGACTTAATGAAATTCTAAGTCCCTGAAATCAGCATTACCGATTACGCTACTTTGCAAGCTTGTGCTAGTCACCACACATATCACAAAAATACATGGTAAGCACCTCTGTAAAGATGGCATGGCATATAACAAAACACATGTAGAGCTCAGGAGCATATCATGCACACATTAATCATGGAAAAATGACAAATATCTATTTGATGAAACAGATCTGACAATTATATCACATATCCCTCTTCCAACAGAATTTCGGGCATCAAGATAAGCTCGAATGAAAATGATGCAATGAGACGAAATGATGTACTCGTCGAGGCGAACATTTTGATATGCTACACGCGCAAATCGGACCTATGGATGCAGAGATACGACATGCCAAAGTTTGCAAAATAAATAGGGTTTCGGGGGAAAAGTCAACCCTCGAAGTGGATCCAGATTTGGATCGGCCGGAGTTACTGTAGCAGGGTGCGACTTCCGAGGTTCGCCGGAGACGGGGATGACGCCAGACTTGGAGGAGAGTAGGTGCTGCAGTGGAGGTGCCCGGAGGTGGGGCGACGCCGGCGCGGGGCGGCGCCGGAGCTCGGCGGCGCGGGTCGGCGAGGTAGCGCGGCGGGGCGGCGTTCGAGGTGGCGAAGGCAGTCGGCAATGGCGGCGCGGCGGCCGACCGAGCGAAGCGGCGATGCCGGCGGACGGCGGAGCGAGCACCGTCGGGCGCCGCGGCCTCAGGCACCCGCGCGGGCGGCGGCACGCGGATGGGCTTGGGGGGCCCGAGCTGGGCCTCGTCGGGCCGGCGGTGGAGGGAGCAGCGAGGCGACACGTGTCACGCCCTAGTTGGGCGCGGACGGCGGCGGCGGTGCGTCCGGCGCGGAGCGGACATGTCCGGCGCGGCAGGAGACGATTTCTAGGGTTTTGGGGAAGAAGACGCGTGATTTTTGGAGGAGGAGCTATTTATAGGCATAGAGGGAGCTAGGAAGCTCCAAATGGAGTGCGGTTTTCGGCCATGCGATCGTGATCAAACGCTCTAGATGATGGAGAGGGTTTAGGTGGGTTTTGGGCCAAATTGGAAGGGTTTTGGGCTGCAACACAAACGAGGCCTTCTCGGTCCCTCGGTTAGCCGTTGGAGTATCAAACGAAGTCCAAATGGTACGAAACTTGACAGGCGGTCTACCAGTAGTAAACCAAGGCCGCATGGCAAGTCTCGGTCCAATTCGGAAATGTTTAACCCCCACACACGAAAAGAGGTAGAAAGGAGCACCGGAGGAGATAGGAGCGCCGGAATGCAAAACGGACAACGGGGAAAATGCTCGAATGCATGAGACGAACACGTAAGCAAATGCAATGCACATGATGACATGATATGAGATGCATGACAAAGACAACAACCAACGGAGACAAAAACCTGAAACCGAGGAAATAAAATAACTTAGCGCCGGAAACGGCAAGAGTTGGGATACATATAAGGTAAATTACATCTGGGGTGTTACAACACTCCACCACTACGAAAGGATCTCATCCCGAGATCTAGGACTGGAAAAACACCGGGTAGTCAGAACGGAGGTGATCCTCACGTTCCCAGGTGGCTTCACGGTCGGAATGGTGTGACCACTTCACTTTGAGGAATTTGATTGACTTATTGCGAGTCTTGCGTTCAGTCTCTTCAAGAATAGCAACTGGGTGCTCACGATAAGAAAGGTCTTCTTGGAGATCAATGTCTTCGAAGTTGACTGTGCGGTGAGGGGTCTTGAAGCACTTGCGGAGCTGAGAGACATGGAACACGTCATGCACATTTGCAAAGTTGGAAGGAATCTCGAGTTGATTGGCGAGATCGCCTCTCTTGCTGACGATCTTGAAAGGACCCACGTATCTAGGGGCAAGCTTCCCTGTGATACAGAAGTGACGAGTACCTTTCATTGGAGAGACGCGGAGGTAAACATGGTCTCCAATCTCGAAAGCCAAATCATGATGCTTACTATCATAGTAGCTCTTCGGGCGCGATTGCGCTGCTTTGAGGTTATCACGAATGACTTTGCACATTTCCTCCGCCTCTATGATTAAGTCATTTCCAAGAAGTTGACGTTCACCAGTCTCTGACCAGTTAAGAGGAGTACGGAACTTCCTGCCATAGAGAATTTCAAATGGGGCCTTGCCCGAACTTGCTTGAAAATTGTTGTTGTAGGAGAACTCGGTATATGGAAGACAATCTTCCCACTTCATACCGAAGGAGATAATGCAAGCCCTGAGCATATCTTCGAGAATCTGATTGACACGCTCGACTTGACCGCTAGTTTGAGGATGAAAAGCTATGCTGAAACGGATGTTGGTGCCCATGGCCTTCTGAAAAGAATCCCAAAACTTGGAGGTGAAGATGCTGCCACGGTCTGAAGAAATCAACTGTGGAATGCCGTGCAGAGAGACAATCCAAGAGGTATAAAGCTCCGCCAATTGAGCTACAGTGATAGACTCTTTGATAGGCAGAAAGTGAGCCACTATAGTGAGTTTTTCGATGACAACAAATATAGCATCATTGCCACACTTGGACTTTGGAAATCCCGTCACGAAGTCCATCTCAATGTGGTCAAACTTCCATTCTGGAATGGCAAGAGGTTGGAGGAGACCAGCTGGTCGTTGGTGTTCTGCCTTCAATCTTCTGTAGACATCACATTCATTCACGAACTGAGCAATCTCGCGCTTCATTCGAGTCCACCAATACGCCTGCTTGAGGTCCTGGTACATCTTCGTGCTTCCAGGGTGGATGGAGAGGAGTGAATTGTGAGCCTCGTTCATAATGACTTTACGAAGGTCACCTTTAGGCACAACAATGCGATCCTCGAAGAAGAGGGTATCATTGTCATCAAGGCGATAGCACTTGTACTTGGGTTGACTCTTGGCAATCCCAATCTTCACCTTCTTCACCATAGCATCAAGAAGTTGAGCCTCGCGAATCTGATCTTCCAAAGTAGGAGAGACTTGAAGGTTGGAGAGGAACCCTTGAGGAACAACTTGCAGATTGAGTTTGTGGAAAGCTTCACAAAGCTCGGGTTGGTAGGGCTTGAGAATCAGACTGTTGCAGTAAGCCTTCCTACTCAATGTGTCAGCAATCACATTGGCCTTGCCTGGAGTATATTCGATACTCGGATTATACTCTTGAATCATTTCGACAACGAGTCTGCCTGAGGTTGAGATTAGGCTGAGTGGAGATGTGCTTGAGACTCTTGTGGTCAGTGAAGATGTCCACTTTTCTTCCCAATAAGAGATGTCTCCAAGTCAAAAGAGCATGCACAACTGCCGCCAACTCGAGGTTGTGAGTGGGGTAGTTCTTCTCGTTGGGCATCAACTGGTGAGAGGTATAAGCCACAACTTTCTTCTCTTGCATCAACACTGCACCAAGACCTTGAAGAGAGGCATCACAGAAGACCTCGAACGGTTTGGATTCATCAGGAGGAGTCAGAACTGGAGCAGTGACTAACTTCTCTTTCAAGGTGTTGAAAGCGATGTCACATTTAGGAGACCAAACGTACTTCACGTGCTTCTGGAGAAGGTTGGAAAGCGGCTTCGCGATCTTTGAAAAGTTCTCAACGAACCTTCGACAGTAGCTTGCGAGACCAAGGAAGCTACGGAGTTGCTTCACGTTCTGAGGTGCTTCCCAATTCACAATTGCAGACACCTTCTCAGGATTCACCACTATGCCCTTGGCAGAGATGATATGCCCAAGATAGAGAACCTCATCGAGCCAAAACTCTCACTTTGAGAACTTGGCATAGAACTGATGTTCTCTGAGCTTATCATGCACCAAAAGCAAGTGCTTGGCATGATCTTCCTTGTTCTTGGAAAAGACCAAAATGTCATCGAGGTAGACCAAGATGAAGTCATTTGTGTAGGCGTTGAACATGAAGTTCATCATGCGAGAGAAAGTCGGCGGAGCATTGACGAGGCCAAAAGACATGACAGTGTATTCATATGAACCATAGCTTGTTCTGAACGCCGTCTTGAGGATATCTTGCTCACGAATTCGAATCTGGTGATAGCCCATACGGAGATCAAGCTTGGAGAAAACTTGAGCACCTTTGAGTTGTTCAAACAGCTCGTTGATGTTGGGAAGTGGGTACTTGTTCTTTATAGTCTTCTTGTTCAATGGACGGTAGTCAACACAAAGTCGGTCTGTTCCATCCTTCTTCTTCACAAAAAGAACTCCACAACCCCACGGAGAAGAACTAGGTCAGATGAGACACATTCGCTCTTGAATATCGAGTTGCTTCTTCAGCTCCTTCAACTCTTCAGGTCCAAGCTTGTAAGGACGTTTGCAAACAGGTTCCGTGCCAGGCTCAAGATCGATGACGAATTCAACTGGCCGGTGCGGAGGCATTCCTGGAAGCTCTTCTGGAAAGACGTCTTGATATTCGCAAACGACTTGAATTTGAGAGATGGCATCCAGTTCACCCTTCTCATTGAGTGAAAACAGACGGATGGTATCATCACGAGCGACAAAGACAATTACATCCTCAGACGAATGAGTCAATTGAATCTGCCTGGCAGCACAATCAAGATGAGCCTTGTGCTTAGAAAGCCAATCCATTCCAAGAATAAGACCGATATCCGAGTCGCCCAGAACAATGGGACAAGCTAGAAATTTGTAGTCGCCCAACGTGATAGTAACATCCGGGACGCAGATATTAGCTGTCATTTTCTTGCTCGGTGACATGATTTGCAAAGATCTTTGCAAATACTGATAATTGCACTCATACTTTGATGCAAAAGGTTTTGAAATGAAGCAATGCGATGCACCAGTGTCAAAAAGAACTTTTGCAGGAACATCGTTAACAGGAAGGTTACCCATGAGGACATCTGACGAGTCATCTGCCTGAGCTGCGTTCAATAAGTTGACCTTGGCGTGCTTGGGGTTATGCTTGACCACAGCTGTACTTGCCGATCTCACCGGAGGAGGAGGAGGGAGACGCCTCTGATTGAAGCATTTGTTGGCATAGTGACCCTTCTGTTGGCACTTGTTGCACGTGACCTCCAAGAGCGGACGGTGATACGGAGCACTTGATCTTGGAGCTTGAGACGAAGTCTTGTTCTGAAAGCCAGGGTTGGGTGGGTGGGAAGATCCACTGCCACCTTTGCTCTTCTGCTGATAAGGCTGATGGAACTGAGGAGGAGGAAGCCAATACTTCTGCTGCTTAGCCACTTGAGTTGAGGAAGAAGGAGTTGCATCTCTGACTTGCTTCTTGGAAGCATCGCACTTCAGTTGAGCAGTCTCTTGCTTCATTGCCATGTTGTAAAACTCATCGTACCTCTTGGGCTCAAAGAGAATGAGAGCTAGTTGGATTTCTTCTCTGAGACCACCCCTGAACTAGTATATCATGCTCTTCTCGTCGGGGACGTCTTGCTTAGCAAAACGGGTGAGCTTCTGAAACATCTTGTTGTACTTGTAGACAGACATAGAGCCTTGCTTCAGGTTGCGGAATTCCTCACGCTTGCTTTCAGCCATACTCTGAGGAATATGATGAGCTTTGAAGTCTTGATGGAATTCATCCCAGGTAATCACATGGCCTCCTCTGGAATCTTTGTACTTCTGAAACCATTCTGCAGCTTGGTCTTTGAGTTGGAAGGAAGCGAACTTGACAAAGTCCTCAGGCCTGACGTTACTGCACTCGAAATGCTTGCATATGTCCACGAGCCAATCATCAGCGTCTGTTTCCTCAACACAATTGCTGAAGGTCTTTGGCTGGTTAGCAAGGAACTGGTTGAGTGTAGCAAAGTGATTCTGATTGTTGCCTTGGCCCTGGTTCCCTTGATTGCGCTCTTGAAGAAGTTGCATGATCAGCTGCGTGTTTGCATTGGTAGCGGCCATCACAGCTTGCCATGCCTCCGGAGGTGGAGGTGGTGGTGGCGGATCAGGATTCGGAGTCGTGCGCATTGGAGGAGCCATCCTGAAGAGGTTGACATCCGTTAGCACATTGACAGACAAATATTGAAGCTGAATCAAATGGGTTGATATTGCAACATATAGTCTTCACATCCAAACAAAATGAACGAATGCATTCCAATTGAAATGGTCACATATCCATAAATTGAGAAGCCACTTAGAATTGAGGTAGAAGAAAAACAACAAGGTACGGAACAAGAACGAATACTCGGTAAGGATCACCCAATCTCAAACCAAATATCCGCGGAAGAAGAACTAGAGCTACAAGATTTCCCACCTATGAAACTCCCGAACCTTTCCGGTTATGCAATCAGGTGTTGGGGATACAGGGGAAGCATAATATCTCACCCAAATCTAGCAAATCCTACATCCAGTTGTATCCATCCTTCAACACATAACCGAGAAAAACTTCGGAAATCATCTACCTCAACCTTCAAAAAGCATTCGTTATACAAGTTATGGCAATACTCCCGAACTCCCACCCCAGTACTGGGTGGCGTCGAGGTTATCTCACCAACAACTGCATAAAAGAGATTTTCGATGTCGGCGAAACTCAGGTATTCCAGACTCTCAACGATAAAATTGTGACGACAACACCTTGGAGCTCAACTCCCCGGGACACTGCCACAACCCCTAAATGACAGGAGGCACCAAGAACAATGTTCTCGTCACAAATCAATCGGAACGATTCCAAGGTACCCGCGTGATCCTAAAAAAAGTGAAATTTGAGAAGAGAAGAGTCAAAACTCTACGTCAGGATGCCTTACCAGAGCGATGAAGGGACTAGGGAGTAAAAAGAATTCCTAAACTCTCCGATTTATATAATCCTAAATGACTCAAAACATTTTTCTAGACTCAACAACGCCAACGATTCGATCAAGCAGGGGGCTCCTAAGGTCGGGGAAGGCTCTGATTACCAACTTGTCACACCCACGATGCAGCTATATCTCCTAAGTGTCGAAGCATGACTTAGAGGCATAACCGCATTGAAAGCAATGTCACAAGTAAGGTAATCTTCAGAACAACCCATGTAAATATATAAAAGGGGAAAGGATACATAGTTGGCTTACACTCGCCATGTCACACAAATATATGAATAACATTACAATCATCCAATAGACTCATGGTCCAACTACGGTACCAAAATAAAGATCAACCCCCACATGCGACAAAGTCCCCGATCGCCCCAACTGGGCACCACTACTAATCACCTGGGAAAGACACATAGTAACGGCGAGAGTCTTCATCGAACTCCCGCCGAGAAGAGACCATCACGGTTACACACGCGGTTGATTCATTTTAATTAAGTTAAGTTTCATGTTATCTACAACCGGACATTAACAAATTCCCATCTGCCCATAACCGTGGGCATGGCTTTCGAAAGTTCATATCCCTGCAGGGGAGTCCCAACTTAGCCCATCACAAGCTCTCACGGTCAACGAAGGATATTCCTTCTCCCGAGACATTCCGATCAGACTCGGCATCCCGGTTTTACAGGACATCCTCGGCAATGGTAAAACAAGTCCAGCAACACCGCCCGAATGTGCCGACAAATCCTGATAGGAGTTGCACATATCTCGTTCTCAGGCACACTCAGATGAGCGCTCCATACAACTAAAACCAAACCTCGAGTTTCCCCGAGGGGGCGCTGCACAGGGCTCTAGTTTTGGACCAACACTCAAAGGAGCACTGGCCCGGGGGGGTTAAATAAGATGACCCTTGGGCTCCGGAAACCCAAGGGAAAAAGAGGCTAGGTGGCAAATGGTAAAACCAAGGTTGGGCATTGCTGGAGAAGTTTTATTCAAGGCGAACTGTCAAGGGGTTCCCATTATAACCCAAGCGCGTAAGGAACGCAAAATCCGGGAACATAACATCGATATGACGGAAACTAGGGCGGCAAGAGTGGAACAAAACACTAGGCAAAAGGCCGAGCCTTCCACCCTTTACCAAGTATATAGGTGAATTAAGATAAACAAGATAATATGGTGATATCCCAATAATAAACAATGTTCCAACAAGGAACGATCTCCAATCTTCACCTGCAACTAGCAACGCTATAAGAGGGGCTGAGCAAAGCGGTAACATAGCCAATCAATGGTTTGCTAGGACATGGTGGGTTAGAGGTTTGACATGGCAATTTGGGATGCATGATAAGAAAGTGGTAGGTATCGTAGCATAGGCATAGCAAAAGAGCGAGCATCTAGCAAGCAAAGATAGAAGTGATTTCGAGGGTATAATCATCTTGCCTGCAAAGTTGTCAAAGTTGACTTGATCCTCGTAAGCGAACTCAACGGGCTCCTCATTAGCGAACTTGTCTCTCGGCTCTACCCAAACAAGACAAACAAGCAAAAGAAACACAATCAACCGCGTGCAATGCTTAAGCAACATGATGCAAACATGGTATGCTATGTGGGATGCGATATGTGATGCATATTCAAGATTTGACAAGGAATGATTGAACCTGGCCTCAACTTGGAAATCCAAGAGTGCCACTGGAAAGATGAGGTGATTTCGGTTGAAATCGATATAAAGATCACCGGAATCGGATGCATGGTTTAGAAATGGCAAGCAAAACAAATATGGCACCGATCTGCGATAATCAGCAAGTAGCCATCTAAATGCATCAAGAAAAATATGATACAGCACTCAAACATAACAACAAAATACATGGCAGGGATCCACGCATAATGCTTGGCAAAATATGAACACTGAGCTACGGCCAATTCATCCATTAACAGGTTAAAACAAGCATGGCAAAAGTGCAAATGACAACAGGTTTCAGACTTGGTGAAATTAACACAAGTCTGGAATTTAACACCAGGAAGCACACTTTAGAGCATGAAAAACTACATGCTACAGGAACTTAACATGGCAAAGCAAGGCATGGCATGAAGCTACTCAAAGCACTTAACAAAAGTCCCTTAGTGACCTTGAGCCAAAAGGGATCAGAAAATACAATTGCAAGCATGTGAACATGGCAAAAACATAATCAGATTATAGACTTGGTGAAAAACAGGAGCATGCAAATAAGTTAACGAGTAGGCATGTTCACGAGCTCGATGCACTCACTACAGAGCATGGCATGACAAACTAAGCATACACCCATCAAGAATACATGTCCTAGAAGCTATACATGGCAATAACAACAACATATCATGCACGGATCAATAGCAACATCCTCGGCAAAATCGCTAACAAGTCAACAATCTGCCAGGATTCACGAAATAGCAAAAGTAGAGCTCGATTGACTCAAGCTAGGATGCTACATAAATGCAAACAAAGCCATGGATGGATAGAGCACCACAAGGTTAACAAATCATCCTTACTGATCATCCCCAAAACAGGCACGTATCATTAGGAAACAATATGAACAAATGGCATAACGACAAAAACAGAACGAAGACTTAGTGAAATTCTAAGTCCCTGAAATCAGCATTACCGATTACGCTACTTTGCAAGCTTGTGCTAGTCACCACACATATCACAAAAATACATGGTAAGCACCTCTGTAAAGATGGCATGGCATATAACAAAACACATGTAGAGCTCAGGAGCATATCATGCACACATTAATCATGGAAAAAATGACAAATATCTATTTGATGAAATAGATCTGACAATTATATCACATAGCCCTCTTCCAACAGAATTTCGGGCATCAAGATGAGCTCAAATGAAAATAATGTAATGAGATGAAATGATGTACTCGTCGAGGTGAACATTTTGATATGCTACACGCGCAAATCGGAGATACGGATGCAGAGATACGACATGCCAAAGTTTGCAAAATAAATAGGGTTTCTAGGGAAAAGTCAACCCTCGAAGTGGATCCAGATCTGGATCGGCCGGAGTTACTGTAGCAGGGCGCGACTTCCGAGGTTCGCCGGAGACGGGGATGACGCCGGACTTGGAGGAGAGGAGGCGCCGCAGTGGAGGTGCCCGGAGGTGGGGCGACGCCGGCGCGGGGCGGCGCCGAAGCTCGGCGGCGCGGGTCGGCGAGGTAGCGCGGCGGGGCGGCGTTCGAGGCGGCGGAGGTAGCCGGCAATGGCGGCGCGGCGGCCGGCCGAGTGAAGCGGTGATGGGGCGGACGGCGGAGCGAGCACCGTCGGGCGGCGCGGCCTCGGGCACCCGCGCGGGCGGCGGCGCGCGGATGGGCTTGGGGGGCCCGAGCTGGGCCTCGTCGGGCTGGCGGCGGAGGGAGCAGCGAGGCGACACGTGTCACGCCCTGGTTGGGCGCGGACGGAGGCGGCGGTGCGTCCGGCGCGGAGCGGACATGTCTGGCGTGGCAGGAGACGATTTCTAGGGTTTTGGGGAAGAACACCCGTGATTTTTGGAGGAGGAGCTATTTATAGGCATAGAGGGAGCTAGGAAGCTCCAAATGGAGTGCGGTTTTCGGCCACGCGATCGTGATCGAATGCTCTAGATGATGGAGAGGGTTTAGGTGGGTTTTGGGACAAATTGGAAGGGTGTTGGGCTGCAACACAAACGAGGCCTTCTCGGTCCCTCGGTTAGCCGTTGGAGTATCAAACGAAGTCCAAATGGTACGGAACTTGACAGGCGGTCTACCGGTAGTAAACTAAGGCCGCATGGCAAGTCTCGGTCCAATTCGGAAATGTTTAACCCCCACACATGAAAAGAGGTAGAAAGGGGCACTAGAGGAGATAGGAGCGCCGGAATGCAAAACGGACAACGGGGAAAATGCTCGGATGCATGAGACGAACACGTAAACAAATGCAATGCACATGATGACATGATATGAGATGCATGACAAAGGCAACAACCAACAGAGACAAAAACCCGAAACCGAGGAAATAAAGTAACTTAGTGCCGGAAACGGCAAGAGTTGGGATACATATAAGGTAAATTACATCCGGGGTGTTACACTTTAGCATTGCGAAGATCTCGGGAATCGTCTTATCCATCCCTTGGATATTATAGTTCATCACGAAGCTCCAGTAGCTTGGTGGCAGTGATTGAAGAACTCTGTCAATGACACTATCATCAGGAAGATTAACTCCCAGTCGAGTCAAGTGGTTGTGGTACCTAGACATTCTGAGTATATGTTCACTGACATAACTATTCTCCTCCATTTTGCAGCTTTAGAACTTGTTGGAGACTTCATATCTCTCAATCCGGGCATTTGCTTGAAATATTAACTTCGACTCCTGGAACATCTCATATGCTCCATGATGTTCAAAACGTCGTTGAAGTCCCGGTTCTAAGCCGTAAAGCATGGCACACTGAACTATCGAGTAGTCATCAACAAGAGACTACCAGGCATTCACAATGTCTGCAGTTGCCGGTGTGGGTGGTACTCCTAGCGGTGCTTCCAAGACGTAATTCTTCTGTGCAGCAATGAGGATAATCCTCAAGTTACGGACCCAGACCGTGTAATTGCTACCATCATCTTTAAACTTTGCTTTCTCAAGGAAGGCATTAAAATTCAATGAAACAATAGCATGGGCCATCTATCTACAACAACATAGACATGCAAAATACTATCAGGTACTAAGTTCATGATAAATTGAAGTTCAATTAATCATATTACTTAAGAACTCACACTTAGACAGACATCCCTCTAATCATCTAAATGATCACGTGATCCATATCAACTAAACCATGTCCGATCATCACGTGAGATGGAGTAGTTTTAAATGGTGAACATCACTATGTTGATCATATCTACTATATGATTCACGCTCGAACTTTCGGTCTCAGTGTTCCGAGGCCATATCTGCATATGCTAGGCTCATCAAGTTTAACCCGAGTATTCTGCATGTGCAAAACTGGCTTGCACCCATTGTATGTGAACGTAGAGCTTATCTCACCCGATCATCACGTGGTGTCTCGGCACGATGAACTTTCGCAACGGTGCATACTCAAGGAGAACACTTATACCTTGAAATTTAGTGAGAGATCATCTTATAATGCTACCCTCGATCTAAGCAAAATAAGATGCATAAAAGATAAACATCACATGCAATCAATATAAGTGATATGATATGGCCATCATCATCTTGTGCATGTGATCTCCATCTCCAAAGCACCGTCAGGATCACCATCGTCACCGGCTTGACACCTTGATCTCCATTGAAGCATTGTTGTCGTCACGCCAACTATTGCCTCCACGACTATCGCTACCGCTTAGTGATAAAGTAAAGCAATTACATGGTGATTGCATTTCATAAAAAAAGTGACAACCATATGGCTCCTGCCAGTTGCCGATAACTTGTGTTACAAAACATGATCATCTCATACAATAAAATTTAGCATCATGTCTTGACCATATCACATCACAACATGCCCTGCAAAAACAAGTTAGACGTCCTCTACTTTGTTGTTGCAAGTTTTACGTGGCTGCTAGGGGCTGAGCAAGAACCGTTCTTACCTACGCATCAAAAACCACAACACGGTATAGTGATTGCTTTTTGATCTTCAGAAAGAACCCTATTCATTGAATCCGATTCAACTAAAGCTGGAGAAACAGACACCCACTAGCCACCTGTGTGCGAAGCACGTCGGTAGAACCAGTCTCGCGTAAGCGTACGCGTAATGTCGGTCTGGGCCGCTTCATCCAACAATGCCGCTGAATCAAGAATCAACTAGTGACGGCAAGCAATATGTATATACCCACTCCCACAACTCCTTTGTGTTCTACTTGTGCATATGACATCTACGCATAAACTTGGCTCAGATGCCACTGTTGGGGAACGCAGTAATTTCAAAAAAAATCCTATGCACATGCAAGATCATAGTGATGCATAGCAACAAGAGGGGAGAGTGTCGTCCACGTACCCTCGTAGACCGTAAGCGGAAGCGTTATGAGAACGCGGTTGATGTAATCGTACGTCTTCACGATCTGACCGATCCAAGTACCAAACGAACGGCACCTCCGAGTTCAGCACACATTCAACTTGGTGACTGTAACGCCCCGAGACCGTTGCGCCAGGTGTCTTCCAGTTATTCGCTGTTTTTGCCTTGTCATTCGCTTGCGTGTTGCATCTTGCCATGTCATCATGTGCATTGCATCATCATGTTTTCAAAACTTGCATCCGTCCGGGTTCTCCCAGTCCCTTCCGTTGTCCGTTCTGAGCCCAAACACACTTGCACGCGCCCGCGGCACCTCCGAAATATTATTTTATAAATGGGCAGAAAATGTTCTCGGAATGGGATGAAAGATGGCGTGCGGTGTTGTTATGTTGTTAGTAGGTCTCCTGCCAAGTTTCATCGCATTCAGAGTCCGTTTGACGCCCCAACGGTTAACTATAGCAACAATATAGTCGGTCAAACGTCGGATGTTTCCGGTCTCCGAAAATAGTCGCCGGGCTGCACTCCTTCCCCTCTCTCTTCTCAGTCCAACCACACACTTGACCTCGTTCGCCTAACCCCTCTTTGCACAATGCATCGACACCTCGCCCGTGTCCGAAACTTCCACGAACCCGAACCAGACTTTTGTTATCGTTGGGTCCGGATCATCCCAAAACATCTATAAACCATCTCCATTTTCTTATTTGGACCCTCTAGCCTTATTTTCTCGGTCGTCCGATTATAGTCGTAGGGATGAGATAGCCCTACCCTAATCCCTACCTATATAAATAGTCAAACCATAGTCCGAGTCGTCCCATCCATTCCATCCATCCCATCCGCCACCACTAGCTCCACCTGGTCTTCCCCTTTCCTTGGGATCTTGCCCGATCCAATTCCACCAACCGAAGCCGCCTCCTCCTTCCTCGTTTTCCCCATCGGGCCAACCATGTAACACCCCGGATGTAACTTACCCAATATGTACTCCAACTCTTGCCGTTTCGGCCTTAAGTTATTTTATTTTCTCGGGTTCGGGTTTTTGTCTCCGTGTGTTGTTGTCGTTGTCATGCATCTCATATCATGTCATCATGTGCATTGCATTTGCATACGTGTTCATCTCATGCATTCGAGCATTTTCCCCGTTGTCCGTTTTGCATTCCGGCGCTCCGTTCTCCTCCGGTGGTCATTTCTACCTTTCTTTTGTGTGTGGGGATTAAACATTTCTGGATTAGACCAAGACTTGCCAAGCGGACTTGGTTTACTACCGGTAGACCGCCTGTCAAGTTTCGTACCATTTGGACTTCGTTTGATACTCCAACGGTTAACCGAGGGACCGAAAAGGCCTCGTGTGTGTTGCAGCCCAACACCCCTCCAATTTAGCCCAAAACCCACCAAAACCCTCTCCATCATCTAGAGCGTTCGATCACGATCGCGTGGCCGAAAACCGCACCTCATTTGGACACTCCTAGCTCCCTCTATGCCTATATATAGACCCCCTCATCCAAATCCGGATCTCTTCCCCGTCCAAACCCTAAATCCCAGATCCGCCGCCGCCGGACAAAAACTCGCTGGGTCGGACACATCTGACCCGCGCCGCCGCTGCCACTTGTCGCCTTCCGGTTCGCCGCCGCCTCCACCTACCGCGCCGGCCCGGAGAGCCCGCGGGAGGCCCTCCCGGCCCGGAGCCGCGCCGCCCGCGCCCGCCTCCATCTCCCCGCGCTCCGGCCGCCGCCCGCCACCGGCGTCCGCCGCCTCCGCCGCGATCCGCCGTCGCCCAAGGTCGCCGCCGGCGCCGCCCGACCGACCCGCGCCGCCCGCGCGCCCCCGTCGACGCCGGCCGCCGTGGCCGCCCCGCCCGGCCACCGCTTCGGCCGCGGCGCCCCTCGCCGGCCCCTCGCCGTCCGGCCGTTCTCCTCCATCTCCGGCAAAGCTCCGGCCAACCTCGTAACTCGTGCACCCGGATCTGGATCTAGATGCAAATATCCTGGGTTGACTTTTGCCCGAAACCCTAATATTTTGGCTATGTTCATTGCATCGTAACTCCTCATCCGTAGCTCCGTTTCGGGCATATAGCATATCAAAATGTTCGTCTCAAAGTGTACATCATTTCATTCCATTGCATCATTTTCATTTGAGTTCATCTTGATGCCCGAAATACTGTTAGAAGAGTGCTATTTGAGTTAATTGTCAGATCTGCTGCTCCAATTAGATATTTGTCATTTTTGCCATGATTAATGTGTGCATGATATGCCCATGAGCTCTGCATATGTTTTGTTAAGGGTTTTCCCATCTTTCCAGAGGTGCAACCCATGTATTTTTGTGATGTGTGTGGTGACTAGCACAAGCTTGCAAAGTGAGGCATTTGTTAATGCTGATTTCAGGGACTTAGCATTTCCACTAAGTCCTTGAGCTGTATATCTCATATGGCCATATGTTCATGTTGTTTCCTAGTGATCCGTGCCTCTTTTGAGGATGATCAGTAAGGATGTTTTGTTAATATTTTAGTGCTATATCCATCCATGTCTTTGTTTGAAATTATGGAGCACCCTAGCTTGACTCAATCAAGCTCTACTTTTGTCATTTCGTGAATCTGGGCAGATTGTCTACTTGTTAGCAATTTTGCCGAGGATGTTGTAGTTGATCCGTGCATGCTATGGTTTTGCTCTTGCCATGTCTAGCTTGCATTTTGTGTATTCGTGATGGGTGTATGCTTAGCTTGTCATGACTTTCTCTGTAGTGAGTGCATCGAGCTCGTAAACATGCCTACTTGATATCTGTTTTCAGCATGCTCCAGTTTTCACTAAGTCTGTGATCTGATTATGTTTTTGCCATTTTCACATGCTTGTAAATGTATTTTCTGATCCATTTTGGCTCAAGGTCACTAAGGGAATTTTGTTAAGCTCTTTGAGTAGTTCTATGCCATGCTTTACTTTGCCATGTTCAGGTCCTGTAGCATATTGTTTTCATGCTCCGAAGAGTGCTATCTGATCTGAAATTCCAGACAAGTGTTAATTTCACTAAGTCTGAAATATGTTTGTCAAATGCATTTTTGCCATGCTTGTTTGAACCTGTTAATGGATGAATTGGCCGTATCTCAGTGCTAGACTTTTGTTAAGCTTCATGAATGCATCCCTGCCATGTATTTTGATGCCATGTTTGGGTGCTATAGCTTGTTCATCTCATTGCATTTAGATGGCTACTTGCTGTAAATCGCAGAACGTGGTCATATTTGAATCGCTTGCCATTCCCAAACCGTAACTCCGATTCCGGCGTTCTTTATATCGTTTTCAAGCGATTTCATCTCATCTTTCCAGTGGTTTTCCAGAGCCCGAGGATCATCTTATTTAAACCCCCCCCCCCTGGGCCAGTGCTCCTCTGAGTGTTGGTCCAAACTAGAGTCCTGTGCAGCGCCCCCTCGGGGAAACTCGAGGTTTGGTTTTAGTTGTATGGAGCGCTCGTATGAGTGTGCCCTGAGAACGAGATATGTGTAGCTCCTATCGGGATTTGTCGGCACATTCGGGCGGTGTTGCTGGTTTTCTTTTAACTTGTCGAAGTGTCTTGAAGAACCGAGATACCGAGTCTGATCGGAATGTCTCGGGAGGAGGTCTATTCCTTCGTTGACCGTGAGACCTTGTCATGGGCTAAGTTGGGACTCCCCTGCAGGGATTTGAACTTTCGAAAGCCGTGCCCGCGGTTATGGGCAGATGGGAATTTGTTAATGTCCGGCTGCAGATAACTTGAACCTTAACTTAATTAAAATGAATTAACAGTGTGAGTTGCCGTGATGGTCTCTTCTCGGCGGAGTCCGGGAAGTGAACATGATGTTGGAGTAATGTTTGTGCAGGTTGTTCTCTAGTTCCTCGCTCGCGCTTTGCCTCCTCTTCTCGCTCTCTTTTGCGAACAGGATAGCCACCATATATGCTAGTCGCTTGCTGCAGCTCCACATATTTACCTTGCCTTTCCTATTAAGCTTAAATAGTCTTGATCGCGAGGGTGCGAGATTTCTGAGTCCCTGTGGCTCACAGTTTACTTCCAAACTAGATGCAGGGCCTGATGATTCCGCTCCAGGTGACGCACATGAGCTCAAGTGGGAGTTCGATGAGGAATCTCAACGTTACTACGTGTCTTTCCCTGATGATTAGTAGTGGTGCCCAGTTGGGGGTGATCGGGACTGTGTCGCATGTTGGGTTATCTTTTATTTTGGCGCCGTAGTCGGGCCATGAGTGTTTGGATGATGTAATGTTATTTATGTACCTTGATTGACGTGGCGAGTGTAAGCCAACTATGTTATCTCCCCTTTATTATTTATATTACATGGGATGTTGTGAAGATTGCCTAACTTGCGACATTGCTTTCAATGCGGTTATATCTCTAAGTCGTGCCTCGACACGTGGGAGCTATAGCCGCATCGAGGGCGTTACAAAACATCTCCTCTCCCTCGATTCACCCATTCCCGCAGCTCCTCCCTGCCTCGGTCCTCGATCTAGATCAAGAGGAGCGCTGAGCCGCAAGCTCCAGCGTCGATCCATCCCAGGCTCTTCCCGCCACCGCGTCGTTCCTCTGCTTCGTCGCCGCCACGGAACACCGGTGCCCCAGTCTATTCCGCCGCTGCGCCATGGATGGCCATGGTGCTCCACGCCGACGCCACCAGACCACCCTCTCCTTCAGCATCAAGCCCTGCTCATCATCGCCCGCTCACGCCAGCACCAAGAACCCCGTCGTCCTCCAGCATCCTCGCCACCAGAGCCCCGAGCTGCCCCGTCGTCCTTCGGCCATGCAGATGCCTTCGTAGGTGACCACAGGAGTAGGAGCTTCTCCAGCCGCGAGCTCCCGAGGCCTCCTCCTCGACCCTCCCCGCGTGAACCCCATTGCTGCTCGTCACCATGGCTGACCCTGCAGCAAGCTCCGCTGTCGCGCCATCTTCAGGCGCTCGAGCATGAGCTCACCTGCGCCCCGTCTTCCTCCTCGTCGCACGGATCCAGGAGGCTCGACACCCAGCCACTCGCCTCCCGCTCGCGTTGACCCTGCCGCTTCCCTACATCGCCCTATTGCTGCGCCTGCACCGCCTGAAGCCGTCGCACCCCTGCTTCCTCTGCTTCCTGAACGAGCCACGTGCTCGCGTTGACCGACTCCAGCCAGATCGACCGCGCCCTCCCCATCGACCGCCATGGGCCGCGACCCCACAAGGCCCGGCCGCTCCTGCATCCAGCGCGCAAGGAAGGCTGAGCCACTGTTTTGGCCCAGCCAAATCTGGCCTAACGTGAGCATCCGCCACCTGTCCCTCGCCCAATGCGATTCCTGCTATGTTGAGCACTACTCCTATTCCAGTTTCGGCCCGTAGTATTTTTTTCTGCGCTACGATTTTAGCATTTATTCCAGAGTTTGCAGTTTTACAGAAAACCCCTTCATGATCATGCATTTAATAACTCCACAACCGTGCATCGGTCTAAAATGTTTTATATATGTAACTTTCTTAGAATTTTGTCTAGTTTCATAGTTTCCAACTTTCATCCATCTTAAAAATGTTTAAACTTGTTGTTTGTTTAATTTTGCATATATGCCATGCTAAAATACTTTAATTCATAACTAAACAACCGTAGCTCGGTTTTAAATAATCTTTATATCTAAATGGGGTAGAAAAATGCATAGGTTAACATGGTAGCACTACTTTGCATGTTAAACAACTATAAAATATGCTTTAGGATAGAACAGTACCAAATCCATAAATTGCATATGAGGATTTTTCCGAACTTGTTGCTTGTTGTTCCGGCTTCATTTAAACTTGCCTAGATAGGTAGTTTTATTATGCTTCACCTCTTGCCATGTTTAACAACATCTAATATTGTTGGGTATATAAACAAGAGAGAACTAAATAATTGATGTGGTGTTTCATCATACGCAACTCGTTGCATATTGACCTCCACTTAATTTGTAGTATTGTTTGTGCACTTTGCCATGCCATGCCTCATTAAACCGGACATGCATCATACTTGGTTGCGCATCATGCCATGTTTATGTGATGGTTGTTTACTATGTTGTTGGCTTCTTTCCGGGTTGCCTCTCTCGTTAGCTTCGGTTTCGTTCCGGAGTTATGAGGATTCGTTCGACTACGTCCGCTTGTCTTCTTCATGGACTCATTCTTCTTCCTTGTGGGATCTCAGGCAAGATGACCATACACTCAAAATCACTTCTATCTTTGCTTGCTAGTTGTTAGTTCTATCGTTATGTCGTTCTACCTACCACTTGTTATATCATGCCTCCCATATTGCCATGTCAAGCCTCTAACTCACCTTTCCTAGCAAACTGTTGTTTGGCTAAGTTACCGCTTTGCTCAGCCCCTCTTATAGCGTTGTTAGTTGCAGGTGAAGCTGAAGGTTGTTCCATGTTGGAACATGGATATGTTGGGATATCACAATATCTCTTATTTAATTAATGCATCTATATACTTGGTAAAGGGTGGAAGGCTTGGCCTTATGCCTGGTGTTTTGTTCCACTCTTGCCGCCTTAGTTTCCCTCATACCGGTGTTATGTTCCTTGATTTTGCGCTCCTAACATGGTTGGTGTTATGGGAACCCCTTGATAGTTTGCTTTGAATAAAACTCCTCCGGCAAGGCCCAACCTTGGTTTTACATTTGCCTAACAACCTATACCTTTCCCTTGCGAGTAATTAACCTGAGGGTCATCTTTATTTTAACCCCCCCCCCCTCGGGTCAGTGCTTCTCTAAGTGTTGGTCCGAACTGAGTAGACTGCGGGGCCACCTCGGGGAAACTTGAGGGCTGGTTTTACTCGTAGGATGTCTCATCCGATGTTTCCCTGAGAGCGAGATATGTGCAGCTCCTATCGGGACTGTTAGCACATCGGGCGGCTTTGCTAGTCTTGTTTTACCATTGTCTAAATGTCTTGTAACCGGGATTCCGAGACTGATTGGGTCTTCCCGGGAGAAGGAATATCCTTCATTGACCGTGAGAGCTTGTGCTGGGCTAAGTTGGGACACCCCTGCAGGGTATAAACTTTCGAGAGCCGTGCCCGCGGTTATGTGGCAGATTGGAATTTGTTAATGTTCGGTTGTAGAGAACTTGACACTTGACTTAATTAAAATACATCAACCGCGTGGATAGTCGTGATGGTCTCTTTTCGGTGGAGTCCGGGAAGTGAACATGGTCTTGTGTTATTGAGGGAGTCCTGGATTAGGGGGTGTGTGGGTAGCCGGACTATACCTTCAGCCGGACTCCAGGACTATGAAGATACAAGATTGAAGACTTCGTCCCGTGTCCGGATGGGACTTTCCTTGGCGTGGAAGGCAAGCTTGGCGATGCGGATATTCAAGATCTCCTACCATTGTAACCGACTCTATGTAACCCTAACCCTATCAGTGTCTATATAAACCGGAGGGTTGTAGTCCGTAGGCAATCAACTCCATATACAACAATCATACCATAGGCTAGCTTCTAGGGTTTAGCCTCCTTGATCTCGTGGTAGATCTACTCTTGTACTACCCATATCATCAATATTAATCAAGCAGGAGTAGGGTTTTACCTCCATCGAGAGGGCCCGAACCTGGGTAAAAAACATCGTGTCCCTTGTCTCCTATTACCATCCGGCCTAGACGCACAGTTCGGGACCCCCTACCCGAGATCCGCCGGTTTTGACACCGACATTGGTGCTTTCATTGAGAGTTCCTCTGTGCCGTCACAATCAGGAAGGATGCCTCCTCCCGTCTTTAAAGACGGCGCCGTTGCTAAGGGAGCCTTGGCTGTCGGCCAAACCCTCCGGCTAGGTGGTTTCCTCATGACCACCTGTTCGGCTGTTGCGCCGACGGTGACCTCTCGGATCATCAAAAGCAACCTACACGTCAGCTCGGAGCTCGTCGAGCAGCTAGATCCAATGGAGCTCTCTTCTGTAAATGAGCTCTTGGATCGCATCGCCGCCCTTGGGGTCGCTACGGATTATGACCAGGTTGGGCTTAAACCCGATCCAAGAGAAATTAACTCTCCCCAAGTCACCCACCATGTTGCCGTGGTAGAAACGTTGTGCGGCGACCCTTCATCTATTTTAAGGACTAACTACGTCTGAATTCCCGACCCCTCCAAGCCGGATACCCGCGGAGGGGGAGATATAACTCAAGACCTGAGCTTAGGATCAGGCAACGGGCCAGATTCACTGGACAACATCCAAGAATCCGAACTTCAGAGTTCGGAAACTCTTCGGCCTCCGAATCTTGGATTGAGTGAGGTTTCACATTTAACGACACCCGCCCACCCAATCATAAGCGATCTCTCCCAAATCAGGCAGAGGCCCGAGGAAATAGTACATCATTACTGGGCCAGATTCCTCCTGGTTATGAACAGGATAAAGGATTGCCGCGAGGAAGACGCAATCTCAATTTTTTGTGGTAATTGCACGGACAAGGGAATCCTTAACGCCGTATGTCGTCGTGATATCACACACTTCGCTGACTTGGCGTCCATGGTACAAAAATACTGTGCGATGGAAAGCGCCTGGAAAACCGAAATAAATTTTTGGGATAATCCGGCCTTGAATAGTAATCCCGTCCGAACTAAGAGGGTGCATCATCACAGGACACCCGGGATAAACACCAAAAAGCCAAAACCCTCTACAGGGCATGGAACCGTACTGGAAAGATGGCTTGATGGTCCCTGTAGAATTCACAGTACAAAGGACGCCACACCAACTCACAGCCTTAGAGCATGTTGGATACTCCGGCAAGTGGACAAAATCAGCGAGGACCTCTTAATTCCGGAGGCTGCAGAAAGCCAGCCCAAGGACACCAGTACTGTTCTCACAGTCTTCGAGACTTTTGTATCAAACAATGTGCGAAAAAGAACACTCCGCAGCCTCGCCGAAGTCTATCAAGTTGCAACAATAAATCCATGGAGAGACACTGCCATTACCTTCAACGCAAGTGATGAACCTAGATTCCGAACAGCCCGAGCACCAGCCGCATTGGTCCTCAGTCCCATAGTGGACGGATTTTGCCTCACCAAGGTGCTCATGGATGGAGGCAGCGGACTGAACCTCATTTATGAGGAAACCCTTCAAAAAATGGAAATAGACTGGAACCGCGTCGAGCGAAGCAGCACAACCTTTAGAGGAATAATCCCCAGTCGGGAAGCGCGCTGCACTGGAAAAATCACACTAGATGTGGTGTTCGGCACGCCGGATAATTACAGGTCCGAAGAAGTCACGTTTCAGGTGGCCCCGTTTAAGAGCGGATATCACGCTTTACTAGGGCGGGAAGCATTCACAATCTTCCAAGCAATACCCCATTACAGGTACATGAAGCTTAAGACGCCCGGGCCGAATGGAATTATCACTCTAGCTAGTGATCCAGACATAGCACTCCGCGCCGAAAATAAGACGGTCGCATTAGCCCTTGAGGCGCTATCCGAAGCCTTAGCGGCCGAGGAACTGACTGCGCTGCGCTCCACGGTTAACAGGGATGATGTGATACTCGATAAGAGATCCAAATCCACATCCTTCAAGCCAGCCGACGAAATAGTCAAATTCCAGGTCCATCCAACGGACCCCAATAAAACAGCTTCAATCGGGGCACGACTGAACCCTGATGCAGACGCCGCACTGCGAGAGTTCCTACGAGAGAACTGGGACATCTTCGCCTGGCACCCTTCAGACATGCCAGGGATCCCACGCAGGCTGGCCGAACACAGCTTAAATAAGGATTTAAACCTGTCAAACAAGCCCTTCGGCGTTTTTCCGAACCCAAGAGACAGGCTATGGGAGAGGAGCTAGCCAAGCTATTGGAGGCCGGATTCATCAGAGACATAAAACATCCAGACTGGCTAGCAAACCTGGTGATGGTACCAAAGAAGGACAAATCCTGGCGCCTGTGTGTCGATTTTAAAGACCTTAACAAGGCTTGCCCAAATGATCCCTTCCCCCTCCCCCGCATCGATCAAATTATCGATGCCACCGCAGGACACGATTTGTTGTGTTTCCTTGACGCATACTCCGGTTACCATCAAATCAAGATGGCAGAATCAGACCAAGCTGCAACAGCATTCATCACACCATACGGCCCATTCTGCTTCAACACAATGCCCTTCGGGCTGAAAAACGCCGGCGCAACATACCAGCGCATGATCCAGACATGTCTGGCAAACCAGATCGGTAAAACAGTGGAGGCGTATGTGGATGATGTGTTCGTCAAATCAAGACATGTCGAATCCCTAGTAAACGACTTGAGGCTTACATTCGATAACCTCCGACAATATGACATCAAGCTCAACCCAGAAAAATGCATCTTCGGCGTTCCAGCCGGAAAGCTCTTGGGCTTCATTGTATCCGGTAGAGGAATTGAAGCAAACCCAGCCAAGATCCGAGCTTTGTCACAATTGGATGTCCCAAAGGACCTTAAACAAATACAAAAATTAACCGGGTGCGTGGCGGCTTTAAGCCGCTTCATCTCCCGCTTGGGAGAAAAGGCATTACCCCTTTATCGCCTCCTTCGGCGCACCAAACACTTCAAGTGGACGGATGCCGCCATAGCCGGACTTGATGAAATAAAAGCCATATTGGCAACAAACCCAATCCTGGCCGCGCCGAACACCGGCGAACCAATGTTATTGTACATTGCAGCAACACATCAAGTTGTCAGCGCAGTGCTCGTTGTCGAGCAGGAAATGGATGGACACAAATTCCCCCTTCAAAGGCCGGTCTACTACATATCCACTGTCCTCACTCCATGCAAATCATGGTACCCGCATTATCAAAAGATTGCATACGCGGTATTCATGGCATCCCGGAAGCTACGACACTACTTTCAAGAGTGTTCCATAACAGTAGCCTCGGAAGTACCACTCAACGATATTATCAACAACCGCGATGCAATGGGCCGGATTGGAAAATGGGCCATCGAGCTTCTCCCGTTCAATATAACCTATAAGCCACGGCGAGCTATTAAATCGCAAGTTTTGGCCGACTTCGTCGCAGAATGGACGGAGGCCGAGCTCCCTAAAGAGTACGGCACATATTCAAACTGGATTATGCATTTCGACGGCACCAAAATGTTGGCCGGACTGGGGGCTGGCGTCGTCCTGACGTCCCCCACAGGAGACACAGTCCAATATGTGCTCTAGATCATGTACACGGATTCCAACAATGCAACCGAATATGAGGCCCTCCTACATGGTCTCCGGATAGCAGTATCCATGGGTATCCAGCGCCTAGAGGTACGCGGGGATTCAAACCTCGCGATATCCCAAATAAATGGAGACTTCAACGCCAAGGACCAAAAAATGGCAGCTTACCGCAACGCCGTCCTAAAAATGTCAGCTCGGTTCGAAGGGCTGGAGTTTCACCATATAGCCCGAGAAAACAATCAAGCAGCGGACGTCCTGGCACGCATCGGAGCAAAACGCGATGCAGTCCCCCCCCCCCAACATCTTTTTGGAAAGATTGTTCAAGCCATCCGTAGCATGGGAGGGGGGACCCGCAAATAACAGCCCGGACCCAGCCGCACCACTCGACGCCGAACAATCTGACACAATTGGAGGCTCTGCCAATGAAATTACACCTTCAGCCCACGTAATAATGGCGGTTATCGCCCCGTGGACAGAACCATTCCTAGCCTACCTTACTAGGCAGGAACTCCCGGAGGACCAAAACGAGGCCCGCTGCATAGTGCGGCGATCTAAAGCCTATAGAGTCCATGAGGGAGAGCTTTATAAGAAAAGCACTACCGGAGTCCTTTAAAGGTGCATCTCCGAAGAGGAAGGGCGGAACCTTCTGGCTGAAATTCATGCCGGACTCGGTGGTCACCATGCCGCTGCTCGGTCCCTTGTTAGCAAGGCTTTCCGTACAGGCTTTTATTGGCCGACGTCCCGGGCAGACGCTCAGGACCTAGTCCAACGATGCGCTGGTTGCCAACTTTTTGCCAACCAAAGCCATATGCCACCCACCGCACTCCAAACTATACCCATCACCTGGCCTTTTGCGGTCTGGGGGCTTGACATGGTCGGACCCCTTAAAGGTGGGACCGATAGGAAAAAATACTTACTGGTCATGGTGGATAAGTTCACCAAATGGATAGAAGCCAAGCCTGTTAAAACGGCCGAATCCAGACCTGTGATAGACTTCATATCCGGGGTTGTACACCGTTATGGCGTCCCCCACAGCATCATAACTGATAACGGTACAAACTTTACCGCCGACGAGGTAAAACTCTGGTGCAAAAACATGGGCATCAAGTTCGATTATGCTTCCGTATATCACCCACAAACCAACGGCTAGGTCGAACGCGCAAATGGTCTTATCATGAGCGGCATTAAACCCAGACTGGTGCGGTCCCTCAAGGAATCTAACACGCACTGGGTAAAGGAGCTCGACTCCGTGCTATGGGGGCTACGGACCACGCCAAATCGCACCACCGGATACACACCATTTCTATGGTGTACGGCGCAGAGGCAGTTCTGCCCTGCGACATAATTCATGACTCACCTAGAGTGCGCATGTACGAAGAAAGAGAAGCCGAGCTCGATCGACAGGAAAACTTGGACGCCTTGGAGGAGGAGCGTGACGTGGCAAAAGCCCGTTCCGCATTTTATCAACAGCAGGCCCGAAGATATCAAAGCAGAGAAGTACGGGCCAAAAATTACAATGTTGGCGAACTAGTTCTACGCCTGCCGGATAAGAAAAAGGACAAACTCAAGCCCAAGTGGGAAGGTCCATTCATAATTGACCAAGTCCTGACTGGTGGGGCGTACCGCCTGCAAGATGCGTCGAACAACCGACTCGAGCCGAACCCGTGGAACGCCACCCGTCTCCGAAGATTCTATGCCTAGCGCCGGACTCTGTGTTCGTCTCCTTCCTCTGTCCATCCCTTTTTGTATTTTTCTGTCTTACATTTCTCTCCTTCCCATTTTTTTTCTTGTATTGCCCTTAAAGGCTCATCTAGTGACGCGCCACTCGCGCTCATTAAACCTGGGGGCTTCTTTAACAGAAGCTTATTTATACGGGCGTCACGCCCAACACATGCGTCAAACTTCCGCATGTACCTTTTTCTTCACCATTATATGCATCGATATGACTTAAGTTTTGGCCAAGCTGGGTTTCCTGGCTCCTGTGCTTACCCCTACGTTCCCGATTGTTCGGCTAGGCGGTAAAGGGAGCACCTCTGCGATTGTTACTGCCGGGTCAGCCGGATGTGTACCTCAGACTGGGTGAAGCCGAAAGCTAGCGTTCTTAAGAGAATATTCGGTCGGTGAAATAAAAGATGATCTTTTTACTCATTTTATGCGCCCCTAGATGCTTTTTCTGCGTCTTTTCACGCATTCCAGACATGCACTTTAGGGCATGCCTCCCAGCGAAAGGAACCCTTAACGGAACTATTCTCTCTGAAAGATGTTTCTTACTAACCATGTAATATAACATAACTAGTTGGGCACTTGTCTGATAAAGCACTAATGACCCCTACGCCTGGTCTCCACGCATACCCCGGTTCTTATATAACCGCTATGGTATTCGGACACACTCCGGACCGTCAGGTCCCGAGGTTGAAGCAAAAAGGTCGGCAACGACAAACGATCTACAATCCGGCTAGAAGGCATTACACATGTCAATTCAAAATTACATAGTCATTCTGACTGATTGTATTCCTCTTCTATACCATCTAACAGGCTGTCTAATTTGCAATCCTGCTGGGAATACTTCGCGGCTAACTCTACTTGGCCGTATACTAAGCTTACAGGGATCTCCTTCCCGTCAGGCCCCACTGGTCCGACCTCGGCCATGTGGTTTGGGTCAGACTTCGTAAAACGGGTCTTCACCATGGCCCAGGCCTCCCTAGCGCCTTGTCGGCAGGCCGATATCTTCCACAACCGGAAGCGCCGCCGAGCTCCCTTCAGCTTCTCCGCAAGCTCTCCAAGGCCCTCGGGCATGGAGTGGGCAGGCCATAAGGCTTGGGCAATGCCTCGCATCGCCTGCCGAATTCGCTCATGCAGTTGCATGAGTTCGGGAAGAAGGTCACCCGTAGAACCAGGCATCTCCTCTGCAGGACGACCTATGAGCATACCTACAGACATTACTCTGTTAGTCGACTTCGTCGCCGAACTCTTTTTTCAAAGTTCGTTCAAGCACTTACTAAATATGCCGCGTCAAAGCCGCTGATTCTCCTTCGTGGAGTCTGACAGCTGGCCACGAACATCTTTAAGTTCGACGTCCAGCCTGGTGTTGGCATCCTGAAGATCGTTCTTCTCTCGCCTCACCTTTGTCAACATACTCTCACCGGCCTTTAGCCGGCGTAAGAGTTGTTGCTTTTCCGGATCGAGTCCGGCGCCATCTGCAACATGATTTGTCAAATTTGCACCTACACCGCCCAATACTAATCTTTCGAAGTGTATCTTACCTGAGGGGGTCTCTTTGGGCTCCCCTGCTGCGGCTAGTGCGGCCTCTAGTTGGGCCTTGCACTTTTCCAGCTCCTGAGACAGTACAGTATTCTTCTCTGTAAGAACCTGCATATTAAATGATCCTTAAATCAGTTGCTCTAACTGTTTCAAGTCTCGGGGGCTACTGGTATATATATATTTGACCAAAATTTTCTTACCCGTATGTCTTTTACATACTGCTCCGTGGCTCTGGCTAAACCATCTTGAGCGGCATGGAGGTACGCATCTCCCGAATTAAAGGCATCTAAAGCCTCTTGGGAGAAACAAGCGTCGCGTAGAACTGTCCGGCGATGCCTGTGGTTCATGGCACTCTCCACTTCAGAATTTGTGGCAGACAGCCTGTCCGCATCCTCTGTCGGTGGAGCATCCGGTGCGCGCCTTGTGCTCGCCTCCGCTTCCTGGCCAGACGTTGGAGCCTGGCTGGTGGAGGCGCGATTGGCAACCTCTCCGGATGTAGTTCGGCGAGGTCTCTTCGTTCTGAAGATAGCACGAACGTTAATATGCCCTGACAGAATAACACCAGGGAAACAGAGGGTGCGCTATACCTTTGCGCCGGCATCTCAGTCCGGACTACATTCCTTTTTGCCCCACGGGGCCCTGCGGCCCCTCGTTGGCTAGCCACCGCAGGTTCGGCCTCCTGCCTCGGAAATCTCCCCTGCAAAACACGGTTGTCGTCAGAAACACCGGAATACGTGAGAGTGGAATCTCTCCCGAAGGAATGAGACTCCGGTTTCTATCACCTGGGAGGCCGGGATTAACCCTGGGTAATCAGCCGTGATGGCTACCAGGGTATTGTCCTTGCTTAGCTGATGGAACACCCCATCGATAAGCTCCACCGATATGTCTGGATCCTCTTCGGAGTCCAGATCGAGGGACCGTTCTGGGTCCTCGGGCTGTGGAGGGCGGCTGTTTATATCCTTTACCACCTGTCGCAGTTCCTGCATTGAAGTCGTTAGACTACATATCTAACCGTGGGAGTATAACACAAACGGGCAAGCACAGTTGTTCACTTACCCAACTTGGAGGATCGTACATAGTAAATCCGGCCTGCGGGTTGACGCGGAGGAATTCCTCCTTTTCTCCCTTGTACAAAGAGGATAAGATCTTTACTAGAGCGGCAGCTGAGGCCGGCCCCTTACGACCGTAACGGGTGGCGTCATCCTCCCCGTTGAAATCCCACATGGGGTGACCTCTATATTGAAGTGGCTGCACCCCCTGCATAATGCATGCGGCCATGACTCCAATCATGGTTAGTCCGGAATGAGCCAACAGTCTTATCCGGCCCATCAGGTAAAGGACGTCTCTGTCGCTTTCTCTCTGAGAGCTCCGCGTACGCCAGCTCAAGCGTTTCTTCAATGGGGCACTATTGAACTCAGGGAGACCGACCCGGATAGGGTCCGGTAGCGGGACGTCATCTATGTAAAACCATTCCGAAGGCCAGTCCTCGGACGCCTTCTTTGGGGTTTTGGATAGGTATCCGGTCCCGGCGATGCGCCATACTTCGGCTCCGCCCACTTGGTATATAGACCCCTCTCGAGAACGGGGCACCAGGCAGAATAACCTCTTCCACAGCGCGAAATGAGCCTCAACGCCTAAAAATAGCTCGCAAAGGGCGACGAAACCCGCAATATGTAATACGGAGGCGGGCATGATATTGTGCAGCTGGAGGCCGTAGAACTCCAGAAGCCCACGGAGAAATGGATGAATTGGAAACCCTAGTCCCCTTATTAGATAGGGGACGAGGCACACCCGCTCTCCTTTAGAAGGATTGGAGGTGCTCTCCGCTTGTTTTCCGCCATTGTAGGTGGCGAGACCGGCTCGGACCGGGACCATGTATGCCGGAGGGAGAAATCCCTTGGCCTGAAGCGACACTAACTCGCTATGCGGGATGGTGCAACTCTCCCAGTCCCCGGGTTTGGGACCGGAGGGGCAAGGGGAGGAGCTGCGACGACTGGTCATGTTGGAATGGACCTTTGCTGGAAGCGCTCTGATGATAACTCGCGGAAAGGAGAAGATGTCGTTTGGACCTAAATCCCCATCCCGTTAAATAGGCGGCTCGTTTATACGGCTAGGGGTGTGGATGTAAAAACGCCCCGGCTTTTCGCATTTGTTTGACACGTGGAAGACGGCCATTATTGGGCGTGGAAGCCGAGGAGCACTACATTACAAAAATCAGACATTATTCCTACAGGTACACAAGATTTGGAGAAGAACCCGCCTTGCAATGCCGAACAATCTGCGCGCTGGACTCGTCGTCATTGAAGCCTGGTTCGGGGGCTACTGAGGGAGTCCTGGATTAGGGGGTGTGCGGGTAGCCAGACTATACCTTCAGCCGGACTCCAGGACTATGAAGATACAAGATTGAAGACTTCGTCCCGTGTCCGGATGGGACTTTCCTTGGCGTGGAAGGCAAGCTTGGCGATGCGGATATTCAAGATTTCCTACCATTGTAACCGACTCTATGTAACCCTAACCCTATCCGGTGTCTATATAAACCGGAGGGTTGTAGTCCGTAGGCAATCAACTCCATATACAACAATCATACCATAGGCTAGCTTCTAGGGTTTAGCCTCCTTGATCTCGTGGTAGATCTACTCTTGTACTACCCATATCATCAATATTAATCAAGCAGGAGTAGGGTTTTACCTCCATCGAGAGGGCCCGAACCTGGGTAAAAAACATCGTGTCCCTTGTCTCCTGTTACCATCCGGCCTAGACACACAGTTCCGGACCCCCTACCCGAGATCCGCCGGTTTTGACACCGACAGTTATGCTTGAACGTAAGTAGTTTTAGGATCACTTCTTGATCACATCTAGCTTCTCGACCATTGCATTGCTTCTCTTCTCGCTCTTATTTGTGTATGTTAGCCACCATATATGCTTAGTGCTTGTTGCGGCTCCACCTCATTACGCTATCCTACCTATAAGCTTAAATAGTCTTGATCTCGCGGGTGTGAGATTGATGAGTCCTCGTGACTCACAGATACTTCCAAACAGTTGCAGGTGCCGAGGATACCAGTGCAGGTGACGCAACCAAGCTCAAGTGGGAGCTCAATGAAAATCTTGATCGTTGTTTTGTGTCTTTTCCGGTTGATCAGTAGTGGAGCCCAGTTGGGACGATCGGGGATCTAGCATTTGGGGTTGTCTTCTTTTATTTTGGTTCCGTAGTCAGACCTTGATTGTATTCTGGATGATGTATGTTTAACTTGTTATTTGTGTGAAGTGGTGATTTTAAGCCAACTCTTTATCCCTTTCTTATTCAGTACATGGGATTGTGTGAAGATTACCCCACTTGCGACTAAACCACCATGCAGTTATGCCTCTAAGTCGTGCCTCGACACATGGGAGATATAGCCGCATTATGGGTGTTACAAGTTGGTATCAGAGCCATCCCCGACTTAGGAGCCCCCTGCTTGATCGAATCGCTGACGTTGTTGAGTCTAGAACAAAATGTTTTGAGCCTTAGGATTATATATATCGGAGAGTAGGATTCTTTTTACTCCCCAGTCCCTTCATCCTCTGGTGAGCCTCCTGACGTAGAAGTTTTGACTTCCCTCTCCTCAAATTTCACGAATTTTTTTTAGGATCACGCGGGTATCTTGGAATCGTTCCAATAGTCTTGTGACGAGAACATTGTTCTTGGTGCCTCCTGACATTTAGGGGTTGTGGCAGTGTCCCGGGGAGTTGAGCTATGAGGTGTTGTTGTCACAATTTTATCGTTGCAGTTCTGGAATACCTGAGTTCGCCGACATCAAAAATCTCTTTTATGCAGTTGCTGGTGAGATAACCTCAACGCAACCCAGTACTGGTGCGGGGTTCGGCAGTATTTCCATAACTCGTATAACGGATGCTTTTCGAAGGTTGAGGTACATGATTTCCGAAGGTTTCTTGGTTATGTGTTGATGGATGGATACAGCTGGATGTAGGGATAGTTAGTTTGGGTGAGATATTATGCTTTCCCTATATCCCCAACACCTGATTGCATAACCAAAAAGTTTCGGGAGTTTATAAGTGGGAATTCAAGTATCTCGTAGGATATCTTTCCAACAGACACATGATACATATGGGATCTATCATATGTTTGTTTCCGGCTAAATCTGCAAGCCAAATCCTTTGTTTTGTTTTCAGTTGTGGTATTCGAGTTGCTTCAATGTCAAGTGTTGATTCCATACCTTTTCCTAAGCGGTGTTCTCATACTGCTATGTGAATACCAATCCTTCTTGATCATCGAGGTTGTCATGTTAATTCTTTTCCAACCGGCGTGCTTCTCTTCAAGTAGATCCGATCATCTCAACATCCGCAAGATCACTTCTCAGTTTTCCCAACGTTGTTCGTTTCATCTGTCCCCAAGTTGCCTTTGTTTTCCCGCCCACCCACCCCCTTTTCCTTCAAGGACTCGGATTTCTTAATCAAATATCCTTTTATTGATGGGAAGTCTCTCTATTCTTTTCTGTTAATGCTCTTATCCGATGATTCTCAAGAAGATACTAAAGGAGCTTCAAGTTCATCATTCTTCGTTCTTTTCCTTTTCTGGTAGATTCAATTCAAGCTTTTTCAATCATATCTTTTCCTCCTTTCAAATGTTTTATAATGCCGGTGCACCTCTTAATCATTCACTTCTCGCTATTCATTTGTTCTGGGGTGCTCAAGATATCTTAGAAGGCTCGTCTTTTCATTCAAGATCCTTTCAATCTATTTCGAGGTTGTTATCTCATTCAAGCCTTTTAATTCAACCAGCGCAATCTCCCTTTCAAGTAATCGTTCAACGGTGTTTCTTTTGTGTGGGCCCTAACCCATAGGTTTTTCCCAGGATCTTACCTGACTCTTCTATTTTCCTGGTGTTACTCTCAAATTCTTGTCCAAGTTTAATGTAAGAATGAATTATCATCAGTCAAATGTCTTTCTCCAAGATCTTTCAAATTATTTTCATTGTTGATTCAGCCTTTATATTATTCATTATTCCAGAGTGTCTCAACAATTCTTGATGGTCTTTCTCGTCGTCAGTCTCGGATTTTGAAGACCAAAGAAGAGTTCCTCTTAAAATCCTTACTCGTTCTTTCAAAGATCGGTGATTCTAGCTTGATACCATCCTCTCTTAATTGTTTTCGATTGTGAGAATTCTTTTCACCCATCCAGAGCAATTCAGGTGTCTTTTCAGTTTGATTCTCTGGATTCCATCATATCAGAACTATTCATTCAAAGCTTTCAGCTCTCGTTCTCCAAATCTTACCGGTGCATCGCTCAAGTATTCTCTAGTCAGCTCGTGATTTCTTCGTTCTCTTGGATCTAAATTCCCTCAAGTATCTTTGTTCATTTTCAAATTCTTACCGGTGATTCATCCCTTTACTTCGTTCGTTTTCAATTCTTACGGTGGTTCGTTCAAGTTTTCCCTTCCTTGTTATCATATCAACTTATACGTTGTTTCCCATTCTATTGGTGATTCGTTGAAGACTTTCTCAAGTTTATGCTATATCTTTCTTAATCCTTTCTACGAGAATAAGTTGTATGCAATCCGTTGCTTGTCATCAATCTAAATTGGTGAAGGATATGCATAACATAATTCTTATTATTGTTTCATCCAAGTGATCTAGTTTCTTCTTTCCAGAGTGTTCATCATGTCACATTTTGCGGTTCGAGATGCTTCATCTTTTCTTTCCGGAGTTTCAAGTTTTTCTCGGTTATATCATCGCGAAGCTCCATCTAATCAATGCAAGGATTCATCTTATTATTTTCAAGCTTATTTTCCTTGCGACCTTCTTTTATCTATCCGGAGTTCTTCGAGAGTTTCTTCATGGTGGTTCGTCAAGGATTCCTTTCATTCTTCAATTGTCCTCAAGATTTCTCTCGAAGTTAAGATCCGCCAAGCTATACTCTCAAATAAACATGGTGTTCAACACATGTCTTGTTTTGAGGAGTTCAAGCATTCTTTATCTTGCATTCTGAAGTGCAATTCTTTCTACCTTATCTTTTGAGATGGTGTTATGTCATCCTTGACAGTTTCCTTCATGTTTCATGCGTGATAAGTTGTTAGGAATGAGATATTTAAACCCATCATTCTCTTCCTTGGAGTTATCTTGATATAGATTTCACCTAAAGCCTTCCCTAAGGAATGTTGCTATTGTGGTGCTTATCAATGATCCAAGTTTTATCCTATCCTCTCGGCGGAAGAAGTTTTTCATCTCCTCGTCGATCTAAAGCAAGCAATTGTTTCCGTTTGTGGCAGGATTTCACCTCAAGTTTTTGAGATGTCTTCCATAAGTCCACGGGAATCATACCTTTTGTTGTTGATTTTTCAACAACTCTGTTCAACCCTTCTTCGCAGGAAGGCTCCTTCATGTTCATTCATGGTGGAAGTTGATGTTCTCTTCTCCGTTCTTTTCATTCCACTCATTTGTTCCGGAGGCATTGTGATGTAACTCTCTTCGACCCATCATCTCATTTTGTAAATATCATGTTCTTTTCCTTGCTTATCCATTTAACATGAGTGTTGTGTCCTCTGCTCAAGTTTTTTTCATCTTATCAAGTCTTAAATCTCTTTTCTACCAGAGTGTTGTCTTCTTTCTTTCGTTCTCATTCCTTGCTTATTCCGTTTCAACCGGAGTGGTTACATGTCCTTCCTTGTTGCTGGAGCTCTTCATTCATGTCTTTCAACCTACAAGGTTCTCGTAATGTTCCTTGTTACTCTTTTCTAACAGAGTGTTTTCAACTTTGTTCATCTTCGTTGTATTCTTTCTTTCAATTTGTTCAACCTCGCAAGGTTCTTTGGTTTCACGCACTTGTCAAAGAAGCAACTTAGTTTTACCTCTTCTCTTCCTCTTCTATTTTCTCTCCGGTGCCATCCCTAGATCTCGGGACGAGATCCTCTTGTAGTGGTCGAGTGTTGTAGTGCCCCGAGACCATTGTGCCAGGTGTCTTCCAGTTATTCGTTGTTGTTGCCTTGCCATTTGCTTGCGTGTTGCATCTGGCCATGTCATCATGTGCATTGCATTATCATGTTTTCAAAACTTGCATCCGTCCGGGTTCTCCCAGTTCCTTCCGTCGTCCGTTCTGAGCCCAGACACACTTGCACGCACCCGCGGCACCTCCAAAATATTATTTTATAAATGGGCGGAAAATGTTCTCGGAATGGGATGAAAGTTGGCATGCAGTGTTGTTATGTTGTTAGTAGGTCGCCTGCCAAGTTTCATTGCATTCGGAGTCCGTTTGACACCCCAACCGTTAGCTATAGCGACAATATAGTCGGTCAAACGTCGGATGTTTCCGGTCTCCGAAAATAGTCGTCGGGCTGCACTCCTTCCCCTCTCTCTTCTCAGTCCAACCACACACTTGACCTCGTTCGCCTAATCCCTCTTTGGATAGTGCATCGACCCCTCGCCCATGTCCGAAACTTCCCCGAACCCGAACCAGACTTTCATTACCGTTGGGTCCGGATCATCCCCAAACATCTATAAACCATCTTTGTTTTCTTATTTGGACCCTCTAGCCTTATTTTCTCGGTTGTCCGATTATAATCGTAGGAAAGAGATAGCCCTACCCTAATCCCTACCTATATAAATAGTCAAACCCTAGTCCGAGTTGTCCCATCCATTCCATCCATCCCATCCGCCGCCACTAGCTCCACCTGGTCTTCCCCTTTCCTCGAGATCTTGCCTGATCCAATTCCACCAACCGAAACCGCCTCTCCTTCCTCGTTTTCCCCATCGGGCCAACCATCTCCTCTCCCTCGATTCACCCATTCCCGCACCTCCTCCCTGCCTCGGTCCTCGATCTGGATCGAGAGAAGCGCCGAGCCACAAGCCCGAGCGTCGATCCATCCCAGCCTCTTCCCGCCACCGCGTCGTTCCTCTGCTTCATCGCTGCCACGGAACACTGGCGCCCCAGTCTCTTCCGCTGCTGCGCCATGGATGGCCATGGAATTCCACGCCGGCGCCACCGTACCACCCTCTCCTTCAGCGTCGAGCCCTGCTCGTCATCGCCCACTCGCGCCTGCACCAAGGACCCCGTCGTCCTCCAGCATCCCTGCAGCCCCCCGCCATCGGAGCCCCGAGCCGCCCCATCGTCCTTCGGCCCTGCAGATGCCTTCATCGGCGACCACAGGAGCAGGAGCTTCTCTTGCCACGAGCGCCCGAGGCCTCCTCCTCGACCCTCCCCGCGCGAACCCCATTGCTGCTCGTCACCATGGCCGCCCCTGCAGCAAGCTCTGCCGTCGCGCCATCTTCAGGCGCTCGAGCACGACCTCGCCCGCGCCCCGTCTTCCTCCTCGTCGCGCGGATCTAGGAGGCTTGACGCCCAGCCGCTCGCCTCCCGCTCGCGTTGACGCTGCCGCTCCCTTGCATCGCTCTGTTGTCGCGCCTGCACCGCCTGAAGCCGTTGCACCCCTGCTTCCTCTGCTTCCTAACGAGCCACGCGCTCGCGTTGACCGACTCCAGCCAGATCGAGCGCGCCCTCCCCATTGACCACCATGGGCCATGACCCCACAAGTCCAGCTGCTCCTGCGTCCAGCGCCCAAGGAAGGCCCAGCCACTGTTTTGGCCCGGCCAAATCTGGCCCAACATGTGCATCCGCCACCTATCCCTCGCCCAATACGATTCTTGCAATGTTGCGCACTGCTCCTGTTCCATTTTCAGCCCGTAGTATTTTTTCCATGTGCTACGATTTTAGCATTTATTCCAGAGTTTGCAGTTTTATAGAAAACCCCTTCATGATCATGCATTTAATAACTCCGCAACCATGCATCGGTTTAAAAAATTTTATATATGTAACTTGCTTAGAATTTTGTCTAGTTTCATAATTTCCAACTTTCATCCATCTTAAAAATGTTTAAACTTGTTGTTTGTTTAATTTTGCATAAATGCCATGCTAAAATGCTTTAATTCATAACTAAATAACCGTACCTCGGTTTTAAATAACCTTTATATGTAAATGAGGTAGAAAAATGCATAGGTTAACATGGTAGCACTACTTTGCATGTTAAACAACTCTAAAATATGCTTTAGGACAGAACAGTACCAATCCATAAATTGCATATGAGGATTTTTTTCGGACTTGTTGCTTGTTGTTCCGGCCTCATTCAAACTTCCCTAGATAGGTAGTTTTATTATGCTTCACCTCTTGCCATGTTTAACAACATTTAATATTGTTGGGTACATAAACGAGAAAGAACTAAATAATTGATGTGGTGTTTCATCAATACGCAACTCGTTGCATATTGAGCTCCATTTGATTTGTAGTATTGTTTGTGCACTTTGCCATGCCATGCCTCATTAAACCGGACATGCATCATACTTGGTTGCGCATCATGCCATGTTTATGCGATGGTTGTTTACCATGTTGCTTGCTTCTTTCCGGGTTGCCTCTCTCGTTAGCTTCAGTTTCGTTCTGGAGTTTTGAGGATTCGTTCGACTACGTCCACTTGTCTTCTTCATGGACTCGTTCTTCTTCCTTGCGGGATCTCAGGCAAGATGACCATACCCTTGAAATAACTTCTATCTTTGCTTGCTAGTTGTTTGTTCTATTGCTATGTCGTGCTACCTACCACTTGTTATATCATGCCTCCCATATTGCCATGTCAAGCCTCTAACCCACCTTTCCTAGCAAACGGTTGTTTGGCTAAGTTACCGCTTTGCTCAGCACCTCTTATAGCGTTGTTAGTTGCAGGTGAAGCTGAAGTTTGTTTCATGTTGGAACATGGATATGTTGGGATATCACAATATCTCTTATTTAATTAATGCATTTATATACTTGGTAAAGGGTGGAAGGCTCGGCCTTATGCCTGGTGTTTTGTTCCACTCTTGTCGCCTTAGTTTCCGTCATACCGGTGTTATGTTCCTTGATTTTGCGTTCTTAACATGGTTGGGTGTTATGGGAACCCGTTGACAGTTCGCTTTGAATAAAACTCCTCTAGCAGGGCCCAACCTTGGTTTTACATTTGCCTAACAACCTATACCTTTCCCTTGGGAGTAATTAACCCGAGGGTCATCTTTATTTTAACCCCACCCACCCCCCCGGGCCAGTGCTTCTCTAAGTGTTGGTCCGAACTGAGTAGACTACGGGGCCACCTCGGGGAAACTTGAGGGCTGGTTTTACTCGTAGGATGTCTCATCCGGTGTTGCCCTGAGAACGAGATATGTGCAGCTCCTATCGGGATTGTCGGGATTGTCGGCACATCGGGCGGCTTTGCTGGTCTTGTTTTACCATTGTCGAAATGTCTTGTAACCGGGATTCCGAGACTGATCGGGTCTTCCCGGGAGAAGGAATATCCTTCGTTGACCGTGAGAGCTTGTGATGGGCTAAGTTGGGACACCCCTGCAGGGTATAAACTTTCCAGAGCTGTGCCCGTGGTTATGTGGCAAATGGGAATTTGTTAATGTCCGGTTGTAGAGAACTTGACACTTGACTTAATTAAAATACATCAACCGAGTGTGTGGCCGTGATGGTCTCTTTTCGGTGGAGTCCGGGAAGTGAACAAGGTCTTGTGTTATGCTTGAACGTAAGTAGTTTCAGGATCACTTCTTGATCACATCTAGCTTCTCGACCATTGCATTGCTTCTCTTCTCGCTCTTATTTGCGTATGTTAGGCACCATATATGCTTAGTGCTTGCTGCAGCTCCACCTCATTACCCTATCCTACCAATAAGCTTAAATAGTCTTGGTCTCGCGGGTGTGAGATTGCTGAGTCCTCATGACTCACAGATACTTCCAAACAGTTGTAGGTGCCGAGGATACCAGTGCAGGTGACGCAACCGAGCTCAAGTGGGAGCTCGATGAAGATCTTGATCATTGTTTTGTGTCTTTTCCGGTTGATCAGTAGTGGAGTCCAGTTGGGCCGATCGGGGATCTAGCATTTGGGGTTGTCTTCTTTTATTTTGGTTTCGTAGTTGGACCTTGATTGTATTCTGGATGATGTATGTTTAACTTGTTATTTGTGTGAAGTGGCGATTGTAAGCCAACTCTTTATCCCTTTCTTATTCAGTACATGGGATTGTGTGAAGATTACCCCACTTGTGACTAAACCACCATGTGGTTATGCCTCTAAGTCGTGCCTCGACACGTAGGAGATATAGCCGCATTGTGGGTGTTACAAGTTGGTATCAGAGCCATCCCCGACTTAGGAGCCCCCTGCTTGATCGAATCGCTGATGTTGTTGAGTCTAGAACAAAATTTTTTGAGTCTTAGGATTATATATATATATATATATATATATATCAGAGAATAGAATTCTTTTTACTCCGCAGTCCCTTCATCGCTCTGGTGAGGCCTCCTGACGTAGAAGTTTTGACTTTCCTCTCCTCAAATTTCATGAAAAAAAATTAGGATCACGCGAGTATCTTGGAATCGTTCCGATAGTCTTGTGACGAGAACATTGTTCTTGGTGCCTCCTAACATTTAGGGGTTGTGGCTGTGTCCCGGGGAGTTGAGCTCCGAGGTGTTGTCGTCACAATTTTATCATTGCAGTTTTGGAATACCTGAGTTCGCCGACATCGAAAATCTCTTTTATGCAGTTGTTGGTGAGATAACCTCGACGCCACCCAGTACTGAGGCGGGAGTTCGGGAGTATTGCCATAACTCGTATAACGGATGCTTTTCAAAGGTTGAGGTACACAATTTCCGAAGGTTTCTTGGTTATGTGTTGACGGATGGATACAGCTGGATGTAGGGATTGTTAGTTTGGGTGAGATATTATGCTTCCCCTGTAACCCCAACACCTGATTGCATAACCAGAAAGTTTCGGGAGTTTATAAGTGAGAATTCAAGTATCTCGTAGGATATCTTTCCAACAGACACATGATACGATATGGGATCTATCATATGTTTGTTTCCGGACTAGAGGGAGAGGGGCGCGCGGCTTGCCATGTCTGCCCCTCCTCTTCTCCACTAAGGCCCAATAGGCCCATTACACTCCCCGGGGGGTTCCGGTAACCCCCTGGTACTCCGGTATTTGTCCGAACTTGCCTGAAACCCTTCCGAAATCCAAACATAGTCATCCAATATATCGATCTTTATGTCTCGACCATTTCGAGACTCCTCGTCATGTCTGTGATCATATCCGGGACTCCAAACTACCTTCGGTACATCAAAACACATAAACTCATAATATCGATCGTCACTGAACGTTAAGCGTGCGGACCCTATGGGTTCGAGAACTATGTAGACATGACTGTGACTCATCTCTGGTAAATAACCAATAGCGGAACCTGGATGCTCATATTGGTTCCTACATATTCTATGAAGATCTTTATCGGTCAAACCGCATAATAACATATGTTGTTCCCTTTGTCATCGGTATCTTACTTGCCCGAGATTCGATCATCGGTATCTCAATACCTAGTTCAATCTCGTTACTGGCAAGTCTCTTTACTCGTTCTGTAATGCATCATCCCGCAACTAACTCATTAGTCACAATGCTTGCAAGGCTTATAGTGATGTGCATTACAGAGAGGGACCAGAGGTACCTCTCCGATACATGGAGTGACAAATCCTAATCTCGATCTATGCCAACTCAACAAACACCATCGGAGACAACTGTAGAGCATCTTTATAATCACCTAGTTACGTTGTGACGTTTGATAGCACACAAGGTGTTCCTCCAGTATTCGGGAGTTGCGTAATCTCATAGTCCGAGGAACATGTATAAGTCATGAAGAAAGCAGTAGCAATGAAACTGTAACGATCATAATGCTAAGCTAACGAATGGGTCTTGTCCATCACATCATTCTCATAATGATGTGATCCCGTTCATCAAATGACAAGACATGTCTATGGTTAGGAAACATAACCATCTTTGATAAACGAACTAGTCAAGTAGAGGCATACTAGTGACACTATGCTTTGTCTATGTATTCACACATGTTCTATCTTTCCGGTTAATAAAATTCCTAGCATGAATAAGAAACATATATCATGATATAAGGAAATATAAATAACAACTTTATTATTGCCTCTAGGGCATATTTCCTTCACGTTTTTGGAACAAACGTGATCCAAGAGACTTGGAGTGGACGTCAAGGAAGCAACGAGGCGGCCACGAGGTAGGAGGGCGCACCCAGGGGGCCAGGCGCGCCCCCCACCCTCGTGGCCCCCTCGCAGCTCCACCGACCTACTTCTTTCGCCTATATATCCCCATATACCCTGAAAACATCCAGGAGCACCACGAAACCCTATTTCCACCGCTGCAACCTTCTGTACCCATGAGATCCCATCTTGGGGCCTTTTCCGGCGCTCCGCCGGAGGGGGAATCGATCACGGAGGGCTTCTACATCAACACCAGAGCCTCTCCGATGATGTGTGTGTAGTTTACCTTAGACCTTCGGGTCCATAGTTATTAGCTAGATGGCTTCTTCTCTCTATTTGGATCTCAATGCAAAGTTCTCCTCGATTCTCTTGGAGATCTATTCGATGTAATTCTTTTTGCGGTGTGTTTGTCGAGATCCGATGAATTGTGGGTTTATGATCAAGATTATCTAAGAACAATATTTGGTTCTTCTCTGAATTCTTTTATGCAGTATTTGAATATCTTTGCAAGTCTCTTCGAATTATCAGTTTGGTTTGGTCTACTAGATTGATCTTTCTTGCAATGGGAGAAGTGCTTAGCTTTGGGTTCAATTTTGCGGTGTCCTTTCCCAGTGACAGCAGGGGCAGCAAGGTACGTATTATATTTTTGCCATCGAGGATAAAAAGATGGGGTTTATGTCATATTGCTTGAGTTTATCCCTCTACATCATGTCATCTTGCCTAATGTGTTACTCTATTCTTATGAACTTAATACTCTAGAAGCATGTTGGATAATGGTCGATGTGTGGAGTAATAGTAGTAGATGCAGAATCGTTTCGGTCTACTTGTCATGGACGTGATGCTTATATACATGATCATGCCTAGATATTATCATAACTATTCGCTTTTCTATCAATTGCTCAACAGTAATTTGTTCACTCACCGTAGATTATGCTATCTTGAGAGAAGCCACTAGTGAGACCTATGGCCCCCGGGTCTATTCTCCATTATATTAATGTCCCGCCAACTAGCTATTTCTGTCACTGTTTATTTTGCAGTCTTTACTTTTCAATCTATACAACAAAATACCAAAAATATTTATCTTATTATCTTTATCAGATCTCACTTTTGCAAGTGGCCGTGAAGGGACTGACAATCCCTTTATCGCGTTGGTTGCAAGGTTCTTGATTATTTGTGCAGGTACGAGGGACTTGCGTGTAGTCTCCTACTGGATTGATACCTTGGTTCTCAAAAAATGAGGGAAATACTTACGCTACTTTGCTACACCACCCTTTCCTCTTCAAGGGAAAACCAACGCATGCTCAAGAGGTAACAAGAAGGATTTCTGGCGCCGTTGCCGGGGAGATCTACGCTCAAGTCAAGACATACCAAGTACCCATCACAAACTCTTCTCCCTCGCATTACATTATTTGCCATTTGCCTTTCTTTTTCCTCTCCCCCACTTCACCCTTGCCGTTTTATTCGCCTCTTTTCCGTTCGGCCTTTTCCCGTTTGCCTTTCTTTCGCCATGGCCGAATCAAAAAGGGGTAAGGATTTTCCCCGAGTTCTGGCACTTTGGATATGCCCTCTATCCTTTCTAAGCTCATAAATAATGATGCTATGGAAAGACCTACCGGGGTTATCAATGAGAGTTTGGATAATTTCGATGAAGATGATCCCAAAATCTTTCATTATTTGCTTGATGAGTCTTTGAAAGACGCTTGGTATAGGTTATTAAGGATCCGAGCTAGCTATGTGCCCCAATATCAAATTGAGATATACCTAAAAAGATTTTATGTTGGCTTACCCTCTTTGTTCAAGCAAGTTTTGGATTCTATTTTTGAAGAAGGTTTTCTTGAGGGGGATGCCATAGATACCTATGAAAAGATTAAAACTATATTTGGCCACCCCATGAGTGAGACGGTTGAATCCACCTCTCTTTTATGCTTTTATCAAAATGAAATTATCAAAGAGATGAAGTCTAGCTTAGATGCAAATTTTCGTAGCATGCTTAATCTTTCTTCCACCATTAATGGCCATGTGCTTTCTCAAAATAGAAGGATAAATGCTATAGATAAGAAATTTTCTCTTTTCTTCCCCAACACCAAAGATGATAATACCTAGATCTATTCTTGCTTTTATGCCTAGCTAGGGGCGTTAAACGATAGCGCTTGTTGGGAGGCAACCCAATTTTATTTTTGTTTCTTGCTTTTTGCTTATGTTTAGTAATAAATAAATCATCCATCCTCTGTTATGATTGTGTTTTTTATGTTTTAATTAGTTTTTGTGCCAAGTAAAGCCTTTAGGATCTTCTTGGATGATTGTTGTTTGATCTTGCTGAAAAATACAGAAAGTTTGCGCTCACGAGAATAATTTTTATTTTTAACCAGAGAGCGATAAAATACTGATTCCGACTGCCGTAGATCAATATACAAATTATCTAGGTCTTCCTAATTTGGTAGAGTTTTGGGAGTTACATAAGTATTCGAAACCTACAGATTACTACAGATTGTTCTGCTTTTGACAGATTCTGTTTTTCGTGTGTTGTTTGCTTATTTTGATGAATCTATGGCTAGTATCAAAGGGTATGAACCATAGAGAAGTTGTAATACGGTAGGTTTAGCACCAATATAAATAAAGAATGAGTTCATTACAGTACCTTGAAGTGGTGGTTTGTTTTCTTATACTAACGGAGCTCATGAGATTTTCTGTTGAGTTTTGTGTTGTGAAGTTTTCAAGTTTTTGGGTAAAGATTTGATGGATTTTGGGATAAGGAGTGGAAAGATCCTAATCTTGGGGATGACCATGGCACCCCAAGGTAAAATTCAAGGACAACCAAAAGCCTAAGCTTGGGGATGCCCCGAAAGGCATCCCCTCTTTCGTCTTCGTCCATCGGTAACTTTACTTGAGGCTATATTTTTATTCACCACATGATATGTGTTTTACTTGGAGTGTCTTGTATGATTTGAGTGTTTGACTTTTAGTTTATCACAATCATCCTTGCTGTACAAACCTTTTGGAGAGACACACATGAATCGGAATTTATTAGAATACTCTATGTGCTTCACTTATATCTTTTGAGCTAGATAATTTTGCTCTAGTGCTTCACTTATATCTTTTTAAAGAGGACGGTGGTGGTTTTATTTTATATAAATTATTGATCTCTCATGCTTCACTTATATCATTTTGAGAGTCTTTTAGAACAGCATGGTAATTTGCTTTGGCTATAAAATCAGTCTTAATATGATAGGCATCCAATATGGGTATAATAAAAATGTTCGTATAAAGTGCATTGTATACTATGAGAAGTCTGATACTTGATGATTGTTTTGAGATATGAAGATGGTAATATTAGAGTCATGCTAGTTGAGTAGTTGTGAATTTGAGAGATACTTGTGTTAAAGTTTGTGATTCCCATAGCATGCACGTATGGTGAACCGTTGTGTGATGAAGTCGGATCATGATTTATTTATTGATTGTCTTCCTTATGAGTGGCGGTTGGGGACGAGCGGTGGTATTTTCCTACCAATATATCCCCCTAGGAGCATGCGCGTGGTACTTTGTTTCGATAACTAATAGATTTTTGCAATAAGTATGTGAGTTCTTTATGACTAATGTTGAGTCCATGGATTATACGCACTCTCATCCTTCCACCATTGCTAGCCACTTTAGTACCGCGCAACTTCCGCTGGTACCATAAACCCACCATATATCTTCCTCAAAATAGCCACCATACCTACCTATTATGGCATTTCCATAGCCATTCCGAGATATATTGCCATGCAACTTTCCACCGTTCCATTTATTATGGCACGCTTCATCATTATCATATTGCTTTGCATGATCATGTAGTTGACATTGTATTTGTGGCAAAGCCACCGTTCATAATTGTTTCATATATGTCACCCTTGATTCATCGCATATCCCGGTACGCCACCGGAGGCATTCACATAGAGTCATATTTTTGTTCTAGTATCGAGTTGTAATTCTTGAGTTGTAAGTAAATAAAAGTGTGATGATCATCATTATTAGAGCATTGTCCCGGTGAGGAAAGGATGATGGAGACTATGATTCCCCCACAAGTAGGGATGAGACACCGGATGAAAGAAAAAAAAGAATCCATAAAAAAAGAGAAGAAAAGGCCCAAATAAAAAAACAAAGAAAAAGAGAGAAGGGGCAATGCTACTATCCTTTTACCACACTTGTGCTTCAAAGTAGCACCATGATCTTCATGATAGAGAGTCTCCTATGTTGTCACTTTCATATACTAGTGGGAATTTTTCATTATAGAACTTGTCTTGCATATTCCAATGATGGGCTTCCTCAAAATGCCCTAGGTCTTCGTGAGCAAGCAAGTTGGATGCACACCCACTTAGTTTCTTTTTTGAGCTTTCATACACTTATAGCTCTAGTGCATCCATTGCATGGAAATCCCTACTCACTCACATTGATATCTATTGATGGGCATCTCCATAGCCTGTTGATACGCCTAGTTGATGTGATACTATCTTCTCCTTCTTTGTCTTCTCCACAACCACCATTCTATTCCACCTATAGTGCTATATACATGGCTCACGCTCATGTATTGCGTGAAGATTGAAAAAGTTTGAGAACGTCAAAAGTATGAAACAATTGTTTGGCTTATCATCGGGGTTGTGCATGATTTAAATATTTTGTGTGGTGAAGATAGAGCATAGCCAGACTATATGATTTTGTAGGGATAACTTCCTTTGGCCATGTTATTTTGAGAAGACATAATTGCTTAGTTAGTATGCTTGAAGTATTATTATTTTTATGTCAATATTAAAATTTTATCTTGAATCTTTCGGATCTGAACATTCATGCCACAATAAAGAGAATTACTTTGAAAATTATGTTAGGAAGCATTCCACATCAAAAATTCTATTTTTATCATTTACCTACTCGAGGACGAGCATGAATTAAACTTAGGGATGCTTGATATGTCTCCAACATATCTATAATTTTTGATTGTTCCATGCTATTATATTATCTGTTTTGGATGTTCAATGGGCTTTATTATGCACTTTTATATTATTTTTGGGACTAACCTATTAACTGAAGGCCTAGTGCAAATTGCTGTTTTTTTGCCTATTTCAGTGTTTCGCAGAAAAGGAATATCAAACGGAATCCAAACAGAATGAAACCTTCGTGAGGATTGTTTTAGAAACAAATGTGATCCAGGACACTTGGAGTGGACATCAAGGAAGCAGCGAGGCGGCCACGAGGTAGGAGGGCGCGCCCAGGGGGCCCAGTCGCGCCCCCACCCTCGTGGGCCCCTCGCAACTCCACCGACCTACTTCTTTCGCCTATATATACCCATATACCCTGAAAACATCCGGAGCACCACAAAACCCTATTTCCACTGCCGCAACCTTCTGTACCCATGAGATCCCATCTTGGGGCCTTTTTCGGTGCTCCACCGGAGGGGGAATCGATCACGTAGGGGTTCTACATCAACACCATAGCCTCTCCGATGATGTGTGAGTAGTTTACCTCAGACCTTCGGGTCCATAGTTATTAGCTAGATGGCTTCTTCTCTCTCTTTGGATCTCAATACAAAGTTTTCCTTGATTCTCTTGGAGATCTATTCGATGTAATTCTTTTTGCGGTGTGTTTGTCGAGATCCGATGAATTGTGGGTTTATGATCAAGATTATCTATGAACAATATTTGGTTCTTCTCTGAATTCTTTTATGCATGATTTAAATATCTTTGCAAGTCTCTTCGAATTATCAGTTTGGTTTGGCCTATTAGATTGATCTTTCTTGCAATGGGAGAAGTGCTTAGCTTTGGGTTCAATCTTGCGGTGTCCTTTCCCAGTGATAGCAGGTGCAGCAAGGCACGTATTGTATTGTTGCCATAAAGGATAGAAAAGATGGGGTTTATGTCATATTGCTTGAGTTTATCCCTCTACATCATGTCGTCTTGCCTAATGCGTTACTCTGTTCTTATGAACTTAATACTCTAGATGCATGCTGGATAGCGGTTGATATGTGGAGTAATAGTAGTAGATGCAGAATCGTTTCGGTCTACTTGTCACGGACGTGATGCCTATATACATGATCATGCCTAGATATTCTCATAACTATTCGCCTTTCTATCAATTGCTCGACAGTAATTTGTTCACCCACCATAGATTATGCTATCTTGAGAGAAGCCACTGGTGAAACCTATGGCCCCCGGGACTATTCTCCATTATATTAATCTCCCATCAACTAGCTATTTCTATTGTCGTTTATTTTGCAATCTTTACTTTTCAATCTATACAACAAAAATACCAAAAAAATTATCTTATTATCTTTATCACATCTCACTTTTGCAAGTGGGCGTGAAGGGACTGACAACCCCTTTATCACGTTGGTTGCAAGTTTCTTGATTGTTTGTGCAGGTACCAGGGACTTGCGTGTAGTCTCCTACTGGATAGATACCTTGGTTCTCAAAAAATGAGGGAAATACTTACGCTACTTTGTTGCATCACCCTTTCCTCTTCAAGGGAAAACCAACGCATGCTCAAGAGGTAGCACATGATGCACATTTTATGTTTAGTCTCCTTATCTCTAGTGTTTGTGCGAAACTGGTATTTCTAGTTGGATCTTTAAATGTGTGTTTATCCCGTTGAACTCTATACGCTTGTGTTCGTACGATCAATTCCTATGTATGCTCTGGATGCCTACCGATATCATATTGCCGCTGTTGTCGTAAGGGTCCGGCCCTTAACAGTCACTTTGGCGTGGATGCATCTCGTCATGTTTTTCCTAAGTAGCTCTCGCCGTAGCCTCTCATCCTGCGAGCATGGCTCTGGACAGGAAAATGGAGCTACCAAAGAAACTAACCGAGGTTCCATCGCATGAGGGCTTTCACAATACGAACACTCACTAGAGTCAAGGGATAAACGACCGCAGAAATCTAAAACGCATCAAACAGAAGTGGTAGCATGGACTTAGCTTTCGTTTTGAGCTTCTTTTTCGTCTATTGGGCCACGCACGTTCGACGCGCCCGCGGCGCCCGGAGGAGTAGAGGGCGATTTGGTGGCTTTTTCGCTCCCGGCGAGAGTCGGCAAGCATTTCTTGTGACCGGTGGTCATAGGGGGCACTGTGGTGAGCCTCCCTGGTCCTCTTCCTTTTTGCTTCCCCCCTTGAGTCAGTACGACGACTACCATCGCACGGATCGTGCCAATGCAGGCAACCTCGCCGAAGTGTGCTTGCCGGGGAATC